>NC_091814.1:7197500-7822500 GCF_041296235.1 Equus asinus | reverse complement strand
TTCTATTTCACTTACTCTGTTTTCACTTATTAGATGTTTTTATTTCAACTATTTTATTTTTCACGTCTAATATTTTCACTTACTTCTTTTTTATGATTTCTTGTTCTTATTTCATGTTGCTAATATCTTCTTTTAATAATGCCTTGTCTCCTACTTAAAGAACATCTTTAGATTCCAGGTCTTTCTGTTCCAGAGCTTTTGTTTCAGATGGTATGTGTGGCTCGGTGTATATGTGTCATCCTTAGCTATCTGGTTATTTGGTTTGTGAGCTCATTTTCCCTTCAGGCATCAACTAGCATGCCTGCTACTATGCATTGGGGGAGGGTTAAAGCCAATTAGAATTGGCCTTAACTATATATTGGAATCAGAGATTTAAAGATGAGAATCCAGGAACCACAGAACCCTTCATGAAAACTGACGCCATTCCACCAGTCAGTCTTCTGCCTGAGATTTTCTCTTTTAAACCTTTAGGAAGAAATAACAACATAATCCACAATCCTGGTGATTTGGTTGGGAGCATGGTGGAGTGAATGCCTGTGTCTATTTTCATGAACTTTCCCCTGTCTCCCAGTGAGGGTTTTGTGTTGCTAATATTGACAGACACTGCCATAGGCACTGTTATTACCTACTTCTGTGCTGAAGGGTCAGAGAGAGATGACTGTCTGTCTTAAGGCAACTTGAGGGAGAGACAGAAACGGAAGGTAAAAAGTTCTCCTCCAAGCTAGTTCTCCCTGTTGCCCAAGGCCATGGCCACCCCTCCCCACTCCACACCAATTCTAGTAGTCTTGTCTAGGGGAGATTCCCTAATTTTTCCTCGGTTTTAGGAATCCATGCTTCTCTTGTGCGTTGACTGTTTTTTCAGGGTTGATCTTGGAAGACGCAGTCAGTGGCCTGAGCTAGTGAGCCATCTGAGCAGAGATCCCCTCAGGGTCTTCAACTATAAAATGGGCATAACTGTTACCTCACAGAATTGTTGTGGGTTTTGCATATTTTATGTCAGTGTCTAGAACAAAATGTTTGAAAAGTATTGGGTTTTTTATTTTCAAAAGGCCTCAATTCCAAACTTTTATCCTCAAGGAGGGGGAGTATGCAGACATGCCAATTGGCTAATTTCATCAGCATTTTTAGCACTGCAACAGTGCTCTTTGCTGATTATGTCAGGACTCCAAGTGCTGAGCTCCCAGTGAGGGTGTTTAGCTGTTTTTCTTACAAAAACATGTTGGCATGCATAGAAATCAACCCAAAGCCTCATGAAATCAGAGTTGAATTGTTTTATTTCTAGTTCTAAATTTTCTCTAAAAATCTTGCTATTCAAAGTGATCTGCAGATCAGCAGCTTTAACACGACCAGGGAGCCTACTAGACATGTGAAAACTTGGACATGCTCTACACTCACTGAATCAGAATCTGCACTTTCACAAGATCTCACGTGATGCATTTGCATGGTCAAGTTTAAGAAGTGCAGGATGCATCCTCAGCCAGCCTTCCAATAAAACTATACTCTTGTTTAATGCGTTATAGTGTAAAAAGTTGCTTTACCTAGATGATTTCATTTAAATTTACCATTCTATTTTTACCCCAGCCACAATGTAAAATTACTTATATTCTTTTTAATGATGAGTTTAAACTGAGGTCCAGGACGGTGACAAAAATCCTGTAGTTAGAGCCAGGTTAAACTCCGCACTTCAGTCTCAGTGAGTACTGTGATACTTTCTAATTACTAGTAGCGTGCTGAACATATCATTAGTATGCATGGTGATTTTAGGTAATAATTATGCTTTATTCTCTTCTCATATGTATTAGAGGAATATATAACGAACAAACCAAGCCTGGCATTTCAGTTATTCTTGCTTAGGAAGGTTTTTTAAAAAGTGAATTCAGGTGCAGTGTAGACATGACTAAAGTTATGAGTGGGCCCTACATGCTTGAGGTTTAAGGAACACTTCACTGCTTTATACTATAGATGCCATTTCTCTTTCATTTACAGCAATGTCAAGAGTGGCAATTTTTATTGAGTAATTTTTATTTACTAGCAACATCCTGTGCAACGTGTTGGTACAAGAGAAAAGTAAAAGTTCTTTCACGATTATTTCCCTGAACAGTATTAGTATGCCAAAGGTATTTTCCCTAATCCAACTTTATGACTTACTACAAACAGAAATGAGGCAATGGGTATACTCAAACCTATTACAAAAGGTTAGGAGCCATCTTAAATGTTTGTTGATAGAAATTGCAAACACAGTATTTAAAATAGGACTTTCAAATGTCCACTGTGAAATCAGTATAGATCTCCTCTTCATAAAGAGAAATGTGAAATGATAATTATACACTCTCATTGTCCAACCTTGATGAAAGGGAAACCAAAATTTCCAATTTGATGTGGTCAAGGAGTCTTGTAGAGAGAAGGGTCTCAAAGACTTAACAATATGTTACTCAGCTGTCCTACTAGCATTTTTTGGTCTGTGCTGATAAGAAAGGGAAGGATAAATATTTACAAGCCAGGTTGCTAAACTAAGAGCTTTAATTAACAAGGCTCCAGCAAGGGCCCATGCAAAGATAACAATGAGATTGCACTCTGTTCTCTAACCTCAATGGCAGGTTCTCTAACTTCTCTGTTTTCAGAGCCTATATGTAAACACATAAGGGCTCTCAGATAGCAAGTTGTTTTGCCAAAGAACCTCTTTACACATCTGGAGTATAACCTCTTAAACTCAAGACTTGTTTTAAAACCATGACTTATAAAATGTTCATATTGGATTGCATGAAGTCATAACATGTTGAATGCAGGAAATAGTTTATAAATCTGTCCTGTTACTAGGTTGTGAGGTCATTCTCTCTTTTTTTTTTTCCTAATTGGTTCTTTCTTTTTTGTCCTACCAAAACTATACATGCTTTTGATATTTCGGGGTCGGGGTAGGGGGTGGGTAAGAAAAGTTTAGTTTGTTTGCCCTCCATAGTTGCTTCCACCAAGAGCCTCTGGCCTTTTCTCATCCAAATTCAACATAAAGATGTTTCTCCCATGTCACTACTATGACTGCAACACAAAGCCAAGATGTCACCATTTTTCTGTTTATTTTTTGCTTCACAGACTTACTTCTAAGCTCCTCTGCTGAGGCAGGGGAGAACAGGACACTCAATTATTTTTGTGTGGTGTTGTTACCTCACCTTGATGGGATGCAGTTTATGGGTCTATAAAATGAATGACCTGCACCATTTGCTCACTAAGATCCTTTTTTGCTCTAAGCCATAATACTCCAAACAGGATTAGAGGATTTTATACTTTTGGCACTTAAAAAAAGAATACTACTCTCACTTGGTGTGTAGACTGTATCAAATGCTGAGTGAAACATAAAACAAGAGGACAATCCTACAATGAAAGGAGACACTCACGTCCACCCATGACTCAGTGCATGGAGGAGTCAAATGCGCTATGGGCGTCTCTGTAAACATAATGAGGAACATATGCCCTACAACTAGGGCATCTGTATTTCTTACCAGTGAAAAAAAAAATCCCTGAACTGTACAAACAGTTCCATAATAGAGCCTATTTGAGAAAAAGTACAATCAAGCATGTGACAATCTATCAAACCTGACATACAAAAAAAGCATTTGATTGGAGAAACATTTCTGAAGAAATTCACAGCATTTTATTCAAGTTAGTCCATTTCGCTCACTAATCTGCCATATTGTTTCTGGCACCATTAATATTATCCTCATTATTTCTCTTTGAAGAGGACCATTGCTTCTAAAAAATCTGGGTTGGAGTTCCATGATGTTTAACTCTATGATCAAAAATCTTTTTCTTTACCAAAAAGCAACCCCTTAATCATAAGAGAAACAGAGGGAAAGACCGACATTAATTTGCAGAAATTGATCTCCACCAGAAACAATTCATTAGTCCGTAATCTTTTGTTGTTGTGCTTTTACTTGGGGCCTTTCTTTGGAGGAAAGGGCTGTTTCTGACAAATGCTTGCTTAAAACAAATAATATGCCCTACTGTATCATGGAAGGAAAATAAGGTCTAGTGCCTAGAGAACAAGAAGGTAGTCCTCCAGGAAAGAAGCCCTAATGGCTTCTAGAGGTGACAGAGTCATTCTACCAGGGTCAGGGGACACAGTCAATGACCCTCCTGCCCCTACCAGTCAGTCATAAGGTACAACCAGGTGAATAGGAGTAGTAGTAACTAGCTGGATAAGCCATGGGCTAGAATCTTTAGAAAAGGAATGTTTGTATTTGAGTAAGCCAGAGCTGGAGGGAGACATCTAGAGAGCCTGGAGAAAGTGACCCAGAATAGGAAAGTGCGAAAGACACAGGTTTCCTATCAGGGGACCCACAGAATGGTGAGACTACAGTCAAAAGCAGTCCTGTGCTTTTCTTTGAGGGTGCACTGAATGGGTTCTAAACTTTTCACACACAAATTGGAATGATACTCAACAAGTGGAAAGTGAAATCAGAGTTTCCCTCCTTTGTTCAATAAACACTGACAGAATACCTGTGTGCAAGGCAACGGGACAGGTGCTAAAAGAAAAATAAAGCTGTCTAAGATGTGGTCCTGACTTGAAGGAGCAATCTAGTGGTGGCCATTAGACCCCTGCACACTACAGAGCACTGTCTCCGTGGGGCCATGTGGCGGCCAGGATCACTTCTGGCTGGAAGGATCAGGAAGGCATTCCCCAGTCCTCTCCTCCTGGTTCTCAGCAGGTCCTCTTTGCCTCTATGTAATCGCTCAGCCTGCCCCATTCCAGGCACTTGTTTATTTTCCTTATCTTTCTTGGTTGTGTGAGAAATAGAAGTTTGCAAGAATAAGATCTTGATTCACAGGTGCCTAGTAAAGCATGTGGAATTGATGTGTTGTGGAAGTATCACTCTATCTTGTTCCAGAAAGGTGGAAAAGATTGTGCAAAAGGAGAACAAAGATGGTGCTGGTAAGGGTAAGGTGTTTTAATCAGAAGGTGGGAGCAAAGGTATGCCAACAGGCAAATTTAGTGCCTGGCTTAAACCAGACGATAGGGAGAGCACCAACACAGCCAAGGACCTCAAGAAGGTAGCTAGAAGTCCTCTGCCAAACAGGTCAGTCTGCAGAATTGGAAAGTTAAAGTCTTTTCCTATTATCTGCTCAAGCTCAACCAGAATGTATGAAAGAATAATGAATAACTAGAGGGTCTTAACTTTCTAGAAAGTAGAAAGTTTGAGAAAAACACAGCACCCCTTAAAAAAGGTGGGGTTGAATATCAAAGGGAAGAGAAAGCTTTTGGATATCTTCTTTAAGTTTGTTTTTGGTGTTTTGGTCTGTAAGCAATCAAGATGGAGAGAGATGCTATCCCAAAGAGGAACGTCTGTAAGAACCAGAGTAGTTGAGCTCGACCATCTGTGATGCCTTTAGACCTAAAAAAAGAAAAAGAAAAGTTTAACCACCAGAATTTTAATGTTGTGGTTTCATAGGAGTTATTATCTTCTATTTTTTAAAAAGTTATTCCTTCTACCGACTTTCACTGGGTTTATTTTGCCATTTTCCTCCAGCTTCTTAACTTGAATACTTAGTTCATTTATTTTCATTTTTCTTGTGCATTTAGGAGGGTACACTCACTCTTCCCTGAGAAGCAGTCTGGCTACTGCCTAGGGCATGGTGTTATAGAACTGCTTCCCACGTGATTCTGATGAGGGGATAGGGTCAAAAAGCACTGATATGGCTTCAGAGCAAGTGTTTTGAAGATAGACCAGATGTAACTGGCCAATTACCAGCTGTGACCTTGGGCAAGTCACTCACTCTCTCTCAGAATCAGTTTCCTTGTCTGAAAAACAGGAATAATGTATTTATCTCACCAAAGTTTTGAGATGATTTATAATATACACAAAGTGCTTAGTAAAGGGCCTGGCACATAGTAATAATAAACACCTGTTTATACAGTCATTCAAACCAAACGGCTTAAAACAAAGCTTAAAAGAAAATATCCCAAAAGAAGTAAATGGCTTGCTACAGTCTCATTTGTATATAATTAAGTCTCATGTGGATGAATTTTAATTTAAAACAAAATTTAAAAACAATCTATGTAAAAATGATATAATTTTCCACACTAACAGATTAAAGGGGAAAAATCACATGATCATCTTAATAAAAGCAGAAGAAGCATTTGATAAATTTCCACATCCATTCTTAACACAAGTTCTCAGCAAACATAGAAATGGAATAGAACGTCTTCATTCTGATAGAAGAAATCTACATAATTCTAGAAAAAACATGATGCAAAATGTTGAAAGCTTTCCCTTTGATCAGGAACAAGGCAAGGATGCCTACTATCACCACTTCTGGTCAACACTGTGCTGGAGGTAGTGGGCAGGGCAATAAGGGAAGAAACAGGAATAAAAGGTATATAAAATTGAAAAGAAGAAATAAAACTGTCTTTACTTCTGGACACAATTGTGTACCTAGAAAATTAAAAAGAATCTATAGATGAACTATTATAATTAATAAGTGAATTTAGCAAGGTCACTGGGTGTAAGGTCAACAGATAAAAATCGACTATATTCATACATTCTACCACCAAACAATAAAAAAATGATATACCAAAGTGGGCCGGGATGTATGAGACATTTATGTTTATGCAGTACTATTTATAACAGTAAAAAAACCAGAGACTTAAAAGTCCATCATGAGGGAGATTTGTTAAATACATTAAGGCATATACATAGAATAGAATACTATGCACTAATAAAATGAATAAAGTAAATTTATAGGTCTAGACATGGAAAAATAGGCATGTACGACACAAGAAAAAAGTTATGGAAGAGTTTATATTTATATGTACACATATTATGGTGTCTATAAAGTAGAACATAGAGTCCAATCTTATCTCTGGTTAAAAGGAATTCACCAACTGTCCTACACAAATGTCCTGCATGTCTTCATATATTGATTCATTCACTTACACTTGCTCATTAATTCATTATTCAGAAGGAATATTTATTCTGATTTATAGTGACCAATGATACACTGCAACATGTTAGACCATAAACAAATGATTTCATGAACAAAATAGTGGTGACCTAACCTCTCTATGCCTGTTCTCCCTCCACCCTTCAAAGAACGGCATGGCAGGATGTTAAATTTGATTCTTTCTGTTTTCATTACAGGTTTCAAATGCCAACGACAAAATAGGTGTCAAGTACTCCAACACTGTCAGTGGACAGTGTCAGTGTGGCTGGACCACACACCTCCAAGCTGAGGTTTCACCGAGAGGCTGAAGAGGCCAGTGGAAAGAGGTGCTAGTGCTGTGGCATTTCCTATCACAAATCAAGCCCAAAGAACAGCTTCAATAGAACCAACTGGAGAGCTTGACACAAGTCCCCTGCAATTTGGGGGAAGGGATTTATATTTGATTCAAAAGATTAAAGGCTGGTAGGCAATTAAAGTGCATGCACTGGGAACCGCATGCACTTGCAGATTTTATCCCACTGGAGGGATAAGGAAGCTATTATCGTGAGCCATACAGATCTTGTGGAAGGGCGCTGGCAACGGGTGGGCCTAAAGACCTAACTGAACGGCAGAAAAATTCTCAATAAAAGGGAAATTCCCCCCTAATCATAGTTCCTGAGAGGAAACTGTGACTGGCATGCTGGAGGAGGCACCTGAAGGAATCGTCGTGGGAACTGCACAAAGGAGATCCCCAGTGATGGGTGGTTTTTCAAAGATCCACCAGGGACCCTCTGGAGAGAAAGAGCCAACACTGGGTATGCAACATCCACAGCACCTCACTGCTGATCACAAGGCACACTGTGCCCTGTTTCCCTTAACTGCTCCTACCAGCCCAAGGGGCACAAGCAGCTGTTGCTAGTGAATATGGCAAAAAGGTGGAATAAGAGAAGGCACTAACTACACTGTTTTCCCCACAACAGGCTCTTGATCCCCAGCTGGATGAGAAGAGCTATTTTGAATTAGATAAAAGTTTATAGTTTTAATAAATAGACTGTACTAGACTGGATAATATCAGATAGTGACTGGAAAATCTATAGTGCTGCTTCTGATTTCATGCAGGGCTGGGAGGGAGGCAGAAAATAATCCACAGAATGAGTTTACTTGGAGAGGAGTGAGAAAAAATAAAGTTTCTTTCTGCTCCTCTCCCAAAAACTCCAGCTTGTTTAATAAACCAGAAGATAATCTATTTAAAGCACTTAGTGGTGTCTGGCATAGGGTGCACCCAATAAATATTATTTCTATTATTAAAAAGTAGTGGTAATAAAGTATCTTATTTTCCACTTTTAGAGGTAATACAACAATAACACAGGTGGCAGTTAATCTTGACCAGAAACAAAGTTAACTGCAAAGCAGTCTGGCATTACTATAGCCATCTCTTTCATTACATTATACTTTCTGTATATGCTTACATAAGTACAAATGTAAAGAGAATCTTTTCTATTACTGTCACATAGTATTGACTTACACTGACATCTGTTGAGTAGGGTTTAGTCAAGGGGCTTTTAACTTGCATTGCAACCCAGAATTATCTGCGAAGCTTGAAAAAATAACAAATTCTCATGCCCGAAGTCAGGCCTACCAGGTTAGGATCTCTGGGTCTGGAAACCAGATATGTAGACATAAGCATTTTGAAAAAGCTCGTCAGGTGATTCTGTTGTGAAACTAGAATGGGGCATCATCAGCCTAAGTCAATAATTTAGCCCCTCTTCAAACTAGAAGGTAGCCTCCTAATCTTTTGTTCTAGTTGGGGCTATACAGAGAATTTTAAAAAAAATACAAAAATCATCAAATTAAGTAATGAAATAATTGATTAGCTAACACAAATGAAATGAATTCATTAATTAAATGTTTACTGAATACTCCCTCTAAGCTAGGCTCAGTATTAGATGTGGGGATTCAACTCTACCCTGAGAGTGCTCTCAGCCTACAAATGCATGAATTATTTAAATGTGGCTACTCTCAACTTAGATACCAAGAGAAAAGCGACAAAGACCTATTAAAAACACTTACTTGCATAATACCACGGCACACAAGGACTCTCCCACGTGAATCAGCCAGGCAAGCCAATACCTGAAACAAAAGTCAGCCTAGTTTAAGGTGATGGTTATCACAGAAACCTCAAAAAGAAAGGTGCTTTAACGTGAACTAGCACTACTCTTAAATATCTAAAGGCAACTGCAGGCCTTCCTGGCGTACAGTGAGACCGGAGCTGCAGTGTCCACACCCCATTTCCGCAGCTGTCCTTACCCATTACGCAGGAGGGCGTGATGATGGTCCACCAAGTACTGAGTGAAGGGGCCCAGGGGCCCTAGGTTCTGATAAGGAATACTCTGAGGCCAGAAGACAACCCACTGAAAAAGAACCAGAGGCACACAATACCTATTAGGTCACTTAAATCAGCAAATGTTCCCTTTTGAGAGAGGCTAGGAAATAATTCTGATTCCACAAGAACAACTATAGACCAAAGAAACTCTGAATTAAGTCACCTGGGCTTCCACTCTCTACTTCTATTTTCTAAACACTATTCTAGTGGGAGATTTATGCTCAGGAAACTATATGGTTATCAGACTCAATGTCCAAGTTGGATGACTTCTTAATGAACTCCACCAAAAACATTATTTTATACAGTTTATTAACACATTTTAAGAGTTTATGTGCCCTGGCTAGCTTTTTTACTGCAGAAACCATGCCTTGAGCCAAACGCCTGTGGGTTTTTTTGGTGAGGAAGATTGGCCCTGAGTTCAAATCTGTCGTCAATCTTCCTTTGTGCTTGAGGAAGACTGGCACTGAGCTAACATCCATGCCAATCGTCCTCTACTTTGTATATGGTATGCTGCCACAGCATCGCTGATGAGTGGTGTGTAGGTCCTCGCCTGGGATCTGGGCCAGAGAACTTCTAGGCTGCCAAGTGGAGGGCACTAACTTAACCACTATGCCACCGGGCCGGCCCCCGAAACCCCAGTTTAATTTAAAATCCCTTTCTCTTCTTTCACTTTTTCTACCTCTAAAATTGGGAATGATCCTGCACAAAGTTGGAAAATAAGTGAGATCAGGTTTGTGAAGTGCTAATAGCAACTACTTAATCACATAAGCTTTTTGTAATCTCATCAGCTTTCCCTCAGTCTCTGTGTTGTAATCTCTGCCAGCTTAGGCTTTTCTGAGAACAATTATGTGCCAACAGGCCCAAAATTTATTGTCCCATTCAGATCTCAGCCAGGAGCAGTACTGCCTCTCCTATCATGTTGTTACACATCCAAAATATAAATAAAGCATGAAAAATCACTGCATCCTCCAAAAGCAAGGGGACTAGAAGGAGCAGCACCTGCCAGTTCCAAAATATCCCAATTTGAAGTCCCCAAAGCTTTCCTCCATCTGTATTCTAACTAGTCAGAGATGCAGAATCACAGAACAGAAATGCACCTTCAAGAGTTTTCAGTTCAATACCTCCATTTTACGTATGGGGAAATCAGGACAAAGGTGGTCAGATTCGTCAATAATCAACACTGTGGACACGACAAACACACTTCTTTTACTTTTTTCCTTTTCTTTTTTTATTGCAGTAACACTGATTTATAACATTATATAAATTTCAAGCGTACATCGTCATATATTTCGATTTCTGTGTAGCTTACATCATGTTCACCACCCAAAGACTAATTTCAATTCATCACCACACACATGGACAAACACACTTCTAATCCCCAATCACCACAATCTCCTGAGCAATATCCAAATAGCTTTGCCTTCCTTCAAAATTATACCAACTTAGTCCACAACCTACTTTTCCAGGCATCTATCCCATTATCCTTTAAAGGAACTCAAGACAAAAGTCGCTCCTCTTCTAGTAGAGATCCTCAGTCTTCTTGATTCCATATCTATGCCATACATTTTTATCCTTTCTATCCCTTCTTAACAACTATCCTACCCATCCCTTAGGTCTATTCCCATTTTCCAAGCAATTCTAACTGCCTCAAGCATTCTGCGTCGGAAGCCCTATCCTGACTTGGCAGGCCTACGGGAGTCTGCCAACTTGGATTCCCCCTCCGTCAGCTCTCCTCACACTCAGTTTAGTCTAGCAACCGTGGATGTGCGAGGACGCAAAGGCATGAACACTCTTAAAGCAGAAACCGTCCAAAGAGCCAACCTAACTTCCGCTTACGCCAGTAACCTAGGCAACCACCGGGCACGCAAGCGCAAGACCTCCCTTCCACAACTTCCCCGTCCCCCTCCCCCCCGCTGTACAAGGGCCTGGCAGGCCAAAATAGATGCCCCGTCCCGCCCTATACCTCACCGCAAAATATCCCAGCCCCACGACCGTGACCAGCGAGGGCAAGGCTCTGGACGTACGGAAATAGGCCGTAGCAGCTCTGCTGCCCTCTGACTTCGCCACCACCATCTTGAAAGAGCTAGACGCTGAGTCATGGGGTGGGAAGCCGTCCCCGCCCCCATAGAGGGAAAGCCTGAATAGCCGGTTTCTCAGGACCTCGAGCCCCGGCGACGGGCAGGGGCAGAGGAGTGCGCCTGCGTCTTCTTGTCGGCCTGCACCCCTTTCACTTGGCTCAAAGCGCCTGAGAGCCGGAATGTGCCTGCGCGGACTCTCCTCGCCCGCAGGCGCGGATCTTACGCTAGGCCGTTGCCCTTACGGTGTAATAGCCAAAGGAGAGGGTGATGACGGTGAGCCAGAACAGACTGCTCCTCTGGAAGTACGCCTCGTCGCCGGCGGCCTTCCCCATCGTTGCAGCACATCCCCGGAAGGCGCTGCCGGGGCACACTGCTCCGCTGGAGGTTGGAGGCAGGACCTCCGGGAGGGTGAAGGTCTAAGGATTCGGAACCTTGGGGAGCGAATCTTGCAGAGCTCTGGTCTGGTGCCCTGGTCATCTTGCAGGGGAGACCCCTCTCTCAGTGTCACTTTCCTGGGTTTAAGAAAAAGATGTTGGAATAGATGGTGCTTTCCGTCTCTAATAACCATGAGTCTAATTTTTGAACTTCAGCTCTGCCATGCTCGGTGAGAAATCATGCCATGCTTCTTCATTAGTGAAGTATCGAACCCTAGGGCACAGCAGTTATGAACAGGGGCTGTGGGATAGACACCCGGGTTAAGTCCTGGCTCTGCCATTAACTTTTTGTCTGTGCCTTGATTTCTCTACCCCGGGGCTTTGGGTCGATTAAATGAGTTATGCGTGTATTACACTCACAAAAGTGTTTGGCCCCTAGTGCTTTATAAGTTTTGGTTATTATTAATATTACTGAGCCTTCGACGTGTGTGCCGAGCCTGTGCTAAGCACTGTGTCATCAGTGCGCAGTGGGAGACATATCAGACAGAAGCGTGTTCTCAGACTTCATGAGAGGAAGACCATTTCGCTGGGACCTTAAAAGTGAGTGAAAACAATAGCTCATATTTATTGAGTGCTTACTACGTTCAAGACATTGTTTAAAGTACTGTTAAAGAACTCTATGCAGTAGACTATTGTCCTTCATTTGAAAGAAGAGGAGACAGCACAGAGAGGTGCCTAAAGTCCTGCAAGTGGGTAGGAATATTGGAAGCCAGTGGTAGCCGAATGCTCTGGTCCTCTTAAGGACCATGCTATATGAGGTGTGGCACATTTCCAGAACTTCTTCAGTTGACATGGAAACAGCTAAGGTTCTGTTTCCTTGTTTTTTACATGAGTGTATTCGGTTATGTCTTAATGACTTCCAGAATATGTGACAAAATCCTTTTCCCAGGTAAACCACAGTGCCTGTCACTATCAGGGTTACCAGTGCTAAACAGCTTGTCTTAGTCGTAATCTTTCTTCATCATATCACCCTCTTGGTTCTCCCTCTCTGAATACCTGTTTTCTCAGCTTTCCTTTTACCTGTCCCCTAGATACAGGTTTTCCCTATTGTCTTCTCTCTGTGTTTATAGTATCTTTGAGATTCAATTTCACCTCCATCTGGATAACTTTATAACAATCTCTCCAGCCTTAGCCTCTCTCAGTTTCCTGCTGGTAACTTTCACTAAGTATCGCACCACACCTCAAAGACAAGTCCACTGTTGTTATCCACCAAGTCAGTCCTCACCAAGGCTCCCCTATTTATTTTAATAGCATCTTCCTTCTTCCAGGTACCCAGATTCCCCCCTTGGGCTGCCCTCATATCTAGTCTGCTGTCAAGTGTTCTATTGATTAACATGATATCTCATCCTCTGAATTAAACTGTGGTTTAATTTCTGTTGCCTCCCTGGGTCATTCCTTCCTATGTTCTACCACTTCAACAACCCACATGCAATCCGTTTATCGAATTTGTCCTACAAATGACAGGGTAACTCTCCTCAAGTACACTGCTGATTAAGCCTTTAACAGAACTTTTCAAGAATTTCTCTAATTTTAGACTATTTTTCAGTATTTCTCTTTTATGGTTAGGCTGTCATGCACATATAAGGAATTCAGAAGGTACCAGAAGATCTTTACTCAGATATGAGTAGTTTATGTCAATCCACAAGGAACTCACAATCAACTGGAAATTCGGATGGGTTTCCTCTCTTCTACCTAAGTTACCCTCTCCACACATGCCAGAGGTGGCTAAATTCTTTTGTTTTCTTTTTAAAGATTGGCACCTGAGCTAACATCTGTTGCCAGTCTTCTTTTTTTTCCTCCCCAAAGTCCTCCCAGTACATAGTTGTATATTCTTGTTGTGGGTGCTTCTGGTTCTGCTGTGTGGGATGCTGCCTCAGCATGGCTTGATGAGCGGTGCTAGGTCCATGCCCAGGATCTGAACTGTTGAAACCCTGGGCCATCGAAGTGGAGCACATGAACTTAACCACTCAGCCATGGGGCTGGCCCCCCAACTAAATTCTGTATCCTATATTGCCATCCCCTCTGGGTTGGCAAAGGAATCTCTTACCCTTTTACACTTTATCTCTTTCTTTCCCCTCTGGATGGATTAATGACCTAAACATTGAAAACAATGAAGAAAATATGGGAGAAGAGTTTTACAACCTTTGAGAGAGGGGAAAGAAACTATTTAGCAAGATATGAAAATGAAAAGCCATAGAGGGCAAGAAAAAAAATTTAACTGCATCTAAATTAAAAACTTTGTTCTTATGAAAGGCACCATAAGTAACATTGAAGGACCTGGAAGAAGAAATTCTTCAATGTATATAATAGGCAAATGAGTGAAGGATATGAATTGGACATCTGTTAAAGAGAAGACTTGAATGGCCAAGAAACATGAAAAGACGTTCAACCTTAATGATAATTTGGGATGTGCAAAATAAAGCAAAAAAAGATAGTTTTTTCCTATAAGCTTGGTCTACCAGGTATTGAGACACACTATAAAGAGCTATAATAATTAAAAACATTTGATATTTGATATGTAAATCAAATAAATCAGTGGAAAATGATACTCCAGAGATCTGACATATACACAAGCATTTATGATAAAGGTAGCATTTCAAATTAAGGAAGAAAGAATGAACTATTCATTAAATTATTTTATGATGATTCGTTATCTATTTGGGAAAAAATATTTTAAACTCTACCCTCCCCCAACACAAGTATACCAATAATGCAGTATCATGACGTCCAGAGATAATAGTACCCCTAGGGGATTTCTGATGAGATGGCTGTAGTGTAGGATGGGCATGTGCTAATATAGCAACCCAGTTTTCCAGGATCATGGGGGAGTGAGGAAGGGAGAGCAATCTAAACAAATTTATGGGAATTTGGATACAGCATTGTGTCCAGAGAATTAAGAGCAATTTGTTGTTGCAAGAAGGAACAATGTGGGAACATTGTGAAGTTGAGTGAAGGGAGTTGAGGCTCACAAGGTGGGTAGGGTCCTGATCATGAATGTCATTAGGTATCAAACTAAGTAGTTTTGATTTGATCCCTTAGCCAAGGTAAGTCAGTAAAAACTTTTTTTTTCTTTTTTTTTGCTCAAGGAAGATTAGCCCTGAGTTAACATCTGTGCCGGTCTTCCTCTATTTTGTATGTGGGTTGCCGCCACAGCATGCCTGACAAGTGGTGTAGGTCTGCACTGGGGATCCTGCGAACCTGGCATGCAGAAGTGTAGCATAGTGAACTTAATCACTACGCCATGGGGCTGGCCCCCCAATTTTATTTTTTTAATCAGTGAGGGGAAAATTTCTGGTGTACGTTGGATGGAGTTAAATTGGAATCAGGGAAACTAGGAAAGATGAAAGGTTGACAAAGTATAATGTGAATGGAGAAAAGGTTATGTCATTCACTCAAATATTCAGTCAGTCCTTCTGAGGACTCATTTAGTGTCAGGTGCAGTGCTAGGTCCTGGAGATACAGCTGTGAATAAGACAAATACAGTCCAGGCTTCAGGTTGGGTACAGTGTAGTTCTGATGACAGGCAAATCAATAGGGATTTACTAGAGGCAGCATAACTTAATATTTTAATACAACTGACCATTTGACCTTAAGGTATGAGATCCTACATTCATGGGTTGCAAACAGAAATGTCCTCAGGGCATTAAATTAACAAATGAATGAAAGGGATAGGGATGATCCAATTTGGTGTGGTGAAACTCTGGGGAAACCAAGGTGGGTTTGTCCTGCCTAAAAATCTTCAAATTCAAATAATGATGATGGTTGATGATGACGATGATGATAATCAGATTTTGTGCAGGATTTTGGCCTATAGGACACTGATTTATTATGTGTATTTGGGAAATGGTTAGTTTAGAAGTGGCATAAAGTAAATCTTCAATAAATGTTAGCTGTTGTTCTTACTATTGTTTATACTTCCATGAACTGAGTGCTGTGATATGGGAGGAGGAGGCAAGCAAATGGATAAAATTCAGTTTGAGAAAATACAATTCATTGAATGGGCAATTTACATAAAATCATCTCAACAAAACCCAAAGTGCTCAAAGCGAATTTGAATTGTCAGTTTGCCAAATTCACCAGATTTGTGGAGTGTAGCTTTAATACTTCAATAGGTATGTTATATAGCTTTGTCAGGCATGTTTACTTTTGGTCATGGAGTAACTTTTCTGTTTATATTGATATTTTGTGAATCTTTTAACATGTAATTTCCTGTTTTGTTGAACTTTGGAATTTTTAAGGATTTCTGAGCCAAGTTTTCAGATAGCGTATTGTACTAGTTAGGATTACATATGGCTTTAGACTTTTATTTTCCTCCCACAAATCCAGGTGTTGACTTCTAGGGCTAGTTTTGATACTGGCCCTGATATCAGTTTCCCTACATTAAACCAAGCATATATGGGGTTAAAAGCAAAGCACTTATTCCCTGCTTACTCCCTGGCTTCCTGGCACCAGAATCCGCCATCACTGATTGAGGCAGACAACCAAGGACAGCCACCTGCATTCCTTATCATCTCTTTCTCCTCCCTGCAAACAGCTTCCTGAGGCTGAATGCAGGCTGGTGAGAAAGCTCCAACCAGCAAGGCCACTGACTCCCCCCATCCACAAGCAGACACATTCCTTGCAACCTTTAAAAACCCCTTGCCTCTGATCTTTTGGGGCGATGAGATGAAACAAGATGAATTTGAGGGCTCAGTCTCAACTCCCAGCTTGACGTCACCCAAAATAGAATCCTTTCCTTGCCATAAGCCTGGCATTCCAGTTTTTATTTGTCCCCTCTTGTGTGGCGGGTAAAGAACCTATGTTTGTAGCCAGTAACAGTTTGGGGGTCCCCATAGAGCCCGTAGGGGGTTAGGGAGAATTCCCCCATACCCATTTCCCTCTGGTTCTTATGGCTGGTCAAAAAATTTAAAAGGCAGGGGGCCGGCCCCCTGTCCAAGTGGTTAAGTTTGCGTGCTCTGTTGGGGTGGTCCAGGGTTTTCTGGTTCAGATCCTAGATGTGGACGTGGCACTGCTCATAAAGCCATGCTGAGGTGGCGTCCCACATGCCACAACTAGAAAGACCCACAGCTAGAAGTATACAACTATGTACCAGGGGGCTTTGGGGAGAAAAAGGAAAAATAAAATCTTTTAAAAAACATTAAAAAGGCAGGTTAGCAGGAGGAAGTAAAACAAAGTTTAATAACGTGTACATGGGAGAAACCCAGGAAAACTGAACAACTTGCCAGAATGGCCAAAGGTGTCACCTTAAATATCATCTTCAGCTAAAGGCAAAGGAGGATGTTGGGGGTATCCGTTTGGGACTTCAAAGGGGAGGAAGACAATTCACATGGAAATGGAAAGCAAATGTTTGTTAGACATCTGTTTGCTGGGCCCCCTATAGAGAATGTGGCCCAAGAGACAGAATTTTGATAAGATGAGCTTATTGGTGCCTTTCTTATCACACCTATTTTCCGTTATACTATAGTTATCTCATGGTATTAGCTGCTTCCTGGATCAGGCCTTCTATGTTAAATCCTTTTAGGCAGTTTGGGGGAAGGTGAAATGTTCTTCCTGAGTCTTCTGAATCTTTATTGTCTTCAGCTCAAAATAATCTGCATAACAGAGTGGCATATGCTGGGGCAGCCTGCTTTGAACCCCATCAGGACATTTGGCCTGTTCTCAGTTTACTTCCACTAGGCTTGTGGCCTTGTGGTTAACCCTCCCAGGCATCCTTAAGCCTGTGTGAATAATTTTACTCTTCCTCTTGGAATACTGTAGCACATTGCATACAGTTTGACAGAGATCAACTTCTCCTCATGAATAACCAACATTTCAGCATAGGGTAAGGGATGGAAGGAAGTGAAACTACTGTTGCCTGAAATAAAGAGTCTAGGTGATATTAGAGAAGGAGTTTATTCAATAATCAGCATGAGGAGTTCAGACCCCAGGAAAACTGTTCAAGAGAGTGCTCTGATGGAACTGCTCTGAGGGGTATGAGATTAAGTGCAGTTTATGTCTCTTTCACAAACAGTGTACATGCAGGGAAGAGGAAAAAAACCCCTTACAACTAGAGTTCACATATCTTAACAAAAGGGATAGAGCACATCGCGGCTTTTCTCTAGATTATATAATAAAGGTAACATAAACAAGAATTTCTTGATTATATATCAAACAAGTTCAGAGATACTGACATTATCTATGTGGGGAGGGAGGCAAGGACCAGGGTCATTAATTATTCCCTCAATCTCTAAGATGCAGCTGGGAGATGTGAGAGTGAGGTACCCCTTTCTCTTTTCCTGTTGTGGATCTGTCCAGCTGGCATCTTCAGTCATGAGGTGTGGGGTTGCAAGGTCATTTTAACACAGGCTGAAGATGGCCTGCACAGCTGTTTCACAGTGCAGCACAGACGTTATTGTACTGACTTAAAGCCCATGAAATTTTCTTGCTAGATTTACCTATTATACTACGGAGAGAGGTCCCAAAAATCTGTCCACAATGCTGAATAATTTCCCTTTGAGCATGTACATTGAAAAACAAAAAGAAAAGTATCACTTAAAGGTGAAGCCAAAGGCTTTGTTTAAATAAAAACAATGAAAAAATGACCCAAACTTTGGTATAACAAACACATTATTGCTAATCGCTAAATAGAACAATTGTGGCACACAGGAGGGGCTCAGAAATATTTATTTAATAAGTGAATGAACGAAATATTCTGTTTCCAACATCTGTGTAGAAGGCAAATGTTATATTTTTGCAGTAGGCAAACTGAGGACTAACCACATTTTTGTGCATTTATGGTTTAAATTTTAACATCACAAAAACAATGGGGAAAATAAATTAAAAATTCACTGGATGCAAAAAGTAGAGGAAACATCCCCAAATTCTGCAGGCAGGGAAAAACCCAGAGGAAAACACTTAAGGAAAACAAAATTACTCTACAGAGCACCAAATTCTTAAATCACTTGTTGTTATTGCTGCCTTTTTCTTTTTAACCAGATGATTATTTTAATCAAATTGCCATGTTGATCAACTTGCTTTTGGTTAAAGTATTTTCTTCTAATGTCACCTGGGACTTTTCTTTGCAGCACCTGAAGCAGATTGTCGACGAAAATAATCCATAACCAATCTATAGATGAAAATTTGGGTGAGTTTATTCTGAGCTTAAATCTGAGGATTATAACCCGGGAGAGTCTTTCCACAAAGGAACAGATCACTCCAAAGAGTTGGGGGGGGTATACAGGGTCATTATATACCCTCAAAGAGAATGTTTCACATATGATTGGAATGTCCCTTTTACAATAGTCGCGAGACTGCTCTGTTGGCACAGCGATTGATGGAAATAGCAGGTAGGTCTTCTGTCTAGGTGAACACAGCAGGTGGCAGTCTGTTGTCTCCAGCTGGGTGGTCACAGGTGAGCTGGGAGGTGAGTGCAGCAATCAGTTCCTAGCCTAAGGAAAAATGCTAATGTGGGGGGAAGTTGCATCTTTATCTCAAGGGCCTTTGTTCTGGCCATAGGAAATGTCTAAGCAGATATGCAATGCGTGCTCAATAGCCAGTCAGGCCCTTTTGGAGGAAAAAAAAAAGAAATCAGGGTGAATTAGGTTTATACCAAATGGCTTCCTCATATACTCCAATATATCCTATTACTTGCCATTTTTATTTGTCAAGATGTACAGGCCAGGAGGGCGGAGAGTATCTCAGTACCTGGAAGTGGCCTAGCCTGTTGGAGCTAAGAGTTTGCAGGAAGTCACAGAGTCTCAAAGGCGAGGCTGAAAGGGAAGTAGTGGCCAGGTCATGAAACTCCTTATTAGGCATTCTAGTAAGTTCTGGCTTTTCCTTGCAGGTGACAATTGGGAGTTAAGTACTTCTAAAAGTTCACTCTAATGTTGCTTCTCTGAGAGCAGAGACTGCATTTGTGCTTTTGCACAGCTGTGTCACAGGGCTCAATACACAGGACCTGGTCTATGTTGGGCTCTCACGTTATGAGGTATTTTTAAAAAGCATAAAGGACTCAAGTGGATATTCCTTGAAGCCAAGCTTAATATTGTTGATGCAAATAATCCGTAACCAATCTATAAATCAAAATTGGGGTGAGTTTATTATGAGCCAGAATTTGAGGGCCATATAGCCCAGGAGAGTCCTTCCACAAAGGAATGGCGCACTCCACAGAAGTAGGGGTGCACAGAGTGGTTGTGTACCACCAGAAAATATGTGTCATATTTGATGCGGGGTCGGTGAGCCGAGGAGTCGAAAGAAAGATTTCTTAGACTCTCAAGATCTGGCAGTAGTGCTCTTTTATTTAGAGAATAGTGTGGAATAGCATGGGGACAGGACCCATGGGCAGTCAGAGCTCCTGCTGCTGCCGCTTCTGCTGCCCCTGCTGGCATGGGGACAGAGCCCATGGGCAGGCAGAGCTGGTGCGTGGGGACAGGACCCACGGGCAGTCAGAGCTCCTGCTGCTGCTGCTGCCCCGAGTTGAGGGTTAGGGCTAAATTTAAGGCATAGGTATGTGAGTCATCTCTTTACAAGACAAAGGGAAAAAAAGTTAAAATGGTACCAGTGCCGGTAGGGTCCGGCCATGGGGCGACCCCACAACTTTTAGATAAGAATCAAACCGGATTGAGTAAATGGCAGAAGTCACCGCTCAAATATTATCTTCAGCTAAAGACAAAGGAGGATTTTGGGGTGGGGGGTTAGTTACATGAGGTTGCCAGACAGTAAACAACTTAAGTTCTTGCCTTCCCCATTAAGGGTTTCCAGAGATAAAGCCATCCCCCCTTCCTCCTGGCGCAGAGAGGGAGGCATGGAGATTTCCTTCGCAAATGCAATTGTCTCTGATCAAAGGGCAAACAAATTCCACTCCTCGGAGCCTGCTTCTTATCTGTAGTTTTAAAAGTAACCAGCCTAAAAATCCTCATCATAAACTGTTTTAAAATTAAGCAGCCTAAAAATCCTCATCAATATTGATGCGGGGTCGGTGAGCTGAGGAGTCGAAAGAAAGATTTCTTAGACTCTCAAGATCTGGCAGTAGTGCTCTTTTATTTAGAGAATAGTGTGGAATAGCATGGGGACAGGACCCATGGGCAGTCAGAGCTTCTGCTGCCCCCGCTGGCATGGGGACAGGGCCCATGGGCAGGCAGAGCAGCTGCTGCTGCCCCCGCTGGCATGGGGACAGGACCCATGGGCAGGCAGAGCTGGTGCGTGGGGACAGGACCCATGGGCGGTCAGAGCTCCTGCTGCTGCCCCGAGTTGAGGGTTAGGGCTAATTTTCTAAGGCATGGGTACGGGACTTATTTTTACTGGAGAAAAGAAAAGATGATGTAAAAAGTCATTAAATGATTTCAGTGCAGATGGGGTCTGGTTATTGTGCGGTCATATAACTTTAGATACGAATCTGGCCATACAGATCGGCATGTAGGTGAGGATGCCCTGGGCTTCGCTCCCTGGGGCGGTCCTAATTTATACCATAAAAAAAGTCCACTGGGTCGTATAGTTTGGCATGTAGGCCAGGTCACCTTGGGCTTCTCTAGCTGGGGCAGCCTTAATCCACATCAATATGATTGAAATGCCCCTTTTACAATAGTGATGAGATTGCCCTGTCATGACTGGTGGACACAGAAAGTAGCAGGTGTGTTGTCTTGAGCTGGGTGGTGACAAGTGGGTGCAGCAATCAATTCCTAGTCTAGGGAGAGATGCTTATCCTTAAGGAAATGCCAATGCACCAGGAGGTGCATCTTTATCTCAAGGGCATTTTTTCTTGTCTTTGGGACATAGCCGATGCTTAAAGCAGATATACAATGTATGCTCAATGGCCACCTCAGGCCCTTTTGGGAAAAAACAAGGTTAGGCCAAATTAGTTTTGCACCAAATGGCTTCCTCATATACTCCAATATCCTATTGCTTGCCATTTATTTATCAATATAAAGAATCTGAAGTAAGAGAGTTTTCAAGAAAAAAAGGATTGGCCAACGATGTTTGAGGCCTTAGGGAGGAAGTTTAACTATACGATTAGGCAATTTAGAGGCTGATTTGTTGACCTTTGTCAGTGACATCTAAATGATGGAATGGGACCAGAGGCAAGACTGACTGGAGTTAGGGAAAGAACCTGAAGCAAGGAAGTGAACGTGTCTGGCAGAATGTATTTTGGAAGCAGCTTGATGGAGGAGGCACAGGAAAGGTCACCACCTAGTGTGAATTCAAGGTACTGAGAGAAAAAATAAAGCCAAGAATAGCTGATTTGAACTTTGAATTACTGGGAAGAAAAAAAAAAGCAGAGAAATCAGTTTAGGTCCAACCTTATCTTGGTTTGCTCTGCTCTCTTAGCCTCCAAACTCCTCCAACACTTCCAGCTCCCAAAATATTCCC
Organism: Equus asinus; assembly: GCF_041296235.1. Taxonomy (NCBI): domain Eukaryota; kingdom Metazoa; phylum Chordata; class Mammalia; order Perissodactyla; family Equidae; genus Equus; species Equus asinus. The sequence goes on along the minus strand of NC_091814.1, from coordinate 7,800,349 downwards.
CTCAACTACCTCAGAGCACCTGGTACTGCCCAAATGCACTGGCTTGGCTATCAGTGCCTCTGACCCCAAGCAGACAGCAGAGGACCAATCTACAGTCATAACTCATTAACATGACCTCCCATGATTTCATCTGCCCACCAAGTCTCTTCCTTGTGCTTTATCTTCATTTGTTGGTAAGGTGTGATCTCTGTTGAAATCAAGTCAGAAACACGGGCTTTCCCTCTGCCTGCACCTCTGCCATTAACATGCCTAATTAAACCTTACTTCCACCTGCTTTATGTTCCTCTAGGCATTTTCCTCTTCTTAGAGTTTGACCTCAGGCAATTTAGCTCATCTCTCTGGGCTTCAGTGTCCTCATATGTATCACAGGTATGAGTAATATGTATCCACGTAGGGCTATTACAAGACTTAAGTAATATAATGTGTGAGAGATCAATTCGTTGGGTTTGTCACATAAATTTGTAACAATTTTTTTAAATAGAAAGGGGCACATGTGGATCCCTCTGAATTCAGATGAATTAATATGAAAGAACTGTCAAGCATGTGTTATGTTTTTCAGACCTGGAGTATATAAAAACCTTCTCCCACACATTTGGGAAGGTAAAAAGTCCTAGAATTGTGAAGAAAACTCCAATGGCCTGCAGTTTCCTCATCTGTAAAATGGAGGGTTTGGTTATCTCAAGGACTGTTTCAAGGATAAGATGAATTAGCAAATGATCTAATGTCTATAATCCTTATTCAATATTAGTCTCTGGTCTCTTCTGCTCCCAATCTCAGTATTCCTTAGTCGAATGATATATCAAGCAATGTGGATCCTCTGTGAGCCTGACAAGCCTTCCATACTCACATATCCTGCAGTCTACAACATAATAGGATGGTAGTGACAAGCATGAGGTCAGAGATCAGACTGTCTGGGTCAGAGGCTTCCTCTATGGTCTAAATCTCTCTGTCCCTGGTGTCCTCTAAGTCTAAGTGGGGGTAAAATAGTACCTACTTTGTCAGGGTATTACAAAGATAAATAAGAAAATTGGATTTAGTTGGTGCTCAATGAATGGAAGCCAGGTTTTGAAGAGGTAGATTAGGTAAGGTGATCCAAGGGTGTATCTGGGGTGGAGCCCCACCTAGGGTGGAGCCATGTCTAGGGCTGTGTCTAAGGTGTGTCTAGGGTGGGCACCTCAGGGGTATATTATTGCTGCTCCAGAGCTCATCACTTTGTCACTCCAAAAGACCCTGGACTAGAGATTCAACATGTCTTCCAACGGTGAGTTTCTTTGGTGAGAGGCAACCTACCTTATGTACTAGTGCTTTCCGAGGGATTGAGCTTTCATTTTTTAAAAGTGCAGGTTTGTAGGCTGAGGACAGCTCATGTCACTGATGTAATTGTTTGTGGTTGCCGAACAGTGGAATTGGGTGCTAGGACTTTCTGAGAGGCTCAGGTATTTGAAAATGAAGTTTTGATTACATTAAAAGGGATATCTTGTCAATTGTATCTCAATAAAACTGGAATAAAAAAGAGAAATGAGAACAAACCTAAATAAATATCCAACAATATGGAACTCATTATAAAAAATATTTCTTATATTTTAGAGATATATATTGAAGTAGTTTTGGGTGAAACAGTATGTCTGGGATTCACTTCAGAGTAATGGGAAGGGGTGTCAAGGAGGTGAGTGGATGAAATAAGACTGGCTATGTAGTGCCATTTATTTGAGTCAGTGATCTGATCATCAGGTTCATTCCTCTCTTCTCTCTTACTTTTCATGCATGTTTAAAAGTTAACAGGGTAAAAAGTTAAAAAAAAAACCTTCCCAAACCTAAAGAGCTATCCTGGAAGAATTGCTGAAGTGGTCCTGGGATTTTTTCCCCCCTGGTTCCCAAATGATTTGATATTCTGTGCAATTCAAAATAACTTGGAACTTTCCAAGCTTGGGGTATGAAAGAGACTTGACACTCTTGTTCTTTGAGAAGGTAGATATCACAAAATATCAGTGTTCTGGCTTTGATTTTTTTTTTTTAGAAGAACCTTAACTGAGGAGAGAAGGCTCTGTGGTCTGCTCCAACTGTGTCTTATATCTTTTGGTGTTGTGCTCAATGAATAATATGTGACTCATTTGTCAGAGGCTCCTGAACTATGTATGGTGGACCCAGGAGTCCACTGCTCCCATCACCATCTCTGTCTCGAGGCAAAAATCTGCAACAGAGAGACTCCAAAGCAATGATGGCTCAATCACAGTGCCTGTAGGATGTGAAGTCCTCCAAGCAAGTGCTTTGGGAATGGCTTTCAGTCTTTCACCACTGAGTATTATATTTGCTGTGGGTCTTTCAAAAATGGCTTTTATTATGTTGAGGTACTTTCTTTCTGTTCCTAGTTTGTTGAGTGTTTTTATCCTGAATGGGTGTTGAAAATTGTCAAGTGCTTTTTCTGCATCAATTAAGATGATAATATGGTTTTTGTGCTTTTTGTTAATATGGTATGTTACATTGAAATTTTTGTATGTTAAACCATCCTTACATTTCAGGTATAAATCCCACTTGGTCATGATGTATAAACACTTTAATGTGCTGTTGAATTTGGTTTGCTAGTATTTTGTTAAGGATTTTTGCATCAATATTTATCAGAGATATTGTTCTGTAGTTTTCTTATGATATTTTTGTCTACCTTTGTTATCAGGATAATGGAGGGTAAAACTCATAAAATGAGTTTGGAAGTATTCTCTTCTCTTCAATGTTTTGGAAGTATTTGAGAAGGATTGGCATTAATTTTTCTCAAAATGTTTGGTAGAATTCTCCAGTGAAGCCATCTTGTCCTAGGCTTTTCTTTACTGGGAGGTTTTTGATTACTGAGTCAGTCTTCTTGTTATTAGTCTGTTTAGATTTTCTTTTTCTGCATGATTTAGTCTTGGTAGATTGAGTGTTTCCAGAAATTTTTCCATTTCTTCTAGGTTATCAAATATGTTGGTATACAGTTGTTATGAAACACAAATGCAGGTTCATTTACCTGATGCATTGTAGGCACAATAAGCGAAATGTCAGGCTTGTGGCAAGGAAAGAGGTTTACTATTGAAAGGCAGTCAGACAAGGACATGGGAGTTAGAACTCAGATTCACCTCCTTAAAGGGAAAAAGGGAGGGGTTTTTATCTGGGGTTTTAGGTAGGAAAGGGAGAGCATGTGCTGGAGTGTTAAGTAGGGGTAGCGGGAGCATAATGCATTGCTGGTTGGTACCTTCTCATCAGCCTGCATTTGGCCTTGAAGACTGAATTTCTTTTCCCTTGACTGGACTTTTCTGTTTAGTTTTCATCTTCAGCCTACATTTGGCCTTATGAAGCTGAATCTTGACATCTGGGTCTTGAGTTCCTGGGAAAGACAGCTCCTTCCTTTACTAAGGAGGGACATCAAAATCTGGTTAGTTTTAAACAATAGTTGATTATGCAAAGCTGGAGTTAGCAAAGCTTATCTCAAAGTTTTCTGCTCTAGGGGAGATTTTTTAACTTTTTCATTCTTGGTTTCACAATTGTTCGTAGTATTCTCTTGTACTCATTTTTATTTCCATGGTATTAGGTGTGATGCTCCCATTTCTGATTTTTATTTGAATCTTTCTTAGTTAATGTAGACAAGGATCTATCTATTTTGTTGATCCTTTAGAAAAACCAACTGCTAGTTTTGTTGATCTTTTCAGTTTTTTTCTATTCTCTACTTTTTAAAAAAATTTTATTTTTCCTTTTTCTCCCCAAAGCCCCCCAGTACATAGTTGTGTATTTTTAGTTGTGGGTCCTTCTAGTTGTGGCATGTGGGATGCCACCTCAGCATGGCCTGACAAGTGGTGCCATGTCCACCCCCAGGATCTGAACTGGCAAAACCCTGGGCTGCCAAAGCAGAGCACTCAAACTTAACCACTTGGGACATGGGGCCGGCCCCTTTATTCTCCATTTTTAAAAATCTTTAATCTTTATTATATCCTTCTGTCTTCTATTTGGATTTAGTTTGTTCTTTTTCTAATCACTTGAGGTCTAAGGTTAGGTTGTTGATTTGATATATTTTTTAACGTACTCACTTACTGCTAAAAAATTCTCTCTTAGCACTGCTTTCACTGCATCCCATAAGTTTTGGTGTTATGTTTTTTATTTTCACTTGTCATAAGGTATTTTCTAATTTCCATGGTGACTTGTTTGACCCATTGATTGTTCTAGGGTATGTTGATTGATTTCTACAGATGGGTAGATTTTCAGCTTCCTTTTGGCTATTAATTTCTAATTTCATTCCACTGTAATTGGAAATATACTTTGTGTGATTTCAATATTGAATTTTTTAAGACTGCTTTTGTGGCCTAATGTATGGTCTCTTCTAGGAAATGTTTCATGTGCACTTGAGAAGAATGTATATTCTTCATTTAGGTGGGGTGTTCTGTATATGTCTGGTGTGTCTAATTAGTCTATACTTTTGTTCAAGTCCTCTATTTCCTTATTGATCTTCTGTTTGGTTGTTTTATCCATCATGGAAAGTGGGGCATTGATGTTCCTACTATTATTATGTTGTTCACTATTTCTACCTTCAATTTTGTCAATGTTGGCTTCATATATTTGAGAGGTCTGAGGTTTGGTCTGTCATACTTAAAATTATTGTATCTCTTTGGTAAATTGATCCTTTTGTCATTATATAATGTCTTAGTCTCATAACAGTATATAGTACAGAATTGGATGAGTATGATAATGATATGGTGCCTTTAGTTATTGGATTAAATACAGCAAAACAATAACATATAATTTAGAGAAAACTGTGGAGTAAGAATTCATGGAAATTGCCAATTCATAGGCTAATCTTTAGTTAATGTCTGAAGTGTGATTCATACACAAAAGAGTGTTGGAAGTAAAGTTCTGTATTGAATTATTTTGAATAAAATTGTTGATGTAAAAATGAAACAACTGCTGTTGTGATGAATTTCTCCTAATCATTAAAGAGATAGATGTATATAATTATACCAGGTGAAGCAGTATTTAAACTGATGAAGATAAGTAAAAATGTCTTTTTAGAGATAAATGAGTTCAGGGTTTTGTATGCATTATGTAGTCTCAGGTTAACAATTGGCTAGAATGACCTCAGTCTTGGAGGATGCTGAAAAGAAGAAATTTTTCTTATCTCTCTATGTATCTGTTCTGGATAGGGAAGACAGTATTTACTCAAACTCTGGTAATGAAAGTGATTCATGTGGAAACACCTGTCAGAGAGATTTGGCTGTCAGAGAGAGAGAGAGAGAGATAGACAGAGACAGAGAGAGGGATTTCTTTGAGGAGACATAGCAGTGTTTTGAACGAGGGAAATTTACTTTGGATACTATGAGAATGATCATAGAAGACATGCTAATTTGAGTGTGGATCAAGTGCTGTCCTGAACTTCTTGCTAATATTTGAGCTAATAACATTCCTAGAATAATACGTTGCCTTTCTCTTATGGATAATACTCCACCAGCAGATGCCAAACCAGCGTTGTTCAATTGGATCAATGTTTGGAGTGATATAGACTGAGTTACATGACTCACACCTTCTTTTCCCACTTAGATTTGGTTTGAAAACCACAGCTTAGATAGAGATGGCTGAGATCTGAATGCTCCTTAGGAGACTATCAAACCCAAGGATGGGATAAGCCTCATCTTAGGACTCATGGTAAGAAGTCAGCAGTCCAAATACAGTTCAGTAATAGATCTCCTTGAGAGGAGAAACAACTCTGCATGTTGTGCCCAAATTTTCTGCAAACAACTGCACAGAACAGGAAAAAATAATAGTATGGTTGGGGCATCCTAGTGTCAAAGATATAAACATCATCCCACTGTTTGCTGGGAAAGGCAGGTTCTTAGCAAGAAAGCCTTTGGACTTTGTTTCTGCTGTTGCTAAGCAGTGCAGTGTCCTGCTCTTCTGTCACCTCAGGGGTTTTATCCAAGGGCCAAGAGTCGTTGATGAATTCCTCGGGGAAATAAGAGGGAGTGAAGGTTGTCAGAATGATATTTAGAAATCTCTGTTTTGAGGTTAAATGTGAAAGATCGCCTAAAAACCCTTTTTTCTTCTCGAGTTTTCCTTTACAATGCTTACCAAAAGAAGCCAGACAAAAGGAGACATCCATCACTGGATCACCAACTTGTTCAAGCCTTTGAGAGGAATTGATTTCCTGGTATCAGCACCAGGGAAGAACTAGCTAGACAAACAGACATTCCAGAACCCAGAATTCGGATAAGTTGTCTGTGGCACACAATTTTGTCCTCTCTGGAAGTGGTATGCCCCCTGAGATGTTGATGAAGAAATGAGGGCTATTTGGGGTTATCCCAGTGATCTAGCGTAAAAATATATAATGGGAAACACCTGACATTGTGAGTTTGAGTCTGGAAAAAGGACATATTTTCAAATCAAATTGGCAGGAGCATATGCATTTAGAACCAATAGTAGGACAAAAAGTGGAAAAAAGTGAAAGTTGATACTTATTTTGAGAACATACTCTGTGGCAGGGCTTCCAAACCCCGGCAGTACTATCATGTTTGGCTAATTAGTTCTCTGTTGTGAGGGCTTTCCTGTGTGTGGGAGGATGTTCATCAGCATCCTGGATCCCTAGGCACTAGACACCAGTAGAGGCCCTGACCCCACCCCTCTCCTAATTGTAAGCATCTAGGGTCATTGCCAATGACCTGGGGTGGGGATGGGTGCACAATGACCCCTACTGGACAACTACTGTTCTACATAAGTCATGAGGATAGTGGTTTCATGTATGTTAAATGTTTGTGAATTATGAAGCAGGTGCTTGGGTAAATCAAGATGGAAACTCTCATTTGGATCAAAGAACCTAGGATTCTAATTGAACATGCATTCAGAAGCCCTGTGTTCTTATCTATGAAACTCAAGCTGGTCAGGAGAGCTCCTTTCCTGATCCAGCCTGGGCTGATTCTAGATCCATTTTTCTTTTCCATCTGTATTCAGTGGCTACCTTTGTCATGACCTCCATCCATAATAGATGTGCTTGTATACACATCAACTATACACATGGACTAGAGGCATGAATTTCAACCCATGACTGAACCAGGGATAACCTCTGAGCCAGATTAGGTGATTTCCATTTGGGTTGCAGCCATTAGCAAACAGACGAAAGGTTCCGAGGAATGCATATATACTTGAGGACTTGGAGTATTCTGGGTAGGAAAGAAGAGGTGCATATCTAAATATTTGCCCTAGAACTCATAAGGTGATTGATATTAAGGTATAGATTTCCAGGAAATGAAGAGAAAGAGAGTTCCTGGGCAGAGTGTGAAAGGCCCATAATTCCAGCCAATAAATGTGGGATCCACTCCTACACAGGTCTCAGTAGTTACCCTGAATTTGTACCTAGTTTTCAAAGACCAGAAGAAAGGTATAGATAGAATCCCCCCTGAGATTAGGCCAACATGCATGGCCCTCTACCTCTCCTGTATTCAGGAAAGATAGAGCTGAATGCTCTGATATCCGTATCTCCCTTTATCCGTCCTAGATATGGTTTCAGAACCAAAGAGCTCAGCACCCAGGGCAGAGTAGAAGTGAAGCTGTGAATTTCCTGGCAGAAAGACCCCAAGTAGGAGACCTTATCTGGCTGTTCAGCTGGAACAAAGCAACCTGCACACTGCCCCAGGCAGCTCTCATCACTTTCCTATGCTCAATTATTTCATCAGCAAACAATCACCTGTACTGACTCTTTATCCACTCCACACATCTTTTGTTCCTTGGATTTTTTCTGGGGGCCATGTGGGCCAGTAACTGGAGGCCATGGTGGTCCAGCCCTCTCAGGCTGTGAAGGGAGGATGGAACTCTCACCTTCCTCAGACACTTATGAGTGACTTGTCAACAGGACCAACAGTGAGGGGCATCCTTCACCTACTCACCCTCCTCTCTAGCCCCCATATCAAGGAAAATATTGGGAGCATGAGCACACTGGCATGGCAGCTCTGTCCTTCCAAGACTCCCCTCAGCATGACCCTGACAGTCCTCAGTGACAGTTGCATGATCTGGGTCCGTGAGACATATCTCTCTTTATGCAGCGTTGGAATGAGTCATTCCAGTCTGTGATTGCTGAATGGGAAACCTATGATGGGATGCTTCAGCTGCCTGGACACACTGAGACACTTTTCTGAAGCAGCAGGGCCAGCTACCTGAAGAGCCATCTTGTCCATTTGACCAACCACACTAGCTCTCTGTAGAAACCTCAAGCATTTTACATCAACTCTTGTCAACCACATTTTCAGGAAAAGACAATCTTTCTGAATCCATATCTATCAGCAGAGGACCATTTGTGACCTGAACAACCTCTCAGTGAAGATTTTCAAGCTCTGCTCCACATGCTGCAAAGCTCATCAGGGCCTCTGCTTTAGTAGGAGGAAAGCATCATTCTCACAATCTTGATCCATGCCTCCTTTCCTTTGATGCGGAATCAGTGTGATTTAAGGTGGATGAATGAGAGACACATCATGTTTGGGGGCAAGAAGGAACATAAACCACTTGGAAGTATAAAGGTTGCATCTTTGCTTATTTGGTTATTTTTTTAAAACTTTTAATTGTGGTAAGAAATACATAATATAAAATTTACCATTTTAACAATTAAATTTTTTTTTTTAATTTATTTTTGTTTTTTTAATTTTTAATTTTTTTTAATTTTTATTTTTTCAGATGTACATCATTTTTCGAATTCTGTATACATTACATCATGTTCACCACCCGAACACTAATTATAGTGCATCCCCTCACATGTGACCCTAATCACCCCTTTTGCCCTCCCCCCTTTCCCAAATGGTAACCACCAGTCCAATCTCCAATGCGATGTTTTTTTTTTTTTGTCGTTTTTATCTTCTACTTAGTGAGATCATATGGTATTTGACTTTCTCCCTCTGACTTATTTCACTCAGCATAATACCCTCAAGGCCCATCCATGTTGTCACAAATGGCTGGATTTCGTCATTTCTTATGGCTGAGTAGTAGTCCATCGTGTATATATACCACACCTTCTTTATCCATTCATCCCTTGATGGGCACCTAGGTTGCTTCCAAGTCTTGGAGATTGTGTACAATGCCGCAGTGAACATAGGGGTGCAAGTATCTTTATGCTTCTGTGTTTTCAAGTTCTTTGGATAAATACCCAGCAGTGGAATAGCTGGATCATATGGGAGATCTATCCTTAATTTTCTGAGGATACTCCATACTGCTTTCCATAGTGGCTGCACCAGTTTGCACTGCCACCAGCAGTGAACAAGTGTTCCCTTCTCTCCACATCCTCTCCAACATTTGTTGTTTCCTGTCTTGTTAATTATACCCATTCTGACTGGAGTGAGGTGATACCTCATTGTAGTTTTGATTTGCATTTCCCTGATAGCTTATGATGTTGAGCATCTTTTCATATGCCTGTTGGCCATTGGTATATCTTCTTTGGAGAAATCTCTGTTCAGATCTTTTGCCCATTTTCTAATTGGATTGTTGGGGTTTTTTTTTTGTTGAGCTGTATGAGTTCTTTGTATATTTTGGATATTAACCCCTTATCTGATATATGGTTTGCAAATATCTTCTCCCAATTGTTAGGTTGTCTTTTCGTTTTGTTGATGGTTTCCTTTGCTGTGCAGAAGCTTTTTAGTTTGATGTAGTCCCATTTGTTCATTTTTTCTTTTGTTCCCCTTGCCCGGTCAGGCATGGGACTTGAAAATATGCTGCTCAGACCGATGTCAAAGAGCGTACTGCCCATGTTTTCTTCTAGAAGCTTCATGGTTTTGGGTCTTACATTCAAGACTTTAATCCATTTTGAGTTGATTTTTGTGCATGGTGTAAGGGAATGGTCTACTTTCATTCCTTTGCATGTGGCTGTCCAGTTTTCCCACCACGATTTATTGAAGAGATTCTCCTTTCTCCATCGTATGCTCTTGGCTCCCTTGTCGAGTACTAGCTGTGCATAAATGTGTGGGTTTACTTCTGGGCTCTCAATTCTGTTCCATTGATCCGTGTGTCTGTTTTTGTGCCAGTACCATACTGTTTTGGTTACTATGGCTTTGTAGTATAATTTGAAATCAGGGAGTGTGACACCTCCAGCTTTGTTCTTTTTTCTCAGGAATCCTTTGGCTATTCGATGTCTTTTGTTGTTCCATATATATTTTAGGATTCTTGTTTCTATTTCAGTGAAAAATGTCTTTGGAACTTTGATAGAGATTACATTGTATCTGTAGATTGCTTTAGGGAGTATAGATATTTTATCTATGTTAAATTTTCCCATTCCAAGAGCACGGAATATCTTTCCATTTCTTAGTGTCTTCTTCTATTTCTTTTGACAATGTTTTACAATTTTCAGTGTATAGGTCTTTCATTTGTTTAGTTAAATTTATTCCTAGGTAGTTTATTCTTTTTGTTGGAATTGTAAATGGGATTGTTTTCTTAATTTCTCTTTCTGCTACTTCATTGTTAGTGTATAGAAACACAACTGATTTTTATGTTGATTTTTTACCCTTCAACTTTACTATTTTCCCATTTATTATTTCTAAAGCGTTTTGGTGGATTCTTTAGGGTTTTCTTTATATAAAATCATATCATCTGCAAATAGTGACAGTTTTACTTCTTCCTTTCCAATATGGATCACTTTTATTTCCTTTTCTTGCTTGATTGCTCTGGCTAGAACTTCCAAATTATGTTAAGTAAGAGTGGTGAAAGTGGGCATCCTTGTCTAACTCCTGTTCTTAGAGGGATAGCTTTCAGTTATTCACCATTGGGAATGATATTAGCTGTGGGTTTGTCATATATGGCCTTTATTATGTTGAGGTTCTTTCTATACCCATTTTATTCAAGGTTTTTATTGTAAATGGATGCTGTATCTTTCAAATATTTTCTCCTCATCTATTGAGATAATCATGAGAGTTTATTCTTCATTCTGTTAATGTGGTGTATCACGTTGATGCATTTGCCGATGTTGAACCATCCCTGCATCCCTGAAATAAGTCCCACTTGATCACAGTGTATATTTTTAATGTATTGTTGTATTCGATTTGAAAGTATTTTGTTAAGAATTTTTGCATTGATGTTCATCAGTGATATTGCCCTATCATTTTCTTTTTTTGTGTTGTCCTTGCCTGGTTTTGGTATCGGGGTAATGTTGGCTTCATAGAATGAATTAGGAAGCCTCCCCTCCTCTTCAATTTTTTGGAAGAGTTTGAGAAGGATAGGTATTGTGTCTCTTTGAATGTTTGGTAGAATTCACCAGGGAAGATGCCTAGTCCTGGAATTCATTTTGGGGGACTTTTTTGATTTGTTTCCATCTCCTTATTGGTGATTGGTCTATTCGAATTCTCTATTTCTTCTTGATTAAGTTTTGTAAGGTTTCACGATTCTAAGAATTTATCCATTTTTTCTAGAACATTCAATTTGTTGGCATATAGCTTTCTGTAGTATTCTCTTACAATCTTGTATTTGTGATGTATCCATTGTAATTTCTCCTCTTTCATTTCTGAGTTTAAGTTTTCTCTCTTTTTTTCTTGGTGAGTCTAGGTTTGTCAATTTTGTTTTCAAAAAACTAGATCTTAGTTTCATTGATTCCCCCCCCCATTTTTAAGACTCTATTTCATTTATTTCTCCTCTTATTTTTGTTATATCTTTCCTTCTACTGATTTTGATCTTTGTTCTTCTCTTTCCAGGGCTGTTAGATGCACTGTTAGATTGTTTATTTGAGATTTTCTTGTTTGTTGAGGTAAGCCTATATTGCTATAAACTTCCCTCTTAGAACCACTTTTGATGTATCCCATAAATTTTGACATGTCGTATTTTCATTTTCATTTGTCAAGTACTTTTTGATTTCTCCTTTGATTTCTTCATGGACTCAATCGTTATTCAGTAGCATTTTGTTTAATCTCCACATTTTTGTGGCTTTTCCAATTTTCTCCCTTTAGTTGATTTCTAGTTTCATACTGTTGTAGTCAGAAGAGATGCTTGGTATTATTTCAATCTTCTTAAGTTTATTGAAACTTGTTTTGTGGCCTAATATGTGATATATTATGGAGAATGTCCAATGTGCATTTGAAAAGAATGTGTATTCTGCAGTTTTTGGATGGAATGTTCTGTATATATCTACTAAATCCATTGGTCTAATGTGTCATTTAAGATCACTGTTTCCTTATTGATCTTCTGTTTGGGTGATCTATCCATTGGTGTAAGTAGTGTGTTCAAGTCCCCTATTATTATTGTGTTGCTATTTCTCATTTTATGTCTTTTATTAACTGCTTTATATATGGAGGTTCTCCCATGTTGGTTGCAGATATATTTATGTGTTATATCCTCTTGTTGCATTGTTCCCTTTATCATCATGTAGTGCCTTTCTTTGTCTCCTGTTACAGTTTTTGTTTTAGTTTCTTTTTTCTGAGATAACTATTGCTACCCCAGCTTTGTTTCATTTGCCATTTGCATGGAGTATCTTTTTCCATCCCTTCACTTTCAGTTTGTGAGTGTCTTTAGGTCTGAAGTATGTCTGTTGTATGCAGCATATATATGGGTCTTGTTTTTTATCCAATTGGCCACCCTATGCTTTTTGAGTGGAGCATTTACTCCATTGACATTTATAGTAGCTCTTGGTAAGAATGTGTTTATTGCCATTTTGTTAATTTTTCCCGGGTGTTTTAGTAGTTCTAATCTGTTCCTTTCTTCTTCTCTTGCTCTGTTCTCTGTGGTTTGATGGCTTTCTTTTTTTTTTTTTATTATGTTGGGGTTCCTTTCTCTTATTTTTTTGTATTTATTATTAGTTTCTGTTTTGTGATTACCATGTGGTTCATATAAAATAACCTATGTATGTAACAACCTATATTAAGTTGATAGTCTCTTAAGTTTGATCTGTTGCTAAGCTCTACTCCTTTACTCCTCTCCTTCCACATTTTATGTTTTTGATATCATATCTAACCTCTTTTTTGTTCCTGTATATCCATTGCCCTCTTATCGTGGAAATAGATAATTTTAGTATTTTTGTCTTTTGACCATATTAGCTTCATAGGTGGTTGATCTTTCTTGTATATTTGCCTTTACCAGTGATTTTACTGCTTTTTTGGATAATTTTCCTATTCCTACTTATGGTCTTTTGTTTTCCACTTAAGTTCCATTAGCATTTCTTGTAAATCTGGTTTCTTGGTGATAAACTCCCTTAGTTTTTGATTGTCTGGGGAACACTTTATCTCTCCTTCCATCCTAATGATAACCTTGCTAGGGAGAGTAGTCTTGGCTGTAGGTGTTTTCCTTTCAGCACTTTAAATATATCACTCTATTCCCTTCTAGCCTGTAAAGCTTCTGGTGAATAGTCAGCAGGCAACCTTATGTGGTTTCCTTTGTACATAACTTGTTGCCTTTCTCTTGTGGCTTTTAGGATTCTCTCGTTATGTTTAATTAGAGGACATTTTAAGTATAATGTGTCTTGGTGTGGGCCTCTTTGGGTTTATCTTGTTTGGTGCTCTCTGTACCTGGATGTCTGCTTCCTTCCTTAGGTTAGGAAAGTTTTCAGGTATTATTTCTTCAAATAGATTCTCTTCCCCTTTGTCTCCATATTCTTCTTCTGGGACACCTGTAGCACAGATGTAAGAGCACTTGGTCTTGTTCCAGAGGTCCCTTATAATGTGCTTATTATTTTTAATTCTTTTTTCTTTTATCTGTTCTGCTTGGGTGATTTCTTCTAGTCTTTCATCCAGCTGATCCATTCTTCTGTATTATTTACTCTGCTTTTGAGTCCCACAAGTGAATTTTTCATTTCCAGTGTTGCATTTTTAATTTCTGATTTCTTCTTTTTCATATTTGCCAATTCTTGTTGAAGTTCTCACTAAATCCATCCATTGTTCTCCCAAGCTCAGTGAGCATCTGAACATCTTATTACTCTTTGCTTGAACTCTTTTTCACTTAGATTGTTTTTCTCTGTTTCATTTAGTTCTTTTTCTGAGGTTTTGTCCTGTTCCCTTACATGGAACATATTCTTTTGTCTCCTCATTTTGCCTATTTCTCTGTGCTTATATCTATGTATTAGGTATGTCAGCTACACCTCCCAATCTTGGAGAGATGGACTTATGTACAAGATTCCCTATGAGGCCCAGCAGTTTGCTTCCCTCTCATCACCAGTTCCAACTCTTTCTGGATGTCTCTGTGTGGGCTACATATGTCCTTCTGTTATAGCAGGGTTGCTCTTGCTACAGGTGCCCAGGGAGTGTAGGCTGTCCCCCTGGCATGCTGGTTGTAATGCTTAGCTGCATTTAGCTGTTATGGTCCTTTCAGTCACTTTATCAGGCATGGGAAGCTCCAGCATAGTTGGCTGCAAGGACTAATAGCACATTCCTGTTTCAGTTTTTCTAAGTGAGTAGGTCATCAGTATGGCTGGTTGCTAGGCTCAATACCTTACAATTGCTGCAGGCCTGCTGCCGGCAAGGCTGTTGTCAGCTGTCTCAGGGTTGTAGGTGAGTGGGCCTAGCACAGGTATTGGAGCGCCCAGTTTTTCAGGCCTTGGAAGATGGGGCCAATCCCCATGTGGCTGTTTGAGAAGCACAAGTCTGCTGCAGCTGACAGTCCTCACCACCCACAGGGCCACACACCCTGTCAACAGAGTCCTGCCCTAAGTGTGTGTCCAGATTCACTCAAGTGGACTCAATTGCCCCACTGCAGAATCCCCACATGCTCCACAAATGCAGGCCTTCCCCTCATACACATCCTGCCCCACAGAGGCAGATCCACTCACCTGGTAGCATCTGTATCAGTCACCCCACCTATGTGGACCCACAAGTTGTCTAAGTTCTCGCTCTTTGCAGGCTGCCTGCCCTGGTTAAGCTGGACTAAATTGGTGGTCTGGTGGGGGTAGGGGGGGCAGACTCCTGCACTAACAGGCCAGAGGAAGAACTCCAATGGTATCTGCCAGTGTCTGTCTCAACACACCTGAAGTAGACCAGAATAATGGTTACCACCAATGTCTAAGTCCCTGCAGGGGTCTTGCCTCTCATTGAGATGCTCCCAGAGTCTATCAGGTGAGTCTCTTTTCACCAAAGGATAGTGTACCTTCCTTCTGGTGATTTTAGGTAGCTTTCTGAAGAGGGTGAATTGGTGCATGGGCTCTTTTTCTCCCCTTGTGTCTGATAGTGTTTCTGGGGATACTCCTCATTTTAGTTAATAGCCAACAAAAGTATTCCAGGTATTAGGACACTTGCCTCAGTTGTGCCGAGTCCAAAAGCTGTTTATTGTGGTAATGCTCCCTTGCTCAGATCCACCACTCCTGTATGGAAGGCTTTGTACCTTAAGGTTGTGTCCAGCTAGCCACGAATAATCGTGGCTATAAGATGGCTTTTTTCCTCTCTAGAAAGGAATTTCTGCCTCTTCCACTGCCATCAGCACCATCCCTTGTTGTGGTGGTTCTTTTTATCCAGTTTTCAGTTCTTTCTTAGGGGTAGTTGTTCAAAGAGTAGTTGTAAATTCATTCTGTCCATGGGAGGAGGTGAGTTCAGAGTCTGCCCATGCCACCATCTTGACGCCATCTGCTGAAAAGTCTTATAGAAGATGTTCCTAAAGAACTACAAGCAAGATTCTTTATCCCCTGTGTTCTTTAAGTGAATGAAATTCATAGATATTCCCTCATGCTTTTAGTGAAATGTTTGATCTGTCTTATATGAAGACGTTCCTAAATGGCTGTAAGCAAGACAGATTAACCACAGTTTTCTTTCCTTGATTGAACGTTATAGACATTATGTCACAACTGGATGGTATGTTTTGTAAGGCTTATATGAGGATGTTCTTAAATAGCTACCTGAAAGCTTAGTTCACCACAGTGTTATTTCATTATAAGGACGTCATCACCATTCTTTAAACCATATAATAAAATCTTTGAAAACCTTTATCAGAAGATGTTCCTGAAAGTTAGGTACAGCACAATATTCTTTCTTTGTAAGAAGATGATCAGTGTTCTGTGAGGCCTTAGCTAAAATGCTTGAAAAGTCTTGTAAGAAGATGTTCCTAAACAGCTACAACCGAGATGGATTAACCACTGGCTTATTACCCTGAATGAACATTATAGATATTCTGTCACACTGGTTGTGATGTTTGTTGTCTTATATGAAGATTTTCCTAAACAATTACTTGCAAGCTGGGTTTAGAAAAGTGATCTTTCCTTGTGATAAAGTAATAGTCATTCTGCATAACATATACTGAAATGTCTGAAAATCTTATAAGAAGCTGTTCCTAGTGATCTACAGGCAAGATGGTTTAACTGCAGTGTTCTTCCAGTGAATGAATGTTATAGACACTCTGTCATACCTGTACTGATATGTTTGTTAAGCCTGATATGAACATGTTCCTGAATAGCTACCTGCAAGCTGGGTTCACCACAGTGTTCTTTCATTGTAAGAATGTGATACCATCCTGTGCAGCATATTCTAAATTGTTTGGAAACCCATAGAGGAAGATGTTTCTAAACAGCTGCAAACAAGTTGGTTTAACCACAGTGTGATTTCACAGAATGAACGTTATAGATATCTGTCCCACCTGTAATGAAATCTTTGATAATGTTCCTAAACAGCTATGTGCAAGCTAGGTTCAACACAGTGTTTCTTTCCTTGTAAGAAAGTGATAGCCATTGTGTTCAGAATATACTGAGATGTTTGAAACTCATATTAGAAGATGTTTCAGAAGAGCTAGAAGTAAGATGGTTTACTACAGTGTTCTTTCAGTGAAAGAATGTTATGGATATTCTGTCATGCAGGGAGTGACTTGTTTGTTAGCTCTTATATGTGAATGTTCCTTTACAGGTATCTGCAAGCTGGGTTCAGAACAGTGTTCTTTGATTATAAGGGAGTTATAGGCAGTCTGTCAGGCCTAAGCTAAAATGTCTGAAATGTTTTATACAAAGATTTTCCCAGAAAGCTACAAGCAAGATGGCTTAACTACAGTGTTCTTCCAGTGAATGAACACTATAAATATTCTTCCACAGCTTTATTGATATGTTTGTTAGTATTATATCAAGATATTTCTAAACAGCTACCTGAAAGCTTGGTTCAGCACAGTGTTCTTTCCTTGTCAGGACTTGTTAGCCATTCTGTTTGGCATATAGTCAAAAGTTTGAAAAGTCATATATGAAGATGTTCCTAAAGAGCTCCAAGCAAAATGGCTTAACCAGAGTGTTATTTCATCATTGAATGTTAAGATAGTCTGTCCTGCCTGTAGTGAAATGTTCATTAAGAGTTATATGAAGATGTTTCTAAACAGCTGTCTTCAAGCCTGGTTCAGTACAGTGTTCTTTCATTGTAAGAAAGAGAGGCATTCTGTAAGGTATAAGCTGAAATGTTTGAAAAGTCTTATAAGAAAATATTCCTAAACAAATACAAGCAAGACAATTTAAACACAATGTTCTTTCAGTGAATGAACATTGTAAGTGTTCTGTCATGCCTGTAGTGACATGTTTTTTAACCTGCATTTGTATATTCCTAAAAAGTTATGTGCAGACTGGGCTCACAATAGCGTACTTTCCCTGTGAGACAGTGATAGCTGTTTGTATGGCATATACTGGAATGTTTACAAAGTCATAAAAAGATCATCCCAGAGTACTACAAGCAAGATGGTTTAACCACAGTCTTGGTTCAGTGTATGAATGTAATAAATATTCTTTCACACATGCAGTGAGTTGTTGATAAGTCTTATGTGAAGATGTTCCTAAACAGCTAAATTCAAGATGGCTTAAGCACAGTATTCTTTCAATGTATAAAAGTGATCAGCATTTTGTAAGGTCTAAGCTGAAATGTTTGAAATATCTTGTAAGATGTTCCTAAACAGCACAAGCAAGATGGTTTACCCACAGTGTTATTTCAGAGAATGAATGTTATAGATATTCCCTGATGCCTGTAGTGAAATGTTTGAGAGGTCTTGTAAGAAAACATCCATAAACAGCTACAAGCAAGATGGTTTAATTATGCTGTTATTTCAATGAATTAATTTTATAGAAACTGTGTTACCCCTGTAATGAAATGTTGAACAGTCTTATATGAAGATGATTCTAAATAGCTACGTTTAAAATGGATTCAGAATGGTGTTCTTTCATTGCAAGAAATTGATAGGGTTCTGCAAAGCATAACCGAAATCTTTCAGAATTCTTATAAGAAGATTTTCCTAAGCAGTTACAAAATTTTTTAACTCCAGTGTTCTTTAAGTGAATGAAAGTTATAGATATTCCTTCACACCAATAGTGAACTGTTTAAGTGTTACATCATGATGTTACTAAACAGCTACAAGGTCATTTATTCACAGCATCCTTTAATTGTGAGAAAGTGACATTCATTCTGTAAGGGGTGTACTGAACTGTATGTAAGCCTTCTCTGATGACGTTCCTAAACACCTACAAGCAACATAGTTTCACCCAAGTGTTCTTTTGTTGTAAGAAAGTGATAGCCATTCTGTATGGCATCTACTGAAAAGTTTGAAAAGTCTTAATATAAGATGTTCCTAAAGAGCTAAAAAAAGATATTTCAACCATATTATTGTTTCATTAAATGAACTTTAAATATATTCTGTCCTGCTTGTTGTGAAATGTTTGCTAACTCTTATGCGTAACCATTTGTAAACAGCTACCTTCAAGCTGCTTTCAGCACAATGCTCTTTCATTGTAAGAAATTGATAGCTGTTCTGTAAGGCCTAACCTGAAATGTTTGACATAATGTGTATAACATTCATTCAGAGAAAGAACACTGTGGTTAAACCATGTTGTTTGAAGCTATTTAGGAACATTTTCATGTAAGACATTTCAAACATTTCAGTATATGTCTTACATAATGACTGTAATGAAAGAACACTGTGGTGAACCATCTTGCTTGTAGATGTTTAGGAACATTTTAATACAAAACATTTCAAACATTTCCTTATATGCCCTAAAGACATCTGTCACTTTCTTACAGTGAAAGTACACTGTGTTAAACGATCTTGATTGTAGCTCTTTAGGAACACCATATGAGAATTATCAAACATTTCACTATTGGTGTGAGAGAATATCTATAATAATCTTTCACTGAAACAACACTGTGGCTAAACCAATGTGCTTGTAGCAGTTTAGGTACATTTTATTAGAAGATATTTCAAATATTTCAGCATATGCCTTATAGAATGACTTTCACTTTATTGCAAGGAAAACACTGTGCTGACCCAGAGTGCACATAGTTGTTTAGGAACATCTTCATGTGAGACTTATCAAACTTTTCACTATGGGCATGTCAGAATATGTATAACTTTCATTCACTGAAAGAGCATGGTGCTTAAAGCATTTTTCTTGCATCTGTTTAGTAAATCTTCATATAAGACATCAAAAAGTTCACTATTGCATGAGTGAATATCTATAACTTTCATTCACTGAAAGAATACTTTGGTTAAACCTTCTTGCTTACAGCTCTATAAGACATCTTCTTATAAGATTTTTGAATTATTTCAGATTATACCTTATAAAATGACTATGACTTCATTACAATGAAAGAACACTGTTCTGAACCCACCTGAAGCTAGCTACTTAGAAACACCTTCATATAAGACTTAATCAAAGAATTCACTACAGTTGTAACAGAATATCTATAACATACATTCACTGCAATAACACTGCTGTTAAACTGTCTTGATTGTAGCTATTTAGGAACATCTTTTAAGACCTTTCAAACATTTCAAGTTATGCTTTATGGAACACCTATCACACTCTTACAATAAATGATCACTGTGCTGAACCTAGCTTGATGGTAGTCATTTAGAAACAGCCTCATACAACATTTATCAAACTTTTCACTGCAGGCTGGAGAGAATGTCTATAAATTTACTTTCTAAAGGAACACTGTAGTTAAACAATCTTACTTGTAGCTGTAGAAACATCCTCCTATAAGATTTTCAAAGATTTCAGTATATGCTGTACAGAATGGCTATCATATTCTTACAAGGAAAGAGCATGTGCTGAACCAAGCTTGCAGGTGGCTACTTAGGAACATCTTCATGTAAGACATAAGAAACATTTCACTACAAGTGTCACTGAGTTTCTGTAACATCATTCACTGACAGAACACTGTAGATAACCATCCAGTTTGTAGCTCTTTAGGAACAGCTTCATGTGAGGCTTATCAAACACATTTCACCACAGGCCTGAGGGAATATTTGTAACTATCATTCACTGAAAGAAGACGTGTTGAAACCATCTTGCTTGTTGCTGCTTAGGAACATCTTCCTGTAAGACCTTTCAAAAATATCAGGTTATGCCTTAGATAATGCCTATCACTTTTGTACAATGAAAGTACACTATGAAAATCCAGCTTGAAGGTAGTTGTTTAGAAAAATCTTCATGTAAGATTTTCAAATATTTCACCACAACCGTGATAGAATATCTATAATATTCAAGCACTGAAATAACACTTTAGTCCAACTCTCTATGTTGTAGCTCTTAAGGAACATTTTCATACAAGATTTTTCAATCATTTGTGTATATGCTGAACAGAATGGCCATTATTTTCTTATGAGGAAAGAACAGCTTGCTGAACCAGCTTGCACATAGCTGTTTAAGAACACTTTTATAGGGGATTTATCAAATATTTTACTACAGCTGTGAGGAAATATCTGCACCTTCCATTCACTGAAAGAACACTGTGGTTAGAGCATCTTACTTGTAGCTGTTTAGGAACATCTTCTTATAAGGCTTTTCAAGAGTTTTAGGTTAGGGCTTTGGGAAAACTGATCACTTTCTTACGTTAAAGAACAAGGTGCTTATCCCAGCTTGAATGTAGCTGTTTAGAAACGTCTTCACATAAGACTCATCATACATTTCACTGCAGGTAGGACAGAATATCTATAACATTCATTCACTGAAATAACACTGTGGTTAAACCATCTTGCTTGGAGCTCTTTAGGTACATTTTCTTACAAGACATTTTACACATTTCAGCATATGCCATTCATGATGCTATTACTTTCTTTATAGGAACTACATTCTGCTGAACCCAGTTTGCATGTAGACATTTAGGGACATCTTATAAAACTTATCAAATATTTCACTACAGATGTGACAGACTATTACATACACTCACTGAAAGAACACTATGGTGAGACCATATTCCTTATACCTGTTTAGGAACATCTTATAAGACATTTCAAACTTTTCAGGTTAGGCCTTAAAGGCTATCACTTTCTTACAATGAAAGAACTCTGTGATGAACCCAGCTTGCTGGTATCTATTTAGGAACTTCTTCACATAAAACTTATCAAACATTTTACTACAAATGTGAGGGAATATCTATAACTTTCATTCACTGAAAGAACACTGTTTAAACATCTTGCTTGTAGCTCTTTAGGATCATCATCTTATAAGACATTTCAAACATTTAAGTTTACGCCTTAGAGAACAGCTATCAATTTCTTACAATGAATGAACACTGTGCTGACCCAGGTTGAAGGTAAGTTGTCCAGAATCATCTTCTTATAAGGCTTATCAAACATTCCACTATAGGCAGATCAGAATACTTATAACATTCATTCACAGAAATAATATGTTGGTTACACCATCTTGCTTGTAGCCCTTTTAAGTACATTTTCTTATAAGACATTTCCAACATTCAGTAAATGCTGTACAGGACAGTTATCACTTTCTTACAGGGAAACACACTGTGCTGAATTCCGCTTTCAGGTAGTTGTTTAAGAATATCTTCGTTTAAGACTTATCAAAAATTTCATTACACGCATGACAGAATATAATATTCATTCACTGTAAGAACACTGTACTTCAACCATCTTGCATGTAGCTGCTTAGGAATGTCTTAATTTATGACTTATCAAAGATTTCACTACTGGCAGGAGAGAATATTTTAACTTTCATTCAGGGAAAGAAATCTGTTAAACCATCTTACTTGTAGCTGTTTAGAAACATCTTCATAGGGGCAGGCCCGGTGGTGCAGTGGTTAAATGCACACGTTCCACATCTCAGCAGCCTGGGGTTCACAGGTTTGGATCTCAATTGTGGACACGGCACCACTTGGAAAACCATGCTGTGGTAGGTGTCCCACACATAAGGTGGAGGAATATGGGCACAGATGTTAGCTTAGGGCCTGTCTTCCTCAGCAAAAAGAGGAGGGTTGGCAGTAGTTAGTTCACTGCTAATCTTCCTCAAAAAAAAAAATCTTTATATAAGACTTAACAAACATTTCACTATTGGCAGGATAGAGTATCTATATCATTCATTCAGTGAAAGAAGACTGTGGTTAAACCATCTTTCTTGTAGGTATTTAGGAACATCTTCCTATAAGACCTATCAGACATTTCAGTACATGTGAAAAAATATCTATAACATTCATTCACTGAAAAGACACCTTGTTTAAACCATTTTCCTTGGTGCTTTTGGAACATCTTCATATGGGCTTTTCAAACATTTCAGTATATGCTAAACAGAATGGCTTCACTTTCTTTCAATGAATGAACACTCTGATGATACCATCTTGCTGGTAGCTATTTAGGCAATGTTCATATAAGACATAGTAAACTTCACTACAAGCATGAAGGAATATCTATAACTTTCATTCACTGAAATAACACTGTGCAGAACCATCTTGTTTGTAGTTCTTTAGGTACATTTTCTTACAAGAAATTTCAAGTTTTTGTTACATGGGGCATACAGAATGATCTTTCTTACAGGGAAATAAACTGCACTGAATGCCGGCTTGCAGGTAGCTGTTTAGGAACATCTTCTTATAAGACTTATCAAATATTTCACATCAAGCATAAGATAATACATAAGATAAGTAACATTCTTTCACTGAAAGAACACAGTAGTTAAACATTCTTACTTGTAACTGTTTTGAAACATCTTCACATAAAACATTTCACTACAGGAATGAGGGAATATCTATAACATTCAATCACTGCAAGAATATTGTGGCTAAATGATCTTACTTGTAGATGCTGAGGAATATATTCTTGAAAGACTTTTCAAATATTTCAGGTTAGGCCTTAGAGAATGCCTATCACTTTCTTAGAATGAAAGAACACTGTGCTGAATGAAGCTAAAAGGTAGCTCTTTAGAAATATCTTCATAGAACATAACATACTTTTTACTACTGGTGGGATAGATTATCTATAATATTCATTAACTGAAAAATCACAGAGGTTAACCATCTTGCTTGTAGCTGTTTAGGAGAACCTTCATAGAAGATGTTAGAAACATTTCAGATTAGGTCTTAAGGAAAGGCTATCAATTTCTTACATGGAATTAACACTGTGTTGAATCCAACTTGTAGATAGCTATTGAGGAAATCCTCATATACAACTTATCAAGTATTTCTCCATAGGAATTACAGAATACCTAGAATGTTTATTCACTGCAAATATCCATTGGTTAAACGATCTTGCTAGTTAGCAGTTTAGGAAGATCCTTGCATAAGGTTTATCAAACATTTCACTACAGGTATGACAATATATATATAACATTTTTCACTGATGCAATACTGTGGTTAAAGCACGTTGCTTATAGATTCTTAGGAACATGTTATTATGAGACATTTCAAACATTTCTGGTTAGATCTTACAGAATGGCTATCATTTCTTACAATGAAAGAACACTGACTGACCCCAGCTTGAAGGTATCTGTTTAGAAACACCTTCGTGTAAGCCATCAAAAATTTCACCACAGGCAGGATAGAATGTCTATAACATTCATTAACTGAAATAACACTGTGGTTAAACCATCTTGATTGTGGCTCTTTAGGAACATCTTGTATGACTTTTCAAGTATTTCTGTATATGTTGTGGAGAATGGCTGTCACCTTCTTACAAGGAAAGAACGCTGCAGAACATATCGTGGTAGCTGTTTAGGAACATCTTCATATAAGATGATAAACATTTCACTACAGGTGTGACTGAATAACTGTAACACTCATTCACTGAAAGAACACTGGTTAAACCATCTTGCTTCTAGGTGTTTAAGAACATCTTCATATAAGAGCTAGCAACGATTTTACTACAGGTGTTATGGTTATCTATATCTTTCATTCACTGAGAGAACACTGTGGTTAAACTTTCTTGCTTGTAGCTGTTTAGGAACATCTTCTTATAAGACTTTTCAAACATTTCATGTTATGCCTTACAGAACACACTTTCTTACAATGAAATTACTCTGTGCTGAACCCAGCTCGAAGGTAAATATTTAGAAAAATCTTCATATATGACTTATCAGGGGAATGCTGAGACAATGGTGGCATAGCAGGACTCTGAATTCACCTCCTCCCATGAGCCAAATAAATTTACAGTTACCCTTGGCACAAGTACACTTGACGACTGGAAACTGGATAAAAAGAACCCCTACAACAAGGGACAGTGCTAACTAAGGTGAACGATCAAGAAATATCTTTCTGGGGAAGAAAACAACACATTCTGGCCATGGTGCTTCACAGTCAATTGCAATCTTAAGGTCCAAAGCTTTCCCTTGAGGAGAGGGTATCTGAGCACAGAGAGCTAAACCACAATAAGTAGCTTTTGAACTCAGCACCACCGAGATGAAAGTCATAGTATCTGGCTTTGCTGTCTCTTAAAAACAATGATGAATACCCCTTGAAGAGCTATGGAACATAAGAGAAAGAAAATCCTGCTCCTAACAAGCCCATGAAAAATTTACTCATTTCATAAAGTAACACAAAATCACCAGAAAGAAAGATGCTCAGCTCTTTGGTGCAAAGAGACTCACATGATAGGCCCTGGGTGCATCTCAAGGAAGAAGGAGGCAGCTGGGACCACCTCCACAGGAACTGAGACATTGGCAGCAGCCATGATTGTGACCTATAATAGGCATACTAACACAGATACTGGCAGACATCATTGGAGTTACTGGCATGTTAGGAGTTTTCCCTGACCACTAGAGCACTGTTTTAATACAGCTCACTCAGGGCAGGTAGCCCTCCCTAGGGGTGAGCCCCATGACCAGCAAGCCCTTGTGGGCCTGCATATGTGGGATGTGTGGTCTCACTGCAGTGGGGAGGATGGGTCTGCCTTCATGGGACAGAGAGTGCATGAGGGGTGGGCCTGGGGTGTCTGAGTGTGTGGGGACTCTGCAGCAGGGTAAGTGGGTCCACATCAGTGTGGTGGGTGTGCACTCAGGGCAGGACTGTGTGGATGGGTTGGATGGGCACAAGGGTGGTGGGGCTTGTCAGCTGCAGCAAACTTGTGCTTTTCAAATAACCACATAGGGGATCTGCCCCACCTCCAATGCCTGAAAGAATTGTTTGCTGCCACACCAGGGACCAGTGCCACCCAGCTACTCTCCTGAGAGAGCTGACAACAGCCTTGCAGGGTAGATGCCTACAGCAAGTGTG
Organism: Equus asinus; assembly: GCF_041296235.1. Classification (NCBI taxonomy): domain Eukaryota; kingdom Metazoa; phylum Chordata; class Mammalia; order Perissodactyla; family Equidae; genus Equus; species Equus asinus. Next base: position 7,775,021 of record NC_091814.1, on the reverse strand, counting down.
AGTCCCTAAGCCTAGCAACCAGCCATGCTGGATACCTCCTTATTTAACAGAAAAACTGCAGGAGGATTGTCATATTAGACTTTTCAGCCAACAATGCTGGTATCCCCTGCCCAATAAAGTGACTGAAGGGACCATAGAAGTCACATGCAGCTGAGCCTTACAACCAGCTAGCCAGGGACAGAGTAGCCTTCCCATACACCTGCAGTAAGAGCCACCCTGCCACAACAGGACACACGCAGCCCACACAGGGGACACATTTGGAACACTGGAATAGGTAATGACAGGGAAGCATGTTTCTTGGTTTCATAAGGAATCTCTTACATAAAGCCCATTCTCTAAGATTGGGAGACATAGCAGATATACCTAAAACATAGATATAAGCACAGAGAAATAGGCAAAATAAGGAGACAAAAGAATATCTTCCAAATATGGAACAGGGCAAATCCTCTGAAAAAGAACTAAATGAAACAGAGACAAATAACTTACTTGATAAAAAGTACAAACTAATCATGATAAGGATGCTCACTAATCTTGGAAGAGGAATAGATGAACATAGTGAAAAATTGAACAAAGTATTGGAAAATATAAGAAAGAACCAACTAGAACTAAAGAATAAAATAAAGGAAAGGAAAAATTCACTAGAGGATATCAATAGCAGAATAGATGATACAAAAGAACAGATCAGTGAGCTGGGTGAAAGACCAGAGGAAATCACCCAAGCTGAACAGAAAAAATAAAAAGAATGAGGACAGTCTAAGGGACATCTGGGACAACATCAAGTGCAATAACTTCTTTCTTAGGTGTCTCAGAAGGAGAAGAAGAGAGACAAAGAGGTAGAGAAGCCATTCAAAGAAATAATTGCTGAACCCTCCTACCTAAGGAAGGAAACAGACATCCAGAGACAGGAAACACAGAGAGCACCAAACAAGAAGAACCCAAAGAGGACCACACCAAGACAAATGATAATCAAAATGACAAGAACTAAAGACAAAGAGAAAATCCTAAAAGCTGCAAGAGAAAGGCAATAAGTTACATAGAAAGGAAATCCCGTAAGTCTATCCACTGACTTCTCAGTAGAAACCTTACAGGCTAGAAGGGAGTGATGTGATTTATTTAAAGTGCTTAAAGGAAAAAGCCTACACAAGAATACTCTACCTGGCAAGGTTATCATTCAGAATGGAGGGAGAGATAAACAGTTTTCCAGACAAGCCAAAACTAAACGAGTTTAATATCAATAAGCCAGTCTTACAAGAAATGCTAAAGGGACTTATTTAAGTGGAAAAGACAAAAACCACAGATAGGAATAAAAAATTTATCAACAAAACCAAACAAGAAAATCATTGTTAAAGGCATATATACAATACAGGTAGCAGATCAACCACCTATGAAGTGAACATGAAGGTCAAAAGACAAGATTGCTAAAATTATTTCCATGATAAGAGGATAACAGATACACATGCACAAAAAAGGGGTTAAATATGATAGCAAAAATATAGAATGTGGGAGAAAGGGAGTAAAAAGTAGAGCTTTTAGCAAGAGGTCAAACTTAAGAGACCATCAACATTATATAGATGGCTATATATACATATATTATTATATATGAACCTCATGGTAATCACAAACCAGAAACCTATAATAAATACACAAAAAATTTAGAGAAAGGAAGCCAACATAATACTAAATAAATCCATCAAACCATAAGGGAAGAGAGCAAGAGAAGAAGAGCGGAACAGAGAATAACTAAAACACCCAGAAAAAAAGTAACACAATGGCAATAAGTACATACTTATAAATAGGTACTTTAAATGTCAATAGACTAAATGCTACCATCAAAGACATAGGGTGGCTGATTGGATAAAAAACAAGACCTATATATATGCTGCACACAAGAGACACACTTCAGACCTAAAGACACTCATAAACTGAAAGTGAGGGATGGAAAAAGATACTCCATGCAAATTGCAATGAAAAGAAAGCTGGGGTAGCAATACTTATCTCAGACAAAAGAGACTTTAAAACAAAAACTGTAACAAGAGACAAAGAAGGGCACTATGTAATGATAAAGGGAACAATCCAACAAGAGGATACAACACAGGTAAATGTCTATGCATCCAACATAAGAGCACCTAAATATATAAAGTAATTATCAGCATAAATAAGGAGAAATAGACAACAACGAAATAATTTTAAAGGACTTTAATACTCCGCCTACATCAAAGGATAGATCATCCAAACAGAAAATCAATCATGAAACTTTGGCCTTAAATGAAACATTAAACCAGATGGACTTAGTAGGTATATATGGAACATTCTATCCAAAACCCACAGAACCCACATTCTTTTCAAATGGACATAGAACTTTCTCCAGTATAGATCACATCTTAGGCCATAAAATGTTTGAATAAATTTAAGAAGATTGAAATAATACCAAGCATCCTTTCTGACCACAATGGTATGAACCTAGAAATCAACTACAGGAAGAAAATTGGAAAAACCACAAAAATGTGGAGATTAACCAAAATGCTACTGAATAATGATATGATCAAAGGAGAAATAGAAAAATACCTGGAGACAAATAAAAATGAAAATACAACTTGCCAAAATTTATGGGATACAGCAAAAGTGGTTCTAAGAGGGAAGTTTATGGCAATGCAAGCCTACCTAAACAAACAAGAAAAATCTCAAAAAATCTAACAGTGCACATAACAGGACTGGAAAAAGAAGAACAAGTAAAGCCCAAAAGCAGTAGAAGGAAGTAAATAATAAAAATAAGAGCAGAAACAAATAAAATAAAGGCTAAAGAACAATAGAAAAGAATCAATGAAAATAAGAGCTGGTTCTTTGAAAGGTAAACAAAATGGACAAATCCTTAGTCAGAATCATCATAAAAATAAGAGAGAATGCTCAAATAAATAAAATCAGACATGAAAGAGGAGAAAATTACAATGAAAACCTCAGAAATATAAAAGATTATGAGTATATGAAAAGCTATACACCAATAAATTGGATAAACTAGAAATAATAGATAACTTCTTAAAATCATACAACGTTTCAAAACTGAATCAAGCAGAAATGGAAAATTTGAATAGACCAACCACCTGTAAGGGATGGAAACTGTAATCAAAAACCTCCCAGAAAATGAAAGTCCAGGAATACATGGCTTCCCTGGTGAATTCTACCAAACATTAAAAGAAGACATAATACCTATCAATTTCCAGCTCTTTCAAAAAATAAGAGGACGAGAATCTTCTTAACTCATTCTACAAGGCCAACGTTACCTTACTACCAAAACCAGACAAGAACAACACAAAAAAAGAAAATTACAGGCCAATATCACTGATGAACATTGATGCAAAAATCCTCAACAAAATACTAGCAAATTGAATGTAACAATACATTAAAAAGGTCATACACAATGATCAAGTGGGATTTATTCCAGGAATGCAGAAATGGTTCAACATTTGCAAATCAATCAAAGTGAAACACCACATTAACAAAAGGAAGACAAAAATCACATGATCGTCTCAATAGATGCAGAGGGAGCATTTAACAAGATACAGCATCCATTTATGATAAAAACTCAGAATAAAATAGGTATAGAAGGAAAGCAAGTCAACATAAAAAGGCCATAAATGGCAAACCCACGGCTAATATCATTCTCAATGGAGAAAAACTGAAAACTATCCATCTAAGAACAGGAACCAGATAAGGATGCCCACTTTCACCACTCTTATTTAATATAGCCTTGGCAGTCCTACGTGGAGCAATCAGTCAAGAAAAAGAAAGAAAAAGAACCCAAATTGGAAAAGAAGTGAAACTATGACTATTTGCAGATGACATCATTTTATATATAGAAAACTCTAAAGAATTCAACAAAAATGTCCAGAAATAGTAAATGAATACAGTCAATTTGCAGGATACAATATCAACATACAAAAATCAGTTGCATTTCTATACAGTGACAACAAAGTAGTAGAAAGAGAAATTAAGCATACAATATTATTTACAATTGCAACAGAAAGAATGCAATACGTAGGAATAAACTTGACCAAAAAGGTGAAAGACCAGTACACTGAAAATTGTAAAATTTTGTCAAAAGAAATAGAAAGCACAAAGACATGGAAAGATATTTCACACTCTTGAACTGGAAAAATTAACATAGTTAAAATGTCCGTACTTCCTAAAGCAATCTACAGATTCAATGCAATCCTTATCAAAGTTACAGTGACATTTTTCACAGAAATAGAGCAAAGAGTCATAAAATTTAAATGGAACAACAAAAGGCCCTGAATAGCCAAGGGAATCCTAAGAAAAACAACAAAGCTTGATACATCACACTCCCTGATTTAAGAATACACTACAAAGCCTTAGTAATCAAAACTGCATGGCACTGTCACAAAAACAGACACACAGATCAATGGAACAGAATTGAAAGCCCAGAAATAAAACCACTCATCTATGAACAGTGAATTTTTGACAACGGAGCAGAGAACACACCATGGAGAAAGGAAAGTTTCTTCAATAAATGGTGTTGGGAAAACTGGGCAGCCACATGAAAAGAATAAAACTAGACCATTATCTTACCCCATACACAAAAATTAACTCAAAGTGGATTAAAGACTTGACTGTAAGACTGGAATCATAAGACTTCTAGAAGAAAACATAAGCAGTATGCTCTTACACTTTGGTCTTATCAGTAAATTTCAAGAACCATGTATGACAAGGCAAGGGAAACACTAGAAACAATAAACAAATGGGACCAAATAAAACTAAAAAGCTTCTCCACAGCAATGGAAACCATCAACAAAACAAAAACACAACCTAACAACTGGGAGAAGACATTTATAAACCATATATCTGATAAGGGGTTAATATCCAAAATATCCAATGAACTCATACATCTCAACAACAAAAAAACTAACATCCCAATTAAAAAATGGGAGAAAATCTGAAAAGACAGTTTTCCAAAGAAGATATCCAGATGGCCAACAGGAACATGAAAAGTTGTTCAACATTAGTAATTATTAGGGAAATGCAAATCAAAACTACAATGAAATATCACTTCATGTCCATCAGAATGGCTATAATTAACAAGAGAAGAAATGACAAGTCTTGGAGAAGATGTAGGTAAAGGGAAGTATCCTACATTGCTGATGGAAATGCAAGCTGGTGTAGTGACTATGGAAAACAGTATGGAGATTCCTCAAAAAATTAAGAATAGAAGTACCATATGATCCAGCTATTCCACTGCTGGATATTTATCCAAAGAATAGGAAAACATGAATGTGTAAAGATAGATGCACCCTATGTTCATTGCAGCATTATTCACAATATCCAAGACTTGGAAACACCCTAAGTGCCCATCAAGGGACGTATGGATATAGAAGATGTGGTATAGATACACAGTAGAATACTATGGAGCCATAAAAAATGATAAAATGTGGCCATTTGTGACAACATGGATGGACCTTTAAGGTATTATGCTAAGTGAAATAAGTCACAGGGAGAAAGTCCAACACCATATGACCTTGCTTATAAATAGAAGATAAAAACAACAATAGCAACATCAACCAAACACAGATACAGAGATTAGATTGTTGGTTATCAGAGGGGAAGGGTGGAGGGAGGAAGAGATCACTGGGCATGTGTGTATGCTGATGGATAGTAATTCATCTTTGAGTGGTGAACATGAAGTAATATACACAAAATCAAAATATACAGATGTACACCTGAAATTTAAATGTTATAAACTAATATAGCCTCAGTTTTAAAAAGTACAGTAAAAGCAAAAGAAAAGTTATACCTTTTTGTAAGTCAGATACTGAAATGATAAAAATGTCTTATCAGAAGATGTTCCTAAACAGCTACAAGCAAGGTGGTTTGCCACAGTGTTCTTTCATTGTAAGAAAGTGGCAGCCACTCTGCAAGGCATATACTTAAATGTTTGAAATGTCTCATATGAAGACTTTCCTCAGCAGCTTCCAGCAAGATGTTTTCACAACAGTGTTCCTTCTTTGTAAGAAGGTGATAGTCGTTCAATAAGGCATAAATTGCTGTGTTTGAATTGTCTTATAAGAAGATGTTTCTAAACAGCTACAAGCATGATGGTTTAATCAAAGTACTATGTCAGTGAATGGATGTTATAGATATGGTCTCATGCCTATAGTGCAATGTTTGATAAGTCTTACAATGGAAATATTCCTAAACAGCTACAAGCAAGATGGTTTAACCTTGGTGTTCTTTCATTGTAAGAAACTGACAGGGGCTTTGTAAAGCATTTACTGAAATGTTTGAAATATCTTATATTATGATGTCCCTAAACACTTACAAGCAATATTGAGCCACCACACTGTTCCTTCATTGTAAGAAAGTGATATCCATTCTGTAAGGCATATCCTGAAATATTTGAAATGTCTTATTAGAATATGTTCCTAAACAGTACCGGCAACATTGTTTAACCACAGTGTTCTCTTAGTGAATGAATGTTACATTCTCTCACATCTGTAGTGAAATGTTTGATGTCTTATATGAAGATGTTTTTCAGCAGTTACAAGTAAGATGGTTTCACCACAGTGTTCTAACATTCATGAAAGAAAGATCCATTCAGTAGATATATTCTGAAATTTAAAAAATGTCTTATAAGAAGATGTTCCCAAACGGCTAAAATAAACCTGGTTTAACCACAGTGTTTCTTCAATGTAAGAAAGTGTTAGGTGTTCTATAAGGCACATACAGAAATGTTTGAAATGTTTTATGAGATGTTCCTAAAACTACAAGTAGCATGGTTTAACCACCGTGTTCTAGCATTGAATGAATGTTATTGATATTCTATCATGCATGTAGTAAAATGTTTTAAAAGTCTTGTACAAAGATGTTCCTAAACACCTACAATGAAAATTGTTTAAACACATGTACTTTCGGTGAAAGAATGTTACAGATATTCTCTCAATCCTGTATTGAAATGTTTTGCAACTCTTATATGAAGATGTTCCTAAACAGCTCCAAGCAAGATGGTTTAACCATAGTGTTCTTTCAGTGAGAGTGTTATGACATTTTCTCACAAATGCACTGAAATATTTCATAATGCTTACACAAAGAGCTTCCTAAAAAGCTACAAGAAGATGTTTTTTAAACACAAGGCTCTTTATGTAAATGAGTGTTATATATATTCTCTAATACCTGTAATGAAAAGTTTGATAGGTCTTATAGGGAGCTGTTCCTAAACAGCTGCAAGCAAGATGGTTTAACCAAAGTTTTATCTTTCAGTGAAGGAATTTTACAGATATTCCACCCTGCCTATAGTGAAGTGTTTGATAAGTCCTATATGAAGATGTTCCTAAACAGCTATGTGCAAGATGGTTTAACCACAGTGTTCTTTCATTGTAAGAAATGGAAACCTGCTCTGTAAGGCGTTTACTCAGTGTTTTAAATGCCTTAAGTGAAGATATTCCTAAACAGCAACAATCAAGACAGATTCATCACAGTGTTCTTTCATTGTAAGAAAGTGACAGCCATTCTGTACCACATACACGGAAATATTTGAAATGTTTTATTAGAATATGTTCCTAAACAGCTCCCAGCAATGTTGTTTAATCACAGTATTTTTTGGGTGAATGAATGTTACACTCTCTCACATCTGTAGTGAAAAGTTTGATAAGTCTTATATAAAGATGTGTTTAAACGGCTACAAGCAAGATGGTTTCTCCACAGTGTTCTTTCATTTTGAGAAAGTGACAACCACTCTGTAAGGTCTACACTGAAATATTTGAAATGTCTTAAATAAAAATGTTACTAAGCAACTTAAAGCAAGATGTTTTCATGACAGTGATCTTTCATTGTACGAAAGTAACAGTCATTCTATAAGGCATGTAATGCAATGTTTGAGTTGTCTCTAAGAAAATGTTCCCAAATGACTACAAACAGGAAGTCTTAGCCACAGTGTTTTTTCAGTTAATGAATGTTATAGATATTCTCTCATGCATATGTTGAAATGTGTGATAAGTCTTATATGAAAATGTTCCTAAAGAGCTACAAGCAACAAGATTTCACCAAAGTTTCCTTTCAATCTAAGAAAATGAAGGCTGTTCTGAAAGGCGTATACTGAAATTTTGAAGTATCTTATATGAACATGTTGGTAAACAGCTTCAAGCAAGATGATTCCACCACAGTGTTCTTTTATTGTAAGAAGCTGATAGCCTTTTTTCCAGACTACACTGACGTGTTTGAATTGTCTCATAAGAAGTTGCTCCTGAACAGCTACAAGGAGGATGGATTAATCACATTGTTCTTTCAGTGAATGAATATTACAGATATTCCCTCAGGCCTGTAAAGAAATGTTTGAAACTACTTATGTGAAGTTGTTCTTAAACAACTTTGAGCAACGTGGTTTCACCATAGTGTTCCTTCATTGTGAAAACATGATAGCCATTCCACAAGGCATATATTGAAGTTTTAAAAATGTGTTTTAAGAAGATATTTTTAAAACAAATGCAAGCAACATGGTTTAACCCGTGTTGTTTCAGTGAATGAATGTTATATTCTCTCACTGCTGTAGTGAAATGTTGATAATTCTCATATAAAGAAGTTTCTTTTTATTTATTTATTCAATTTTGGTTTATCTTTGTTTTTTACTGTGGTAACATTGGTCTATAACATTATACAAACTTCGGTTGTGCAACCCTATATTTGAATTTCTGTGTAGATTACATCATGCTCATAACCCAAAGACTGCCTACAATCCACCATGATACACGTGTGCCTAATCATCCCTTTCGCCTTCCTCCCTCCCTTCACCCTCTGGTAACCATCAATGCAATCTCTGTCTCTATGTTACTTTGTTGTTGTTTTTATCTTCTATTAATGAGTGAGATCATATGGTATTTCACTTTCTCCCTCTGACTTATTTCACTTAGTATAATACCCTCAAGGCACATCCATGTTGTCACAAATCACCATATTCCACCCTTTTTTATGGCTGGGTAGTATTCCATTGTGTACGTAGACCACATCTTCTTTATCTATTCATCCCTTGATGGTCACTAAGTGTTTTTTCGAGTCTTGGCTATTGTGAATAATGCTGAAGTGAACATAGGGTGCATATATCTTTATTCATTCATGTTTTTATGTCCTTTGGATAAATACCCATCAGTGGAATAGCTGGATTGTACGGAAGTTCTATTCTTAAGTTTCTGAGGAATGTCCATACTGTTCTTCATAGTGACTGCACTGGTTTGTATTCCCACCAGTAGTGTATGAGAGTTCCATTTTCCCCACATCCTCTCCAAGACTTGTTAATTATAGCCATTCTGATGGGTGTGAGGTAGTATCTCACTGGAATTTTGATTTGCATTTCCCTCATAATTAGTGACACAGAAGTGGAATGTGTGAACTCAACCACTGTGCCACAGGGCTGGCCCCTGACCATTTTTTAATTGGGTTGTTAGTTTTTCGTTGTTGAGATGTAGGAGTTCTCTATATATTTTGGATATTAACCCTTTATCAGATATACGGTTTGCAAATATCTTCTCCCAATTGTTAGGTTGTCTTATTTTTGTTGATTTTCTTTTCTGTGCAGAAGCTTTTTAGCTTGATGTAGTCCCATGCATTTATTTTTTCTATTGTTTCCCTTGCCCAGTCAGATCTGGTACTTGAAAATATGCTGCTAAGACCAACATCTAATAGTGAACTGCTTAGGTTTTCTTCTAGAAGTTTTGTAGTTTCAGGTCTTATGTTCAAGGCTATAATCCATTTTGAGTTAATTTTTGCGTGTGGCGTAAGATAACGGTCTACTTCCATTCTTTTCCATGTTGCTGTCCAGTTTTCCCAACACCACTTATTGAAGAGACTTTCCTTTCTCCATTTTACATTCTTGGCTCCCTCGTTGAAAATTAGCTGTCCATAGATGTGTGGTTTTACTTGGGGCTTTCAATTCTGTTACATTGATCTGTGAGTCTGGTTTTGTGCCAGTACCATGCTGTTTTGATTACTGTAGGTTTGGAGTATATCTTGAAGTCAGAGAGTATGATACCTCCAGCTTTGTTCTTTTTTCTCAGGATTCCTTTGGCTATTTGGGGTCTTTTATTGTTCCATATAAATTTTAAGATTCTTTGCTTTGTGAAAAATGTCATTGGAACTTTGATAAGGATTGCAGTGAATCTGTAGATTGCTTTAGAAAGTCTGGACATTTTAACTATATAAATTATTCCAATCCAAGAACATGAAATATCTTTCTATGTCTTTGTGTCTTCTTCTATTTCTTTTAATAATGTTTTACAGGTTTCAGTGTAGGTCTTTCACCTTTTTGGTTAAGTTTATTCCTAGGTATTGTACTCTTTCTGTTGCAATTGTAAATGGGATTATATTCTTAATTTCTCTTTCTACTAATCAATTCTTAGTGTATAGAAAAGCAATTCATTTTTGTAGGTTGATTTTGTATCCTGTAACTTTACCATATTCATTTACTATTTCTAAAATCTTTTGTGGATCCTTTGGGGTTTTCTATATATAAAATCATGTCATCTGCAAAAAGTGGCGGTTTCACTTCTTACTTTCCAATTTTGATCCCATTTATTTTTTGTCTTGCCATTGATCTGGTAGGACTTCCAATACTGCGTTAAATAAGAGTGATGGAATAAGACACCCTTGTCTGGTTCCTGTTTTAGATGGATAGATTTCAGTTTTTCATCATTGAGAATATTAGCTGTGGGTTTGTCATATATGGCCTTTATGATGTTGAACTACTTTCTTTCTATACCCATTTTATTCAGAGTTTTTTAAAATCATAAATGTATGCTCTATCTTGTCAAGGGATTTCTCTACATCTGTTGAGATGACCATGTGATTTTTCTTCTTCATTTTGTTAATGTGGTGTATCACTCTGATTTACAGATGTTAAACCATCCCTGCATCACTGGAATTACTTCCAATTGTCATGGTGCATGATATTTTTCATATTTTTGTATTTGATTTGCTAGTATTTTGTTAAGGATTTTTGCATTGATGCTCATCAGTGATATTGGCCTGTAATTTTCTGTTTTGTGTCTTCCTTGTTTGGCTTTGGTTTCAAGGTAAGGTTGATTTTGTGGAATGAGTTAGGAAGCTTTGCCTCCTCTTCAATTTTTTGTAAGAGTTTGATCTGGATAGGCACCATTTCTTATCTGAATGTTTGCTGGCATTCACCATGGAAGCCATCTGGTCCTGGATTTTTATTTTGGGGTATGTTTTTCATTACTGTTTCAATTTCCTTACTTGTGACTGGTCTATTCAATTTCTCTATTTATTCTTGATTCAGTTTTGGAAGCTTTCATGATTCTAAGAATTTATCTATTTTTTTCTAGCTTATTCGATTTGTTGATATACAGCTTTTCATAGTATTCTCTTATAATCTTTTGTATTTTTTAGGTCTGTTGCAATTTCTCTTCTTTCGTTTCTGATTTTACTTTCATTTCTGATTTATTTATTTGAGCACTCTCTCTTATTTTCTTGGTAAGCCTAGCTAAAGTTTTATCAAATTTATTTATCTTTTGAAAGAATGGCTCTTGATTTCATTGATTTTTTCTATTTTTTTAGACTCTATTTCAATTATTTTTGCTCTTTTCATTATATCCTTCTTTCTACTGATTTTGGGCCCTGTTTGTTCCTCTTTTTCCAGTTCCATTGGGTGCACTGTTAGATTGTTTATTTGAGATTTTTCTTGTTTGTTGAGGTAGGCCTATATTGCTACAAACTTTACTCTTAGAATCACTTTTGCTATGTTCCATAAATTTTGGCATGTTGTATTTTCATTTTCCTTTGTCTCCAGGTATTTTTTTAATTTCTCCGTTGATTTATCCATTGACCCAATCGTTGTTTAGTAGCATTTTGTTTGATCTCCACATATTTGTGGTTTTTCCAATTTTCTTCTTATAGTTGACTTCTAGTTTCATACCATTGTAGTCAGAAAATATGCTTGGTTTATTTCAATGTTCTTAAATTTATAGAGACTTTTTTGTGGCCTCATATGCCATCTATCCTGGAGAATGTTCCATGTCCTCTTGAAAAAAATGTGTATTCTGAGGTTGTTGGATGCAATGTTTGGTATATATCTACTACGTCCAGCTGGTCTAATTTATTATTGAAGGCCAATATTTCCTTATTGATTTACTGTTTGGATGATCTATCCATTGGTGAAAGTGGAGTGTTAAAGTCTCCTATTATTATTGTGTTGCTGTCTATTTCTCCTTTTAGGTCTGTTAATAATCACTTTTATATTTAGGTCCTCCTATATTAGGTGCATAGATATTTACAAGTACTGTATCTTCTTGTTGGATTGTTCCCCTTATTATCATGTAGTGCCCTTCTTTGTATCTTGTTACAGTTTTTGTTTTAAAGTCTCTTTTGTCTGAGATAAGTATTGCTACCCCAGCTTTCTTTTCATTGCGATTTGCATGGAGTATCTTTTTCCATCCCTCACTTTCAGTTTGTGAGTGTCTTTAGGTCTGAAGTGTGTCTCTTGTGTGCAGCATATATATAGGTCTTGTTTTTTTATCCAATCAGCCACCGTATGTCTTTGATTGTAGCATTTAGCTCATTGACATTTATTGTATCTATTGATAAGAATGTACTTATTGCCATTTTGTTATTTTTATGGGTGTTTTAGTAGTTCTTCTCCGTCCCTTTCTTCTTCCCTTGTGGTTTGATGGCTTTGTTTAGTGTTATGTTTGGGTTCCTTTCTCTTAATTTTTTCTATATTTGTTATAGGTTTCTGGTTTGTGATTGCCATGAGGTTCATAGATAATAACCTATGTATATATCAGTTTATATTAAGTTGATGATCTCTTTAGTTTGACATTTGCTAAAAGCTCTACTCTTTTACTCCACCCCTTTATCTAACCTCTTTTTGTATGTATGTGTATCCATTACCCTCTTGTCATGGAAATAGATAACTTTTGTACTGTTGTATTTTGACCTTCGTATTATCTTCATAGGTGGTTATCTGCTACATTTATCATATAGTTGCCTTTACTGGTGATTTTATTGTCTTCTTTTTTGATAATTTTCTTATTCTTATTTGTGTTCTTCTCTTTCTCACTTAAATAAGTCCCTTTTGCATTTCTTGTAAAGCTGGTTTCTTGGAGTTAAATTATTTGCTTTTGCTTGTTTGGGGAAGTCTTTATCTCTCCTTCTATTCTGAATGATAACCTTGCTAGGGAGAGTATTCTTGGCCGTAGGTGTTTTCCTTTCAGCATTTTAAATATACCGTGCTGCTCCTTTGTAGCCTGTAAGTTTTCTGCTGAGAAGCCAGCTGATAGAAGTATGGAGTTTCCTTTGTATGTAACTTGTTGTCTTTCTCTTGTGACTTTTAAAATTCTCTCTGTATCTTTAATAGTATACATTTTAATTATAATGTGTCTTGGTGTGGGCCTCTTTGGATTTATCTTGTTTTGTGCTGTCTGTGATTCCTGTACCTGGATGTCTGCTTCCTTCCTTAGGTTAGAAAAGTTTTCAGCCATTATTTCTTCAAATAGATTCTCTGCCCTTTTTTCTCTCTCTTCTCACTGGGACTCCTATAACACAGATATTACTGTTCTTGATGTTGTCCCAGTTGTCTCTTATACTGTCTTCATTCTTTTAAATTCTTTTTTCTTTTGTTTGTTCAGGCTGGGTTATTTCCTCTAGTCTTTCATCCAGCTTGCTAATCCATTCTTCATATCATATACTTTGCTATTGAGACCCTGTAGAGAATTTTTCATTTCCAGTATTGTATTCTTAATTTCTGATTTGTTCTTTTTTGTATTTTCCACTTCTTTGTTGAAGTTCTCACTGAGTTCATCCATTCTTCTCCTGAGACCAATGAGCATCTTTATGACTATTTTTTTGAACTCTTTGTCAGGTAGATTGTTTATTTCTGTTCAATTTAGTTCTTTTTCTGGGGTTTTGTTCTGTTCCTTTACTTGGAACATATTCCTTTGTCTCCTCATTTTCCTCCTTCTCTGTGCTTATATCTATGTATTAGTTACATCAGCTACATCTCCCAGTTTGGAGACGTGGCCTTGTGTACAAGATTCCCTATGAGGTCCAGTAGTGTGCTTTCCTTTAATCACCAGTTCCCGATGTTCCAGGGTTTTTCCCTTTGTGGTTTACGTGTCCTTATTTTATGGCAGTGTTGCTCTTGCTGCAGGTACCCAAGGAGGCTAGGCTGTCCCCATAGCTTGATGGTTGTTATGCTCAGCTGTGTGTGGCTGCTATCATCCTTTCAGCCACTTTATCAGGCATGGGGAGCCCCAGCATAGTTGGATGCAAGTTCTAATAGCACATTCCTGTTGCAGTTTTTCTGTTAAGTGAGTAGACCTCCAGCATTATTGGTTGCTAGACTCAGGGGATTACACTTGTTGTAGGCCTCTGGCCTAGGAGGCTGTTGTCAGCTCTCTCATTGTTACTGCTGAGTGGGCCCAGCCCCAGGCATGGGAGTACCTAATTGTTTCAAGATTGAGAAGTGGGGCAAGTCCCCTATGTGGTTTTTTGACAAGCACAAGTCTGCTGCAGCTGTCAGGCTCCACCCCCTTCAGGGCTACACGCTCCATGAACACCTTCTTGCCCCATGTATGTGACCTGAAAAACTGAATTGGACCCAGTCACCCACTGCAGAGGTGCCACACACTCCACCAATGCAGGCCCACCACTCATGTACACCCTACCCTACTGAGGCAGACCCACTTGCCCAGTTACATAGGTTTCAGGCACTCCACCTATATTGGCCCACAAGTTGCCCAAGGGCTTGCTGTTGGCTGGGGCCAGTCCCTAGGGTGGGCTGCCCACCCTGGCTGAGCTGGATTAAATTAGTACTCTAGTGGGTGTGGCATTCCCATGGTCTAACAGGCCAGGGAAGGTACTCCAATATTGTCTGACAGCATCTGTGTTAGCATGCCTGCACTAGGTCACAATAATGGCTGCCACCAATCTTAAGTCCCTGGAAAGGTCTTGCCTCTCATTGAGATGCACCTAGAGCATATCAGTTGAGTCTCTTTGTATCTTTTCACCAAAGGACTGTGTACCTTTCTTTCCCATGATTTTAGATTGCTTTCTGAAATGGATGAATTTATGTGTGGGCCCTTTAAGAGCGGGCTTTTTTTTACCCTTATATCCAATAACTTTTCTCAGGGTATTCCCTGTTGTAGTTAATAGCCAGAAAGGCAAGTATTATAACACTTGTCTCGGTTGTACTGAGACCAAAAGTTGCTTATTTTGGTAATGCTCTCCCACTCAGATCCCTGACTCCTCCAGAGAAGCCTTCATAGTTTAAGGTTACTCCCAGCCTGCCATGAAGCATTGCAGCTCAAAGGTTGCTTTTTTCTCTCCAGAAGTGGATTTCTATATCTTCCACCTCAATCAGAACTGTCCCTTATTGTCAGGATTCTTTTTAGCCAGTTTTCTGTTCTCTCTTAATAATAATTGTTCCAAGAGTAGTTGTAAATTTATTCTGTCCATGGGAGGAGGTGAATTCAGAGTCCTCCTATGTCACCATCTTGACGCTGTCCTCTATAAAGATGTTTCTAAGAAGCTACCAGAAATTGGTTTCATCACAGCATCCTTTCATTTACAAAAGTAATAGCTGTTCTGTAGTCATATACTGAAATATTTGAAATTTCTCTTAAGATGTTCCTAAACAGCTACAAGCAATATTGTTTAGCCACAATGATCTTTCAGTGAATGAATGTCACAGATATTCTCTCATAATTGTAGTGACATGTTTGATAAGTCATATGATTTTTTTCCTGAACAGCCATAAACAAGACTGTTTAACTGAGAAGTTATTTCATTGTAAAAAAAAATGATACCTGTATGTAAGGCATTTACTGATGGGTTCAAAATGTCTTATATTAAGATTTCCTTAAACAGTTACAAGCTATATTGTTTTGCCACAGTGTTGCTTTACTGTAAGAGAGTGATAGTTGTTCTGTAGGCATATATGGAATTGTTTGAACTGTCTTATGAGAAGATGTTCCCAAACAGCTACGAGAATAGTTTAACCACAGTGTTCTTTCAGTGAATGAATGTTATTGATATTCTCTCATGCCTGTAGTAAAATGTTTGATGTCTTGTATGAAGATTTTCCTAAAGACCTACAAGGAAGATGGTTTAAAATGTGTACTTTCAGTGAATGTATGCTGTAGATATTTTCTCAGTTCTGTAATGAAATGTTTTATGTCATATGAACATGTTCATAAACGGCTCCAAACAAGATCATTTAATCACAATATTCTTTCAGTGAATGAATGTTATAGATATTCCCTCATGTCTGTAGTGATTTCATATGAAAATGTTCCTAAACAGTCACAAGCAAGACGGTTTAACCAGAGTGTTCTTTCAGTGTAAGAAAGTGATAGCCATTCTGTAAGGCAATAATAACTGTTTGAAGTGTCTTTTATGAAGATGTTTCTAAACAACTACAAGCAAAATGGTTTCACACAGTGTTTTTTCAGTTTAAGAAAGTAATAGCCATTTTTTAAAGCATATACTGAAATGATTTAAATGTCTTATAGGAATATGTTCCTAAACAGCTACAAGCTATACAGTTTAACCAGAGTATTCTTTCAATGAATCAATGTAATAGATATTCTGTCCCACCTATAGTGAAATGTTTGACAGATCTTGTATGAAGATGTTCCTAACAGATAAAAGCAAGGTGGTTTAATTGTAGTGTTCTTTCATTGTAAGAAAGTGATAGCTGATGTGTAAGGAATGTACTGAAATGTCTTGTATGAAAATGTTCCTAAGCAACTTCAAGCAAGATATTTTCACGACTGTTCTTTCATTGTAAGAAAATGATAGTCATTCTATAAGGCATATACTGAAATATTCGAATTGCCTCACAATAAAGTGTTCCTTCCTACACAGCTACAAGCAGGATGGTTTCATCAAAGTGTTATTTTAGTGAATGAATGTTACAGATATTCATTCATGCATAGATTGAAATGTTTGATAAGTCTTATATGAAAACGTACGTAAACAGCTATGAGCATGATGGTTTCACCACAATGATCTTTCATTCTAAGAAAATGATAACCGTTCTGAAAGGCAGCTATTGAAATGTATGAAACTTCTTATATGAAGATGACCCTAAGCAGCCTCTAGCAAGATGTTTTCACTGCAGTGTTCTTTCATTCCTACAAAGTGATAGGCATTCTGTAAGGCTTATACTGAAATATTTGAATTGTCTCCTAAGAAGATGTTCCTAAACAGCCATGAGTAGGATGGTTTAACCACAGTGTTATTTCATTGAATAAATGTTATAGAAATTCTCTCATACCTTTAGTGAAATGTTGGTAAGTCTTATATGAAGATATTCTGAAATAGCTACAACAAAGACAGTTAAACAGCATGCTCTTTCAATGAATGAATGTTGTAAATATTCTGTGCTGCCTATGTGAAATGTTTCATACATCTTATATGAAGATTTTCTTACACATCTACTTAAGATTTGTCAGCCAGAGTGTACAATCAAGGTAAGAAAGTAACATCTATTCTGCAGGGAATATACTGAAATGTGTGAGCTATCTTCTATGAAGAACTTCTTGTACAGCTCCAAGCAAGATGGTTCACCAATGTGTTTTTTCATTGGAAGAAAATGATAACTATTTTGTAAGGCATATGCAGAAATGTTTGAAATGTCTTATAAGAAGATGTTTCTAAACAGCTACAATCAACATGATTTGACCAGTGTCATTTCAGTGAATGGATGTTAGATATTCTTTCATGCCTGTAGTCAATTATTTGTTGTGTTTTATTAAGATGTTCCTGAAGAGCAGCAAGCAAACTGGCTTAACCACAGTGTACTTACACTGTAAGAATGCGATAGTCTTTCTGTGAGGCTTATACTGAAAAGTCTGAAATGTTTTATAGGAAGATATTCCTAAACAGCTACAGGCAAGATGGTTTCACTATAGTGTTCTCTCAGTGAAAGAAGGTTATAGATCATCTGTTATGTCTCTAGTGAAATGTTTGCTAAGTCATATAAAGATGATCATAAATAGCTACCTGCTACCTTGGTTCAGAATAGTGTTCTTCCACAGTAAGAATTTGATAGCCATTCTGTACAGCATATACATTTGTTTGAAATGTCTTGTATGAACATGTTCATAAACAACTATAAGAAAGTTTCACTACAATGTTGTTTCAGTGAATGAATGTTGTAGATATTCTGGTGTCAGCACGGTGTTCTTTCATTGCAAGAGAATGATAGTCATTCTGTACAACATATACTGAAAAGCTTGAAAGACTTAAATGAAGATTTTCCTTAACAGGTACAAACCAGCCAGTATCACCACTGTGTTCTGTGAGTGAATGAATGTTACTGATATTCTGTCATGTCTGTAGGGAAATGTTTAAGTGTTATATGAAGACGTTCCTAAAGAGGTACAAGCAAGCTGGCTTCACAATAGTGTTCTTTCATTTAATGAATGTTATATGTAATTCTGTCATTCTTGTAGTGAAATGTTTAATAAGTTTTTAAATAAGTTTGTGAATAGGTACTGGCAAGCTAGGTTCAGAACAGTGTTCTTTCATTTTAAAGAAAAAGTGATAGCTTTTATGTATGGCACAGCCTGAAAAGTTTGAAATGACTTATTTGAAGATGTTCCTAAACAGCTGCAAATGAGATGGCTCACCACAGTGTTCTTTCACTGAATGAGTGTTATAGATATTCTGTCAGATCAGTAGGGAAATTTTTGATGTCTTATATGCAAATGTTCATAAAGAGCTACAAAAGCTTGTTTCATCATAGTGTTCTCTTTTTTTTTGAAATAAGGTAAATTTATTGCGTTTTAGTTTAACAAATAGTATTTTTTAAAATTATTATATTTGGGTTATAATGGTTTATAACATTGTGTAATTTTGGGTGTATATTATCGTTGATCAGTTTCTGTAGACTGCATCGTGTTCACCACCAAAGTCTTATTTTTATCCATCACCATACATATGTGGCCCTTTATCCCTTTCACCCTCCCCACAGTGCCTTTTGTCTCTGGTAACCGCTACTCTGTTCTCTTTATCCATATGTTTGTTTATCTTCCACAAATGAGAGAAATCATATGGTTTTTGCCTTCTCTGTCTGGCTTATTTTGCTTAATGTAATACCATCTAGGACCATACATGTTGTTGCAAATGAAATGATATTGGTTTTTTTATGGATGAGCAGTATTCCATTTTATATATGTACTCCATGTCCTCTTTATCCATTCACCAGTTGGTGGGCATATGGATTGCTTCCTTGTCTTGGATATTGTGAATAATGCTGCAATGAATATATAGGGATACACAAATCTCTTTGAGTTGTTGATTTAAAGTTGTTTGATAAGTACCCAGCAATGGGATATCTGGATTGTAGGGCATTCGTATTTTTAATTGTTTGAGAAATCTCTACACTCTTTTCCTTAGTGGCTGAGCCAGTTTGCATTGCCACCAGCAGTGTATGAGAGTTCCCTTTTCTCCACATCCTCTCTAACATTTGTTATGCTTTGTCTTGGTAATTTTAGCCATTCTGACTGGTGTAAGGCAGTATCTTATTGTAGTCTTGATTTGCATTTCCCTGATAATTAGTGATGTTGAACATCTTTTCATGTGCCTGTTGGCTATCTGTATATCTTCTTTGGAAAAATATCTGTTCATATCCTCTGCCCATTTTTTGATAGGATTGTTTGATCTTTCTGTTGTTGAGTTGAATGAGTTCTTTATATATTTTGGAAATTAGTACCATGTTGGATATATGATTTACAAATATTTCCTCCCTTTTGGTGGGCTGTCTTTTAATTTTGTTCATAATTTCCTTTGCCTTACAGAAGTATTTTAGTCTGATGTTGTTCCATTTGTTAGTTTTTCCTTTTGTTTCCCTTGTCTGAGTAGACATGAAATTCAAGAAAATGCTGCTAAGACTGATGTCAAAGAGTGTACAGCCTACATTTTCTTCCAGCAGTTGTACGGTTTCAGGTCTAACATTCAAGTCTTTAATCCACTTGGAGTTAATTTTTCAGTATGGTGCAAGACAGTGGTCTAATTTCATTCTTTTGCATGTGGCTGTCCAGTTTTACCAAGACCATTTATTGAAGAGACTTTGCTTTCTCCATTGTATGTTCTTGGCTCCTTTGTTGAATATTAGCTTTGTGTTGATATGTAGTTTTGCTTCTGGGCTTCCAATTCTGTTCCTTTGATCTCTGTGTCTGCTTGTGTGCCAGTACCATGTTGCTTTGATTACTATAGCATTGAGGTCGGCGATTGTGATGCCTCCATCTTTGACCTTTTTCTCAGGACTCCTTTGTCTATTCAGGGTCTTTTGTTTTTACATATAAATTTTAGGATCCTCTGTTCTGTTTCCATGAAGAATGTCATTGCAGTTCTGATTAGGATTGCATTGAATCTGTAATTGCTTTAAGTAATATGGACATTTTAATTATGTTTACTCTTCCAATCCATAAGCATGGAATTTCTTTCCATTTCTTTAAGTCCTCTTTGATGTTTTTGAATAATGCCATATAGTTTTCAGTGTATAGATCTTTCATCTCTTTAGTTAAATTTATTCCTAGATACTTTTTCTTTTCGTTGTGATTGTAAATAGGATTTTATTCTTTACTTCTCTCTGCCAGTTAGTTGTTAGAGTATAGAAATGTAACTGATTTTTGAAAGTTGGTTTTGTACCCTGCAACTTTGCTGTAGTTATTGATTAGTTCTAATAGTTTTCTGAATGATTCTTTAGGGTTTTCTATATATAGAAACTTGTCATCCACAAACAATGAGAGTTTCACTTCTTCCTTTCCAATTTGGATACCTTTTATTTCTTTTTCTTTCCTAATTGCTCTGGCCAAAACCTCTAGTACTATCTCGAATAGAAGTGGGAAGAATGGGCATCTGTGTCTTGTTCCTCTTCTCAGAGGGATGGCTTTCAGTTTTTTCCCCATTGAGTATGATGTTGGCTGTAGGTTTGTCATATATGGCCTTTATTATGTTGAGGTGCTTTCCTTCTATGCGCATTTTCTTGAGAGTTTTTGTTGTAAATGGAAGTTGGGTCTTGTCAAATGCTATTTTGCATCTGTTGAGGTGATCATGTAATTTTTATTCCTTATTTTGTTAATATGATGTATCACACTGATTGATTTGAGGATGTTGAACCATCCCTGCATCCCTGATATAAGTCCCACCTGATCATGATGTATGGTCCTTTTAATGTATTGCTATATTCAGTTCATCAATATTTTGTTGAGGATTTTTGCCTCAACGTTAATGAGTGATATTGGCCTGTAATTTTCCTTATTTGTGTTGTCCTTTTCTGGTTTTGGTATCATGGTAATGTTGACCTCATAGAATGAGTTAGGGAGTGTTCTGTCTTCTTTAACTTTTTGGAAAAGCTTGCTATGGATAGGTATTAAACCTTACTTGATTGTCTAGTCAAATTCTCCAAAGAAGCCATCTGGCCTTGGCCTTTTGTTTTATGGGAGGACTTGTTTTCATGAGGAAGAATTGCCCTGAACTAACATTAGTGCCAATCTTCCTTTATTTTGCATGTGGTTCACCACGAGAGCATGGCTGCCAATGAGTGGTTTAGTGGTGTAGGTCTGCACCCTGGAACCAAAGCTGGGCCAAACTTAACCACTAGGCCATGGGGCTGGCCCTGGGAGGTTTTTTTTTTTTATTACTGTTTCAATCCCTTTCCTTGTGATTGGTCTATTCAGATTCTCTATTTCTTCTTGATTTTGTTCTGGGAGGTGGTATGAGTCTAAGAATTTATCCATTTCATCTAGGTTGTCCAATTTGCTGGCACACTAGTTTTTTCATAGCATACTCTTATAATTCCTTGTATTTCTGTGGTAGCCATTGTAACTTCTCCTTTTTCGTTTCTAATGTTATTTGACCCTTATTTATTTTTTCCTTAGTGAGTCTGACTAAAGTTTGTCTATTTTGTTTATCTTCTCAAAGAACCAACTCAGTTTCATTTATACTTTCTACTGTTTATTTATTTCACTTATTTCTGGTCTAATTTTTATTATTTATCTCCTGCTTTCTTGAGCTTTGTTTGTCCTTCTTCTCCTAGTTCTTCTAGATGTGGTTGAAGGTTACTTATTTGAGTTGTTTAAAATTTCTTGAGGTAGGCCTGTATTGCTATATATTTCCCTTTTAGAACTGCTCTTCCTTCATCCCATTAGAGTTGGTATGTTTTATTTTCATTTTCATTTGTCTATTGGTATTTTTTAATTTCTCTTTTGATTTCTTCATTGATCCAATGGTTAAATAGCATGTTGTTTAGTCTCCACTTACTTGTGACTGTCCCAGCCTTTTTCTTGTAGGTGATTTCAAGTTTCATAGCATTGTGGTTGGAAAAGATGCTTGATATGATTTCAGTCTTCTTAAATTTCTTGAGATTTGCTTTATTTTCCCACATATGGTCTATCCTTGACAATGTTCTATGTGCACTTGAGAAGAATGTGTATTCTGCTGTTTTGGGACAACTGTTAAAGCCACTGTGTTCTTTCAATGAATGAATGTTATAGATATTCTGTCACATTTGTAGTGAAGTGCTTGATAAGTCTTTTATGAAGATGTCCCTAAACAGCTACCCATAAGCTAGGTCAAGCACAGTGCTCTTTCATTTTAATAAAGTGATAGCACTTCAGATAGCTTTATATGAAGGTGTTCCTCACCAGTTACAAGGAAACTGCTTTCATCCCTGTGTTCATTCAATGAGTGAATGTTTAGAGATTCTGTCATTCCTGCAAAGGAATGTTTAATAAGTCTTACATGAAGATGTTGAAATATTATAAAAGCCTTATATGAAGGTGTTCCTATTCAGCTAAAACCAAACTAGAATAAAAATAACTTTCTTTTATTAAATAAGTATAATATATATCCTGTCATGCTTATAGTGCAATGTTTCATAAGTCTTATATGAAGAGGTTTCAAACAGCCACCAGCAAGCTGGGTTTAGCACAGTGTCCTTTAACTGTAAGTAAGTGAGAGCCATTCTGTATGGCATATACTTAAATGTTAGAGAGGTCTTATATGAAGATGTTCCTAAATAGAATCCAACAAGATGTGCTCAGGACAGAATAATTTCATCATAAGATAGTGACAGCCATTTAGTATGGCATATACAGAAATGCTGAAAAGGACTTAAATGAAGATCTTCCTTAACAGTAAAACCAAGCCACTTTCACCATAGTGTTCTTTCATCGAATGGATGTAATAGATATTCTGTCATGCCCGTAGTCAAATGTTCAATAGGTCTTACATAAAAATACTCCTAATAATCTACCTGAAAGCTATGAAACACAACCTTCTTTCCTTGTAAGAAGGGTATGGCCATGCTGTATGCCATATACTGAAATGCTTGAAAAGCTTTATACGAAGATGTTCCTCAACAGTTACAAGAAAACTGCTTTCATCCCTGTGTTCGTTCAATGAGTGAATGTTTAGAGATTCTGTCATTCCTGCAAAGGAATGTTTAATAAGTCTTACATGAAGATGTTTCTAAACAGCTACAAGGAAATTTTTTTAAATATAGTGTTATTACATTGAATAAACATTAAAGACATCCTGTCATGACTGTAGGCAAATGTCTGATGAGACTTGAGCAAGATATTAATAAACAATTACTTGCAAGCTGGGTTCATCACAGTATTCTTTCCTGGCTATGGAGATGATAGCCATTCTGTATGGCATAAAGTGATATGTTTGAAGAGCCTTTGATTTATATTCTTAAACAGCTAACAAGCAAGATGGTTTCTTCACAGTGTTCTTTCAGTGAATGAATGTTCTAGATATTGTCACATCTGTGGTGAAATATTTGATATATGATGTTCCTAAACAGCTACCTATAAACTGGATTCAGCATGTGTTCTTTCATTTTGTGAAAATGATAGTCGCTCTGTGTGGAATATACTTAAGTATTTGAAGTGTATTATGTGCAGATGTTCCTAAACAGTGAAAAGAAGATGGTTTTTGCATAATTTTCTTTCAGATAACAAATGTTATAGACATTGTCACATCTGTAGTCAAATGTTTGATATGATTTATGTGAAAATATCCCTAAACAGCTACCTGTTGGCTTGATTAAGCACAATGCTCTTTCATTGTAAGAAAGTGATAGCTGTTCCATGTGGCATATACTGAAATGTTTGAAATGTCATCTGTGAAGATGTTCCTTAAGAGCTACTTGCTGGGTGTTTTCAAGACAATGTTCTTTCAGTGAATGAATGTTGTAGATAGTCTATCACACCCGTAGTGAAATGCTGGATAAGTTTTATGAAGATGTCCCTAAGTAGCTACAAGCAAAATGGTTTCACAACAGTGTTCTTACAGACATTGAAGGTTATAGATATTCTGTCATGCCTGTAGTGAAATGTTTGATAAGACTTGCATGAACACTTACATGAAGATGTTTCTAAACAGCCACAAGCAAGCTTTTTCAACACAGTATTTCATTGAATGAATGTAATAATTATCACATTGTGGCTGCAGAGAAACGTTTGATAAGACACACACAAAATGTTCATAAATAGCATGTGCCAGCTGGTTGCATCACAATGTTGTTTAATTTAATGGAAGTGATCATCATTCTGTATAGCATATGATGTGTTTGAATAGCCTTATATAAAGATATTCCTAAAAACTTATGAGCAATCTGGTTTCACCAGAGTGTGTTCCTCAGTGAAGGAATCTTACAGAGATTCTGTCAGAGCAGTAGTGACATGTTTGGTGTTTTGTATGAAGAAACCCTAAATGGCTTCCTGCAAGATGAGTTCAACACAGTGTTATTTCATTTTAAGAAAATGATAGTCATTCTGTTTGGCATAAACTGAAATATTAGAAAAGCCTTATATCAAGAGGTTCCTAATTAGCTACCAGCAATCTGGCTTCACAATAGTGTTCTTTCATTGAATGGATGTAATAGATACTTTGTAGTGAAATGTATGATAAGTCTCTTATGAAAAGGTTCCTAAACAGCTGCCTGCAATCTGGCTTCAGCACATTATATCATTGTCTCAAAGTGATATTCATTCAGTATGTCTTATATGGAAACGCTTGAAATGGTGAACATGAAGAAGTTTCTAAATATGTACAAGCAAGATTGTTTCTCCACAGTTTTCTTTCAGTGACTGAATGTTATGTATAGTCTGTCACGACTATTGTAAAATGTTTGATGAGTCTTATGTAAAAACGTTCCTAGATAGCTATCTGTGAGCTCTATTTAGCACAGTGTTCTTTCATTGTAGGAAAATGATACCCATTCATTATGGCATATACTGAAATGTGAGAAATGTCTTAAATACAAATGTTCCTAATAATAGCTTCAAGATGCTTTCACCACAGAGTTCTTTCAGTGAAACAATATTGCAGATATTCTGTGACACTTGTAGTGAAGTGTTAGTTAAAACTTACTTGCAAGCTGGATTCAGCACAGTGTTTCTTTCATTGTTTGAAACTCATATTCAATCAGAACAGCAAATATTGAAATGGTTATAATGACTAATATGAAGAGGATCCTTAATGGCTGCAAGTAAGATGGTTTCACCACAGTTTTCTCTCAGTGAACAAATGCTATATATATTCTGTCCCGCATGCAATGAAATGTTTGTTAAGTCTTATATGAACATGTTCCTAAACAGCTACCCGCAAACTGGGCTTAGAACAGTGTTCTCACACTGTTAGTAATTGATAGGTCATCTGTAGGGCATATGCTGAAATGTTTGAAATGTCTTATGTGAATATGCCCCTAAACAGCTGTAAGCACATTTGTTTCACCAGAGTTCCTTTAGTGTCTGAATCTTATGGATATTTTTCAAGTCTGTAGTGTAATTTTTTAAGTATTTTATGAAGTTCTTCCTAAACAGATACTAGGAAACAAGGGTTCAGCTCATCCTTCTTTCCTTGAGTGAATATTAAAATCATTCTGTCATGACCATAGCGCAATATTTGTTAAGACTTATAAAAAGATATTTCTAAAAGACAACTTTCCAGCTGGGTTCTTAACATTGTTCTTTCATTTTATGGAAGTGATAACCATTCTGGATGGAATACACTGAAATGTTTGAAAAGACTTGTATGAAGATACTCCTAAATAGCTACAAGCAATCTGGTTACACCACAGTGTTCTTTCATTTAATAAACTTTATATATAGTCTCCTATAGCTGTAGTGAAATGTTTTATATCATATATGAAAATGTTCCTACAGCTACCTGCAAGCTGGGATCAGCACACTGACTTTTCATTGTAATAAAGTGATAGTTACTTTGTATGGCATACACTGAAATGTCAGAAAAGACTTATATGAGTCTATTTCTAAAGAGATACAAGCAAGCTGGTTTCACAATAGTGATCTTTCATTGAATTAATGTAATAGATATTCTGTCGCACATGTTGTGAAATGTTCAATAAATCTTACATGAAAATGTTACTATAAGTCTACCTGAAAGCTGAGTTAAGTACAATGTTTTTTCATTTTAAGAAAGTATAGCTGTTCTCTATGGCTCATACTGAAATGCTAGAAAAGACTTACATGAAGATGTTCCTTAAAAGCTACAAGGAAGTTGCTTTCACCACAGCATTCTTTCAATGTGTGAATGTTATAGATATTCCATCATGCCCGTAGTGAAATGTTTGATAGGACTTATTTGAAGATTCCCCTAAACAGCTGCAAGCAAGGTGTTTTCACCACAGTGTTCATTCAGAAAATGAATGTTATACGTATTCTGTCATGCCTCAAGAGAACTATTTGATGTCTTATGTGAGAGTGTTCCTGAACAGCTACAAGCAAGCTTTTTCAACATAGTGTGGTTTCCTTGAATGAATGTTATGGATATCATGTTGCGGCTGTAGAGAAACGTTTGATAAGACATAAATGAAATGCTCATAAAGAGCCACTGGTTTCATCAGAACGTTCTTTCTGGATATGGAAGTGATAGCCATTCTGTAGGCATAATGAAGTGTTTGAAGAGCCTTATACGAAGACATTCCCAAGGCGCCAGAAGTAATCTGGCTTCACCACAGTGTTCTTTCAGTGAACGAGTGTTATAGCTAGTCTGTCATGCCTGTAGTGAAATGTTTAATAAGTCTTATATGAAGAGGTTTCAAACAGCCGCCAGCAAGCCGGGTTTAGCACAGTGTCCTTTAACTGTAAGTAAGTGAGAGCCATTCTGTATGGCATATACTTAAATGTTAGAGAGGTCTTATATGAAGATGTTCCTAAATAGAATCCAACAAGATGTGTTCAGGACAGAATAATTTCATCATAAGATAGTGACAGCCGTTTAGTATGGCATATACTGAAATGCTGAAAAGGACTGAAATGAAGATCTTCCTTAACAGTAAAACCAAGCCACTTTCACCATAGTGTTCTTTCATTGAATGGATGTAATAGATATTCTGTCATGCCTGTAGTCAAATGTTCAATAGGTCTTACATAAAAATACTCCTAATAATCTACCTGAAAGCTATGAAACACAACCTTCTTTCCTTGTAAGAAGGGTATGGCCATGCTGTATGCCATATACTGAAATGCTTGAAAAGCTTTATACGAAGATGTTCCTCAACAGTTACAAGAAAACTGCTTTCATCCCTGTGTTCGTTCAATGAGTGAATGTTTAGAGATTCTGTCATTCCTGCAAAGGAATGTTTAATAAGTCTTACATGAAGATGTTTCTAAACAGCTACAAGGAAATTTTTTTAAATATAGTGTTATTACATTGAATAAACATTAAAGATATCCTGTCATGACTGTAGGCAAATGTCTGATGAGACTTGAGCAAGATATTAATAAACAATTACTTGCAAGCTGGGTTCATCACAGTATTCTTTCCTGGCTATGGAGATGATAGCCATTCTGTATGGCATAAAGTGATATGTTTGAAGAGCCTTTGATTTATATTCTTAAACAGCTAACAAGCAAGATGGTTTCTTCACAGTGTTCTTTCAGTGAATGAATGTTCTAGATATTGTCACATCTGTGGTGAAATATTTGATATATGATGTTCCTAAACAGCTACCTATAAACTGGATTCAGCATGTGTTCTTTCATTTTGTGAAAATGATAGTCGCTCTGTGTGGAATATACTTAAGTATTTGAAGTGTATTATGTGCAGATGTTCCTAAACAGTGAAAAGAAGATGGTTTTTGCATAATTTTCTTTCAGATAACAAATGTTATAGACATTGTCACATCTGTAGTCAAATGTTTGATATGATTTATGTGAAAATATCCCTAAACAGCTACCTGTTGGCTTGATTAAGCACAATGCTCTTTCCTTGTAAGAAAGTGATAGCTGTTCCATGTGGCATATACTGAAATGTTTGAAATGTCATCTGTGAAGATGTTCCTTAAGAGCTACTTGCTAGGTGTTTTCAAGACAATGTTCTTTCAGTGAATGAATGTTGTAGATAGTCTATCACACCCGTAGTGAAATGCTGGATAAGTTTTATGAAGATGTCCCTAAGTAGCTACAAGCAAAATGGTTTCACAACAGTGTTCTTACAGACATTGAAGGTTATAGATATTCTGTCATGCCTGTAGTGAAATGTTTGATAAGACTTGCATGAACACTTACATGAAGATGTTTCTAAACAGCCACAAGCAAGCTTTTTCAACACAGTATTTCATTGAATGAATGTAATAATTATCACATTGTGGCTGCAGAGAAACGTTTGATAAGACACACACAAAATGTTCATAAATAGCATGTGCCAGCTGGTTGCATCACAATGTTGTTTAATTTAATGGAAGTGATCATCATTCTGTATAGCATATGATGTGTTTGAATAGCCTTATATAAAGATATTCCTAAAAACTTATGAGCAATCTGGTTTCACCAGAGTGTGTTCCTCAGTGAAGGAATCTTACAGAGATTCTGTCAGAGCAGTAGTGACATGTTTGGTGTTTTGTATGAAGAAACCCTAAATGGCTTCCTGCAAGATGAGTTCAACACAGTGTTATTTCATTTTAAGAAAATGATAGTCATTCTGTTTGGCATAAACTGAAATATTAGAAAAGCCTTATATCAAGAGGTTCCTAATTAGCTACCAGCAATCTGGCTTCACAATAGTGTTCTTTCATTGAATGGATGTAATAGATACTTTGTAGTGAAATGTATGATAAGTCTCTTATGAAAAGGTTCCTAAACAGCTGCCTGCAATCTGGCTTCAGCACATTATATCATTGTCTCAAAGTGATATTCATTCAGTATGTCTTATATGGAAACGCTTGAAATGGTGAACATGAAGAAGTTTCTAAATATGTACAAGCAAGATTGTTTCTCCACAGTTTTCTTTCAGTGACTGAATGTTATGTATAGTCTGTCACGACTATTGTAAAATGTTTGATGAGTCTTATGTAAAAACGTTCCTAGATAGCTATCTGTGAGCTCTATTTAGCACAGTGTTCTTTCATTGTAGGAAAATGATACCCATTCATTATGGCATATACTGAAATGTGAGAAATGTCTTAAATACAAATGTTCCTAATAATAGCTTCAAGATGCTTTCACCACAGAGTTCTTTCAGTGAAACAATATTGCAGATATTCTGTGACACTTGTAGTGAAGTGTTAGTTAAAACTTACTTGCAAGCTGGATTCAGCACAGTGTTTCTTTCATTGTTTGAAACTCATATTCAATCAGAACAGCAAATATTGAAATGGTTATAATGACTAATATGAAGAGGATCCTTAATGGCTGCAAGTAAGATGGTTTCACCACAGTTTTCTCTCAGTGAACAAATGCTATATATATTCTGTCCCGCATGCAATGAAATGTTTGTTAAGTCTTATATGAACATGTTCCTAAACAGCTACCCGCAAACTGGGCTTAGAACAGTGTTCTCACACTGTTAGTAATTGATAGGTCATCTGTAGGGCATAGGCTGAAATGTTTGAAATGTCTTATGTGAATATGCCCCTAAACAGCTGTAAGCACATTTGTTTCACCAGAGTTCCTTTAGTGTCTGAATCTTATGGATATTTTTCAAGTCTGTAGTGTAATTTTTTAAGTATTTTATGAAGTTCTTCCTAAACAGATACTAGGAAACAAGGGTTCAGCTCATCCTTCTTTCCTTGAGTGAATATTAAAATCATTCTGTCATGACCATAGCGCAATATTTGTTAAGACTTATAAAAAGATATTTCTAAAAGACAACTTTCCAGCTGGGTTCTTAACATTGTTCTTTCATTTTATGGAAGTGATAACCATTCTGGATGGAATACACTGAAATGTTTGAAAAGACTTGTATGAAGATACTCCTAAATAGCTACAAGCAATCTGGTTACACCACAGTGTTCTTTCATTTAATAAACTTTATATATAGTCTCCTATAGCTGTAGTGAAATGTTTTATATCATATCTGAAAATGTTCCTACAGCTACCTGCAAGCTGGGATCAGCACACTGACTTTTCATTGTAATAAAGTGATAGTTACTTTGTATGGCATACACTGAAATGTCAGAAAAGACTTATATGAGTGTATTTCTAAAGAGATACGAGCAAGCTGGTTTCACAATAGTGATCTTTCATTGAATTAATGTAATAGATATTCTGTCGCACATGTTGTGAAATGTTCAATAAATCTTACATGAAAATGTTACTATAAGTCTACCTGAAAGCTGAGTTAAGTACAATGTTTTTTCATTTTAAGAAAGTATAGCTGTTCTCTATGGCTCATACTGAAATGCTAGAAAAGACTTACATGAAGATGTTCCTTAAAAGCTACAAGGAAGTTGCTTTCACCACAGCATTCTTTCAATGAGGGAATGTTATAGATATTCCATCATGCCCGTAGTGAAATGTTTGATAGGACTTATTTGAAGATTCCCCTAAACAGCTGCAAGCAAGGTGTTTTCACCACAGTGTTCATTCAGAAAATGAATGTTATACGTATTCTGTCATGCCTCAAGAGAACTATTTGATGTCTTATGTGAGAGTGTTCCTGAACAGCTACAAGCAAGCTTTTTCAACATAGTGTGGTTTCCTTGAATGAATGTTATGGATATCATGTTGCGGCTGTAGAGAAACGTTTGATAAGACATAAATGAAATGCTCATAAAGAGCCACTGGTTTCATCAGAACGTTCTTTCTGGATATGGAAGTGATAGCCATTCTGTAGGCATAATGAAGTGTTTGAAGAGCCTTATACGAAGACATTCCCAAGGCGCCAGAAGTAATCTGGCTTCACCACAGTGTTCTTTCAGTGAACGAGTGTTATAGCTAGTCTGTCATGCCTGTAGTGAAATGTTTAATAAGTCTTATATGAAGAGGTTTCAAACAGCCGCCAGCAAGCCGGGTTTAGCACAGTGTCCTTTAACTGTAAGTAAGTGAGAGCCATTCTGTATGGCATATACTTAAATGTTAGAGAGGTCTTATATGAAGATGTTCCTAAATAGAATCCAACAAGATGTGTTCAGGACAGAATAATTTCATCATAAGATAGTGACAGCCGTTTAGTATGGCATATACTGAAATGCTGAAAAGGACTTCAATGAAGATCTTCCTTAACAGTAAAACCAAGCCACTTTCACCATAGTGTTCTTTCATCGAATGGATGTAATAGATATTCTGTCATGCCCGTAGTTAAATGTTCAATAGGTCTTACATAAAAATACTCCTAATAATCTACCTGAAAGCTATGAAACACAACCTTCTTTCCTTGTAAGAAGGGTATGGCCATGCTGTATGCCATATACTGAAATGCTTGAAAAGCTTTATACGAAGATGTTCCTCAACAGTTACAAGAAAACTGCTTTCATCCCCGTGTTCGTTCAATGAGTGAATGTTTAGAGATTCTGTCATTCCTGCAAAGGAATGTTTAATAAGTCTTACATGAAGATGTTTCTAAACAGCTACAAGGAAATTTTTTTAAATATAGTGTTATTACATTGAATAAACATTAAAGATATCCTGTCATGACTGTAGGCAAATGTCTGATGAGACTTGAGCAAAATATTAATAAACAATTACTTGCAAGCTGGGTTCATCACAGTATTCTTTTCTGGCTATGGAGATGATAGCCATTCTGTATGGCATAAAGTGATATGTTTGAAGAGCCTTTGATTTATATTCTTAAACAGCTAACAAGCAAGATGGTTTCTTCACAGTGTTCTTTCAGTGAATGAATGTTCTAGATATTGTCACATCTGTGGTGAAATATTTGATATATGATGTTCCTAAACAGCTACCTATAAACTGGATTCAGCATGTGTTCTTTCATTTTGTGAAAATGATAGTCGCTCTGTGTGGAATATACTTAAGTATTTGAAGTGTATTATGTGCAGACGTTCCTAAACAGTGAAAAGAAGATGGTTTTTGCATAATTTTCTTTCAGATAACAAATGTTATAGACATTGTCACATCTGTAGTCAAATGTTTGATATGATTTATGTGAAAATATCCCTAAACAGCTACCTGTTGGCTTGATTAAGCACAATGCTCTTTCCTTGTAAGAAAGTGATAGCTGTTCCATGTGGCATATACTGAAATGTTTGAAATGTCATCTGTGAAGATGTTCCTTAAGAGCTACTTGCTGGGTGTTTTCAAGACAATGTT
Organism: Equus asinus; assembly: GCF_041296235.1. Lineage (NCBI taxonomy): Eukaryota > Metazoa > Chordata > Mammalia > Perissodactyla > Equidae > Equus > Equus asinus. The sequence goes on along the minus strand of NC_091814.1, from coordinate 7,742,478 downwards.
CTTTCAGTGAATGAATGTTGTAGATAGTCTATCACACCCGTAGTGAAATGCTGGATAAGTTTTATGAAGATGTCCCTAAGTAGCTACAAGCAAAATGGTTTCACAACAGTGTTCTTACAGACATTGAAGGTTATAGATATTCTGTCATGCCTGTAGTGAAATGTTTGATAAGACTTGCATGAACACTTACATGAAGATGTTTCTAAACAGCCACAAGCAAGCTTTTTCAACACAGTATTTCATTGAATGAATGTAATAATTATCACATTGTGGCTGCAGAGAAACGTTTGATAAGACACACACAAAATGTTCATAAATAGCATGTGCCAGCTGGTTGCATCACAATGTTGTTTAATTTAATGGAAGTGATCATCATTCTGTATAGCATATGATGTGTTTGAATAGCCTTATATAAAGATATTCCTAAAAACTTATCAGCAATCTGGTTTCACCAGAGTGTGTTCCTCAGTGAAGGAATCTTACAGAGATTCTGTCAGAGCAGTAGTGACATGTTTGGTGTTTTGTATGAAGAAACCCTAAATGGCTTCCTGCAAGATGAGTTCAACACAGTGTTATTTCATTTTAAGAAAATGATAGTCATTCTGTTTGGCATAAACTGAAATATTAGAAAAGCCTTATATCAAGAGGTTCCTAATTAGCTACCAGCAATCTGGCTTCACAATAGTGTTCTTTCATTGAATGGATGTAATAGATACTTTGTAGTGAAATGTATGATAAGTCTCTTATGAAAAGGTTCCTAAACAGCTGCCTGCAATCTGGCTTCAGCACATTATATCATTGTCTCAAAGTGATATTCATTCAGTATGTCTTATATGGAAACGCTTGAAATGGTGAACATGAAGAAGTTTCTAAATATATACAAGCAAGATTGTTTCTCCACAGTTTTCTTTCAGTGACTGAATGTTATGTATAGTCTGTCACGACTATTGTAAAATGTTTGATGAGTCTTATGTAAAAACGTTCCTAGATAGCTATCTGTGAGCTCTATTTAGCACAGTGTTCTTTCATTGTAGGAAAATGATACCCATTCATTATGGCATATACTGAAATGTGAGAAATGTCTTAAATACAAATGTTCCTAATAATAGCTTCAAGATGCTTTCACCACAGAGTTCTTTCAGTGAAACAATATTGCAGATATTCTGTGACACTTGTAGTGAAGTGTTAGTTAAAACTTACTTGCAAGCTGGATTCAGCACAGTGTTTCTTTCATTGTTTGAAACTCATATTCAATCAGAACAGCAAATATTGAAATGGTTATAATGACTAATATGAAGAGGATCCTTAATGGCTGCAAGTAAGATGGTTTCACCACAGTTTTCTCTCAGTGAGCAAATGCTGTATATATTCTGTCCCGCATGCAATGAAATGTTTGTTAAGTCTTATATGAACATGTTCCTAAACAGCTACCCGCAAACTGGGCTTAGAACAGTGTTCTCACACTGTTAGTAATTGATAGGTCATCTGTAGGGCATATGCTGAAATGTTTGAAATGTCTTATGTGAATATGCCCCTAAACAGCTGTAAGCACATTTGTTTCACCAGAGTTCCTTTAGTGTCTGAATCTTATGGATATTTTTCAAGTCTGTAGTGTAATTTTTTAAGTATTTTATGAAGTTCTTCCTAAACAGATACTAGGAAACAAGGGTTCAGCTCATCCTTCTTTCCTTGAGTGAATATTAAAATCATTCTGTCATGACCATAGCGCAATATTTGTTAAGACTTATAAAAAGATATTTCTAAAAGACAACTTTCCAGCTGGGTTCTTAACATTGTTGTTTCATTTTATGGAAGTGATAACCATTCTGGATGGAATACACTGAAATGTTTGAAAAGACTTGTATGAAGATACTCCTAAATAGCTACAAGCAATCTGGTTACACCACAGTGTTCTTTCATTTAATAAACTTTATATATAGTCTCCTATAGCTGTAGTGAAATGTTTTATATCATATCTGAAAATGTTCCTACAGCTACCTGCAAGCTGGGATCAGCACACAGACTTTTCATTGTAATAAAGTGATAGTTACTTTGTATGGCATACACTGAAATGTCAGAAAAGACTTATATGAGTGTATTTCTAAAGAGATACGAGCAAGCTGGTTTCACAATAGTGATCTTTCATTGAATTAATGTAATAGATATTCTGTCGCACATGTTGTGAAATGTTCAATAAATCTTACATGAAAATGTTACTATAAGTCTACCTGAAAGCTGAGTTAAGTACAATGTTTTTTCATTTTAAGAAAGTATAGCTGTTCTCTATGGCTCATACTGAAATGCTAGAAAAGACTTACATGAAGATGTTCCTTAAAAGCTACAAGGAAGTTGCTTTCACCACAGCATTCTTTCAATGAGGGAATGTTATAGATATTCCATCATGCCCGTAGTGAAATGTTTGATAGGACTTATTTGAAGATTCCCCTAAACAGCTGCAAGCAAGGTGTTTTCACCACAGTGTTCATTCAGAAAATGAATGTTATACGTATTCTGTCATGCCTCAAGAGAACTATTTGATGTCTTATGTGAGAGTGTTCCTGAACAGCTACAAGCAAGCTTTTTCAACATAGTGTGGTTTCCTTGAATGAATGTTATGGATATCATGTTGCGGCTGTAGAGAAACGTTTGATAAGACATAAATGAAATGCTCATAAAGAGCCACTGGTTTCATCAGAACGTTCTTTCTGGATATGGAAGTGATAGCCATTCTGTAGGCATAATGAAGTGTTTGAAGAGCCTTATACGAAGACATTCCCAAGGCGCCAGAAGTAATCTGGCTTCACCACAGTGTTCTTTCAGTGAACGAGTGTTATAGCTAGTCTGTCATGCCTGTAGTGAAATGTTTAATAAGTCTTATATGAAGAGGTTTCAAACAGCCGCCAGCAAGCCGGGTTTAGCACAGTGTCCTTTAACTGTAAGTAAGTGAGAGCCATTCTGTATGGCATATACTTAAATGTTAGAGAGGTCTTATATGAAGATGTTCCTAAATAGAATCCAACAAGATGTGTTCAGGACAGAATAATTTCATCATAAGATAGTGACAGCCGTTTAGTATGGCATATACTGAAATGCTGAAAAGGACTTCAATGAAGATCTTCCTTAACAGTAAAACCAAGCCACTTTCACCATAGTGTTCTTTCATCGAATGGATGTAATAGATATTCTGTCATGCCCGTAGTCAAATGTTCAATAGGTCTTACATAAAAATACTCCTAATAATCTACCTGAAAGCTATGAAACACAACCTTTTTTCCTTGTAAGAAGGGTATGGCCATGCTGTATGCCATATACTGAAATGCTTGAAAAGCTTTATACGAAGATGTTCCTCAACAGTTACAAGAAAACTGCTTTCATCCCTGTGTTCGTTCAATGAGTGAATGTTTAGAGATTCTGTCATTCCTGCAAAGGAATGTTTAATAAGTCTTACATGAAGATGTTTCTAAACAGCTACAAGGAAATTTTTTTAAATATAGTGTTATTACATTGAATAAACATTAAAGATATCCTGTCATGACTGTAGGCAAATGTCTGATGAGACTTGAGCAAGATATTAATAAACAATTACTTGCAAGCTGGGTTCATCACAGTATTCTTTCCTGGCTATGGAGATGATAGCCATTCTGTATGGCATAAAGTGATATGTTTGAAGAGCCTTTGATTTATATTCTTAAACAGCTAACAAGCAAGATGGTTTCTTCACAGTGTTCTTTCAGTGAATGAATGTTCTAGATATTGTCACATCTGTGGTGAAATATTTGATATATGATGTTCCTAAACAGCTACCTATAAACTGGATTCAGCATGTGTTCTTTCATTTTGTGAAAATGATAGTCGCTCTGTGTGGAATATACTTAAGTATTTGAAGTGTATTATGTGCAGATGTTCCTAAACAGTGAAAAGAAGATGGTTTTTGCATAATTTTCTTTCAGATAACAAATGTTATAGACATTGTCACATCTGTAGTCAAATGTTTGATATGATTTATGTGAAAATATCCCTAAACAGCTACCTGTTGGCTTGATTAAGCACAATGCTCTTTCATTGTAAGAAAGTGATAGCTGTTCCATGTGGCATATACTGAAATGTTTGAAATGTCATCTGTGAAGATGTTCCTTAAGAGCTACTTGCTGGGTGTTTTCAAGACAATGTTCTTTCAGTGAATGGATGTTGTAGATAGTCTATCACACCCGTAGTGAAATGCTGGATAAGTTTTATGAAGATGTCCCTAAGTAGCTACAAGCAAAATGGTTTCACAACAGTGTTCTTACAGACATTGAAGGTTATAGATATTCTGTCATGCCTGTAGTGAAATGTTTGATAAGACTTGCATGAACACTTACATGAAGATGTTTCTAAACAGCCACAAGCAAGCTTTTTCAACACAGTATTTCATTGAATGAATGTAATAATTATCACATTGTGGCTGCAGAGAAACGTTTGATAAGACACACACAAAATGTTCATAAATAGCATGTGCCAGCTGGTTGCATCACAATGTTGTTTAATTTAATGGAAGTGATCATCATTCTGTATAGCATATGATGTGTTTGAATAGCCTTATATAAAGATATTCCTAAAAACTTATGAGCAATCTGGTTTCACCAGAGTGTGTTCCTCAGTGAAGGAATCTTACAGAGATTCTGTCAGAGCAGTAGTGACATGTTTGGTGTTTTGTATGAAGAAACCCTAAATGGCTTCCTGCAAGATGAGTTCAACACAGTGTTATTTCATTTTAAGAAAATGATAGTCATTCTGTTTGGCATAAACTGAAATATTAGAAAAGCCTTATATCAAGAGGTTCCTAATTAGCTACCAGCAATCTGGCTTCACAATAGTGTTCTTTCATTGAATGGATGTAATAGATACTTTGTAGTGAAATGTATGATAAGTCTCTTATGAAAAGGTTCCTAAACAGCTGCCTGCAATCTGGCTTCAGCACATTATATCATTGTCTCAAAGTGATATTCATTCAGTATGTCTTATATGGAAACGCTTGAAATGGTGAACATGAAGAAGTTTCTAAATATGTACAAGCAAGATTGTTTCTCCACAGTTTTCTTTCAGTGACTGAATGTTATGTATAGTCTGTCACGACTATTGTAAAATGTTTGATGAGTCTTATGTAAAAACGTTCCTAGATAGCTATCTGTGAGCTCTATTTAGCACAGTGTTCTTTCATTGTAGGAAAATGATACCCATTCATTATGGCATATACTGAAATGTGAGAAATGTCTTAAATACAAATGTTCCTAATAATAGCTTCAAGATGCTTTCACCACAGAGTTCTTTCAGTGAAACAATATTGCAGATATTCTGTGACACTTGTAGTGAAGTGTTAGTTAAAACTTACTTGCAAGCTGGATTCAGCACAGTGTTTCTTTCATTGTTTGAAACTCATATTCAATCAGAACAGCAAATATTGAAATGGTTATAATGACTAATATGAAGAGGATCCTTAATGGCTGCAAGTAAGATGGTTTCACCACAGTTTTCTCTCAGTGAACAAATGCTATATATATTCTGTCCCGCATGCAATGAAATGTTTGTTAAGTCTTATATGAACATGTTCCTAAACAGCTACCCGCAAACTGGGCTTAGAACAGTGTTCTCACACTGTTAGTAATTGATAGGTCATCTGTAGGGCATAGGCTGAAATGTTTGAAATGTCTTATGTGAATATGCCCCTAAACAGCTGTAAGCACATTTGTTTCACCAGAGTTCCTTTAGTGTCTGAATCTTATGGATATTTTTCAAGTCTGTAGTGTAATTTTTTAAGTATTTTATGAAGTTCTTCCTAAACAGATACTAGGAAACAAGGGTTCAGCTCATCCTTCTTTCCTTGAGTGAATATTAAAATCATTCTGTCATGACCATAGCGCAATATTTGTTAAGACTTATAAAAAGATATTTCTAAAAGACAACTTTCCAGCTGGGTTCTTAACATTGTTCTTTCATTTTATGGAAGTGATAACCATTCTGGATGGAATACACTGAAATGTTTGAAAAGACTTGTATGAAGATACTCCTAAATAGCTACAAGCAATCTGGTTACACCACAGTGTTCTTTCATTTAATAAACTTTATATATAGTCTCCTATAGCTGTAGTGAAATGTTTTATATCATATCTGAAAATGTTCCTACAGCTACCTGCAAGCTGGGATCAGCACACTGACTTTTCATTGTAATAAAGTGATAGTTACTTTGTATGGCATACACTGAAATGTCAGAAAAGACTTATATGAGTGTATTTCTAAAGAGATACGAGCAAGCTGGTTTCACAATAGTGATCTTTCATTGAATTAATGTAATAGATATTCTGTCGCACATGTTGTGAAATGTTCAATAAATCTTACATGAAAATGTTACTATAAGTCTACCTGAAAGCTGAGTTAAGTACAATGTTTTTTCATTTTAAGAAAGTATAGCTGTTCTCTATGGCTCATACTGAAATGCTAGAAAAGACTTACATGAAGATGTTCCTTAAAAGCTACAAGGAAGTTGCTTTCACCACAGCATTCTTTCAATGAGGGAATGTTATAGATATTCCATCATGCCCGTAGTGAAATGTTTGATAGGACTTATTTGAAGATTCCCCTAAACAGCTGCAAGCAAGGTGTTTTCACCACAGTGTTCATTCAGAAAATGAATGTTATACGTATTCTGTCATGCCTCAAGAGAACTATTTGATGTCTTATGTGAGAGTGTTCCTGAACAGCTACAAGCAAGCTTTTTCAACATAGTGTGGTTTCCTTGAATGAATGTTATGGATATCATGTTGCGGCTGTAGAGAAACGTTTGATAAGACATAAATGAAATGCTCATAAAGAGCCACTGGTTTCATCAGAACGTTCTTTCTGGATATGGAAGTGATAGCCATTCTGTAGGCATAATGAAGTGTTTGAAGAGCCTTATACGAAGACATTCCCAAGGCGCCAGAAGTAATCTGGCTTCACCACAGTGTTCTTTCAGTGAACGAGTGTTATAGCTAGTCTGTCATGCCTGTAGTGAAATGTTTAATAAGTCTTATATGAAGAGGTTTCAAACAGCCGCCAGCAAGCCGGGTTTAGCACAGTGTCCTTTAACTGTAAGTAAGTGAGAGCCATTCTGTATGGCATATACTTAAATGTTAGAGAGGTCTTATATGAAGATGTTCCTAAATAGAATCCAACAAGATGTGTTCAGGACAGAATAATTTCATCATAAGATAGTGACAGCCGTTTAGTATGGCATATACTGAAATGCTGAAAAGGACTGAAATGAAGATCTTCCTTAACAGTAAAACCAAGCCACTTTCACCATAGTGTTCTTTCATTGAATGGATGTAATAGATATTCTGTCATGCCTGTAGTTAAATGTTCAATAGGTCTTACATAAAAATACTCCTAATAATCTACCTGAAAGCTATGAAACACAACCTTCTTTCCTTGTAAGAAGGGTATGGCCATGCTGTATGCCATATACTGAAATGCTTGAAAAGCTTTATACGAAGATGTTCCTCAACAGTTACAAGAAAACTGCTTTCATCCCTGTGTTCGTTCAATGAGTGAATGTTTAGAGATTCTGTCATTCCTGCAAAGGAATGTTTAATAAGTCTTACATGAAGATGTTTCTAAACAGCTACAAGGAAATTTTTTTAAATATAGTGTTATTACATTGAATAAACATTAAAGATATCCTGTCATGACTGTAGGCAAATGTCTGATGAGACTTGAGCAAGATATTAATAAACAATTACTTGCAAGCTGGGTTCATCACAGTATTCTTTCCTGGCTATGGAGATGATAGCCATTCTGTATGGCATAAAGTGATATGTTTGAAGAGCCTTTGATTTATATTCTTAAACAGCTAACAAGCAAGATGGTTTCTTCACAGTGTTCTTTCAGTGAATGAATGTTCTAGATATTGTCACATCTGTGGTGAAATATTTGATATATGATGTTCCTAAACAGCTACCTATAAACTGGATTCAGCATGTGTTCTTTCATTTTGTGAAAATGATAGTCGCTCTGTGTGGAATATACTTAAGTATTTGAAGTGTATTATGTGCAGATGTTCCTAAACAGTGAAAAGAAGATGGTTTTTGCATAATTTTCTTTCAGATAACAAATGTTATAGACATTGTCACATCTGTAGTCAAATGTTTGATATGATTTATGTGAAAATATCCCTAAACAGCTACCTGTTGGCTTGATTAAGCACAATGCTCTTTCATTGTAAGAAAGTGATAGCTGTTCCATGTGGCATATACTGAAATGTTTGAAATGTCATCTGTGAAGATGTTCCTTAAGAGCTACTTGCTGGGTGTTTTCAAGACAATGTTCTTTCAGTGAATGAATGTTGTAGATAGTCTATCACACCCGTAGTGAAATGCTGGATAAGTTTTATGAAGATGTCCCTAAGTAGCTACAAGCAAAATGGTTTCACAACAGTGTTCTTACAGACATTGAAGGTTATAGATATTCTGTCATGCCTGTAGTGAAATGTTTGATAAGACTTGCATGAACACTTACATGAAGATGTTTCTAAACAGCCACAAGCAAGCTTTTTCAACACAGTATTTCATTGAATGAATGTAATAATTATCACATTGTGGCTGCAGAGAAACGTTTGATAAGACACACACAAAATGTTCATAAATAGCATGTGCCAGCTGGTTGCATCACAATGTTGTTTAATTTAATGGAAGTGATCATCATTCTGTATAGCATATGATGTGTTTGAATAGCCTTATATAAAGATATTCCTAAACACTTATGAGCAATCTGGTTTCACCAGAGTGTGTTCCTCAGTGAAGGAATCTTACAGAGATTCTGTCAGAGCAGTAGTGACATGTTTGGTGTTTTGTATGAAGAAACCCTAAATGGCTTCCTGCAAGATGAGTTCAACACAGTGTTATTTCATTTTAAGAAAATGATAGTCATTCTGTTTGGCATAAACTGAAATATTAGAAAAGCCTTATATCAAGAGGTTCCTAATTAGCTACCAGCAATCTGGCTTCACAATAGTGTTCTTTCATTGAATGGATGTAATAGATACTTTGTAGTGAAATGTATGATAAGTCTCTTATGAAAAGGTTCCTAAACAGCTGCCTGCAATCTGGCTTCAGCACATTATATCATTGTCTCAAAGTGATATTCATTCAGTATGTCTTATATGGAAACGCTTGAAATGGTGAACATGAAGAAGTTTCTAAATATGTACAAGCAAGATTGTTTCTCCACAGTTTTCTTTCAGTGACTGAATGTTATGTATAGTCTGTCACGACTATTGTAAAATGTTTGATGAGTCTTATGTAAAAACGTTCCTAGATAGCTATCTGTGAGCTCTATTTAGCACAGTGTTCTTTCATTGTAGGAAAATGATACCCATTCATTATGGCATATACTGAAATGTGAGAAATGTCTTAAATACAAATGTTCCTAATAATAGCTTCAAGATGCTTTCACCACAGAGTTCTTTCAGTGAAACAATATTGCAGATATTCTGTGACACTTGTAGTGAAGTGTTAGTTAAAACTTACTTGCAAGCTGGATTCAGCACAGTGTTTCTTTCATTGTTTGAAACTCATATTCAATCAGAACAGCAAATATTGAAATGGTTGTAATGACTAATATGAAGATGATCCTTAATGGCTGCAAGTAAGATGGTTTCACCACAGTTTTCTCTCAGTGAACAAATGCTATATATATTCTGTCCCGCATGCAATGAAATGTTTGTTAAGTCTTATATGAACATGTTCCTAAACAGCTACCCGCAAACTGGGCTTAGAACAGTGTTCTCACATTGTTAGTAATTGATAGGTCATCTGTAGGGCATAGGCTGAAATGTTTGAAATGTCTTATGTGAATATGCCCCTAAACAGCTGTAAACACATTTGTTTCACCAGAGTTCCTTTAGTGTCTGAATCTTATGGATATTTTTCAAGTCTGTAGTGTAATTTTTTAAGTATTTTATGAAGTTCTTCCTAAACAGATACTAGGAAACAAGGGTTCAGCTCATCCTTCTTTCCTTGAGTGAATATTAAAATTATTCTGTCATGACCATAGCGCAATATTTGTTAAGACTTATAAAAAGATATTTCTAAAAAAACAACTTTCCAGCTGGGTTCTTAACATTGTTGTTTCATTTTATGGAAGTGATAACCATTCTGGATGGAATACACTGAAATGTTTGAAAAGACTTGTATGAAGATACTCCTAAATAGCTACAAGCAATCTGGTTACACCACAGTGTTCTTTCATTTAATAAACTTTATATATAGTCTCCTATAGCTGTAGTGAAATGTTTTATATCATATCTGAAAATGTTCCTACAGCTACCTGCAAGCTGGGATCAGCACACTGACTTTTCATTGTAATAAAGTGATAGTTACTTTGTATGGCATACACTGAAATGTCAGAAAAGACTTATATGAGTGTATTTCTAAAGAGATACGAGCAAGCTGGTTTCACAATAGTGATCTTTCATTGAATTAATGTAATAGATATTCTGTCGCACATGTTGTGAAATGTTCAATAAATCTTACATGAAAATGTTACTATAAGTCTACCTGAAAGCTGAGTTAAGTACAATGTTTTTTCATTTTAAGAAAGTATAGCTGTTCTCTATGGCTCATACTGAAATGCTAGAAAAGACTTACATGAAGATGTTCCTTAAAAGCTACAAGGAAGTTGCTTTCACCACAGCATTCTTTCAATGTGTGAATGTTATAGATATTCCATCATGCCCGTAGTGAAATGTTTGATAGGACTTATTTGAAGATTCCCCTAAACAGCTGCAAGCAAGGTGTTTTCACCACAGTGTTCATTCAGAAAATGAATGTTATACGTATTCTGTCATGCCTCAAGAGAACTATTTGATGTCTTATGTGAGAGTGTTCCTGAACAGCTACAAGCAAGCTTTTTCAACATAGTGTGGTTTCCTTGAATGAATGTTATGGATATCATGTTGCGGCTGTAGAGAAACGTTTGATAAGACATAAATGAAATGCTCATAAAGAGCCACTGGTTTCATCAGAACGTTCTTTCTGGATATGGAAGTGATAGCCATTCTGTAGGCATAATGAAGTGTTTGAAGAGCCTTATACGAAGACATTCCCAAGGCGCCAGAAGTAATCTGGCTTCACCACAGTGTTCTTTCAGTGAACGAGTGTTATAGCTAGTCTGTCATGCCTGTAGTGAAATGTTTAATAAGTCTTATATGAAGAGGTTTCAAACAGCCGCCAGCAAGCCGGGTTTAGCACAGTGTCCTTTAACTGTAAGTAAGTGAGAGCCATTCTGTATGGCATATACTTAAATGTTAGAGAGGTCTTATATGAAGATGTTCCTAAATAGAATCCAACAAGATGTGTTCAGGACAGAATAATTTCATCATAAGATAGTGACAGCCGTTTAGTATGGCATATACTGAAATGCTGAAAAGGACTGAAATGAAGATCTTCCTTAACAGTAAAACCAAGCCACTTTCACCATAGTGTTCTTTCATTGAATGGATGTAATAGATATTCTGTCATGCCTGTAGTTAAATGTTCAATAGGTCTTACATAAAAATACTCCTAATAATCTACCTGAAAGCTATGAAACACAACCTTCTTTCCTTGTAAGAAGGGTATGGCCATGCTGTATGCCATATACTGAAATGCTTGAAAAGCTTTATACGAAGATGTTCCTCAACAGTTACAAGAAAACTGCTTTCATCCCTGTGTTCGTTCAATGAGTGAATGTTTAGAGATTCTGTCATTCCTGCAAAGGAATGTTTAATAAGTCTTACATGAAGATGTTTCTAAACAGCTACAAGGAAATTTTTTTAAATATAGTGTTATTACATTGAATAAACATTAAAGATATCCTGTCATGACTGTAGGCAAATGTCTGATGAGACTTGAGCAAGATATTAATAAACAATTACTTGCAAGCTGGGTTCATCACAGTATTCTTTCCTGGCTATGGAGATGATAGCCATTCTGTATGGCATAAAGTGATATGTTTGAAGAGCCTTTGATTTATATTCTTAAACAGCTAACAAGCAAGATGGTTTCTTCACAGTGTTCTTTCAGTGAATGAATGTTCTAGATATTGTCACATCTGTGGTGAAATATTTGATATATGATGTTCCTAAACAGCTACCTATAAACTGGATTCAGCATGTGTTCTTTCATTTTGTGAAAATGATAGTCGCTCTGTGTGGAATATACTTAAGTATTTGAAGTGTATTATGTGCAGATGTTCCTAAACAGTGAAAAGAAGATGGGTTTTGCATAATTTTCTTTCAGATAACAAATGTTATAGACATTGTCACATCTGTAGTCAAATGTTTGATATGATTTATGTGAAAATATCCCTAAACAGCTACCTGTTGGCTTGATTAAGCACAATGCTCTTTCATTGTAAGAAAGTGATAGCTGTTCCATGTGGCATATACTGAAATGTTTGAAATGTCATCTGTGAAGATGTTCCTTAAGAGCTACTTGCTGGGTGTTTTCAAGACAATGTTCTTTCAGTGAATGAATGTTGTAGATAGTCTATCACACCCGTAGTGAAATGCTGGATAAGTTTTATGAAGATGTCCCTAAGTAGCTACAAGCAAAATGGTTTCACAACAGTGTTCTTACAGACATTGAAGGTTATAGATATTCTGTCATGCCTGTAGTGAAATGTTTGATAAGACTTGCATGAACACTTACATGAAGATGTTTCTAAACAGCCACAAGCAAGCTTTTTCAACACAGTATTTCATTGAATGAATGTAATAATTATCACATTGTGGCTGCAGAGAAACGTTTGATAAGACACACACAAAATGTTCATAAATAGCATGTGCCAGCTGGTTGCATCACAATGTTGTTTAATTTAATGGAAGTGATCATCATTCTGTATAGCATATGATGTGTTTGAATAGCCTTATATAAAGATATTCCTAAAAACTTATCAGCAATCTGGTTTCACCAGAGTGTGTTCCTCAGTGAAGGAATCTTACAGAGATTCTGTCAGAGCAGTAGTGACATGTTTGGTGTTTTGTATGAAGAAACCCTAAATGGCTTCCTGCAAGATGAGTTCAACACAGTGTTATTTCATTTTAAGAAAATGATAGTCATTCTGTTTGGCATAAACTGAAATATTAGAAAAGCCTTATATCAAGAGGTTCCTAATTAGCTACCAGCAATCTGGCTTCACAATAGTGTTCTTTCATTGAATGGATGTAATAGATACTTTGTAGTGAAATGTATGATAAGTCTCTTATGAAAAGGTTCCTAAACAGCTGCCTGCAATCTGGCTTCAGCACATTATATCATTGTCTCAAAGTGATATTCATTCAGTATGTCTTATATGGAAACGCTTGAAATGGTGAACATGAAGAAGTTTCTAAATATGTACAAGCAAGATTGTTTCTCCACAGTTTTCTTTCAGTGACTGAATGTTATGTATAGTCTGTCACGACTATTGTAAAATGTTTGATGAGTCTTATGTCAAAACGTTCCTAGATAGCTATCTGTGAGCTCTATTTAGCACAGTGTTCTTTCATTGTAGGAAAATGATACCCATTCATTATGGCATATACTGAAATGTGAGAAATGTCTTAAATACAAATGTTCCTAATAATAGCTTCAAGATGCTTTCACCACAGAGTTCTTTCAGTGAAACAATATTGCAGATATTCTGTGACACTTGTAGTGAAGTGTTAGTTAAAACTTACTTGCAAGCTGGATTCAGCACAGTGTTTCTTTCATTGTTTGAAACTCATATTCAATCAGAACAGCAAATATTGAAATGGTTATAATGACTAATATGAAGAGGATCCTTAATGGCTGCAAGTAAGATGGTTTCACCACAGTTTTCTCTCAGTGAACAAATGCTATATATATTCTGTCCCGCATGCAATGAAATGTTTGTTAAGTCTTATATGAACATGTTCCTAAACAGCTACCCGCAAACTGGGCTTAGAACAGTGTTCTCACACTGTTAGTAATTGATAGGTCATCTGTAGGGCATATGCTGAAATGTTTGAAATGTCTTATGTGAATATGCCCCTAAACAGCTGTAAGCACATTTGTTTCACCAGAGTTCCTTTAGTGTCTGAATCTTATGGATATTTTTCAAGTCTGTAGTGTAATTTTTTAAGTATTTTATGAAGTTCTTCCTAAACGGATACTAGGAAACAAGGGTTCAGCTCATCCTTCTTTCCTTGAGTGAATATTAAAATCATTCTGTCATGACCATAGCGCAATATTTGTTAAGACTTATAAAAAGATATTTCTAAAAGACAACTTTCCAGCTGGGTTCTTAACATTGTTCTTTCATTTTATGGAAGTGATAACCATTCTGGATGGAATACACTGAAATGTTTGAAAAGACTTGTATGAAGATACTCCTAAATAGCTACAAGCAATCTGGTTACACCACAGTGTTCTTTCATTTAATAAACTTTATATATAGTCTCCTATAGCTGTAGTGAAATGTTTTATATCATATATGAAAATGTTCCTACAGCTACCTGCAAGCTGGGATCAGCACACTGACTTTTCATTGTAATAAAGTGATAGTTACTTTGTATGGCATACACTGAAATGTCAGAAAAGACTTATATGAGTCTATTTCTAAAGAGATACAAGCAAGCTGGTTTCACAATAGTGATCTTTCATTGAATTAATGTAATAGATATTCTGTCGCACATGTTGTGAAATGTTCAATAAATCTTACATGAAAATGTTACTATAAGTCTACCTGAAAGCTGAGTTAAGTACAATGTTTTTTCATTTTAAGAAAGTATAGCTGTTCTCTATGGCTCATACTGAAATGCTAGAAAAGACTTACATGAAGATGTTCCTTAAAAGCTACAAGGAAGTTGCTTTCACCACAGCATTCTTTCAATGAGGGAATGTTATAGATATTCCATCATGCCCGTAGTGAAATGTTTGATAGGACTTATTTGAAGATTCCCCTAAACAGCTGCAAGCAAGGTGTTTTCACCACAGTGTTCATTCAGAAAATGAATGTTATACGTATTCTGTCATGCCTCAAGAGAACTATTTGATGTCTTATGTGAGAGTGTTCCTGAACAGCTACAAGCAAGCTTTTTCAACATAGTGTGGTTTCCTTGAATGAATGTTATGGATATCATGTTGCGGCTGTAGAGAAACGTTTGATAAGACATAAATGAAATGCTCATAAAGAGCCACTGGTTTCATCAGAACGTTCTTTCTGGATATGGAAGTGATAGCCATTCTGTAGGCATAATGAAGTGTTTGAAGAGCCTTATACGAAGACATTCCCAAGGCGCCAGAAGTAATCTGGCTTCACCACAGTGTTCTTTCAGTGAACGAGTGTTATAGCTAGTCTGTCATGCCTGTAGTGAAATGTTTAATAAGTCTTATATGAAGAGGTTTCAAACAGCCGCCAGCAAGCCGGGTTTAGCACAGTGTCCTTTAACTGTAAGTAAGTGAGAGCCATTCTGTATGGCATATACTTAAATGTTAGAGAGGTCTTATATGAAGATGTTCCTAAATAGAATCCAACAAGATGTGTTCAGGACAGAATAATTTCATCATAAGATAGTGACAGCCGTTTAGTATGGCATATACTGAAATGCTGAAAAGGACTGAAATGAAGATCTTCCTTAACAGTAAAACCAAGCCACTTTCACCATAGTGTTCTTTCATTGAATGGATGTAATAGATATTCTGTCATGCCTGTAGTCAAATGTTCAATAGGTCTTACATAAAAATACTCCTAATAATCTACCTGAAAGCTATTAAACACAACCTTCTTTCCTTGTAACAAGGGTATGGCCATGCTGTATGCCATATAATGAAATGCTTGAAAAGCTTTATACGAAGATGTTCCTCAACAGTTACAAGAAAACTGCTTTCATCCCTGTGTTCGTTCAATGAGTGAATGTTTAGAGATTCTGTCATTCCTGCAAAGGAATGTTTAATAAGTCTTACATGAAGATGTTTCTAAACAGCTACAAGGAAATTTTTTTAAATATAGTGTTATTACATTGAATAAACATTAAAGACATACTGTCATGACTGTAGGCAAATGTCTGATGAGACTTGAGCAAGATATTAATAAACAATTACTTGCAAGCTGGGTTCATCACAGTATTCTTTCCTGGCTATGGAGATGATAGCCATTCTGTATGGCATAAAGTGATATGTTTGAAGAGCCTTTGATTTATATTCTTAAACAGCTAACAAGCAAGATGGTTTCTTCACAGTGTTCTTTCAGTGAATGAATGTTCTAGATATTGTCACATCTGTGGTGAAATATTTGATATATGATGTTCCTAAACAGCTACCTATAAACTGGATTCAGCATGTGTTCTTTCATTTTGTGAAAATGATAGTCGCTCTGTGTGGAATATACTTAAGTATTTGAAGTGTATTATGTGCAGATGTTCCTAAACAGTGAAAAGAAGATGGTTTTTGCATAATTTTCTTTCAGATAACAAATGTTATAGACATTGTCACATCTGTAGTCAAATGTTTGATATGATTTATGTGAAAATATCCCTAAACAGCTACCTGTTGGCTTGATTAAGCACAATGCTCTTTCATTGTAAGAAAGTGATAGCTGTTCCATGTGGCATATACTGAAATGTTTGAAATGTCATCTGTGAAGATGTTCCTTAAGAGCTACTTGCTGGGTGTTTTCAAGACAATGTTCTTTCAGTGAATGAATGTTGTAGATAGTCTATCACACCCGTAGTGAAATGCTGGATAAGTTTTATGAAGATGTCCCTAAGTAGCTACAAGCAAAATGGTTTCACAACAGTGTTCTTACAGACATTGAAGGTTATAGATATTCTGTCATGCCTGTAGTGAAATGTTTGATAAGACTTGCATGAACACTTACATGAAGATGTTTCTAAACAGCCACAAGCAAGCTTTTTCAACACAGTATTTCATTGAATGAATGTAATAATTATCACATTGTGGCTGCAGAGAAACGTTTGATAAGACACACACAAAATGTTCATAAATAGCATGTGCCAGCTGGTTGCATCACAATGTTGTTTAATTTAATGGAAGTGATCATCATTCTGTATAGCATATGATGTGTTTGAATAGCCTTATATAAAGATATTCCTAAACACTTATGAGCAATCTGGTTTCACCAGAGTGTGTTCCTCAGTGAAGGAATCTTACAGAGATTCTGTCAGAGCAGTAGTGACATGTTTGGTGTTTTGTATGAAGAAACCCTAAATGGCTTCCTGCAAGATGAGTTCAACACAGTGTTATTTCATTTTAAGAAAATGATAGTCATTCTGTTTGGCATAAACTGAAATATTAGAAAAGCCTTATATCAAGAGGTTCCTAATTAGCTACCAGCAATCTGGCTTCACAATAGTGTTCTTTCATTGAATGGATGTAATAGATACTTTGTAGTGAAATGTATGATAAGTCTCTTATGAAAAGGTTCCTAAACAGCTGCCTGCAATCTGGCTTCAGCACATTATATCATTGTCTCAAAGTGATATTCATTCAGTATGTCTTATATGGAAACGCTTGAAATGGTGAACATGAAGAAGTTTCTAAATATGTACAAGCAAGATTGTTTCTCCACAGTTTTCTTTCAGTGACTGAATGTTATGTATAGTCTGTCACGACTATTGTAAAATGTTTGATGAGTCTTATGTAAAAACGTTCCTAGATAGCTATCTGTGAGCTCTATTTAGCACAGTGTTCTTTCATTGTAGGAAAATGATACCCATTCATTATGGCATATACTGAAATGTGAGAAATGTCTTAAATACAAATGTTCCTAATAATAGCTTCAAGATGCTTTCACCACAGAGTTCTTTCAGTGAAACAATATTGCAGATATTCTGTGACACTTGTAGTGAAGTGTTAGTTAAAACTTACTTGCAAGCTGGATTCAGCACAGTGTTTCTTTCATTGTTTGAAACTCATATTCAATCAGAACAGCAAATATTGAAATGGTTATAATGACTAATATGAAGAGGATCCTTAATGGCTGCAAGTAAGATGGTTTCACCACAGTTTTCTCTCAGTGAACAAATGCTATATATATTCTGTCCCGCATGCAATGAAATGTTTGTTAAGTCTTATATGAACATGTTCCTAAACAGCTACCCGCAAACTGGGCTTAGAACAGTGTTCTCACACTGTTAGTAATTGATAGGTCATCTGTAGGGCATATGCTGAAATGTTTGAAATGTCTTATGTGAATATGCCCCTAAACAGCTGTAAGCACATTTGTTTCACCAGAGTTCCTTTAGTGTCTGAATCTTATGGATATTTTTCAAGTCTGTAGTGTAATTTTTTAAGTATTTTATGAAGTTCTTCCTAAACGGATACTAGGAAACAAGGGTTCAGCTCATCCTTCTTTCCTTGAGTGAATATTAAAATCATTCTGTCATGACCATAGCGCAATATTTGTTAAGACTTATAAAAAGATATTTCTAAAAGACAACTTTCCAGCTGGGTTCTTAACATTGTTCTTTCATTTTATGGAAGTGATAACCATTCTGGATGGAATACACTGAAATGTTTGAAAAGACTTGTATGAAGATACTCCTAAATAGCTACAAGCAATCTGGTTACACCACAGTGTTCTTTCATTTAATAAACTTTATATATAGTCTCCTATAGCTGTAGTGAAATGTTTTATATCATATATGAAAATGTTCCTACAGCTACCTGCAAGCTGGGATCAGCACACTGACTTTTCATTGTAATAAAGTGATAGTTACTTTGTATGGCATACACTGAAATGTCAGAAAAGACTTATATGAGTCTATTTCTAAAGAGATACAAGCAAGCTGGTTTCACAATAGTGATCTTTCATTGAATTAATGTAATAGATATTCTGTCGCACATGTTGTGAAATGTTCAATAAATCTTACATGAAAATGTTACTATAAGTCTACCTGAAAGCTGAGTTAAGTACAATGTTTTTTCATTTTAAGAAAGTATAGCTGTTCTCTATGGCTCATACTGAAATGCTAGAAAAGACTTACATGAAGATGTTCCTTAAAAGCTACAAGGAAGTTGCTTTCACCACAGCATTCTTTCAATGTGTGAATGTTATAGATATTCCATCATGCCCGTAGTGAAATGTTTGATAGGACTTATTTGAAGATTCCCCTAAACAGCTGCAAGCAAGGTGTTTTCACCACAGTGTTCATTCAGAAAATGAATGTTATACGTATTCTGTCATGCCTCAAGAGAACTATTTGATGTCTTATGTGAGAGTGTTCCTGAACAGCTACAAGCAAGCTTTTTCAACATAGTGTGGTTTCCTTGAATGAATGTTATGGATATCATGTTGCGGCTGTAGAGAAACGTTTGATAAGACATAAATGAAATGCTCATAAAGAGCCACTGGTTTCATCAGAACGTTCTTTCTGGATATGGAAGTGATAGCCATTCTGTAGGCATAATGAAGTGTTTGAAGAGCCTTATACGAAGACATTCCCAAGGCGCCAGAAGTAATCTGGCTTCACCACAGTGTTCTTTCAGTGAACGAGTGTTATAGCTAGTCTGTCATGCCTGTAGTGAAATGTTTAATAAGTCTTATATGAAGAGGTTTCAAACAGCCGCCAGCAAGCCGGGTTTAGCACAGTGTCCTTTAACTGTAAGTAAGTGAGAGCCATTCTGTATGGCATATACTTAAATGTTAGAGAGGTCTTATATGAAGATGTTCCTAAATAGAATCCAACAAGATGTGTTCAGGACAGAATAATTTCATCATAAGATAGTGACAGCCGTTTAGTATGGCATATACTGAAATGCTGAAAAGGACTGAAATGAAGATCTTCCTTAACAGTAAAACCAAGCCACTTTCACCATAGTGTTCTTTCATTGAATGGATGTAATAGATATTCTGTCATGCCTGTAGTCAAATGTTCAATAGGTCTTACATAAAAATACTCCTAATAATCTACCTGAAAGCTATGAAACACAACCTTCTTTCCTTGTAAGAAGGGTATGGCCATGCTGTATGCCATATACTGAAATGCTTGAAAAGCTTTATACGAAGATGTTCCTCAACAGTTACAAGAAAACTGCTTTCATCCCTGTGTTCGTTCAATGAGTGAATGTTTAGAGATTCTGTCATTCCTGCAAAGGAATGTTTAATAAGTCTTACATGAAGATGTTTCTAAACAGCTACAAGGAAATTTTTTTAAATATAGTGTTATTACATTGAATAAACATTAAAGACATCCTGTCATGACTGTAGGCAAATGTCTGATGAGACTTGAGCAAGATATTAATAAACAATTACTTGCAAGCTGGGTTCATCACAGTATTCTTTCCTGGCTATGGAGATGATAGCCATTCTGTATGGCATAAAGTGATATGTTTGAAGAGCCTTTGATTTATATTCTTAAACAGCTAACAAGCAAGATGGTTTCTTCACAGTGTTCTTTCAGTGAATGAATGTTCTAGATATTGTCACATCTGTGGTGAAATATTTGATATATGATGTTCCTAAACAGCTACCTATAAACTGGATTCAGCATGTGTTCTTTCATTTTGTGAAAATGATAGTCGCTCTGTGTGGAATATACTTAAGTATTTGAAGTGTATTATGTGCAGATGTTCCTAAACAGTGAAAAGAAGATGGTTTTTGCATAATTTTCTTTCAGATAACAAATGTTATAGACATTGTCACATCTGTAGTCAAATGTTTGATATGATTTATGTGAAAATATCCCTAAACAGCTACCTGTTGGCTTGATTAAGCACAATGCTCTTTCATTGTAAGAAAGTGATAGCTGTTCCATGTGGCATATACTGAAATGTTTGAAATGTCATCTGTGAAGATGTTCCTTAAGAGCTACTTGCTGGGTGTTTTCAAGACAATGTTCTTTCAGTGAATGAATGTTGTAGATAGTCTATCACACCCGTAGTGAAATGCTGGATAAGTTTTATGAAGATGTCCCTAAGTAGCTACAAGCAAAATGGTTTCACAACAGTGTTCTTACAGACATTGAAGGTTATAGATATTCTGTCATGCCTGTAGTGAAATGTTTGATAAGACTTGCATGAACACTTACATGAAGATGTTTCTAAACAGCCACAAGCAAGCTTTTTCAACACAGTATTTCATTGAATGAATGTAATAATTATCACATTGTGGCTGCAGAGAAACGTTTGATAAGACACACACAAAATGTTCATAAATAGCATGTGCCAGCTGGTTGCATCACAATGTTGTTTAATTTAATGGAAGTGATCATCATTCTGTATAGCATATGATGTGTTTGAATAGCCTTATATAAAGATATTCCTAAAAACTTATCAGCAATCTGGTTTCACCAGAGTGTGTTCCTCAGTGAAGGAATCTTACAGAGATTCTGTCAGAGCAGTAGTGACATGTTTGGTGTTTTGTATGAAGAAACCCTAAATGGCTTCCTGCAAGATGAGTTCAACACAGTGTTATTTCATTTTAAGAAAATGATAGTCATTCTGTTTGGCATAAACTGAAATATTAGAAAAGCCTTATATCAAGAGGTTCCTAATTAGCTACCAGCAATCTGGCTTCACAATAGTGTTCTTTCATTGAATGGATGTAATAGATACTTTGTAGTGAAATGTATGATAAGTCTCTTATGAAAAGGTTCCTAAACAGCTGCCTGCAATCTGGCTTCAGCACATTATATCATTGTCTCAAAGTGATATTCATTCAGTATGTCTTATATGGAAACGCTTGAAATGGTGAACATGAAGAAGTTTCTAAATATGTACAAGCAAGATTGTTTCTCCACAGTTTTCTTTCAGTGACTGAATGTTATGTATAGTCTGTCACGACTATTGTAAAATGTTTGATGAGTCTTATGTAAAAACGTTCCTAGATAGCTATCTGTGAGCTCTATTTAGCACAGTGTTCTTTCATTGTAGGAAAATGATACCCATTCATTATGGCATATACTGAAATGTGAGAAATGTCTCCAATACAAATGTTCCTAATAATAGCTTCAAGATGCTTTCACCACAGAGTTCTTTCAGTGAAACAATATTGCAGATATTCTGTGACACTTGTAGTGAAGTGTTAGTTAAAACTTACTTGCAAGCTGGATTCAGCACAGTGTTTCTTTCATTGTTTGAAACTCATATTCAATCAGAACAGCAAATATTGAAATGGTTATAATGACTAATATGAAGATGATCCTTAATGGCTGCAAGTAAGATGGTTTCACCACAGTTTTCTCTCAGTGAACAAATGCTATATATATTCTGTCCCGCATGCAATGAAATGTTTGTTAAGTCTTATATGAACATGTTCCTAAACAGCTACCCGCAAACTGGGCTTAGAACAGTGTTCTCACACTGTTAGTAATTGATAGGTCATCTGTAGGGCATATGCTGAAATGTTTGAAATGTCTTATGTGAATATGCCCCTAAACAGCTGTAAGCACATTTGTTTCACCAGAGTTCCTTTAGTGTCTGAATCTTATGGATATTTTTCAAGTCTGTAGTGTAATTTTTTAAGTATTTTATGAAGTTCTTCCTAAACAGATACTAGGAAACAAGGGTTCAGCTCATCCTTCTTTCCTTGAGTGAATATTAAAATCATTCTGTCATGACCATAGCGCAATATTTGTTAAGACTTATAAAAAGATATTTCTAAAAGACAACTTTCCAGCTGGGTTCTTAACATTGTTCTTTCATTTTATGGAAGTGATAACCATTCTGGATGGAATACACTGAAATGTTTGAAAAGACTTGTATGAAGATACTCCTAAATAGCTACAAGCAATCTGGTTACACCACAGTGTTCTTTCATTTAATAAACTTTATATATAGTCTCCTATAGCTGTAGTGAAATGTTTTATATCATATATGAAAATGTTCCTACAGCTACCTGCAAGCTGGGATCAGCACACTGACTTTTCATTGTAATAAAGTGATAGTTACTTTGTATGGCATACACTGAAATGTCAGAAAAGACTTATATGAGTCTATTTCTAAAGAGATACAAGCAAGCTGGTTTCACAATAGTGATCTTTCATTGAATTAATGTAATAGATATTCTGTCGCACATGTTGTGAAATGTTCAATAAATCTTACATGAAAATGTTACTATAAGTCTACCTGAAAGCTGAGTTAAGTACAATGTTTTTTCATTTTAAGAAAGTATAGCTGTTCTCTATGGCTCATACTGAAATGCTAGAAAAGACTTACATGAAGATGTTCCTTAAAAGCTACAAGGAAGTTGCTTTCACCACAGCATTCTTTCAATGTGTGAATGTTATAGATATTCCATCATGCCCGTAGTGAAATGTTTGATAGGACTTATTTGAAGATTCCCCTAAACAGCTGCAAGCAAGGTGTTTTCACCACAGTGTTCATTCAGAAAATGAATGTTATACGTATTCTGTCATGCCTCAAGAGAACTATTTGATGTCTTATGTGAGAGTGTTCCTGAACAGCTACAAGCAAGCTTTTTCAACATAGTGTGGTTTCCTTGAATGAATGTTATGGATATCATGTTGCGGCTGTAGAGAAACGTTTGATAAGACATAAATGAAATGCTCATAAAGAGCCACTGGTTTCATCAGAACGTTCTTTCTGGATATGGAAGTGATAGCCATTCTGTAGGCATAATGAAGTGTTTGAAGAGCCTTATACGAAGACATTCCCAAGGCGCCAGAAGTAATCTGGCTTCACCACAGTGTTCTTTCAGTGAACGAGTGTTATAGCTAGTCTGTCATGCCTGTAGTGAAATGTTTAATAAGTCTTATATGAAGAGGTTTCAAACAGCCGCCAGCAAGCCGGGTTTAGCACAGTGTCCTTTAACTGTAAGTAAGTGAGAGCCATTCTGTATGGCATATACTTAAATGTTAGAGAGGTCTTATATGAAGATGTTCCTAAATAGAATCCAACAAGATGTGTTCAGGACAGAATAATTTCATCATAAGATAGTGACAGCCGTTTAGTATGGCATATACTGAAATGCTGAAAAGGACTGAAATGAAGATCTTCCTTAACAGTAAAACCAAGCCACTTTCACCATAGTGTTCTTTCATTGAATGGATGTAATAGATATTCTGTCATGCCTGTAGTCAAATGTTCAATAGGTCTTACATAAAAATACTCCTAATAATCTACCTGAAAGCTATGAAACACAACCTTCTTTCCTTGTAAGAAGGGTATGGCCATGCTGTATGCCATATACTGAAATGCTTGAAAAGCTTTATACGAAGATGTTCCTCAACAGTTACAAGAAAACTGCTTTCATCCCTGTGTTCGTTCAATGAGTGAATGTTTAGAGATTCTGTCATTCCTGCAAAGGAATGTTTAATAAGTCTTACATGAAGATGTTTCTAAACAGCTACAAGGAAATTTTTTTAAATATAGTGTTATTACATTGAATAAACATTAAAGACATCCTGTCATGACTGTAGGCAAATGTCTGATGAGACTTGAGCAAGATATTAATAAACAATTACTTGCAAGCTGGGTTCATCACAGTATTCTTTCCTGGCTATGGAGATGATAGCCATTCTGTATGGCATAAAGTGATATGTTTGAAGAGCCTTTGATTTATATTCTTAAACAGCTAACAAGCAAGATGGTTTCTTCACAGTGTTCTTTCAGTGAATGAATGTTCTAGATATTGTCACATCTGTGGTGAAATATTTGATATATGATGTTCCTAAACAGCTACCTATAAACTGGATTCAGCATGTGTTCTTTCATTTTGTGAAAATGATAGTCGCTCTGTGTGGAATATACTTAAGTATTTGAAGTGTATTATGTGCAGATGTTCCTAAACAGTGAAAAGAAGATGGTTTTTGCATAATTTTCTTTCAGATAACAAATGTTATAGACATTGTCACATCTGTAGTCAAATGTTTGATATGATTTATGTGAAAATATCCCTAAACAGCTACCTGTTGGCTTGATTAAGCACAATGCTCTTTCCTTGTAAGAAAGTGATAGCTGTTCCATGTGGCATATACTGAAATGTTTGAAATGTCATCTGTGAAGATGTTCCTTAAGAGCTACTTGCTGGGTGTTTTCAAGACAATGTTCTTTCAGTGAATGAATGTTGTAGATAGTCTATCACACCCGTAGTGAAATGCTGGATAAGTTTTATGAAGATGTCCCTAAGTAGCTACAAGCAAAATGGTTTCACAACAGTGTTCTTACAGACATTGAAGGTTATAGATATTCTGTCATGCCTGTAGTGAAATGTTTGATAAGACTTGCATGAACACTTACATGAAGATGTTTCTAAACAGCCACAAGCAAGCTTTTTCAACACAGTATTTCATTGAATGAATGTAATAATTATCACATTGTGGCTGCAGAGAAACGTTTGATAAGACACACACGAAATGTTCATAAATAGCATGTGCCAGCTGGTTGCATCACAATGTTGTTTAATTTAATGGAAGTGATCATCATTCTGTATAGCATATGATGTGTTTGAATAGCCTTATATAAAGATATTCCTAAAAACTTATGAGCAATCTGGTTTCACCAGAGTGTGTTCCTCAGTGAAGGAATCTTACAGAGATTCTGTCAGAGCAGTAGTGACATGTTTGGTGTTTTGTATGAAGAAACCCTAAATGGCTTCCTGCAAGATGAGTTCAACACAGTGTTATTTCATTTTAAGAAAATGATAGTCATTCTGTTTGGCATAAACTGAAATATTAGAAAAGCCTTATATCAAGAGGTTCCTAATTAGCTACCAGCAATCTGGCTTCACAATAGTGTTCTTTCATTGAATGGATGTAATAGATACTTTGTAGTGAAATGTATGATAAGTCTCTTATGAAAAGGTTCCTAAACAGCTGCCTGCAATCTGGCTTCAGCACATTATATCATTGTCTCAAAGTGATATTCATTCAGTATGTCTTATATGGAAACGCTTGAAATGGTGAACATGAAGAAGTTTCTAAATATGTACAAGCAAGATTGTTTCTCCACAGTTTTCTTTCAGTGACTGAATGTTATGTATAGTCTGTCACGACTATTGTAAAATGTTTGATGAGTCTTATGTAAAAACGTTCCTAGATAGCTATCTGTGAGCTCTATTTAGCACAGTGTTCTTTCATTGTAGGAAAATGATACCCATTCATTATGGCATATACTGAAATGTGAGAAATGTCTCCAATACAAATGTTCCTAATAATAGCTTCAAGATGCTTTCACCACAGAGTTCTTTCAGTGAAACAATATTGCAGATATTCTGTGACACTTGTAGTGAAGTGTTAGTTAAAACTTACTTGCAAGCTGGATTCAGCACAGTGTTTCTTTCATTGTTTGAAACTCATATTCAATCAGAACAGCAAATATTGAAATGGTTATAATGACTAATATGAAGAGGATCCTTAATGGCTGCAAGTAAGATGGTTTCACCACAGTTTTCTCTCAGTGAACAAATGCTATATATATTCTGTCCCGCATGCAATGAAATGTTTGTTAAGTCTTATATGAACATGTTCCTAAACAGCTACCCGCAAACTGGGCTTAGAACAGTGTTCTCACACTGTTAGTAATTGATAGGTCATCTGTAGGGCATATGCTGAAATGTTTGAAATGTCTTATGTGAATATGCCCCTAAACAGCTGTAAGCACATTTGTTTCACCAGAGTTCCTTTAGTGTCTGAATCTTATGGATATTTTTCAAGTCTGTAGTGTAATTTTTTAAGTATTTTATGAAGTTCTTCCTAAACAGATACTAGGAAACAAGGGTTCAGCTCATCCTTCTTTCCTTGAGTGAATATTAAAATCATTCTGTCATGACCATAGCGCAATATTTGTTAAGACTTATAAAAAGATATTTCTAAAAGACAACTTTCCAGCTGGGTTCTTAACATTGTTCTTTCATTTTATGGAAGTGATAACCATTCTGGATGGAATACACTGAAATGTTTGAAAAGACTTGTATGAAGATACTCCTAAATAGCTACAAGCAATCTGGTTACACCACAGTGTTCTTTCATTTAATAAACTTTATATATAGTCTCCTATAGCTGTAGTGAAATGTTTTATATCATATATGAAAATGTTCCTACAGCTACCTGCAAGCTGGGATCAGCACACTGACTTTTCATTGTAATAAAGTGATAGTTACTTTGTATGGCATACACTGAAATGTCAGAAAAGACTTATATGAGTCTATTTCTAAAGAGATACAAGCAAGCTGGTTTCACAATAGTGATCTTTCATTGAATTAATGTAATAGATATTCTGTCGCACATGTTGTGAAATGTTCAATAAATCTTACATGAAAATGTTACTATAAGTCTACCTGAAAGCTGAGTTAAGTACAATGTTTTTTCATTTTAAGAAAGTATAGCTGTTCTCTATGGCTCATACTGAAATGCTAGAAAAGACTTACATGAAGATGTTCCTTAAAAGCTACAAGGAAGTTGCTTTCACCACAGCATTCTTTCAATGTGTGAATGTTATAGATATTCCATCATGCCCGTAGTGAAATGTTTGATAGGACTTATTTGAAGATTCCCCTAAACAGCTGCAAGCAAGGTGTTTTCACCACAGTGTTCATTCAGAAAATGAATGTTATACGTATTCTGTCATGCCTCAAGAGAACTATTTGATGTCTTATGTGAGAGTGTTCCTGAACAGCTACAAGCAAGCTTTTTCAACATAGTGTGGTTTCCTTGAATGAATGTTATGGATATCATGTTGCGGCTGTAGAGAAACGTTTGATAAGACATAAATGAAATGCTCATAAAGAGCCACTGGTTTCATCAGAACGTTCTTTCTGGATATGGAAGTGATAGCCATTCTGTAGGCATAATGAAGTGTTTGAAGAGCCTTATACGAAGACATTCCCAAGGCGCCAGAAGTAATCTGGCTTCACCACAGTGTTCTTTCAGTGAACGAGTGTTATAGCTAGTCTGTCATGCCTGTAGTGAAATGTTTAATAAGTCTTATATGAAGAGGTTTCAAACAGCCGCCAGCAAGCCGGGTTTAGCACAGTGTCCTTTAACTGTAAGTAAGTGAGAGCCATTCTGTATGGCATATACTTAAATGTTAGAGAGGTCTTATATGAAGATGTTCCTAAATAGAATCCAACAAGATGTGTTCAGGACAGAATAATTTCATCATAAGATAGTGACAGCCGTTTAGTATGGCATATACTGAAATGCTGAAAAGGACTGAAATGAAGATCTTCCTTAACAGTAAAACCAAGCCACTTTCACCATAGTGTTCTTTCATTGAATGGATGTAATAGATATTCTGTCACGCCTGTAGTCAAATGTTCAATAGGTCTTACATAAAAATACTCCTAATAATCTACCTGAAAGCTATTAAACACAACCTTCTTTCCTTGTAAGAAGGGTATGGCCATGCTGTATGCCACATACTGAAATGCTTGAAAAGCTTTATACGAAGATGTTCCTCAACAGTTACAAGAAAACTGCTTTCATCCCTGTGTTCGTTCAATGAGTGAATGTTTAGAGATTCTGTCATTCCTGCAAAGGAATGTTTAATAAGTCTTACATGAAGATGTTTCTAAACAGCTACAAGGAAATTTTTTTAAATATAGTGTTATTACATTGAATAAACATTAAAGACATCCTGTCATGACTGTAGGCAAATGTCTGATGAGACTTGAGCAAGATATTAATAAACAATTACTTGCAAGCTGGGTTCATCACAGTATTCTTTCCTGGCTATGGAGATGATAGCCATTCTGTATGGCATAAAGTGATATGTTTGAAGAGCCTTTGATTTATATTCTTAAACAGCTAACAAGCAAGATGGTTTCTTCACAGTGTTCTTTCAGTGAATGAATGTTCTAGATATTGTCACATCTGTGGTGAAATATTTGATATATGATGTTCCTAAACAGCTACCTATAAACTGGATTCAGCATGTGTTCTTTCATTTTGTGAAAATGATAGTCGCTCTGTGTGGAATATACTTAAGTATTTGAAGTGTATTATGTGCAGATGTTCCTAAACAGTGAAAAGAAGATGGTTTTTGCATAATTTTCTTTCAGATAACAAATGTTATAGACATTGTCACATCTGTAGTCAAATGTTTGATATGATTTATGTGAAAATATCCCTAAACAGCTACCTGTTGGCTTGATTAAGCACAATGCTCTTTCCTTGTAAGAAAGTGATAGCTGTTCCATGTGGCATATACTGAAATGTTTGAAATGTCATCTGTGAAGATGTTCCTTAAGAGCTACTTGCTGGGTGTTTTCAAGACAATGTTCTTTCAGTGAATGAATGTTGTAGATAGTCTATCACACCCGTAGTGAAATGCTGGATAAGTTTTATGAAGATGTCCCTAAGTAGCTACAAGCAAAATGGTTTCACAACAGTGTTCTTACAGACATTGAAGGTTATAGATATTCTGTCATGCCTGTAGTGAAATGTTTGATAAGACTTGCATGAACACTTACATGAAGATGTTTCTAAACAGCCACAAGCAAGCTTTTTCAACACAGTATTTCATTGAATGAATGTAATAATTATCACATTGTGGCTGCAGAGAAACGTTTGATAAGACACACACGAAATGTTCATAAATAGCATGTGCCAGCTGGTTGCATCACAATGTTGTTTAATTTAATGGAAGTGATCATCATTCTGTATAGCATATGATGTGTTTGAATAGCCTTATATAAAGATATTCCTAAAAACTTATGAGCAATCTGGTTTCACCAGAGTGTGTTCCTCAGTGAAGGAATCTTACAGAGATTCTGTCAGAGCAGTAGTGACATGTTTGGTGTTTTGTATGAAGAAACCCTAAATGGCTTCCTGCAAGATGAGTTCAACACAGTGTTATTTCATTTTAAGAAAATGATAGTCATTCTGTTTGGCATAAACTGAAATATTAGAAAAGCCTTATATCAAGAGGTTCCTAATTAGCTACCAGCAATCTGGCTTCACAATAGTGTTCTTTCATTGAATGGATGTAATAGATACTTTGTAGTGAAATGTATGATAAGTCTCTTATGAAAAGGTTCCTAAACAGCTGCCTGCAATCTGGCTTCAGCACATTATATCATTGTCTCAAAGTGATATTCATTCAGTATGTCTTATATGGAAACGCTTGAAATGGTGAACATGAAGAAGTTTCTAAATATGTACAAGCAAGATTGTTTCTCCACAGTTTTCTTTCAGTGACTGAATGTTATGTATAGTCTGTCACGACTATTGTAAAATGTTTGATGAGTCTTATGTAAAAACGTTCCTAGATAGCTATCTGTGAGCTCTATTTAGCACAGTGTTCTTTCATTGTAGGAAAATGATACCCATTCATTATGGCATATACTGAAATGTGAGAAATGTCTCCAATACAAATGTTCCTAATAATAGCTTCAAGATGCTTTCACCACAGAGTTCTTTCAGTGAAACAATATTGCAGATATTCTGTGACACTTGTAGTGAAGTGTTAGTTAAAACTTACTTGCAAGCTGGATTCAGCACAGTGTTTCTTTCATTGTTTGAAACTCATATTCAATCAGAACAGCAAATATTGAAATGGTTATAATGACTAATATGAAGAGGATCCTTAATGGCTGCAAGTAAGATGGTTTCACCACAGTTTTCTCTCAGTGAACAAATGCTATATATATTCTGTCCCGCATGCAATGAAATGTTTGTTAAGTCTTATATGAACATGTTCCTAAACAGCTACCCGCAAACTGGGCTTAGAACAGTGTTCTCACACTGTTAGTAATTGATAGGTCATCTGTAGGGCATATGCTGAAATGTTTGAAATGTCTTATGTGAATATGCCCCTAAACAGCTGTAAGCACATTTGTTTCACCAGAGTTCCTTTAGTGTCTGAATCTTATGGATATTTTTCAAGTCTGTAGTGTAATTTTTTAAGTATTTTATGAAGTTCTTCCTAAACAGATACTAGGAAACAAGGGTTCAGCTCATCCTTCTTTCCTTGAGTGAATATTAAAATCATTCTGTCATGACCATAGCGCAATATTTGTTAAGACTTATAAAAAGATATTTCTAAAAGACAACTTTCCAGCTGGGTTCTTAACATTGTTCTTTCATTTTATGGAAGTGATAACCATTCTGGATGGAATACACTGAAATGTTTGAAAAGACTTGTATGAAGATACTCCTAAATAGCTACAAGCAATCTGGTTACACCACAGTGTTCTTTCATTTAATAAACTTTATATATAGTCTCCTATAGCTGTAGTGAAATGTTTTATATCATATATGAAAATGTTCCTACAGCTACCTGCAAGCTGGGATCAGCACACTGACTTTTCATTGTAATAAAGTGATAGTTACTTTGTATGGCATACACTGAAATGTCAGAAAAGACTTATATGAGTCTATTTCTAAAGAGATACAAGCAAGCTGGTTTCACAATAGTGATCTTTCATTGAATTAATGTAATAGATATTCTGTCGCACATGTTGTGAAATGTTCAATAAATCTTACATGAAAATGTTACTATAAGTCTACCTGAAAGCTGAGTTAAGTACAATGTTTTTTCATTTTAAGAAAGTATAGCTGTTCTCTATGGCTCATACTGAAATGCTAGAAAAGACTTACATGAAGATGTTCCTTAAAAGCTACAAGGAAGTTGCTTTCACCACAGCATTCTTTCAATGAGGGAATGTTATAGATATTCCATCATGCCCGTAGTGAAATGTTTGATAGGACTTATTTGAAGATTCCCCTAAAGAGCTGCAAGCAAGGTGTTTTCACCACAGTGTTCATTCAGAAAATGAATGTTATACGTATTCTGTCATGCCTCAAGAGAACTATTTGATGTCTTATGTGAGAGTGTTCCTGAACAGCTACAAGCAAGCTTTTTCAACATAGTGTGGTTTCCTTGAATGAATGTTATGGATATCATGTTGCGGCTGTAGAGAAACGTTTGATAAGACATAAATGAAATGCTCATAAAGAGCCACTGGTTTCATCAGAACGTTCTTTCTGGATATGGAAGTGATAGCCATTCTGTAGGCATAATGAAGTGTTTGAAGAGCCTTATACGAAGACATTCCCAAGGCGCCAGAAGTAATCTGGCTTCACCACAGTGTTCTTTCAGTGAACGAGTGTTATAGCTAGTCTGTCATGCCTGTAGTGAAATGTTTAATAAGTCTTATATGAAGAGGTTTCAAACAGCCGCCAGCAAGCCGGGTTTAGCACAGTGTCCTTTAACTGTAAGTAAGTGAGAGCCATTCTGTATGGCATATACTTAAATGTTAGAGAGGTCTTATATGAAGATGTTCCTAAATAGAATCCAACAAGATGTGTTCAGGACAGAATAATTTCATCATAAGATAGTGACAGCCGTTTAGTATGGCATATACTGAAATGCTGAAAAGGACTGAAATGAAGATCTTCCTTAACAGTAAAACCAAGCCACTTTCACCATAGTGTTCTTTCATTGAATGGATGTAATAGATATTCTGTCACGCCTGTAGTCAAATGTTCAATAGGTCTTACATAAAAATACTCCTAATAATCTACCTGAAAGCTATTAAACACAACCTTCTTTCCTTGTAAGAAGGGTATGGCCATGCTGTATGCCACATACTGAAATGCTTGAAAAGCTTTATACGAAGATGTTCCTCAACAGTTACAAGAAAACTGCTTTCATCCCTGTGTTCGTTCAATGAGTGAATGTTTAGAGATTCTGTCATTCCTGCAAAGGAATGTTTAATAAGTCTTACATGAAGATGTTTCTAAACAGCTACAAGGAAATTTTTTTAAATATAGTGTTATTACATTGAATAAACATTAAAGACATCCTGTCATGACTGTAGGCAAATGTCTGATGAGACTTGAGCAAGATATTAATAAACAATTACTTGCAAGCTGGGTTCATCACAGTATTCTTTCCTGGCTATGGAGATGATAGCCATTCTGTATGGCATAAAGTGATATGTTTGAAGAGCCTTTGATTTATATTCTTAAACAGCTAACAAGCAAGATGGTTTCTTCACAGTGTTCTTTCAGTGAATGAATGTTCTAGATATTGTCACATCTGTGGTGAAATATTTGATATATGATGTTCCTAAACAGCTACCTATAAACTGGATTCAGCATGTGTTCTTTCATTTTGTGAAAATGATAGTCGCTCTGTG
Source organism: Equus asinus (assembly GCF_041296235.1). Classification (NCBI taxonomy): domain Eukaryota; kingdom Metazoa; phylum Chordata; class Mammalia; order Perissodactyla; family Equidae; genus Equus; species Equus asinus. The sequence goes on along the minus strand of NC_091814.1, from coordinate 7,709,418 downwards.
TGGAATATACTTAAGTATTTGCAGTGTATTATGTGCAGATGTTCCTAAACAGTGAAAAGAAGATGGTTTTTGCATAATTTTCTTTCAGATAACAAATGTTATAGACATTGTCACATCTGTAGTCAAATGTTTGATATGATTTATGTGAAAATATCCCTAAACAGCTACCTGTTGGCTTGATTAAGCACAATGCTCTTTCCTTGTAAGAAAGTGATAGCTGTTCCATGTGGCATATACTGAAATGTTTGAAATGTCATCTGTGAAGATGTTCCTTAAGAGCTACTTGCTGGGTGTTTTCAAGACAATGTTCTTTCAGTGAATGAATGTTGTAGATAGTCTATCACACCCGTAGTGAAATGCTGGATAAGTTTTATGAAGATGTCCCTAAGTAGCTACAAGCAAAATGGTTTCACAACAGTGTTCTTACAGACATTGAAGGTTATAGATATTCTGTCATGCCTGTAGTGAAATGTTTGATAAGACTTGCATGAACACTTACATGAAGATGTTTCTAAACAGCCACAAGCAAGCTTTTTCAACACAGTATTTCATTGAATGAATGTAATAATTATCACATTGTGGCTGCAGAGAAACGTTTGATAAGACACACACGAAATGTTCATAAATAGCATGTGCCAGCTGGTTGCATCACAATGTTGTTTAATTTAATGGAAGTGATCATCATTCTGTATAGCATATGATGTGTTTGAATAGCCTTATATAAAGATATTCCTAAAAACTTATGAGCAATCTGGTTTCACCAGAGTGTGTTCCTCAGTGAAGGAATCTTACAGAGATTCTGTCAGAGCAGTAGTGACATGTTTGGTGTTTTGTATGAAGAAACCCTAAATGGCTTCCTGCAAGATGAGTTCAACACAGTGTTATTTCATTTTAAGAAAATGATAGTCATTCTGTTTGGCATAAACTGAAATATTAGAAAAGCCTTATATCAAGAGGTTCCTAATTAGCTACCAGCAATCTGGCTTCACAATAGTGTTCTTTCATTGAATGGATGTAATAGATACTTTGTAGTGAAATGTATGATAAGTCTCTTATGAAAAGGTTCCTAAACAGCTGCCTGCAATCTGGCTTCAGCACATTATATCATTGTCTCAAAGTGATATTCATTCAGTATGTCTTATATGGAAACGCTTGAAATGGTGAACATGAAGAAGTTTCTAAATATGTACAAGCAAGATTGTTTCTCCACAGTTTTCTTTCAGTGACTGAATGTTATGTATAGTCTGTCACGACTATTGTAAAATGTTTGATGAGTCTTATGTAAAAACGTTCCTAGATAGCTATCTGTGAGCTCTATTTAGCACAGTGTTCTTTCATTGTAGGAAAATGATACCCATTCATTATGGCATATACTGAAATGTGAGAAATGTCTCCAATACAAATGTTCCTAATAATAGCTTCAAGATGCTTTCACCACAGAGTTCTTTCAGTGAAACAATATTGCAGATATTCTGTGACACTTGTAGTGAAGTGTTAGTTAAAACTTACTTGCAAGCTGGATTCAGCACAGTGTTTCTTTCATTGTTTGAAACTCATATTCAATCAGAACAGCAAATATTGAAATGGTTATAATGACTAATATGAAGAGGATCCTTAATGGCTGCAAGTAAGATGGTTTCACCACAGTTTTCTCTCAGTGAACAAATGCTATATATATTCTGTCCCGCATGCAATGAAATGTTTGTTAAGTCTTATATGAACATGTTCCTAAACAGCTACCCGCAAACTGGGCTTAGAACAGTGTTCTCACACTGTTAGTAATTGATAGGTCATCTGTAGGGCATATGCTGAAATGTTTGAAATGTCTTATGTGAATATGCCCCTAAACAGCTGTAAGCACATTTGTTTCACCAGAGTTCCTTTAGTGTCTGAATCTTATGGATATTTTTCAAGTCTGTAGTGTAATTTTTTAAGTATTTTATGAAGTTCTTCCTAAACGGATACTAGGAAACAAGGGTTCAGCTCATCCTTCTTTCCTTGAGTGAATATTAAAATCATTCTGTCATGACCATAGCGCAATATTTGTTAAGACTTATAAAAAGATATTTCTAAAAGACAACTTTCCAGCTGGGTTCTTAACATTGTTCTTTCATTTTATGGAAGTGATAACCATTCTGGATGGAATACACTGAAATGTTTGAAAAGACTTGTATGAAGATACTCCTAAATAGCTACAAGCAATCTGGTTACACCACAGTGTTCTTTCATTTAATAAACTTTATATATAGTCTCCTATAGCTGTAGTGAAATGTTTTATATCATATATGAAAATGTTCCTACAGCTACCTGCAAGCTGGGATCAGCACACTGACTTTTCATTGTAATAAAGTGATAGTTACTTTGTATGGCATACACTGAAATGTCAGAAAAGACTTATATGAGTCTATTTCTAAAGAGATACAAGCAAGCTGGTTTCACAATAGTGATCTTTCATTGAATTAATGTAATAGATATTCTGTCGCACATGTTGTGAAATGTTCAATAAATCTTACATGAAAATGTTACTATAAGTCTACCTGAAAGCTGAGTTAAGTACAATGTTTTTTCATTTTAAGAAAGTATAGCTGTTCTCTATGGCTCATACTGAAATGCTAGAAAAGACTTACATGAAGATGTTCCTTAAAAGCTACAAGGAAGTTGCTTTCACCACAGCATTCTTTCAATGTGTGAATGTTATAGATATTCCATCATGCCCGTAGTGAAATGTTTGATAGGACTTATTTGAAGATTCCCCTAAACAGCTGCAAGCAAGGTGTTTTCACCACAGTGTTCATTCAGAAAATGAATGTTATACGTATTCTGTCATGCCTCAAGAGAACTATTTGATGTCTTATGTGAGAGTGTTCCTGAACAGCTACAAGCAAGCTTTTTCAACATAGTGTGGTTTCCTTGAATGAATGTTATGGATATCATGTTGCGGCTGTAGAGAAACGTTTGATAAGACATAAATGAAATGCTCATAAAGAGCCACTGGTTTCATCAGAACGTTCTTTCTGGATATGGAAGTGATAGCCATTCTGTAGGCATAATGAAGTGTTTGAAGAGCCTTATACGAAGACATTCCCAAGGCGCCAGAAGTAATCTGGCTTCACCACAGTGTTCTTTCAGTGAACGAGTGTTATAGCTAGTCTGTCATGCCTGTAGTGAAATGTTTAATAAGTCTTATATGAAGAGGTTTCAAACAGCCGCCAGCAAGCCGGGTTTAGCACAGTGTCCTTTAACTGTAAGTAAGTGAGAGCCATTCTGTATGGCATATACTTAAATGTTAGAGAGGTCTTATATGAAGATGTTCCTAAATAGAATCCAACAAGATGTGTTCAGGACAGAATAATTTCATCATAAGATAGTGACAGCCGTTTAGTATGGCATATACTGAAATGCTGAAAAGGACTGAAATGAAGATCTTCCTTAACAGTAAAACCAAGCCACTTTCACCATAGTGTTCTTTCATTGAATGGATGTAATAGATATTCTGTCATGCCTGTAGTCAAATGTTCAATAGGTCTTACATAAAAATACTCCTAATAATCTACCTGAAAGCTATTAAACACAACCTTCTTTCCTTGTAAGAAGGGTATGGCCATGCTGTATGCCACATACTGAAATGCTTGAAAAGCTTTATACGAAGATGTTCCTCAACAGTTACAAGAAAACTGCTTTCATCCCTGTGTTCGTTCAATGAGTGAATGTTTAGAGATTCTGTCATTCCTGCAAAGGAATGTTTAATAAGTCTTACATGAAGATGTTTCTAAACAGCTACAAGGAAATTTTTTTAAATATAGTGTTATTACATTGAATAAACATTAAAGACATCCTGTCATGACTGTAGGCAAATGTCTGATGAGACTTGAGCAAGATATTAATAAACAATTACTTGCAAGCTGGGTTCATCACAGTATTCTTTCCTGGCTATGGAGATGATAGCCATTCTGTATGGCATAAAGTGATATGTTTGAAGAGCCTTTGATTTATATTCTTAAACAGCTAACAAGCAAGATGGTTTCTTCACAGTGTTCTTTCAGTGAATGAATGTTCTAGATATTGTCACATCTGTGGTGAAATATTTGATATATGATGTTCCTAAACAGCTACCTATAAACTGGATTCAGCATGTGTTCTTTCATTTTGTGAAAATGATAGTCGCTCTGTGTGGAATATACTTAAGTATTTGAAGTGTATCATGTGCAGATGTTCCTAAACAGTGAAAAGAAGATGGGTTTTGCATAATTTTCTTTCAGATAACAAATGTTATAGACATTGTCACATCTGTAGTCAAATGTTTGATATGATTTATGTGAAAATATCCCTAAACAGCTACCTGTTGGCTTGATTAAGCACAATGCTCTTTCATTGTAAGAAAGTGATAGCTGTTCCATGTGGCATATACTGAAATGTTTGAAATGTCATCTGTGAAGATGTTCCTTAAGAGCTACTTGCTAGGTGTTTTCAAGACAATGTTCTTTCAGTGAATGGATGTTGTAGATAGTCTATCACACCCGTAGTGAAATGCTGGATAAGTTTTATGAAGATGTCCCTAAGTAGCTACAAGCAAAATGGTTTCACAACAGTGTTCTTACAGACATTGAAGGTTATAGATATTCTGTCATGCCTGTAGTGAAATGTTTGATAAGACTTGCATGAACACTTACATGAAGATGTTTCTAAACAGCCACAAGCAAGCTTTTTCAACACAGTATTTCATTGAATGAATGTAATAATTATCACATTGTGGCTGCAGAGAAACGTTTGATAAGACACACACAAAATGTTCATAAATAGCATGTGCCAGCTGGTTGCATCACAATGTTGTTTAATTTAATGGAAGTGATCATCATTCTGTATAGCATATGATGTGTTTGAATAGCCTTATATAAAGATATTCCTAAAAACTTATCAGCAATCTGGTTTCACCAGAGTGTGTTCCTCAGTGAAGGAATCTTACAGAGATTCTGTCAGAGCAGTAGTGACATGTTTGGTGTTTTGTATGAAGAAACCCTAAATGGCTTCCTGCAAGATGAGTTCAACACAGTGTTATTTCATTTTAAGAAAATGATAGTCATTCTGTTTGGCATAAACTGAAATATTAGAAAAGCCTTATATCAAGAGGTTCCTAATTAGCTACCAGCAATCTGGCTTCACAATAGTGTTCTTTCATTGAATGGATGTAATAGATACTTTGTAGTGAAATGTATGATAAGTCTCTTATGAAAAGGTTCCTAAACAGCTGCCTGCAATCTGGCTTCAGCACATTATATCATTGTCTCAAAGTGATATTCATTCAGTATGTCTTATATGGAAACGCTTGAAATGGTGAACATGAAGAAGTTTCTAAATATGTACAAGCAAGATTGTTTCTCCACAGTTTTCTTTCAGTGACTGAATGTTATGTATAGTCTGTCACGACTATTGTAAAATGTTTGATGAGTCTTATGTAAAAACGTTCCTAGATAGCTATCTGTGAGCTCTATTTAGCACAGTGTTCTTTCATTGTAGGAAAATGATACCCATTCATTATGGCATATACTGAAATGTGAGAAATGTCTCCAATACAAATGTTCCTAATAATAGCTTCAAGATGCTTTCACCACAGAGTTCTTTCAGTGAAACAATATTGCAGATATTCTGTGACACTTGTAGTGAAGTGTTAGTTAAAACTTACTTGCAAGCTGGATTCAGCACAGTGTTTCTTTCATTGTTTGAAACTCATATTCAATCAGAACAGCAAATATTGAAATGGTTATAATGACTAATATGAAGAGGATCCTTAATGGCTGCAAGTAAGATGGTTTCACCACAGTTTTCTCTCAGTGAACAAATGCTATATATATTCTGTCCCGCATGCAATGAAATGTTTGTTAAGTCTTATATGAACATGTTCCTAAACAGCTACCCGCAAACTGGGCTTAGAACAGTGTTCTCACACTGTTAGTAATTGATAGGTCATCTGTAGGGCATATGCTGAAATGTTTGAAATGTCTTATGTGAATATGCCCCTAAACAGCTGTAAGCACATTTGTTTCACCAGAGTTCCTTTAGTGTCTGAATCTTATGGATATTTTTCAAGTCTGTAGTGTAATTTTTTAAGTATTTTATGAAGTTCTTCCTAAACGGATACTAGGAAACAAGGGTTCAGCTCATCCTTCTTTCCTTGAGTGAATATTAAAATCATTCTGTCATGACCATAGCGCAATATTTGTTAAGACTTATAAAAAGATATTTCTAAAAGACAACTTTCCAGCTGGGTTCTTAACATTGTTCTTTCATTTTATGGAAGTGATAACCATTCTGGATGGAATACACTGAAATGTTTGAAAAGACTTGTATGAAGATACTCCTAAATAGCTACAAGCAATCTGGTTACACCACAGTGTTCTTTCATTTAATAAACTTTATATATAGTCTCCTATAGCTGTAGTGAAATGTTTTATATCATATATGAAAATGTTCCTACAGCTACCTGCAAGCTGGGATCAGCACACTGACTTTTCATTGTAATAAAGTGATAGTTACTTTGTATGGCATACACTGAAATGTCAGAAAAGACTTATATGAGTCTATTTCTAAAGAGATACAAGCAAGCTGGTTTCACAATAGTGATCTTTCATTGAATTAATGTAATAGATATTCTGTCGCACATGTTGTGAAATGTTCAATAAATCTTACATGAAAATGTTACTATAAGTCTACCTGAAAGCTGAGTTAAGTACAATGTTTTTTCATTTTAAGAAAGTATAGCTGTTCTCTATGGCTCATACTGAAATGCTAGAAAAGACTTACATGAAGATGTTCCTTAAAAGCTACAAGGAAGTTGCTTTCACCACAGCATTCTTTCAATGTGTGAATGTTATAGATATTCCATCATGCCCGTAGTGAAATGTTTGATAGGACTTATTTGAAGATTCCCCTAAACAGCTGCAAGCAAGGTGTTTTCACCACAGTGTTCATTCAGAAAATGAATGTTATACGTATTCTGTCATGCCTCAAGAGAACTATTTGATGTCTTATGTGAGAGTGTTCCTGAACAGCTACAAGCAAGCTTTTTCAACATAGTGTGGTTTCCTTGAATGAATGTTATGGATATCATGTTGCGGCTGTAGAGAAACGTTTGATAAGACATAAATGAAATGCTCATAAAGAGCCACTGGTTTCATCAGAACGTTCTTTCTGGATATGGAAGTGATAGCCATTCTGTAGGCATAATGAAGTGTTTGAAGAGCCTTATACGAAGACATTCCCAAGGCGCCAGAAGTAATCTGGCTTCACCACAGTGTTCTTTCAGTGAACGAGTGTTATAGCTAGTCTGTCATGCCTGTAGTGAAATGTTTAATAAGTCTTATATGAAGAGGTTTCAAACAGCCGCCAGCAAGCCGGGTTTAGCACAGTGTCCTTTAACTGTAAGTAAGTGAGAGCCATTCTGTATGGCATATACTTAAATGTTAGAGAGGTCTTATATGAAGATGTTCCTAAATAGAATCCAACAAGATGTGTTCAGGACAGAATAATTTCATCATAAGATAGTGACAGCCGTTTAGTATGGCATATACTGAAATGCTGAAAAGGACTGAAATGAAGATCTTCCTTAACAGTAAAACCAAGCCACTTTCACCATAGTGTTCTTTCATTGAATGGATGTAATAGATATTCTGTCATGCCTGTAGTCAAATGTTCAATAGGTCTTACATAAAAATACTCCTAATAATCTACCTGAAAGCTATGAAACACAACCTTCTTTCCTTGTAAGAAGGGTATGGCCATGCTGTATGCCATATACTGAAATGCTTGAAAAGCTTTATACGAAGATGTTCCTCAACAGTTACAAGAAAACTGCTTTCATCCCTGTGTTCGTTCAATGAGTGAATGTTTAGAGATTCTGTCATTCCTGCAAAGGAATGTTTAATAAGTCTTACATGAAGATGTTTCTAAACAGCTACAAGGAAATTTTTTTAAATATAGTGTTATTACATTGAATAAACATTAAAGACATCCTGTCATGACTGTAGGCAAATGTCTGATGAGACTTGAGCAAGATATTAATAAACAATTACTTGCAAGCTGGGTTCATCACAGTATTCTTTCCTGGCTATGGAGATGATAGCCATTCTGTATGGCATAAAGTGATATGTTTGAAGAGCCTTTGATTTATATTCTTAAACAGCTAACAAGCAAGATGGTTTCTTCACAGTGTTCTTTCAGTGAATGAATGTTCTAGATATTGTCACATCTGTGGTGAAATATTTGATATATGATGTTCCTAAACAGCTACCTATAAACTGGATTCAGCATGTGTTCTTTCATTTTGTGAAAATGATAGTCGCTCTGTGTGGAATATACTTAAGTATTTGAAGTGTATTATGTGCAGATGTTCCTAAACAGTGAAAAGAAGATGGTTTTTGCATAATTTTCTTTCAGATAACAAATGTTATAGACATTGTCACATCTGTAGTCAAATGTTTGATATGATTTATGTGAAAATATCCCTAAACAGCTACCTGTTGGCTTGATTAAGCACAATGCTCTTTCATTGTAAGAAAGTGATAGCTGTTCCATGTGGCATATACTGAAATGTTTGAAATGTCATCTGTGAAGATGTTCCTTAAGAGCTACTTGCTGGGTGTTTTCAAGACAATGTTCTTTCAGTGAATGAATGTTGTAGATAGTCTATCACACCCGTAGTGAAATGCTGGATAAGTTTTATGAAGATGTCCCTAAGTAGCTACAAGCAAAATGGTTTCACAACAGTGTTCTTACAGACATTGAAGGTTATAGATATTCTGTCATGCCTGTAGTGAAATGTTTGATAAGACTTGCATGAACACTTACATGAAGATGTTTCTAAACAGCCACAAGCAAGCTTTTTCAACACAGTATTTCATTGAATGAATGTAATAATTATCACATTGTGGCTGCAGAGAAACGTTTGATAAGACACACACGAAATGTTCATAAATAGCATGTGCCAGCTGGTTGCATCACAATGTTGTTTAATTTAATGGAAGTGATCATCATTCTGTATAGCATATGATGTGTTTGAATAGCCTTATATAAAGATATTCCTAAAAACTTATGAGCAATCTGGTTTCACCAGAGTGTGTTCCTCAGTGAAGGAATCTTACAGAGATTCTGTCAGAGCAGTAGTGACATGTTTGGTGTTTTGTATGAAGAAACCCTAAATGGCTTCCTGCAAGATGAGTTCAACACAGTGTTATTTCATTTTAAGAAAATGATAGTCATTCTGTTTGGCATAAACTGAAATATTAGAAAAGCCTTATATCAAGAGGTTCCTAATTAGCTACCAGCAATCTGGCTTCACAATAGTGTTCTTTCATTGAATGGATGTAATAGATACTTTGTAGTGAAATGTATGATAAGTCTCTTATGAAAAGGTTCCTAAACAGCTGCCTGCAATCTGGCTTCAGCACATTATATCATTGTCTCAAAGTGATATTCATTCAGTATGTCTTATATGGAAACGCTTGAAATGGTGAACATGAAGAAGTTTCTAAATATGTACAAGCAAGATTGTTTCTCCACAGTTTTCTTTCAGTGACTGAATGTTATGTATAGTCTGTCACGACTATTGTAAAATGTTTGATGAGTCTTATGTCAAAACGTTCCTAGATAGCTATCTGTGAGCTCTATTTAGCACAGTGTTCTTTCATTGTAGGAAAATGATACCCATTCATTATGGCATATACTGAAATGTGAGAAATGTCTCCAATACAAATGTTCCTAATAATAGCTTCAAGATGCTTTCACCACAGAGTTCTTTCAGTGAAACAATATTGCAGATATTCTGTGACACTTGTAGTGAAGTGTTAGTTAAAACTTACTTGCAAGCTGGATTCAGCACAGTGTTTCTTTCATTGTTTGAAACTCATATTCAATCAGAACAGCAAATATTGAAATGGTTATAATGACTAATATGAAGAGGATCCTTAATGGCTGCAAGTAAGATGGTTTCACCACAGTTTTCTCTCAGTGAACAAATGCTATATATATTCTGTCCCGCATGCAATGAAATGTTTGTTAAGTCTTATATGAACATGTTCCTAAACAGCTACCCGCAAACTGGGCTTAGAACAGTGTTCTCACACTGTTAGTAATTGATAGGTCATCTGTAGGGCATATGCTGAAATGTTTGAAATGTCTTATGTGAATATGCCCCTAAACAGCTGTAAGCACATTTGTTTCACCAGAGTTCCTTTAGTGTCTGAATCTTATGGATATTTTTCAAGTCTGTAGTGTAATTTTTTAAGTATTTTATGAAGTTCTTCCTAAACGGATACTAGGAAACAAGGGTTCAGCTCATCCTTCTTTCCTTGAGTGAATATTAAAATCATTCTGTCATGACCATAGCGCAATATTTGTTAAGACTTATAAAAAGATATTTCTAAAAGACAACTTTCCAGCTGGGTTCTTAACATTGTTCTTTCATTTTATGGAAGTGATAACCATTCTGGATGGAATACACTGAAATGTTTGAAAAGACTTGTATGAAGATACTCCTAAATAGCTACAAGCAATCTGGTTACACCACAGTGTTCTTTCATTTAATAAACTTTATATATAGTCTCCTAAGGCTGTAGTGAAATGTTTTATATCATATATGAAAATGTTCCTACAGCTACCTGCAAGCTGGGATCAGCACACTGACTTTTCATTGTAATAAAGTGATAGTTACTTTGTATGGCATACACTGAAATGTCAGAAAAGACTTATATGAGTGTATTTCTAAAGAGATACAAGCAAGCTGGTTTCACAATAGTGATCTTTCATTGAATTAATGTAATAGATATTCTGTCGCACATGTTGTGAAATGTTCAATAAATCTTACATGAAAATGTTACTATAAGTCTACCTGAAAGCTGAGTTAAGTACAATGTTTTTTCATTTTAAGAAAGTATAGCTGTTCTCTATGGCTCATACTGAAATGCTAGAAAAGACTTACATGAAGATGTTCCTTAAAAGCTACAAGGAAGTTGCTTTCACCACAGCATTCTTTCAATGAGGGAATGTTATAGATATTCCATCATGCCCGTAGTGAAATGTTTGATAGGACTTATTTGAAGATTCCCCTAAAGAGCTGCAAGCAAGGTGTTTTCACCACAGTGTTCATTCAGAAAATGAATGTTATACGTATTCTGTCATGCCTCAAGAGAACTATTTGATGTCTTATGTGAGAGTGTTCCTGAACAGCTACAAGCAAGCTTTTTCAACATAGTGTGGTTTCCTTGAATGAATGTTATGGATATCATGTTGCGGCTGTAGAGAAACGTTTGATAAGACATAAATGAAATGCTCATAAAGAGCCACTGGTTTCATCAGAACGTTCTTTCTGGATATGGAAGTGATAGCCATTCTGTAGGCATAATGAAGTGTTTGAAGAGCCTTATACGAAGACATTCCCAAGGCGCCAGAAGTAATCTGGCTTCACCACAGTGTTCTTTCAGTGAACGAGTGTTATAGCTAGTCTGTCATGCCTGTAGTGAAATGTTTAATAAGTCTTATATGAAGAGGTTTCAAACAGCCGCCAGCAAGCCGGGTTTAGCACAGTGTCCTTTAACTGTAAGTAAGTGAGAGCCATTCTGTATGGCATATACTTAAATGTTAGAGAGGTCTTATATGAAGATGTTCCTAAATAGAATCCAACAAGATGTGTTCAGGACAGAATAATTTCATCATAAGATAGTGACAGCCGTTTAGTATGGCATATACTGAAATGCTGAAAAGGACTGAAATGAAGATCTTCCTTAACAGTAAAACCAAGCCACTTTCACCATAGTGTTCTTTCATTGAATGGATGTAATAGATATTCTGTCATGCCTGTAGTCAAATGTTCAATAGGTCTTACATAAAAATACTCCTAATAATCTACCTGAAAGCTATTAAACACAACCTTCTTTCCTTGTAAGAAGGGTATGGCCATGCTGTATGCCACATACTGAAATGCTTGAAAAGCTTTATACGAAGATGTTCCTCAACAGTTACAAGAAAACTGCTTTCATCCCTGTGTTCGTTCAATGAGTGAATGTTTAGAGATTCTGTCATTCCTGCAAAGGAATGTTTAATAAGTCTTACATGAAGATGTTTCTAAACAGCTACAAGGAAATTTTTTTAAATATAGTGTTATTACATTGAATAAACATTAAAGACATCCTGTCATGACTGTAGGCAAATGTCTGATGAGACTTGAGCAAGATATTAATAAACAATTACTTGCAAGCTGGGTTCATCACAGTATTCTTTCCTGGCTATGGAGATGATAGCCATTCTGTATGGCATAAAGTGATATGTTTGAAGAGCCTTTGATTTATATTCTTAAACAGCTAACAAGCAAGATGGTTTCTTCACAGTGTTCTTTCAGTGAATGAATGTTCTAGATATTGTCACATCTGTGGTGAAATATTTGATATATGATGTTCCTAAACAGCTACCTATAAACTGGATTCAGCATGTGTTCTTTCATTTTGTGAAAATGATAGTCGCTCTGTGTGGAATATACTTAAGTATTTGAAGTGTATTATGTGCAGATGTTCCTAAACAGTGAAAAGAAGATGGTTTTTGCATAATTTTCTTTCAGATAACAAATGTTATAGACATTGTCACATCTGTAGTCAAATGTTTGATATGATTTATGTGAAAATATCCCTAAACAGCTACCTGTTGGCTTGATTAAGCACAATGCTCTTTCATTGTAAGAAAGTGATAGCTGTTCCATGTGGCATATACTGAAATGTTTGAAATGTCATCTGTGAAGATGTTCCTTAAGAGCTACTTGCTGGGTGTTTTCAAGACAATGTTCTTTCAGTGAATGAATGTTGTAGATAGTCTATCACACCCGTAGTGAAATGCTGGATAAGTTTTATGAAGATGTCCCTAAGTAGCTACAAGCAAAATGGTTTCACAACAGTGTTCTTACAGACATTGAAGGTTATAGATATTCTGTCATGCCTGTAGTGAAATGTTTGATAAGACTTGCATGAACACTTACATGAAGATGTTTCTAAACAGCCACAAGCAAGCTTTTTCAACACAGTATTTCATTGAATGAATGTAATAATTATCACATTGTGGCTGCAGAGAAACGTTTGATAAGACACACACAAAATGTTCATAAATAGCATGTGCCAGCTGGTTGCATCACAATGTTGTTTAATTTAATGGAAGTGATCATCATTCTGTATAGCATATGATGTGTTTGAATAGCCTTATATAAAGATATTCCTAAAAACTTATGAGCAATCTGGTTTCACCAGAGTGTGTTCCTCAGTGAAGGAATCTTACAGAGATTCTGTCAGAGCAGTAGTGACATGTTTGGTGTTTTGTATGAAGAAACCCTAAATGGCTTCCTGCAAGATGAGTTCAACACAGTGTTATTTCATTTTAAGAAAATGATAGTCATTCTGTTTGGCATAAACTGAAATATTAGAAAAGCCTTATATCAAGAGGTTCCTAATTAGCTACCAGCAATCTGGCTTCACAATAGTGTTCTTTCATTGAATGGATGTAATAGATACTTTGTAGTGAAATGTATGATAAGTCTCTTATGAAAAGGTTCCTAAACAGCTGCCTGCAATCTGGCTTCAGCACATTATATCATTGTCTCAAAGTGATATTCATTCAGTATGTCTTATATGGAAACGCTTGAAATGGTGAACATGAAGAAGTTTCTAAATATGTACAAGCAAGATTGTTTCTCCACAGTTTTCTTTCAGTGACTGAATGTTATGTATAGTCTGTCACGACTATTGTAAAATGTTTGATGAGTCTTATGTCAAAACGTTCCTAGATAGCTATCTGTGAGCTCTATTTAGCACAGTGTTCTTTCATTGTAGGAAAATGATACCCATTCATTATGGCATATACTGAAATGTGAGAAATGTCTCAAATACAAATGTTCCTAATAATAGCTTCAAGATGCTTTCACCACAGAGTTCTTTCAGTGAAACAATATTGCAGATATTCTGTGACACTTGTAGTGAAGTGTTAGTTAAAACTTACTTGCAAGCTGGATTCAGCACAGTGTTTCTTTCATTGTTTGAAACTCATATTCAATCAGAACAGCAAATATTGAAATGGTTATAATGACTAATATGAAGAGGATCCTTAATGGCTGCAAGTAAGATGGTTTCACCACAGTTTTCTCTCAGTGAACAAATGCTATATATATTCTGTCCCGCATGCAATGAAATGTTTGTTAAGTCTTATATGAACATGTTCCTAAACAGCTACCCGCAAACTGGGCTTAGAACAGTGTTCTCACACTGTTAGTAATTGATAGGTCATCTGTAGGGCATATGCTGAAATGTTTGAAATGTCTTATGTGAATATGCCCCTAAACAGCTGTAAGCACATTTGTTTCACCAGAGTTCCTTTAGTGTCTGAATCTTATGGATATTTTTCAAGTCTGTAGTGTAATTTTTTAAGTATTTTATGAAGTTCTTCCTAAACGGATACTAGGAAACAAGGGTTCAGCTCATCCTTCTTTCCTTGAGTGAATATTAAAATCATTCTGTCATGACCATAGCGCAATATTTGTTAAGACTTATAAAAAGATATTTCTAAAAGACAACTTTCCAGCTGGGTTCTTAACATTGTTCTTTCATTTTATGGAAGTGATAACCATTCTGGATGGAATACACTGAAATGTTTGAAAAGACTTGTATGAAGATACTCCTAAATAGCTACAAGCAATCTGGTTACACCACAGTGTTCTTTCATTTAATAAACTTTATATATAGTCTCCTAAGGCTGTAGTGAAATGTTTTATATCATATATGAAAATGTTCCTACAGCTACCTGCAAGCTGGGATCAGCACACTGACTTTTCATTGTAATAAAGTGATAGTTACTTTGTATGGCATACACTGAAATGTCAGAAAAGACTTATATGAGTGTATTTCTAAAGAGATACAAGCAAGCTGGTTTCACAATAGTGATCTTTCATTGAATTAATGTAATAGATATTCTGTCGCACATGTTGTGAAATGTTCAATAAATCTTACATGAAAATGTTACTATAAGTCTACCTGAAAGCTGAGTTAAGTACAATGTTTTTTCATTTTAAGAAAGTATAGCTGTTCTCTATGGCTCATACTGAAATGCTAGAAAAGACTTACATGAAGATGTTCCTTAAAAGCTACAAGGAAGTTGCTTTCACCACAGCATTCTTTCAATGAGGGAATGTTATAGATATTCCATCATGCCCGTAGTGAAATGTTTGATAGGACTTATTTGAAGATTCCCCTAAAGAGCTGCAAGCAAGGTGTTTTCACCACAGTGTTCATTCAGAAAATGAATGTTATACGTATTCTGTCATGCCTCAAGAGAACTATTTGATGTCTTATGTGAGAGTGTTCCTGAACAGCTACAAGCAAGCTTTTTCAACATAGTGTGGTTTCCTTGAATGAATGTTATGGATATCATGTTGCGGCTGTAGAGAAACGTTTGATAAGACATAAATGAAATGCTCATAAAGAGCCACTGGTTTCATCAGAACGTTCTTTCTGGATATGGAAGTGATAGCCATTCTGTAGGCATAATGAAGTGTTTGAAGAGCCTTATACGAAGACATTCCCAAGGCGCCAGAAGTAATCTGGCTTCACCACAGTGTTCTTTCAGTGAACGAGTGTTATAGCTAGTCTGTCATGCCTGTAGTGAAATGTTTAATAAGTCTTATATGAAGAGGTTTCAAACAGCCGCCAGCAAGCCGGGTTTAGCACAGTGTCCTTTAACTGTAAGTAAGTGAGAGCCATTCTGTATGGCATATACTTAAATGTTAGAGAGGTCTTATATGAAGATGTTCCTAAATAGAATCCAACAAGATGTGTTCAGGACAGAATAATTTCATCATAAGATAGTGACAGCCGTTTAGTATGGCATATACTGAAATGCTGAAAAGGACTGAAATGAAGATCTTCCTTAACAGTAAAACCAAGCCACTTTCACCATAGTGTTCTTTCATTGAATGGATGTAATAGATATTCTGTCACGCCTGTAGTCAAATGTTCAATAGGTCTTACATAAAAATACTCCTAATAATCTACCTGAAAGCTATTAAACACAACCTTCTTTCCTTGTAAGAAGGGTATGGCCATGCTGTATGCCACATACTGAAATGCTTGAAAAGCTTTATACGAAGATGTTCCTCAACAGTTACAAGAAAACTGCTTTCATCCCTGTGTTCGTTCAATGAGTGAATGTTTAGAGATTCTGTCATTCCTGCAAAGGAATGTTTAATAAGTCTTACATGAAGATGTTTCTAAACAGCTACAAGGAAATTTTTTTAAATATAGTGTTATTACATTGAATAAACATTAAAGACATCCTGTCATGACTGTAGGCAAATGTCTGATGAGACTTGAGCAAGATATTAATAAACAATTACTTGCAAGCTGGGTTCATCACAGTATTCTTTCCTGGCTATGGAGATGATAGCCATTCTGTATGGCATAAAGTGATATGTTTGAAGAGCCTTTGATTTATATTCTTAAACAGCTAACAAGCAAGATGGTTTCTTCACAGTGTTCTTTCAGTGAATGAATGTTCTAGATATTGTCACATCTGTGGTGAAATATTTGATATATGATGTTCCTAAACAGCTACCTATAAACTGGATTCAGCATGTGTTCTTTCATTTTGTGAAAATGATAGTCGCTCTGTGTGGAATATACTTAAGTATTTGCAGTGTATTATGTGCAGATGTTCCTAAACAGTGAAAAGAAGATGGTTTTTGCATAATTTTCTTTCAGATAACAAATGTTATAGACATTGTCACATCTGTAGTCAAATGTTTGATATGATTTATGTGAAAATATCCCTAAACAGCTACCTGTTGGCTTGATTAAGCACAATGCTCTTTCATTGTAAGAAAGTGATAGCTGTTCCATGTGGCATATACTGAAATGTTTGAAATGTCATCTGTGAAGATGTTCCTTAAGAGCTACTTGCTAGGTGTTTTCAAGACAATGTTCTTTCAGTGAATGGATGTTGTAGATAGTCTATCACACCCGTAGTGAAATGCTGGATAAGTTTTATGAAGATGTCCCTAAGTAGCTACAAGCAAAATGGTTTCACAACAGTGTTCTCACAGACATTGAAGGTTATAGATATTCTGTCATGCCTGTAGTGAAATGTTTGATAAGACTTGCATGAACACTTACATGAAGATGTTTCTAAACAGCCACAAGCAAGCTTTTTCAACACAGTATTTCATTGAATGAATGTAATAATTATCACATTGTGGCTGCAGAGAAACGTTTGATAAGACACACACAAAATGTTCATAAATAGCATGTGCCAGCTGGTTGCATCACAATGTTGTTTAATTTAATGGAAGTGATCATCATTCTGTATAGCATATGATGTGTTTGAATAGCCTTATATAAAGATATTCCTAAAAACTTATGAGCAATCTGGTTTCACCAGAGTGTGTTCCTCAGTGAAGGAATCTTACAGAGATTCTGTCAGAGCAGTAGTGACATGTTTGGTGTTTTGTATGAAGAAACCCTAAATGGCTTCCTGCAAGATGAGTTCAACACAGTGTTATTTCATTTTAAGAAAATGATAGTCATTCTGTTTGGCATAAACTGAAATATTAGAAAAGCCTTATATCAAGAGGTTCCTAATTAGCTACCAGCAATCTGGCTTCACAATAGTGTTCTTTCATTGAATGGATGTAATAGATACTTTGTAGTGAAATGTATGATAAGTCTCTTATGAAAAGGTTCCTAAACAGCTGCCTGCAATCTGGCTTCAGCACATTATATCATTGTCTCAAAGTGATATTCATTCAGTATGTCTTATATGGAAACGCTTGAAATGGTGAACATGAAGAAGTTTCTAAATATGTACAAGCAAGATTGTTTCTCCACAGTTTTCTTTCAGTGACTGAATGTTATGTATAGTCTGTCACGACTATTGTAAAATGTTTGATGAGTCTTATGTCAAAACGTTCCTAGATAGCTATCTGTGAGCTCTATTTAGCACAGTGTTCTTTCATTGTAGGAAAATGATACCCATTCATTATGGCATATACTGAAATGTGAGAAATGTCTCAAATACAAATGTTCCTAATAATAGCTTCAAGATGCTTTCACCACAGAGTTCTTTCAGTGAAACAATATTGCAGATATTCTGTGACACTTGTAGTGAAGTGTTAGTTAAAACTTACTTGCAAGCTGGATTCAGCACAGTGTTTCTTTCATTGTTTGAAACTCATATTCAATCAGAACAGCAAATATTGAAATGGTTATAATGACTAATATGAAGAGGATCCTTAATGGCTGCAAGTAAGATGGTTTCACCACAGTTTTCTCTCAGTGAACAAATGCTATATATATTCTGTCCCGCATGCAATGAAATGTTTGTTAAGTCTTATATGAACATGTTCCTAAACAGCTACCCGCAAACTGGGCTTAGAACAGTGTTCTCACACTGTTAGTAATTGATAGGTCATCTGTAGGGCATATGCTGAAATGTTTGAAATGTCTTATGTGAATATGCCCCTAAACAGCTGTAAGCACATTTGTTTCACCAGAGTTCCTTTAGTGTCTGAATCTTATGGATATTTTTCAAGTCTGTAGTGTAATTTTTTAAGTATTTTATGAAGTTCTTCCTAAACGGATACTAGGAAACAAGGGTTCAGCTCATCCTTCTTTCCTTGAGTGAATATTAAAATCATTCTGTCATGACCATAGCGCAATATTTGTTAAGACTTATAAAAAGATATTTCTAAAAGACAACTTTCCAGCTGGGTTCTTAACATTGTTCTTTCATTTTATGGAAGTGATAACCATTCTGGATGGAATACACTGAAATGTTTGAAAAGACTTGTATGAAGATACTCCTAAATAGCTACAAGCAATCTGGTTACACCACAGTGTTCTTTCATTTAATAAACTTTATATATAGTCTCCTAAGGCTGTAGTGAAATGTTTTATATCATATATGAAAATGTTCCTACAGCTACCTGCAAGCTGGGATCAGCACACTGACTTTTCATTGTAATAAAGTGATAGTTACTTTGTATGGCATACACTGAAATGTCAGAAAAGACTTATATGAGTGTATTTCTAAAGAGATACAAGCAAGCTGGTTTCACAATAGTGATCTTTCATTGAATTAATGTAATAGATATTCTGTCGCACATGTTGTGAAATGTTCAATAAATCTTACATGAAAATGTTACTATAAGTCTACCTGAAAGCTGAGTTAAGTACAATGTTTTTTCATTTTAAGAAAGTATAGCTGTTCTCTATGGCTCATACTGAAATGCTAGAAAAGACTTACATGAAGATGTTCCTTAAAAGCTACAAGGAAGTTGCTTTCACCACAGCATTCTTTCAATGAGGGAATGTTATAGATATTCCATCATGCCCGTAGTGAAATGTTTGATAGGACTTATTTGAAGATTCCCCTAAAGAGCTGCAAGCAAGGTGTTTTCACCACAGTGTTCATTCAGAAAATGAATGTTATACGTATTCTGTCATGCCTCAAGAGAACTATTTGATGTCTTATGTGAGAGTGTTCCTGAACAGCTACAAGCAAGCTTTTTCAACATAGTGTGGTTTCCTTGAATGAATGTTATGGATATCATGTTGCGGCTGTAGAGAAACGTTTGATAAGACATAAATGAAATGCTCATAAAGAGCCACTGGTTTCATCAGAACGTTCTTTCTGGATATGGAAGTGATAGCCATTCTGTAGGCATAATGAAGTGTTTGAAGAGCCTTATACGAAGACATTCCCAAGGCGCCAGAAGTAATCTGGCTTCACCACAGTGTTCTTTCAGTGAACGAGTGTTATAGCTAGTCTGTCATGCCTGTAGTGAAATGTTTAATAAGTCTTATATGAAGAGGTTTCAAACAGCCGCCAGCAAGCCGGGTTTAGCACAGTGTCCTTTAACTGTAAGTAAGTGAGAGCCATTCTGTATGGCATATACTTAAATGTTAGAGAGGTCTTATATGAAGATGTTCCTAAATAGAATCCAACAAGATGTGTTCAGGACAGAATAATTTCATCATAAGATAGTGACAGCCGTTTAGTATGGCATATACTGAAATGCTGAAAAGGACTGAAATGAAGATCTTCCTTAACAGTAAAACCAAGCCACTTTCACCATAGTGTTCTTTCATTGAATGGATGTAATAGATATTCTGTCACGCCTGTAGTCAAATGTTCAATAGGTCTTACATAAAAATACTCCTAATAATCTACCTGAAAGCTATTAAACACAACCTTCTTTCCTTGTAAGAAGGGTATGGCCATGCTGTATGCCACATACTGAAATGCTTGAAAAGCTTTATACGAAGATGTTCCTCAACAGTTACAAGAAAACTGCTTTCATCCCTGTGTTCGTTCAATGAGTGAATGTTTAGAGATTCTGTCATTCCTGCAAAGGAATGTTTAATAAGTCTTACATGAAGATGTTTCTAAACAGCTACAAGGAAATTTTTTTAAATATAGTGTTATTACATTGAATAAACATTAAAGACATCCTGTCATGACTGTAGGCAAATGTCTGATGAGACTTGAGCAAGATATTAATAAACAATTACTTGCAAGCTGGGTTCATCACAGTATTCTTTCCTGGCTATGGAGATGATAGCCATTCTGTATGGCATAAAGTGATATGTTTGAAGAGCCTTTGATTTATATTCTTAAACAGCTAACAAGCAAGATGGTTTCTTCACAGTGTTCTTTCAGTGAATGAATGTTCTAGATATTGTCACATCTGTGGTGAAATATTTGATATATGATGTTCCTAAACAGCTACCTATAAACTGGATTCAGCATGTGTTCTTTCATTTTGTGAAAATGATAGTCGCTCTGTGTGGAATATACTTAAGTATTTGCAGTGTATTATGTGCAGATGTTCCTAAACAGTGAAAAGAAGATGGTTTTTGCATAATTTTCTTTCAGATAACAAATGTTATAGACATTGTCACATCTGTAGTCAAATGTTTGATATGATTTATGTGAAAATATCCCTAAACAGCTACCTGTTGGCTTGATTAAGCACAATGCTCTTTCATTGTAAGAAAGTGATAGCTGTTCCATGTGGCATATACTGAAATGTTTGAAATGTCATCTGTGAAGATGTTCCTTAAGAGCTACTTGCTAGGTGTTTTCAAGACAATGTTCTTTCAGTGAATGGATGTTGTAGATAGTCTATCACACCCGTAGTGAAATGCTGGATAAGTTTTATGAAGATGTCCCTAAGTAGCTACAAGCAAAATGGTTTCACAACAGTGTTCTCACAGACATTGAAGGTTATAGATATTCTGTCATGCCTGTAGTGAAATGTTTGATAAGACTTGCATGAACACTTACATGAAGATGTTTCTAAACAGCCACAAGCAAGCTTTTTCAACACAGTATTTCATTGAATGAATGTAATAATTATCACATTGTGGCTGCAGAGAAACGTTTGATAAGACACACACAAAATGTTCATAAATAGCATGTGCCAGCTGGTTGCATCACAATGTTGTTTAATTTAATGGAAGTGATCATCATTCTGTATAGCATATGATGTGTTTGAATAGCCTTATATAAAGATATTCCTAAAAACTTATGAGCAATCTGGTTTCACCAGAGTGTGTTCCTCAGTGAAGGAATCTTACAGAGATTCTGTCAGAGCAGTAGTGACATGTTTGGTGTTTTGTATGAAGAAACCCTAAATGGCTTCCTGCAAGATGAGTTCAACACAGTGTTATTTCATTTTAAGAAAATGATAGTCATTCTGTTTGGCATAAACTGAAATATTAGAAAAGCCTTATATCAAGAGGTTCCTAATTAGCTACCAGCAATCTGGCTTCACAATAGTGTTCTTTCATTGAATGGATGTAATAGATACTTTGTAGTGAAATGTATGATAAGTCTCTTATGAAAAGGTTCCTAAACAGCTGCCTGCAATCTGGCTTCAGCACATTATATCATTGTCTCAAAGTGATATTCATTCAGTATGTCTTATATGGAAACGCTTGAAATGGTGAACATGAAGAAGTTTCTAAATATGTACAAGCAAGATTGTTTCTCCACAGTTTTCTTTCAGTGACTGAATGTTATGTATAGTCTGTCACGACTATTGTAAAATGTTTGATGAGTCTTATGTCAAAACGTTCCTAGATAGCTATCTGTGAGCTCTATTTAGCACAGTGTTCTTTCATTGTAGGAAAATGATACCCATTCATTATGGCATATACTGAAATGTGAGAAATGTCTCCAATACAAATGTTCCTAATAATAGCTTCAAGATGCTTTCACCACAGAGTTCTTTCAGTGAAACAATATTGCAGATATTCTGTGACACTTGTAGTGAAGTGTTAGTTAAAACTTACTTGCAAGCTGGATTCAGCACAGTGTTTCTTTCATTGTTTGAAACTCATATTCAATCAGAACAGCAAATATTGAAATGGTTATAATGACTAATATGAAGAGGATCCTTAATGGCTGCAAGTAAGATGGTTTCACCACAGTTTTCTCTCAGTGAACAAATGCTATATATATTCTGTCCCGCATGCAATGAAATGTTTGTTAAGTCTTATATGAACATGTTCCTAAACAGCTACCCGCAAACTGGGCTTAGAACAGTGTTCTCACACTGTTAGTAATTGATAGGTCATCTGTAGGGCATATGCTGAAATGTTTGAAATGTCTTATGTGAATATGCCCCTAAACAGCTGTAAGCACATTTGTTTCACCAGAGTTCCTTTAGTGTCTGAATCTTATGGATATTTTTCAAGTCTGTAGTGTAATTTTTTAAGTATTTTATGAAGTTCTTCCTAAACGGATACTAGGAAACAAGGGTTCAGCTCATCCTTCTTTCCTTGAGTGAATATTAAAATCATTCTGTCATGACCATAGCGCAATATTTGTTAAGACTTATAAAAAGATATTTCTAAAAGACAACTTTCCAGCTGGGTTCTTAACATTGTTCTTTCATTTTATGGAAGTGATAACCATTCTGGATGGAATACACTGAAATGTTTGAAAAGACTTGTATGAAGATACTCCTAAATAGCTACAAGCAATCTGGTTACACCACAGTGTTCTTTCATTTAATAAACTTTATATATAGTCTCCTAAGGCTGTAGTGAAATGTTTTATATCATATATGAAAATGTTCCTACAGCTACCTGCAAGCTGGGATCAGCACACTGACTTTTCATTGTAATAAAGTGATAGTTACTTTGTATGGCATACACTGAAATGTCAGAAAAGACTTATATGAGTGTATTTCTAAAGAGATACAAGCAAGCTGGTTTCACAATAGTGATCTTTCATTGAATTAATGTAATAGATATTCTGTCGCACATGTTGTGAAATGTTCAATAAATCTTACATGAAAATGTTACTATAAGTCTACCTGAAAGCTGAGTTAAGTACAATGTTTTTTCATTTTAAGAAAGTATAGCTGTTCTCTATGGCTCATACTGAAATGCTAGAAAAGACTTACATGAAGATGTTCCTTAAAAGCTACAAGGAAGTTGCTTTCACCACAGCATTCTTTCAATGAGGGAATGTTATAGATATTCCATCATGCCCGTAGTGAAATGTTTGATAGGACTTATTTGAAGATTCCCCTAAAGAGCTGCAAGCAAGGTGTTTTCACCACAGTGTTCATTCAGAAAATGAATGTTATACGTATTCTGTCATGCCTCAAGAGAACTATTTGATGTCTTATGTGAGAGTGTTCCTGAACAGCTACAAGCAAGCTTTTTCAACATAGTGTGGTTTCCTTGAATGAATGTTATGGATATCATGTTGCGGCTGTAGAGAAACGTTTGATAAGACATAAATGAAATGCTCATAAAGAGCCACTGGTTTCATCAGAACGTTCTTTCTGGATATGGAAGTGATAGCCATTCTGTAGGCATAATGAAGTGTTTGAAGAGCCTTATACGAAGACATTCCCAAGGCGCCAGAAGTAATCTGGCTTCACCACAGTGTTCTTTCAGTGAACGAGTGTTATAGCTAGTCTGTCATGCCTGTAGTGAAATGTTTAATAAGTCTTATATGAAGAGGTTTCAAACAGCCGCCAGCAAGCCGGGTTTAGCACAGTGTCCTTTAACTGTAAGTAAGTGAGAGCCATTCTGTATGGCATATACTTAAATGTTAGAGAGGTCTTATATGAAGATGTTCCTAAATAGAATCCAACAAGATGTGTTCAGGACAGAATAATTTCATCATAAGATAGTGACAGCCGTTTAGTATGGCATATACTGAAATGCTGAAAAGGACTGAAATGAAGATCTTCCTTAACAGTAAAACCAAGCCACTTTCACCATAGTGTTCTTTCATTGAATGGATGTAATAGATATTCTGTCACGCCTGTAGTCAAATGTTCAATAGGTCTTACATAAAAATACTCCTAATAATCTACCTGAAAGCTATTAAACACAACCTTCTTTCCTTGTAAGAAGGGTATGGCCATGCTGTATGCCACATACTGAAATGCTTGAAAAGCTTTATACGAAGATGTTCCTCAACAGTTACAAGAAAACTGCTTTCATCCCTGTGTTCGTTCAATGAGTGAATGTTTAGAGATTCTGTCATTCCTGCAAAGGAATGTTTAATAAGTCTTACATGAAGATGTTTCTAAACAGCTACAAGGAAATTTTTTTAAATATAGTGTTATTACATTGAATAAACATTAAAGACATCCTGTCATGACTGTAGGCAAATGTCTGATGAGACTTGAGCAAGATATTAATAAACAATTACTTGCAAGCTGGGTTCATCACAGTATTCTTTCCTGGCTATGGAGATGATAGCCATTCTGTATGGCATAAAGTGATATGTTTGAAGAGCCTTTGATTTATATTCTTAAACAGCTAACAAGCAAGATGGTTTCTTCACAGTGTTCTTTCAGTGAATGAATGTTCTAGATATTGTCACATCTGTGGTGAAATATTTGATATATGATGTTCCTAAACAGCTACCTATAAACTGGATTCAGCATGTGTTCTTTCATTTTGTGAAAATGATAGTCGCTCTGTGTGGAATATACTTAAGTATTTGCAGTGTATTATGTGCAGATGTTCCTAAACAGTGAAAAGAAGATGGTTTTTGCATAATTTTCTTTCAGATAACAAATGTTATAGACATTGTCACATCTGTAGTCAAATGTTTGATATGATTTATGTGAAAATATCCCTAAACAGCTACCTGTTGGCTTGATTAAGCACAATGCTCTTTCATTGTAAGAAAGTGATAGCTGTTCCATGTGGCATATACTGAAATGTTTGAAATGTCATCTGTGAAGATGTTCCTTAAGAGCTACTTGCTAGGTGTTTTCAAGACAATGTTCTTTCAGTGAATGGATGTTGTAGATAGTCTATCACACCCGTAGTGAAATGCTGGATAAGTTTTATGAAGATGTCCCTAAGTAGCTACAAGCAAAATGGTTTCACAACAGTGTTCTCACAGACATTGAAGGTTATAGATATTCTGTCATGCCTGTAGTGAAATGTTTGATAAGACTTGCATGAACACTTACATGAAGATGTTTCTAAACAGCCACAAGCAAGCTTTTTCAACACAGTATTTCATTGAATGAATGTAATAATTATCACATTGTGGCTGCAGAGAAACGTTTGATAAGACACACACAAAATGTTCATAAATAGCATGTGCCAGCTGGTTGCATCACAATGTTGTTTAATTTAATGGAAGTGATCATCATTCTGTATAGCATATGATGTGTTTGAATAGCCTTATATAAAGATATTCCTAAAAACTTATGAGCAATCTGGTTTCACCAGAGTGTGTTCCTCAGTGAAGGAATCTTACAGAGATTCTGTCAGAGCAGTAGTGACATGTTTGGTGTTTTGTATGAAGAAACCCTAAATGGCTTCCTGCAAGATGAGTTCAACACAGTGTTATTTCATTTTAAGAAAATGATAGTCATTCTGTTTGGCATAAACTGAAATATTAGAAAAGCCTTATATCAAGAGGTTCCTAATTAGCTACCAGCAATCTGGCTTCACAATAGTGTTCTTTCATTGAATGGATGTAATAGATACTTTGTAGTGAAATGTATGATAAGTCTCTTATGAAAAGGTTCCTAAACAGCTGCCTGCAATCTGGCTTCAGCACATTATATCATTGTCTCAAAGTGATATTCATTCAGTATGTCTTATATGGAAACGCTTGAAATGGTGAACATGAAGAAGTTTCTAAATATGTACAAGCAAGATTGTTTCTCCACAGTTTTCTTTCAGTGACTGAATGTTATGTATAGTCTGTCACGACTATTGTAAAATGTTTGATGAGTCTTATGTCAAAACGTTCCTAGATAGCTATCTGTGAGCTCTATTTAGCACAGTGTTCTTTCATTGTAGGAAAATGATACCCATTCATTATGGCATATACTGAAATGTGAGAAATGTCTCAAATACAAATGTTCCTAATAATAGCTTCAAGATGCTTTCACCACAGAGTTCTTTCAGTGAAACAATATTGCAGATATTCTGTGACACTTGTAGTGAAGTGTTAGTTAAAACTTACTTGCAAGCTGGATTCAGCACAGTGTTTCTTTCATTGTTTGAAACTCATATTCAATCAGAACAGCAAATATTGAAATGGTTATAATGACTAATATGAAGAGGATCCTTAATGGCTGCAAGTAAGATGGTTTCACCACAGTTTTCTCTCAGTGAACAAATGCTATATATATTCTGTCCCGCATGCAATGAAATGTTTGTTAAGTCTTATATGAACATGTTCCTAAACAGCTACCCGCAAACTGGGCTTAGAACAGTGTTCTCACACTGTTAGTAATTGATAGGTCATCTGTAGGGCATATGCTGAAATGTTTGAAATGTCTTATGTGAATATGCCCCTAAACAGCTGTAAGCACATTTGTTTCACCAGAGTTCCTTTAGTGTCTGAATCTTATGGATATTTTTCAAGTCTGTAGTGTAATTTTTTAAGTATTTTATGAAGTTCTTCCTAAACGGATACTAGGAAACAAGGGTTCAGCTCATCCTTCTTTCCTTGAGTGAATATTAAAATCATTCTGTCATGACCATAGCGCAATATTTGTTAAGACTTATAAAAAGATATTTCTAAAAGACAACTTTCCAGCTGGGTTCTTAACATTGTTCTTTCATTTTATGGAAGTGATAACCATTCTGGATGGAATACACTGAAATGTTTGAAAAGACTTGTATGAAGATACTCCTAAATAGCTACAAGCAATCTGGTTACACCACAGTGTTCTTTCATTTAATAAACTTTATATATAGTCTCCTAAGGCTGTAGTGAAATGTTTTATATCATATATGAAAATGTTCCTACAGCTACCTGCAAGCTGGGATCAGCACACTGACTTTTCATTGTAATAAAGTGATAGTTACTTTGTATGGCATACACTGAAATGTCAGAAAAGACTTATATGAGTGTATTTCTAAAGAGATACAAGCAAGCTGGTTTCACAATAGTGATCTTTCATTGAATTAATGTAATAGATATTCTGTCGCACATGTTGTGAAATGTTCAATAAATCTTACATGAAAATGTTACTATAAGTCTACCTGAAAGCTGAGTTAAGTACAATGTTTTTTCATTTTAAGAAAGTATAGCTGTTCTCTATGGCTCATACTGAAATGCTAGAAAAGACTTACATGAAGATGTTCCTTAAAAGCTACAAGGAAGTTGCTTTCACCACAGCATTCTTTCAATGAGGGAATGTTATAGATATTCCATCATGCCCGTAGTGAAATGTTTGATAGGACTTATTTGAAGATTCCCCTAAAGAGCTGCAAGCAAGGTGTTTTCACCACAGTGTTCATTCAGAAAATGAATGTTATACGTATTCTGTCATGCCTCAAGAGAACTATTTGATGTCTTATGTGAGAGTGTTCCTGAACAGCTACAAGCAAGCTTTTTCAACATAGTGTGGTTTCCTTGAATGAATGTTATGGATATCATGTTGCGGCTGTAGAGAAACGTTTGATAAGACATAAATGAAATGCTCATAAAGAGCCACTGGTTTCATCAGAACGTTCTTTCTGGATATGGAAGTGATAGCCATTCTGTAGGCATAATGAAGTGTTTGAAGAGCCTTATACGAAGACATTCCCAAGGCGCCAGAAGTAATCTGGCTTCACCACAGTGTTCTTTCAGTGAACGAGTGTTATAGCTAGTCTGTCATGCCTGTAGTGAAATGTTTAATAAGTCTTATATGAAGAGGTTTCAAACAGCCGCCAGCAAGCCGGGTTTAGCACAGTGTCCTTTAACTGTAAGTAAGTGAGAGCCATTCTGTATGGCATATACTTAAATGTTAGAGAGGTCTTATATGAAGATGTTCCTAAATAGAATCCAACAAGATGTGTTCAGGACAGAATAATTTCATCATAAGATAGTGACAGCCGTTTAGTATGGCATATACTGAAATGCTGAAAAGGACTGAAATGAAGATCTTCCTTAACAGTAAAACCAAGCCACTTTCACCATAGTGTTCTTTCATTGAATGGATGTAATAGATATTCTGTCACGCCTGTAGTCAAATGTTCAATAGGTCTTACATAAAAATACTCCTAATAATCTACCTGAAAGCTATTAAACACAACCTTCTTTCCTTGTAAGAAGGGTATGGCCATGCTGTATGCCACATACTGAAATGCTTGAAAAGCTTTATACGAAGATGTTCCTCAACAGTTACAAGAAAACTGCTTTCATCCCTGTGTTCGTTCAATGAGTGAATGTTTAGAGATTCTGTCATTCCTGCAAAGGAATGTTTAATAAGTCTTACATGAAGATGTTTCTAAACAGCTACAAGGAAATTTTTTTAAATATAGTGTTATTACATTGAATAAACATTAAAGACATCCTGTCATGACTGTAGGCAAATGTCTGATGAGACTTGAGCAAGATATTAATAAACAATTACTTGCAAGCTGGGTTCATCACAGTATTCTTTCCTGGCTATGGAGATGATAGCCATTCTGTATGGCATAAAGTGATATGTTTGAAGAGCCTTTGATTTATATTCTTAAACAGCTAACAAGCAAGATGGTTTCTTCACAGTGTTCTTTCAGTGAATGAATGTTCTAGATATTGTCACATCTGTGGTGAAATATTTGATATATGATGTTCCTAAACAGCTACCTATAAACTGGATTCAGCATGTGTTCTTTCATTTTGTGAAAATGATAGTCGCTCTGTGTGGAATATACTTAAGTATTTGCAGTGTATTATGTGCAGATGTTCCTAAACAGTGAAAAGAAGATGGTTTTTGCATAATTTTCTTTCAGATAACAAATGTTATAGACATTGTCACATCTGTAGTCAAATGTTTGATATGATTTATGTGAAAATATCCCTAAACAGCTACCTGTTGGCTTGATTAAGCACAATGCTCTTTCATTGTAAGAAAGTGATAGCTGTTCCATGTGGCATATACTGAAATGTTTGAAATGTCATCTGTGAAGATGTTCCTTAAGAGCTACTTGCTAGGTGTTTTCAAGACAATGTTCTTTCAGTGAATGGATGTTGTAGATAGTCTATCACACCCGTAGTGAAATGCTGGATAAGTTTTATGAAGATGTCCCTAAGTAGCTACAAGCAAAATGGTTTCACAACAGTGTTCTTACAGACATTGAAGGTTATAGATATTCTGTCATGCCTGTAGTGAAATGTTTGATAAGACTTGCATGAACACTTACATGAAGATGTTTCTAAACAGCCACAAGCAAGCTTTTTCAACACAGTATTTCATTGAATGAATGTAATAATTATCACATTGTGGCTGCAGAGAAACGTTTGATAAGACACACACAAAATGTTCATAAATAGCATGTGCCAGCTGGTTGCATCACAATGTTTAATTTAATGGAAGTGATCATCATTCTGTATAGCATATGATGTGTTTGAATAGCCTTATATAAAGATATTCCTAAAAACTTATGAGCAATCTGGTTTCACCAGAGTGTGTTCCTCAGTGAAGGAATCTTACAGAGATTCTGTCAGAGCAGTAGTGACATGTTTGGTGTTTTGTATGAAGAAACCCTAAATGGCTTCCTGCAAGATGAGTTCAACACAGTGTTATTTCATTTTAAGAAAATGATAGTCATTCTGTTTGGCATAAACTGAAATATTAGAAAAGCCTTATATCAAGAGGTTCCTAATTAGCTACCAGCAATCTGGCTTCACAATAGTGTTCTTTCATTGAATGGATGTAATAGATACTTTGTAGTGAAATGTATGATAAGTCTCTTATGAAAAGGTTCCTAAACAGCTGCCTGCAATCTGGCTTCAGCACATTATATCATTGTCTCAAAGTGATATTCATTCAGTATGTCTTATATGGAAACGCTTGAAATGGTGAACATGAAGAAGTTTCTAAATATGTACAAGCAAGATTGTTTCTCCACAGTTTTCTTTCAGTGACTGAATGTTATGTATAGTCTGTCACGACTATTGTAAAATGTTTGATGAGTCTTATGTCAAAACGTTCCTAGATAGCTATCTGTGAGCTCTATTTAGCACAGTGTTCTTTCATTGTAGGAAAATGATACCCATTCATTATGGCATATACTGAAATGTGAGAAATGTCTCAAATACAAATGTTCCTAATAATAGCTTCAAGATGCTTTCACCACAGAGTTCTTTCAGTGAAACAATATTGCAGATATTCTGTGACACTTGTAGTGAAGTGTTAGTTAAAACTTACTTGCAAGCTGGATTCAGCACAGTGTTTCTTTCATTGTTTGAAACTCATATTCAATCAGAACAGCAAATATTGAAATGGTTATAATGACTAATATGAAGAGGATCCTTAATGGCTGCAAGTAAGATGGTTTCACCACAGTTTTCTCTCAGTGAACAAATGCTATATATATTCTGTCCCGCATGCAATGAAATGTTTGTTAAGTCTTATATGAACATGTTCCTAAACAGCTACCCGCAAACTGGGCTTAGAACAGTGTTCTCACACTGTTAGTAATTGATAGGTCATCTGTAGGGCATATGCTGAAATGTTTGAAATGTCTTATGTGAATATGCCCCTAAACAGCTGTAAGCACATTTGTTTCACCAGAGTTCCTTTAGTGTCTGAATCTTATGGATATTTTTCAAGTCTGTAGTGTAATTTTTTAAGTATTTTATGAAGTTCTTCCTAAACGGATACTAGGAAACAAGGGTTCAGCTCATCCTTCTTTCCTTGAGTGAATATTAAAATCATTCTGTCATGACCATAGCGCAATATTTGTTAAGACTTATAAAAAGATATTTCTAAAAGACAACTTTCCAGCTGGGTTCTTAACATTGTTCTTTCATTTTATGGAAGTGATAACCATTCTGGATGGAATACACTGAAATGTTTGAAAAGACTTGTATGAAGATACTCCTAAATAGCTACAAGCAATCTGGTTACACCACAGTGTTCTTTCATTTAATAAACTTTATATATAGTCTCCTAAGGCTGTAGTGAAATGTTTTATATCATATATGAAAATGTTCCTACAGCTACCTGCAAGCTGGGATCAGCACACTGACTTTTCATTGTAATAAAGTGATAGTTACTTTGTATGGCATACACTGAAATGTCAGAAAAGACTTATATGAGTGTATTTCTAAAGAGATACAAGCAAGCTGGTTTCACAATAGTGATCTTTCATTGAATTAATGTAATAGATATTCTGTCGCACATGTTGTGAAATGTTCAATAAATCTTACATGAAAATGTTACTATAAGTCTACCTGAAAGCTGAGTTAAGTACAATGTTTTTTCATTTTAAGAAAGTATAGCTGTTCTCTATGGCTCATACTGAAATGCTAGAAAAGACTTACATGAAGATGTTCCTTAAAAGCTACAAGGAAGTTGCTTTCACCACAGCATTCTTTCAATGAGGGAATGTTATAGATATTCCATCATGCCCGTAGTGAAATGTTTGATAGGACTTATTTGAAGATTCCCCTAAAGAGCTGCAAGCAAGGTGTTTTCACCACAGTGTTCATTCAGAAAATGAATGTTATACGTATTCTGTCATGCCTCAAGAGAACTATTTGATGTCTTATGTGAGAGTGTTCCTGAACAGCTACAAGCAAGCTTTTTCAACATAGTGTGGTTTCCTTGAATGAATGTTATGGATATCATGTTGCGGCTGTAGAGAAACGTTTGATAAGACATAAATGAAATGCTCATAAAGAGCCACTGGTTTCATCAGAACGTTCTTTCTGGATATGGAAGTGATAGCCATTCTGTAGGCATAATGAAGTGTTTGAAGAGCCTTATACGAAGACATTCCCAAGGCGCCAGAAGTAATCTGGCTTCACCACAGTGTTCTTTCAGTGAACGAGTGTTATAGCTAGTCTGTCATGCCTGTAGTGAAATGTTTAATAAGTCTTATATGAAGAGGTTTCAAACAGCCGCCAGCAAGCCGGGTTTAGCACAGTGTCCTTTAACTGTAAGTAAGTGAGAGCCATTCTGTATGGCATATACTTAAATGTTAGAGAGGTCTTATATGAAGATGTTCCTAAATAGACTCCAACAAGATGTGTTCAGGACAGAATAATTTCATCATAAGATAGTGACAGCCGTTTAGTATGGCATATACTGAAATGCTGAAAAGGACTGAAATGAAGATCTTCCTTAACAGTAAAACCAAGCCACTTTCACCATAGTGTTCTTTCATTGAATGGATGTAATAGATATTCTGTCACGCCTGTAGTCAAATGTTCAATAGGTCTTACATAAAAATACTCCTAATAATCTACCTGAAAGCTATTAAACACAACCTTCTTTCCTTGTAAGAAGGGTATGGCCATGCTGTATGCCACATACTGAAATGCTTGAAAAGCTTTATACGAAGATGTTCCTCAACAGTTACAAGAAAACTGCTTTCATCCCTGTGTTCGTTCAATGAGTGAATGTTTAGAGATTCTGTCATTCCTGCAAAGGAATGTTTAATAAGTCTTACATGAAGATGTTTCTAAACAGCTACAAGGAAATTTTTTTAAATATAGTGTTATTACATTGAATAAACATTAAAGACATCCTGTCATGACTGTAGGCAAATGTCTGATGAGACTTGAGCAAGATATTAATAAACAATTACTTGCAAGCTGGGTTCATCACAGTATTCTTTCCTGGCTATGGAGATGATAGCCATTCTGTATGGCATAAAGTGATATGTTTGAAGAGCCTTTGATTTATATTCTTAAACAGCTAACAAGCAAGATGGTTTCTTCACAGTGTTCTTTCAGTGAATGAATGTTCTAGATATTGTCACATCTGTGGTGAAATATTTGATATATGATGTTCCTAAACAGCTACCTATAAACTGGATTCAGCATGTGTTCTTTCATTTTGTGAAAATGATAGTCGCTCTGTGTGGAATATACTTAAGTATTTGCAGTGTATTATGTGCAGATGTTCCTAAACAGTGAAAAGAAGATGGTTTTTGCATAATTTTCTTTCAGATAACAAATGTTATAGACATTGTCACATCTGTAGTCAAATGTTTGATATGATTTATGTGAAAATATCCCTAAACAGCTACCTGTTGGCTTGATTAAGCACAATGCTCTTTCATTGTAAGAAAGTGATAGCTGTTCCATGTGGCATATACTGAAATGTTTGAAATGTCATCTGTGAAGATGTTCCTTAAGAGCTACTTGCTAGGTGTTTTCAAGACAATGTTCTTTCAGTGAATGGATGTTGTAGATAGTCTATCACACCCGTAGTGAAATGCTGGATAAGTTTTATGAAGATGTCCCTAAGTAGCTACAAGCAAAATGGTTTCACAACAGTGTTCTCACAGACATTGAAGGTTATAGATATTCTGTCATGCCTGTAGTGAAATGTTTGATAAGACTTGCATGAACACTTACATGAAGATGTTTCTAAACAGCCACAAGCAAGCTTTTTCAACACAGTATTTCATTGAATGAATGTAATAATTATCACATTGTGGCTGCAGAGAAACGTTTGATAAGACACACACAAAATGTTCATAAATAGCATGTGCCAGCTGGTTGCATCACAATGTTGTTTAATTTAATGGAAGTGATCATCATTCTGTATAGCATATGATGTGTTTGAATAGCCTTATATAAAGATATTCCTAAAAACTTATGAGCAATCTGGTTTCACCAGAGTGTGTTCCTCAGTGAAGGAATCTTACAGAGATTCTGTCAGAGCAGTAGTGACATGTTTGGTGTTTTGTATGAAGAAACCCTAAATGGCTTCCTGCAAGATGAGTTCAACACAGTGTTATTTCATTTTAAGAAAATGATAGTCATTCTGTTTGGCATAAACTGAAATATTAGAAAAGCCTTATATCAAGAGGTTCCTAATTAGCTACCAGCAATCTGGCTTCACAATAGTGTTCTTTCATTGAATGGATGTAATAGATACTTTGTAGTGAAATGTATGATAAGTCTCTTATGAAAAGGTTCCTAAACAGCTGCCTGCAATCTGGCTTCAGCACATTATATCATTGTCTCAAAGTGATATTCATTCAGTATGTCTTATATGGAAACGCTTGAAATGGTGAACATGAAGAAGTTTCTAAATATGTACAAGCAAGATTGTTTCTCCACAGTTTTCTTTCAGTGACTGAATGTTATGTATAGTCTGTCACGACTATTGTAAAATGTTTGATGAGTCTTATGTCAAAACGTTCCTAGATAGCTATCTGTGAGCTCTATTTAGCACAGTGTTCTTTCATTGTAGGAAAATGATACCCATTCATTATGGCATATACTGAAATGTGAGAAATGTCTCCAATACAAATGTTCCTAATAATAGCTTCAAGATGCTTTCACCACAGAGTTCTTTCAGTGAAACAATATTGCAGATATTCTGTGACACTTGTAGTGAAGTGTTAGTTAAAACTTACTTGCAAGCTGGATTCAGCACAGTGTTTCTTTCATTGTTTGAAACTCATATTCAATCAGAACAGCAAATATTGAAATGGTTATAATGACTAATATGAAGAGGATCCTTAATGGCTGCAAGTAAGATGGTTTCACCACAGTTTTCTCTCAGTGAACAAATGCTATATATATTCTGTCCCGCATGCAATGAAATGTTTGTTAAGTCTTATATGAACATGTTCCTAAACAGCTACCCGCAAACTGGGCTTAGAACAGTGTTCTCACACTGTTAGTAATTGATAGGTCATCTGTAGGGCATATGCTGAAATGTTTGAAATGTCTTATGTGAATATGCCCCTAAACAGCTGTAAGCACATTTGTTTCACCAGAGTTCCTTTAGTGTCTGAATCTTATGGATATTTTTCAAGTCTGTAGTGTAATTTTTTAAGTATTTTATGAAGTTCTTCCTAAACGGATACTAGGAAACAAGGGTTCAGCTCATCCTTCTTTCCTTGAGTGAATATTAAAATCATTCTGTCATGACCATAGCGCAATATTTGTTAAGACTTATAAAAAGATATTTCTAAAAGACAACTTTCCAGCTGGGTTCTTAACATTGTTCTTTCATTTTATGGAAGTGATAACCATTCTGGATGGAATACACTGAAATGTTTGAAAAGACTTGTATGAAGATACTCCTAAATAGCTACAAGCAATCTGGTTACACCACAGTGTTCTTTCATTTAATAAACTTTATATATAGTCTCCTATAGCTGTAGTGAAATGTTTTATATCATATATGAAAATGTTCCTACAGCTACCTGCAAGCTGGGATCAGCACACTGACTTTTCATTGTAATAAAGTGATAGTTACTTTGTATGGCATACACTGAAATGTCAGAAAAGACTTATATGAGTCTATTTCTAAAGAGATACAAGCAAGCTGGTTTCACAATAGTGATCTTTCATTGAATTAATGTAATAGATATTCTGTCGCACATGTTGTGAAATGTTCAATAAATCTTACATGAAAATGTTACTATAAGTCTACCTGAAAGCTGAGTTAAGTACAATGTTTTTTCATTTTAAGAAAGTATAGCTGTTCTCTATGGCTCATACTGAAATGCTAGAAAAGACTTACATGAAGATGTTCCTTAAAAGCTACAAGGAAGTTGGTTTCACCACAGCATTCTTTCAATGAGTGAATGTTATAGATATTCCATCATGCCCGTAGTGAAATGTTTGATAGGACTTATTTGAAGATTCCCCTAAACAGCTGCAAGCAAGGTGTTTTCACCACAGTGTTCATTCAGAAAATGAATGTTATACGTATTCTGTCATGCCTCAAGAGAACTATTTGATGTCTTATGTGAGAGTGTTCCTGAACAGCTACAAGCAAGCTTTTTCAACATAGTGTGGTTTCCTTGAATGAATGTTATGGATATCATGTTGCGGCTGTAGAGAAACGTTTGATAAGACATAAATGAAATGCTCATAAAGAGCCACTGGTTTCATCAGAACGTTCTTTCTGGATATGGAAGTGATAGCCATTCTGTAGGCATAATGAAGTGTTTGAAGAGCCTTATACGAAGACATTCCCAAGGCGCCAGAAGTAATCTGGCTTCACCACAGTGTTCTTTCAGTGAACGAGTGTTATAGCTAGTCTGTCATGCCTGTAGTGAAATGTTTAATAAGTCTTATATGAAGAGGTTTCAAACAGCCGCCAGCAAGCCGGGTTTAGCACAGTGTCCTTTAACTGTAAGTAAGTGAGAGCCATTCTGTATGGCATATACTTAAATGTTAGAGAGGTCTTATATGAAGATGTTCCTAAATAGAATCCAACAAGATGTGTTCAGGACAGAATAATTTCATCATAAGATAGTGACAGCCGTTTAGTATGGCATATACTGAAATGCTGAAAAGGACTGAAATGAAGATCTTCCTTAACAGTAAAACCAAGCCACTTTCACCATAGTGTTCTTTCATTGAATGGATGTAATAGATATTCTGTCATGCCTGTAGTCAAATGTTCAATAGGTCTTACATAAAAATACTCCTAATAATCTACCTGAAAGCTATTAAACACAACCTTCTTTCCTTGTAACAAGGGTATGGCCATGCTGTATGCCATATACTGAAATGCTTGAAAAGCTTTATACGAAGATGTTCCTCAACAGTTACAAGAAAACTGCTTTCATCCCTGTGTTCGTTCAATGAGTGAATGTTTAGAGATTCTGTCATTCCTGCAAAGGAATGTTTAATAAGTCTTACATGAAGATGTTTCTAAACAGCTACAAGGAAATTTTTTTAAATATAGTGTTATTACATTGAATAAACATTAAAGACATCCTGTCATGACTGTAGGCAAATGTCTGATGAGACTTGAGCAAGATATTAATAAACAATTACTTGCAAGCTGGGTTCATCACAGTATTCTTTCCTGGCTATGGAGATGATAGCCATTCTGTATGGCATAAAGTGATATGTTTGAAGAGCCTTTGATTTATATTCTTAAACAGCTAACAAGCAAGATGGTTTCTTCACAGTGTTCTTTCAGTGAATGAATGTTCTAGATATTGTCACATCTGTGGTGAAATATTTGATATATGATGTTCCTAAACAGCTACCTATAAACTGGATTCAGCATGTGTTCTTTCATTTTGTGAAAATGATAGTCGCTCTGTGTGGAATATACTTAAGTATTTGCAGTGTATTATGTGCAGATGTTCCTAAACAGTGAAAAGAAGATGGTTTTTGCATAATTTTCTTTCAGATAACAAATGTTATAGACATTGTCACATCTGTAGTCAAATGTTTGATATGATTTATGTGAAAATATCCCTAAACAGCTACCTGTTGGCTTGATTAAGCACAATGCTCTTTCATTG
The DNA here is from genome assembly GCF_041296235.1 of Equus asinus. Classification (NCBI taxonomy): domain Eukaryota; kingdom Metazoa; phylum Chordata; class Mammalia; order Perissodactyla; family Equidae; genus Equus; species Equus asinus. Next base: position 7,671,679 of record NC_091814.1, on the reverse strand, counting down.
TAAGAAAGTGATAGCTGTTCCATGTGGCATATACTGAAATGTTTGAAATGTCATCTGTGAAGATGTTCCTTAAGAGCTACTTGCTAGGTGTTTTCAAGACAATGTTCTTTCAGTGAATGGATGTTGTAGATAGTCTATCACACCCGTAGTGAAATGCTGGATAAGTTTTATGAAGATGTCCCTAAGTAGCTACAAGCAAAATGGTTTCACAACAGTGTTCTCACAGACATTGAAGGTTATAGATATTCTGTCATGCCTGTAGTGAAATGTTTGATAAGACTTGCATGAACACTTACATGAAGATGTTTCTAAACAGCCACAAGCAAGCTTTTTCACCACAGTATTTCATTGAATGAATGTAATAATTATCACATTGTGGCTGCAGAGAAACGTTTGATAAGACACACACAAAATGTTCATAAATAGCATGTGCCAGCTGGTTGCATCACAATGTTGTTTAATTTAATGGAAGTGATCATCATTCTGTATAGCATATGATGTGTTTGAATAGCCTTATATAAAGATATTCCTAAAAACTTATGAGCAATCTGGTTTCACCAGAGTGTGTTCCTCAGTGAAGGAATCTTACAGAGATTCTGTCAGAGCAGTAGTGACATGTTTGGTGTTTTGTATGAAGAAACCCTAAATGGCTTCCTGCAAGATGAGTTCAACACAGTGTTATTTCATTTTAAGAAAATGATAGTCATTCTGTTTGGCATAAACTGAAATATTAGAAAAGCCTTATATCAAGAGGTTCCTAATTAGCTACCAGCAATCTGGCTTCACAATAGTGTTCTTTCATTGAATGGATGTAATAGATACTTTGTAGTGAAATGTATGATAAGTCTCTTATGAAAAGGTTCCTAAACAGCTGCCTGCAATCTGGCTTCAGCACATTATATCATTGTCTCAAAGTGATATTCATTCAGTATGTCTTATATGGAAACGCTTGAAATGGTGAACATGAAGAAGTTTCTAAATATGTACAAGCAAGATTGTTTCTCCACAGTTTTCTTTCAGTGACTGAATGTTATGTATAGTCTGTCACGACTATTGTAAAATGTTTGATGAGTCTTATGTCAAAACGTTCCTAGATAGCTATCTGTGAGCTCTATTTAGCACAGTGTTCTTTCATTGTAGGAAAATGATACCCATTCATTATGGCATATACTGAAATGTGAGAAATGTCTCCAATACAAATGTTCCTAATAATAGCTTCAAGATGCTTTCACCACAGAGTTCTTTCAGTGAAACAATATTGCAGATATTCTGTGACACTTGTAGTGAAGTGTTAGTTAAAACTTACTTGCAAGCTGGATTCAGCACAGTGTTTCTTTCATTGTTTGAAACTCATATTCAATCAGAACAGCAAATATTGAAATGGTTATAATGACTAATATGAAGAGGATCCTTAATGGCTGCAAGTAAGATGGTTTCACCACAGTTTTCTCTCAGTGAACAAATGCTATATATATTCTGTCCCGCATGCAATGAAATGTTTGTTAAGTCTTATATGAACATGTTCCTAAACAGCTACCCGCAAACTGGGCTTAGAACAGTGTTCTCACACTGTTAGTAATTGATAGGTCATCTGTAGGGCATATGCTGAAATGTTTGAAATGTCTTATGTGAATATGCCCCTAAACAGCTGTAAGCACATTTGTTTCACCAGAGTTCCTTTAGTGTCTGAATCTTATGGATATTTTTCAAGTCTGTAGTGTAATTTTTTAAGTATTTTATGAAGTTCTTCCTAAACGGATACTAGGAAACAAGGGTTCAGCTCATCCTTCTTTCCTTGAGTGAATATTAAAATCATTCTGTCATGACCATAGCGCAATATTTGTTAAGACTTATAAAAAGATATTTCTAAAAGACAACTTTCCAGCTGGGTTCTTAACATTGTTCTTTCATTTTATGGAAGTGATAACCATTCTGGATGGAATACACTGAAATGTTTGAAAAGACTTGTATGAAGATACTCCTAAATAGCTACAAGCAATCTGGTTACACCACAGTGTTCTTTCATTTAATAAACTTTATATATAGTCTCCTATAGCTGTAGTGAAATGTTTTATATCATATATGAAAATGTTCCTACAGCTACCTGCAAGCTGGGATCAGCACACTGACTTTTCATTGTAATAAAGTGATAGTTACTTTGTATGGCATACACTGAAATGTCAGAAAAGACTTATATGAGTCTATTTCTAAAGAGATACAAGCAAGCTGGTTTCACAATAGTGATCTTTCATTGAATTAATGTAATAGATATTCTGTCGCACATGTTGTGAAATGTTCAATAAATCTTACATGAAAATGTTACTATAAGTCTACCTGAAAGCTGAGTTAAGTACAATGTTTTTTCATTTTAAGAAAGTATAGCTGTTCTCTATGGCTCATACTGAAATGCTAGAAAAGACTTACATGAAGATGTTCCTTAAAAGCTACAAGGAAGTTGCTTTCACCACAGCATTCTTTCAATGTGTGAATGTTATAGATATTCCATCATGCCCGTAGTGAAATGTTTGATAGGACTTATTTGAAGATTCCCCTAAACAGCTGCAAGCAAGGTGTTTTCACCACAGTGTTCATTCAGAAAATGAATGTTATACGTATTCTGTCATGCCTCAAGAGAACTATTTGATGTCTTATGTGAGAGTGTTCCTGAACAGCTACAAGCAAGCTTTTTCAACATAGTGTGGTTTCCTTGAATGAATGTTATGGATATCATGTTGCGGCTGTAGAGAAACGTTTGATAAGACATAAATGAAATGCTCATAAAGAGCCACTGGTTTCATCAGAACGTTCTTTCTGGATATGGAAGTGATAGCCATTCTGTAGGCATAATGAAGTGTTTGAAGAGCCTTATACGAAGACATTCCCAAGGCGCCAGAAGTAATCTGGCTTCACCACAGTGTTCTTTCAGTGAACGAGTGTTATAGCTAGTCTGTCATGCCTGTAGTGAAATGTTTAATAAGTCTTATATGAAGAGGTTTCAAACAGCCGCCAGCAAGCCGGGTTTAGCACAGTGTCCTTTAACTGTAAGTAAGTGAGAGCCATTCTGTATGGCATATACTTAAATGTTAGAGAGGTCTTATATGAAGATGTTCCTAAATAGAATCCAACAAGATGTGTTCAGGACAGAATAATTTCATCATAAGATAGTGACAGCCGTTTAGTATGGCATATACTGAAATGCTGAAAAGGACTGAAATGAAGATCTTCCTTAACAGTAAAACCAAGCCACTTTCACCATAGTGTTCTTTCATTGAATGGATGTAATAGATATTCTGTCATGCCTGTAGTCAAATGTTCAATAGGTCTTACATAAAAATACTCCTAATAATCTACCTGAAAGCTATTAAACACAACCTTCTTTCCTTGTAAGAAGGGTATGGCCATGCTGTATGCCATATACTGAAATGCTTGAAAAGCTTTATACGAAGATGTTCCTCAACAGTTACAAGAAAACTGCTTTCATCCCTGTGTTCGTTCAATGAGTGAATGTTTAGAGATTCTGTCATTCCTGCAAAGGAATGTTTAATAAGTCTTACATGAAGATGTTTCTAAACAGCTACAAGGAAATTTTTTTAAATATAGTGTTATTACATTGAATAAACATTAAAGACATCCTGTCATGACTGTAGGCAAATGTCTGATGAGACTTGAGCAAGATATTAATAAACAATTACTTGCAAGCTGGGTTCATCACAGTATTCTTTCCTGGCTATGGAGATGATAGCCATTCTGTATGGCATAAAGTGATATGTTTGAAGAGCCTTTGATTTATATTCTTAAACAGCTAACAAGCAAGATGGTTTCTTCACAGTGTTCTTTCAGTGAATGAATGTTCTAGATATTGTCACATCTGTGGTGAAATATTTGATATATGATGTTCCTAAACAGCTACCTATAAACTGGATTCAGCATGTGTTCTTTCCTTTTGTGAAAATGATAGTCGCTCTGTGTGGAATATACTTAAGTATTTGAAGTGTATTATGTGCAGATGTTCCTAAACAGTGAAAAGAAGATGGTTTTTGCATAATTTTCTTTCAGATAACAAATGTTATAGACATTGTCACATCTGTAGTCAAATGTTTGATATGATTTATGTGAAAATATCCCTAAACAGCTACCTGTTGGCTTGATTAAGCACAATGCTCTTTCATTGTAAGAAAGTGATAGCTGTTCCATGTGGCATATACTGAAATGTTTGAAATGTCATCTGTGAAGATGTTCCTTAAGAGCTACTTGCTAGGTGTTTTCAAGACAATGTTCTTTCAGTGAATGGATGTTGTAGATAGTCTATCACACCCGTAGTGAAATGCTGGATAAGTTTTATGAAGATGTCCCTAAGTAGCTACAAGCAAAATGGTTTCACAACAGTGTTCTTACAGACATTGAAGGTTATAGATATTCTGTCATGCCTGTAGTGAAATGTTTGATAAGACTTGCATGAACACTTACATGAAGATGTTTCTAAACAGCCACAAGCAAGCTTTTTCAACACAGTATTTCATTGAATGAATGTAATAATTATCACATTGTGGCTGCAGAGAAACGTTTGATAAGACACACACAAAATGTTCATAAATAGCATGTGCCAGCTGGTTGCATCACAATGTTGTTTAATTTAATGGAAGTGATCATCATTCTGTATAGCATATGATGTGTTTGAATAGCCTTATATAAAGATATTCCTAAAAACTTATGAGCAATCTGGTTTCACCAGAGTGTGTTCCTCAGTGAAGGAATCTTACAGAGATTCTGTCAGAGCAGTAGTGACATGTTTGGTGTTTTGTATGAAGAAACCCTAAATGGCTTCCTGCAAGATGAGTTCAACACAGTGTTATTTCATTTTAAGAAAATGATAGTCATTCTGTTTGGCATAAACTGAAATATTAGAAAAGCCTTATATCAAGAGGTTCCTAATTAGCTACCAGCAATCTGGCTTCACAATAGTGTTCTTTCATTGAATGGATGTAATAGATACTTTGTAGTGAAATGTATGATAAGTCTCTTATGAAAAGGTTCCTAAACAGCTGCCTGCAATCTGGCTTCAGCACATTATATCATTGTCTCAAAGTGATATTCATTCAGTATGTCTTATATGGAAACGCTTGAAATGGTGAACATGAAGAAGTTTCTAAATATATACAAGCAAGATTGTTTCTCCACAGTTTTCTTTCAGTGACTGAATGTTATGTATAGTCTGTCACGACTATTGTAAAATGTTTGATGAGTCTTATGTAAAAACGTTCCTAGATAGCTATCTGTGAGCTCTATTTAGCGCAGTGTTCTTTCATTGTAGGAAAATGATACCCATTCATTATGGCATATACTGAAATGTGAGAAATGTCTCAAATACAAATGTTCCTAATAATAGCTTCAAGATGCTTTCACCACAGAGTTCTTTCAGTGAAACAATATTGCAGATATTCTGTGACACTTGTAGTGAAGTGTTAGTTAAAACTTACTTGCAAGCTGGATTCAGCACAGTGTTTCTTTCATTGTTTGAAACTCATATTCAATCAGAACAGCAAATATTGAAATGGTTATAATGACTAATATGAAGAGGATCCTTAATGGCTGCAAGTAAGATGGTTTCACCACAGTTTTCTCTCAGTGAGCAAATGCTATATATATTCTGTCCCGCATGCAATGAAATGTTTGTTAAGTCTTATATGAACATGTTCCTAAACAGCTACCCGCAAACTGGGCTTAGAACAGTGTTCTCACACTGTTAGTAATTGATAGGTCATCTGTAGGGCATATGCTGAAATGTTTGAAATGTCTTATGTGAATATGCCCCTAAACAGCTGTAAGCACATTTGTTTCACCAGAGTTCCTTTAGTGTCTGAATCTTATGGATATTTTTCAAGTCTGTAGTGTAATTTTTTAAGTATTTTATGAAGTTCTTCCTAAACAGATACTAGGAAACAAGGGTTCAGCTCATCCTTCTTTCCTTGAGTGAATATTAAAATCATTCTGTCATGACCATAGCGCAATATTTGTTAAGACTTATAAAAAGATATTTCTAAAAGACAACTTTCCAGCTGGGTTCTTAACATTGTTCTTTCATTTTATGGAAGTGATAACCATTCTGGATGGAATACACTGAAATGTTTGAAAAGACTTGTATGAAGATACTCCTAAATAGCTACAAGCAATCTGGTTACACCACAGTGTTCTTTCATTTAATAAACTTTATATATAGTCTCCTAAGGCTGTAGTGAAATGTTTTATATCATATATGAAAATGTTCCTACAGCTACCTGCAAGCTGGGATCAGCACACTGACTTTTCATTGTAATAAAGTGATAGTTACTTTGTATGGCATACACTGAAATGTCAGAAAAGACTTATATGAGTCTATTTCTAAAGAGATACAAGCAAGCTGGTTTCACAATAGTGATCTTTCATTGAATTAATGTAATAGATATTCTGTCGCACATGTTGTGAAATGTTCAATAAATCTTACATGAAAATGTTACTATAAGTCTACCTGAAAGCTGAGTTAAGTACAATGTTTTTTCATTTTAAGAAAGTATAGCTGTTCTCTATGGCTCATACTGAAATGCTAGAAAAGACTTACATGAAGATGTTCCTTAAAAGCTACAAGGAAGTTGCTTTCACCACAGCATTCTTTCAATGTGTGAATGTTATAGATATTCCATCATGCCCGTAGTGAAATGTTTGATAGGACTTATTTGAAGATTCCCCTAAACAGCTGCAAGCAAGGTGTTTTCACCACAGTGTTCATTCAGAAAATGAATGTTATACGTATTCTGTCATGCCTCAAGAGAACTATTTGATGTCTTATGTGAGAGTGTTCCTGAACAGCTACAAGCAAGCTTTTTCAACATAGTGTGGTTTCCTTGAATGAATGTTATGGATATCATGTTGCGGCTGTAGAGAAACGTTTGATAAGACATAAATGAAATGCTCATAAAGAGCCACTGGTTTCATCAGAACGTTCTTTCTGGATATGGAAGTGATAGCCATTCTGTAGGCATAATGAAGTGTTTGAAGAGCCTTATACGAAGACATTCCCAAGGCGCCAGAAGTAATCTGGCTTCACCACAGTGTTCTTTCAGTGAACGAGTGTTATAGCTAGTCTGTCATGCCTGTAGTGAAATGTTTAATAAGTCTTATATGAAGAGGTTTCAAACAGCCGCCAGCAAGCCGGGTTTAGCACAGTGTCCTTTAACTGTAAGTAAGTGAGAGCCATTCTGTATGGCATATACTTAAATGTTAGAGAGGTCTTATATGAAGATGTTCCTAAATAGAATCCAACAAGATGTGTTCAGGACAGAATAATTTCATCATAAGATAGTGACAGCCGTTTAGTATGGCATATACTGAAATGCTGAAAAGGACTGAAATGAAGATCTTCCTTAACAGTAAAACCAAGCCACTTTCACCATAGTGTTCTTTCATTGAATGGATGTAATAGATATTCTGTCACGCCTGTAGTCAAATGTTCAATAGGTCTTACATAAAAATACTCCTAATAATCTACCTGAAAGCTATTAAACACAACCTTCTTTCCTTGTAAGAAGGGTATGGCCATGCTGTATGCCATATACTGAAATGCTTGAAAAGCTTTATACGAAGATGTTCCTCAACAGTTACAAGAAAACTGCTTTCATCCCTGTGTTCGTTCAATGAGTGAATGTTTAGAGATTCTGTCATTCCTGCAAAGGAATGTTTAATAAGTCTTACATGAAGATGTTTCTAAACAGCTACAAGGAAATTTTTTTAAATATAGTGTTATTACATTGAATAAACATTAAAGACATCCTGTCATGACTGTAGGCAAATGTCTGATGAGACTTGAGCAAGATATTAATAAACAATTACTTGCAAGCTGGGTTCATCACAGTATTCTTTCCTGGCTATGGAGATGATAGCCATTCTGTATGGCATAAAGTGATATGTTTGAAGAGCCTTTGATTTATATTCTTAAACAGCTAACAAGCAAGATGGTTTCTTCACAGTGTTCTTTCAGTGAATGAATGTTCTAGATATTGTCACATCTGTGGTGAAATATTTGATATATGATGTTCCTAAACAGCTACCTATAAACTGGATTCAGCATGTGTTCTTTCATTTTGTGAAAATGATAGTCGCTCTGTGTGGAATATACTTAAGTATTTGCAGTGTATTATGTGCAGATGTTCCTAAACAGTGAAAAGAAGATGGTTTTTGCATAATTTTCTTTCAGATAACAAATGTTATAGACATTGTCACATCTGTAGTCAAATGTTTGATATGATTTATGTGAAAATATCCCTAAACAGCTACCTGTTGGCTTGATTAAGCACAATGCTCTTTCATTGTAAGAAAGTGATAGCTGTTCCATGTGGCATATACTGAAATGTTTGAAATGTCATCTGTGAAGATGTTCCTTAAGAGCTACTTGCTAGGTGTTTTCAAGACAATGTTCTTTCAGTGAATGGATGTTGTAGATAGTCTATCACACCCGTAGTGAAATGCTGGATAAGTTTTATGAAGATGTCCCTAAGTAGCTACAAGCAAAATGGTTTCACAACAGTGTTCTCACAGACATTGAAGGTTATAGATATTCTGTCATGCCTGTAGTGAAATGTTTGATAAGACTTGCATGAACACTTACATGAAGATGTTTCTAAACAGCCACAAGCAAGCTTTTTCACCACAGTATTTCATTGAATGAATGTAATAATTATCACATTGTGGCTGCAGAGAAACGTTTGATAAGACACACACAAAATGTTCATAAATAGCATGTGCCAGCTGGTTGCATCACAATGTTGTTTAATTTAATGGAAGTGATCATCATTCTGTATAGCATATGATGTGTTTGAATAGCCTTATATAAAGATATTCCTAAAAACTTATGAGCAATCTGGTTTCACCAGAGTGTGTTCCTCAGTGAAGGAATCTTACAGAGATTCTGTCAGAGCAGTAGTGACATGTTTGGTGTTTTGTATGAAGAAACCCTAAATGGCTTCCTGCAAGATGAGTTCAACACAGTGTTATTTCATTTTAAGAAAATGATAGTCATTCTGTTTGGCATAAACTGAAATATTAGAAAAGCCTTATATCAAGAGGTTCCTAATTAGCTACCAGCAATCTGGCTTCACAATAGTGTTCTTTCATTGAATGGATGTAATAGATACTTTGTAGTGAAATGTATGATAAGTCTCTTATGAAAAGGTTCCTAAACAGCTGCCTGCAATCTGGCTTCAGCACATTATATCATTGTCTCAAAGTGATATTCATTCAGTATGTCTTATATGGAAACGCTTGAAATGGTGAACATGAAGAAGTTTCTAAATATGTACAAGCAAGATTGTTTCTCCACAGTTTTCTTTCAGTGACTGAATGTTATGTATAGTCTGTCACGACTATTGTAAAATGTTTGATGAGTCTTATGTCAAAACGTTCCTAGATAGCTATCTGTGAGCTCTATTTAGCACAGTGTTCTTTCATTGTAGGAAAATGATACCCATTCATTATGGCATATACTGAAATGTGAGAAATGTCTCCAATACAAATGTTCCTAATAATAGCTTCAAGATGCTTTCACCACAGAGTTCTTTCAGTGAAACAATATTGCAGATATTCTGTGACACTTGTAGTGAAGTGTTAGTTAAAACTTACTTGCAAGCTGGATTCAGCACAGTGTTTCTTTCATTGTTTGAAACTCATATTCAATCAGAACAGCAAATATTGAAATGGTTATAATGACTAATATGAAGAGGATCCTTAATGGCTGCAAGTAAGATGGTTTCACCACAGTTTTCTCTCAGTGAACAAATGCTATATATATTCTGTCCCGCATGCAATGAAATGTTTGTTAAGTCTTATATGAACATGTTCCTAAACAGCTACCCGCAAACTGGGCTTAGAACAGTGTTCTCACACTGTTAGTAATTGATAGGTCATCTGTAGGGCATATGCTGAAATGTTTGAAATGTCTTATGTGAATATGCCCCTAAACAGCTGTAAGCACATTTGTTTCACCAGAGTTCCTTTAGTGTCTGAATCTTATGGATATTTTTCAAGTCTGTAGTGTAATTTTTTAAGTATTTTATGAAGTTCTTCCTAAACGGATACTAGGAAACAAGGGTTCAGCTCATCCTTCTTTCCTTGAGTGAATATTAAAATCATTCTGTCATGACCATAGCGCAATATTTGTTAAGACTTATAAAAAGATATTTCTAAAAGACAACTTTCCAGCTGGGTTCTTAACATTGTTCTTTCATTTTATGGAAGTGATAACCATTCTGGATGGAATACACTGAAATGTTTGAAAAGACTTGTATGAAGATACTCCTAAATAGCTACAAGCAATCTGGTTACACCACAGTGTTCTTTCATTTAATAAACTTTATATATAGTCTCCTATAGCTGTAGTGAAATGTTTTATATCATATATGAAAATGTTCCTACAGCTACCTGCAAGCTGGGATCAGCACACTGACTTTTCATTGTAATAAAGTGATAGTTACTTTGTATGGCATACACTGAAATGTCAGAAAAGACTTATATGAGTCTATTTCTAAAGAGATACAAGCAAGCTGGTTTCACAATAGTGATCTTTCATTGAATTAATGTAATAGATATTCTGTCGCACATGTTGTGAAATGTTCAATAAATCTTACATGAAAATGTTACTATAAGTCTACCTGAAAGCTGAGTTAAGTACAATGTTTTTTCATTTTAAGAAAGTATAGCTGTTCTCTATGGCTCATACTGAAATGCTAGAAAAGACTTACATGAAGATGTTCCTTAAAAGCTACAAGGAAGTTGCTTTCACCACAGCATTCTTTCAATGTGTGAATGTTATAGATATTCCATCATGCCCGTAGTGAAATGTTTGATAGGACTTATTTGAAGATTCCCCTAAACAGCTGCAAGCAAGGTGTTTTCACCACAGTGTTCATTCAGAAAATGAATGTTATACGTATTCTGTCATGCCTCAAGAGAACTATTTGATGTCTTATGTGAGAGTGTTCCTGAACAGCTACAAGCAAGCTTTTTCAACATAGTGTGGTTTCCTTGAATGAATGTTATGGATATCATGTTGCGGCTGTAGAGAAACGTTTGATAAGACATAAATGAAATGCTCATAAAGAGCCACTGGTTTCATCAGAACGTTCTTTCTGGATATGGAAGTGATAGCCATTCTGTAGGCATAATGAAGTGTTTGAAGAGCCTTATACGAAGACATTCCCAAGGCGCCAGAAGTAATCTGGCTTCACCACAGTGTTCTTTCAGTGAACGAGTGTTATAGCTAGTCTGTCATGCCTGTAGTGAAATGTTTAATAAGTCTTATATGAAGAGGTTTCAAACAGCCGCCAGCAAGCCGGGTTTAGCACAGTGTCCTTTAACTGTAAGTAAGTGAGAGCCATTCTGTATGGCATATACTTAAATGTTAGAGAGGTCTTATATGAAGATGTTCCTAAATAGAATCCAACAAGATGTGTTCAGGACAGAATAATTTCATCATAAGATAGTGACAGCCGTTTAGTATGGCATATACTGAAATGCTGAAAAGGACTGAAATGAAGATCTTCCTTAACAGTAAAACCAAGCCACTTTCACCATAGTGTTCTTTCATTGAATGGATGTAATAGATATTCTGTCATGCCTGTAGTCAAATGTTCAATAGGTCTTACATAAAAATACTCCTAATAATCTACCTGAAAGCTATTAAACACAACCTTCTTTCCTTGTAAGAAGGGTATGGCCATGCTGTATGCCATATACTGAAATGCTTGAAAAGCTTTATACGAAGATGTTCCTCAACAGTTACAAGAAAACTGCTTTCATCCCTGTGTTCGTTCAATGAGTGAATGTTTAGAGATTCTGTCATTCCTGCAAAGGAATGTTTAATAAGTCTTACATGAAGATGTTTCTAAACAGCTACAAGGAAATTTTTTTAAATATAGTGTTATTACATTGAATAAACATTAAAGACATCCTGTCATGACTGTAGGCAAATGTCTGATGAGACTTGAGCAAGATATTAATAAACAATTACTTGCAAGCTGGGTTCATCACAGTATTCTTTCCTGGCTATGGAGATGATAGCCATTCTGTATGGCATAAAGTGATATGTTTGAAGAGCCTTTGATTTATATTCTTAAACAGCTAACAAGCAAGATGGTTTCTTCACAGTGTTCTTTCAGTGAATGAATGTTCTAGATATTGTCACATCTGTGGTGAAATATTTGATATATGATGTTCCTAAACAGCTACCTATAAACTGGATTCAGCATGTGTTCTTTCCTTTTGTGAAAATGATAGTCGCTCTGTGTGGAATATACTTAAGTATTTGAAGTGTATTATGTGCAGATGTTCCTAAACAGTGAAAAGAAGATGGTTTTTGCATAATTTTCTTTCAGATAACAAATGTTATAGACATTGTCACATCTGTAGTCAAATGTTTGATATGATTTATGTGAAAATATCCCTAAACAGCTACCTGTTGGCTTGATTAAGCACAATGCTCTTTCATTGTAAGAAAGTGATAGCTGTTCCATGTGGCATATACTGAAATGTTTGAAATGTCATCTGTGAAGATGTTCCTTAAGAGCTACTTGCTAGGTGTTTTCAAGACAATGTTCTTTCAGTGAATGGATGTTGTAGATAGTCTATCACACCCGTAGTGAAATGCTGGATAAGTTTTATGAAGATGTCCCTAAGTAGCTACAAGCAAAATGGTTTCACAACAGTGTTCTTACAGACATTGAAGGTTATAGATATTCTGTCATGCCTGTAGTGAAATGTTTGATAAGACTTGCATGAACACTTACATGAAGATGTTTCTAAACAGCCACAAGCAAGCTTTTTCAACACAGTATTTCATTGAATGAATGTAATAATTATCACATTGTGGCTGCAGAGAAACGTTTGATAAGACACACACAAAATGTTCATAAATAGCATGTGCCAGCTGGTTGCATCACAATGTTGTTTAATTTAATGGAAGTGATCATCATTCTGTATAGCATATGATGTGTTTGAATAGCCTTATATAAAGATATTCCTAAAAACTTATGAGCAATCTGGTTTCACCAGAGTGTGTTCCTCAGTGAAGGAATCTTACAGAGATTCTGTCAGAGCAGTAGTGACATGTTTGGTGTTTTGTATGAAGAAACCCTAAATGGCTTCCTGCAAGATGAGTTCAACACAGTGTTATTTCATTTTAAGAAAATGATAGTCATTCTGTTTGGCATAAACTGAAATATTAGAAAAGCCTTATATCAAGAGGTTCCTAATTAGCTACCAGCAATCTGGCTTCACAATAGTGTTCTTTCATTGAATGGATGTAATAGATACTTTGTAGTGAAATGTATGATAAGTCTCTTATGAAAAGGTTCCTAAACAGCTGCCTGCAATCTGGCTTCAGCACATTATATCATTGTCTCAAAGTGATATTCATTCAGTATGTCTTATATGGAAACGCTTGAAATGGTGAACATGAAGAAGTTTCTAAATATATACAAGCAAGATTGTTTCTCCACAGTTTTCTTTCAGTGACTGAATGTTATGTATAGTCTGTCACGACTATTGTAAAATGTTTGATGAGTCTTATGTAAAAACGTTCCTAGATAGCTATCTGTGAGCTCTATTTAGCGCAGTGTTCTTTCATTGTAGGAAAATGATACCCATTCATTATGGCATATACTGAAATGTGAGAAATGTCTCAAATACAAATGTTCCTAATAATAGCTTCAAGATGCTTTCACCACAGAGTTCTTTCAGTGAAACAATATTGCAGATATTCTGTGACACTTGTAGTGAAGTGTTAGTTAAAACTTACTTGCAAGCTGGATTCAGCACAGTGTTTCTTTCATTGTTTGAAACTCATATTCAATCAGAACAGCAAATATTGAAATGGTTATAATGACTAATATGAAGAGGATCCTTAATGGCTGCAAGTAAGATGGTTTCACCACAGTTTTCTCTCAGTGAGCAAATGCTATATATATTCTGTCCCGCATGCAATGAAATGTTTGTTAAGTCTTATATGAACATGTTCCTAAACAGCTACCCGCAAACTGGGCTTAGAACAGTGTTCTCACACTGTTAGTAATTGATAGGTCATCTGTAGGGCATATGCTGAAATGTTTGAAATGTCTTATGTGAATATGCCCCTAAACAGCTGTAAGCACATTTGTTTCACCAGAGTTCCTTTAGTGTCTGAATCTTATGGATATTTTTCAAGTCTGTAGTGTAATTTTTTAAGTATTTTATGAAGTTCTTCCTAAACAGATACTAGGAAACAAGGGTTCAGCTCATCCTTCTTTCCTTGAGTGAATATTAAAATCATTCTGTCATGACCATAGCGCAATATTTGTTAAGACTTATAAAAAGATATTTCTAAAAGACAACTTTCCAGCTGGGTTCTTAACATTGTTCTTTCATTTTATGGAAGTGATAACCATTCTGGATGGAATACACTGAAATGTTTGAAAAGACTTGTATGAAGATACTCCTAAATAGCTACAAGCAATCTGGTTACACCACAGTGTTCTTTCATTTAATAAACTTTATATATAGTCTCCTAAGGCTGTAGTGAAATGTTTTATATCATATATGAAAATGTTCCTACAGCTACCTGCAAGCTGGGATCAGCACACTGACTTTTCATTGTAATAAAGTGATAGTTACTTTGTATGGCATACACTGAAATGTCAGAAAAGACTTATATGAGTCTATTTCTAAAGAGATACAAGCAAGCTGGTTTCACAATAGTGATCTTTCATTGAATTAATGTAATAGATATTCTGTCGCACATGTTGTGAAATGTTCAATAAATCTTACATGAAAATGTTACTATAAGTCTACCTGAAAGCTGAGTTAAGTACAATGTTTTTTCATTTTAAGAAAGTATAGCTGTTCTCTATGGCTCATACTGAAATGCTAGAAAAGACTTACATGAAGATGTTCCTTAAAAGCTACAAGGAAGTTGCTTTCACCACAGCATTCTTTCAATGTGTGAATGTTATAGATATTCCATCATGCCCGTAGTGAAATGTTTGATAGGACTTATTTGAAGATTCCCCTAAACAGCTGCAAGCAAGGTGTTTTCACCACAGTGTTCATTCAGAAAATGAATGTTATACGTATTCTGTCATGCCTCAAGAGAACTATTTGATGTCTTATGTGAGAGTGTTCCTGAACAGCTACAAGCAAGCTTTTTCAACATAGTGTGGTTTCCTTGAATGAATGTTATGGATATCATGTTGCGGCTGTAGAGAAACGTTTGATAAGACATAAATGAAATGCTCATAAAGAGCCACTGGTTTCATCAGAACGTTCTTTCTGGATATGGAAGTGATAGCCATTCTGTAGGCATAATGAAGTGTTTGAAGAGCC
Organism: Equus asinus; assembly: GCF_041296235.1. Classification (NCBI taxonomy): domain Eukaryota; kingdom Metazoa; phylum Chordata; class Mammalia; order Perissodactyla; family Equidae; genus Equus; species Equus asinus. The sequence continues at coordinate 7,656,301 of NC_091814.1, read as the reverse complement.
TTATACGAAGACATTCCCAAGGCGCCAGAAGTAATCTGGCTTCACCACAGTGTTCTTTCAGTGAACGAGTGTTATAGCTAGTCTGTCATGCCTGTAGTGAAATGTTTAATAAGTCTTATATGAAGAGGTTTCAAACAGCCGCCAGCAAGCCGGGTTTAGCACAGTGTCCTTTAACTGTAAGTAAGTGAGAGCCATTCTGTATGGCATATACTTAAATGTTAGAGAGGTCTTATATGAAGATGTTCCTAAATAGAATCCAACAAGATGTGTTCAGGACAGAATAATTTCATCATAAGATAGTGACAGCCGTTTAGTATGGCATATACTGAAATGCTGAAAAGGACTGAAATGAAGATCTTCCTTAACAGTAAAACCAAGCCACTTTCACCATAGTGTTCTTTCATTGAATGGATGTAATAGATATTCTGTCACGCCTGTAGTCAAATGTTCAATAGGTCTTACATAAAAATACTCCTAATAATCTACCTGAAAGCTATTAAACACAACCTTCTTTCCTTGTAAGAAGGGTATGGCCATGCTGTATGCCATATACTGAAATGCTTGAAAAGCTTTATACGAAGATGTTCCTCAACAGTTACAAGAAAACTGCTTTCATCCCTGTGTTCGTTCAATGAGTGAATGTTTAGAGATTCTGTCATTCCTGCAAAGGAATGTTTAATAAGTCTTACATGAAGATGTTTCTAAACAGCTACAAGGAAATTTTTTTAAATATAGTGTTATTACATTGAATAAACATTAAAGACATCCTGTCATGACTGTAGGCAAATGTCTGATGAGACTTGAGCAAGATATTAATAAACAATTACTTGCAAGCTGGGTTCATCACAGTATTCTTTCCTGGCTATGGAGATGATAGCCATTCTGTATGGCATAAAGTGATATGTTTGAAGAGCCTTTGATTTATATTCTTAAACAGCTAACAAGCAAGATGGTTTCTTCACAGTGTTCTTTCAGTGAATGAATGTTCTAGATATTGTCACATCTGTGGTGAAATATTTGATATATGATGTTCCTAAACAGCTACCTATAAACTGGATTCAGCATGTGTTCTTTCATTTTGTGAAAATGATAGTCGCTCTGTGTGGAATATACTTAAGTATTTGAAGTGTATTATGTGCAGATGTTCCTAAACAGTGAAAAGAAGATGGTTTTTGCATAATTTTCTTTCAGATAACAAATGTTATAGACATTGTCACATCTGTAGTCAAATGTTTGATATGATTTATGTGAAAATATCCCTAAACAGCTACCTGTTGGCTTGATTAAGCACAATGCTCTTTCATTGTAAGAAAGTGATAGCTGTTCCATGTGGCATATACTGAAATGTTTGAAATGTCATCTGTGAAGATGTTCCTTAAGAGCTACTTGCTAGGTGTTTTCAAGACAATGTTCTTTCAGTGAATGGATGTTGTAGATAGTCTATCACACCCGTAGTGAAATGCTGGATAAGTTTTATGAAGATGTCCCTAAGTAGCTACAAGCAAAATGGTTTCACAACAGTGTTCTTACAGACATTGAAGGTTATAGATATTCTGTCATGCCTGTAGTGAAATGTTTGATAAGACTTGCATGAACACTTACATGAAGATGTTTCTAAACAGCCACAAGCAAGCTTTTTCACCACAGTATTTCATTGAATGAATGTAATAATTATCACATTGTGGCTGCAGAGAAACGTTTGATAAGACACACACAAAATGTTCATAAATAGCATGTGCCAGCTGGTTGCATCACAATGTTGTTTAATTTAATGGAAGTGATCATCATTCTGTATAGCATATGATGTGTTTGAATAGCCTTATATAAAGATATTCCTAAAAACTTATGAGCAATCTGGTTTCACCAGAGTGTGTTCCTCAGTGAAGGAATCTTACAGAGATTCTGTCAGAGCAGTAGTGACATGTTTGGTGTTTTGTATGAAGAAACCCTAAATGGCTTCCTGCAAGATGAGTTCAACACAGTGTTATTTCATTTTAAGAAAATGATAGTCATTCTGTTTGGCATAAACTGAAATATTAGAAAAGCCTTATATCAAGAGGTTCCTAATTAGCTACCAGCAATCTGGCTTCACAATAGTGTTCTTTCATTGAATGGATGTAATAGATACTTTGTAGTGAAATGTATGATAAGTCTCTTATGAAAAGGTTCCTAAACAGCTGCCTGCAATCTGGCTTCAGCACATTATATCATTGTCTCAAAGTGATATTCATTCAGTATGTCTTATATGGAAACGCTTGAAATGGTGAACATGAAGAAGTTTCTAAATATGTACAAGCAAGATTGTTTCTCCACAGTTTTCTTTCAGTGACTGAATGTTATGTATAGTCTGTCACGACTATTGTAAAATGTTTGATGAGTCTTATGTCAAAACGTTCCTAGATAGCTATCTGTGAGCTCTATTTAGCACAGTGTTCTTTCATTGTAGGAAAATGATACCCATTCATTATGGCATATACTGAAATGTGAGAAATGTCTCCAATACAAATGTTCCTAATAATAGCTTCAAGATGCTTTCACCACAGAGTTCTTTCAGTGAAACAATATTGCAGATATTCTGTGACACTTGTAGTGAAGTGTTAGTTAAAACTTACTTGCAAGCTGGATTCAGCACAGTGTTTCTTTCATTGTTTGAAACTCATATTCAATCAGAACAGCAAATATTGAAATGGTTATAATGACTAATATGAAGAGGATCCTTAATGGCTGCAAGTAAGATGGTTTCACCACAGTTTTCTCTCAGTGAACAAATGCTATATATATTCTGTCCCGCATGCAATGAAATGTTTGTTAAGTCTTATATGAACATGTTCCTAAACAGCTACCCGCAAACTGGGCTTAGAACAGTGTTCTCACACTGTTAGTAATTGATAGGTCATCTGTAGGGCATATGCTGAAATGTTTGAAATGTCTTATGTGAATATGCCCCTAAACAGCTGTAAGCACATTTGTTTCACCAGAGTTCCTTTAGTGTCTGAATCTTATGGATATTTTTCAAGTCTGTAGTGTAATTTTTTAAGTATTTTATGAAGTTCTTCCTAAACAGATACTAGGAAACAAGGGTTCAGCTCATCCTTCTTTCCTTGAGTGAATATTAAAATCATTCTGTCATGACCATAGCGCAATATTTGTTAAGACTTATAAAAAGATATTTCTAAAAGACAACTTTCCAGCTGGGTTCTTAACATTGTTCTTTCATTTTATGGAAGTGATAACCATTCTGGATGGAATACACTGAAATGTTTGAAAAGACTTGTATGAAGATACTCCTAAATAGCTACAAGCAATCTGGTTACACCACAGTGTTCTTTCATTTAATAAACTTTATATATAGTCTCCTATAGCTGTAGTGAAATGTTTTATATCATATATGAAAATGTTCCTACAGCTACCTGCAAGCTGGGATCAGCACACTGACTTTTCATTGTAATAAAGTGATAGTTACTTTGTATGGCATACACTGAAATGTCAGAAAAGACTTATATGAGTGTATTTCTAAAGAGATACAAGCAAGCTGGTTTCACAATAGTGATCTTTCATTGAATTAATGTAATAGATATTCTGTCGCACATGTTGTGAAATGTTCAATAAATCTTACATGAAAATGTTACTATAAGTCTACCTGAAAGCTGAGTTAAGTACAATGTTTTTTCATTTTAAGAAAGTATAGCTGTTCTCTATGGCTCATACTGAAATGCTAGAAAAGACTTACATGAAGATGTTCCTTAAAAGCTACAAGGAAGTTGCTTTCACCACAGCATTCTTTCAATGTGTGAATGTTATAGATATTCCATCATGCCCGTAGTGAAATGTTTGATAGGACTTATTTGAAGATTCCCCTAAACAGCTGCAAGCAAGGTGTTTTCACCACAGTGTTCATTCAGAAAATGAATGTTATACGTATTCTGTCATGCCTCAAGAGAACTATTTGATGTCTTATGTGAGAGTGTTCCTGAACAGCTACAAGCAAGCTTTTTCAACATAGTGTGGTTTCCTTGAATGAATGTTATGGATATCATGTTGCGGCTGTAGAGAAACGTTTGATAAGACATAAATGAAATGCTCATAAAGAGCCACTGGTTTCATCAGAACGTTCTTTCTGGATATGGAAGTGATAGCCATTCTGTAGGCATAATGAAGTGTTTGAAGAGCCTTATACGAAGACATTCCCAAGGCGCCAGAAGTAATCTGGCTTCACCACAGTGTTCTTTCAGTGAACGAGTGTTATAGCTAGTCTGTCATGCCTGTAGTGAAATGTTTAATAAGTCTTATATGAAGAGGTTTCAAACAGCCGCCAGCAAGCCGGGTTTAGCACAGTGTCCTTTAACTGTAAGTAAGTGAGAGCCATTCTGTATGGCATATACTTAAATGTTAGAGAGGTCTTATATGAAGATGTTCCTAAATAGAATCCAACAAGATGTGTTCAGGACAGAATAATTTCATCATAAGATAGTGACAGCCGTTTAGTATGGCATATACTGAAATGCTGAAAAGGACTGAAATGAAGATCTTCCTTAACAGTAAAACCAAGCCACTTTCACCATAGTGTTCTTTCATTGAATGGATGTAATAGATATTCTGTCACGCCTGTAGTCAAATGTTCAATAGGTCTTACATAAAAATACTCCTAATAATCTACCTGAAAGCTATTAAACACAACCTTCTTTCCTTGTAAGAAGGGTATGGCCATGCTGTATGCCATATACTGAAATGCTTGAAAAGCTTTATACGAAGATGTTCCTCAACAGTTACAAGAAAACTGCTTTCATCCCTGTGTTCGTTCAATGAGTGAATGTTTAGAGATTCTGTCATTCCTGCAAAGGAATGTTTAATAAGTCTTACATGAAGATGTTTCTAAACAGCTACAAGGAAATTTTTTTAAATATAGTGTTATTACATTGAATAAACATTAAAGACATCCTGTCATGACTGTAGGCAAATGTCTGATGAGACTTGAGCAAGATATTAATAAACAATTACTTGCAAGCTGGGTTCATCACAGTATTCTTTCCTGGCTATGGAGATGATAGCCATTCTGTATGGCATAAAGTGATATGTTTGAAGAGCCTTTGATTTATATTCTTAAACAGCTAACAAGCAAGATGGTTTCTTCACAGTGTTCTTTCAGTGAATGAATGTTCTAGATATTGTCACATCTGTGGTGAAATATTTGATATATGATGTTCCTAAACAGCTACCTATAAACTGGATTCAGCATGTGTTCTTTCATTTTGTGAAAATGATAGTCGCTCTGTGTGGAATATACTTAAGTATTTGAAGTGTATTATGTGCAGATGTTCCTAAACAGTGAAAAGAAGATGGTTTTTGCATAATTTTCTTTCAGATAACAAATGTTATAGACATTGTCACATCTGTAGTCAAATGTTTGATATGATTTATGTGAAAATATCCCTAAACAGCTACCTGTTGGCTTGATTAAGCACAATGCTCTTTCATTGTAAGAAAGTGATAGCTGTTCCATGTGGCATATACTGAAATGTTTGAAATGTCATCTGTGAAGATGTTCCTTAAGAGCTACTTGCTAGGTGTTTTCAAGACAATGTTCTTTCAGTGAATGGATGTTGTAGATAGTCTATCACACCCGTAGTGAAATGCTGGATAAGTTTTATGAAGATGTCCCTAAGTAGCTACAAGCAAAATGGTTTCACAACAGTGTTCTTACAGACATTGAAGGTTATAGATATTCTGTCATGCCTGTAGTGAAATGTTTGATAAGACTTGCATGAACACTTACATGAAGATGTTTCTAAACAGCCACAAGCAAGCTTTTTCAACACAGTATTTCATTGAATGAATGTAATAATTATCACATTGTGGCTGCAGAGAAACGTTTGATAAGACACACACAAAATGTTCATAAATAGCATGTGCCAGCTGGTTGCATCACAATGTTGTTTAATTTAATGGAAGTGATCATCATTCTGTATAGCATATGATGTGTTTGAATAGCCTTATATAAAGATATTCCTAAAAACTTATGAGCAATCTGGTTTCACCAGAGTGTGTTCCTCAGTGAAGGAATCTTACAGAGATTCTGTCAGAGCAGTAGTGACATGTTTGGTGTTTTGTATGAAGAAACCCTAAATGGCTTCCTGCAAGATGAGTTCAACACAGTGTTATTTCATTTTAAGAAAATGATAGTCATTCTGTTTGGCATAAACTGAAATATTAGAAAAGCCTTATATCAAGAGGTTCCTAATTAGCTACCAGCAATCTGGCTTCACAATAGTGTTCTTTCATTGAATGGATGTAATAGATACTTTGTAGTGAAATGTATGATAAGTCTCTTATGAAAAGGTTCCTAAACAGCTGCCTGCAATCTGGCTTCAGCACATTATATCATTGTCTCAAAGTGATATTCATTCAGTATGTCTTATATGGAAACGCTTGAAATGGTGAACATGAAGAAGTTTCTAAATATATACAAGCAAGATTGTTTCTCCACAGTTTTCTTTCAGTGACTGAATGTTATGTATAGTCTGTCACGACTATTGTAAAATGTTTGATGAGTCTTATGTAAAAACGTTCCTAGATAGCTATCTGTGAGCTCTATTTAGCACAGTGTTCTTTCATTGTAGGAAAATGATACCCATTCATTATGGCATATACTGAAATGTGAGAAATGTCTCAAATACAAATGTTCCTAATAATAGCTTCAAGATGCTTTCACCACAGAGTTCTTTCAGTGAAACAATATTGCAGATATTCTGTGACACTTGTAGTGAAGTGTTAGTTAAAACTTACTTGCAAGCTGGATTCAGCACAGTGTTTCTTTCATTGTTTGAAACTCATATTCAATCAGAACAGCAAATATTGAAATGGTTATAATGACTAATATGAAGAGGATCCTTAATGGCTGCAAGTAAGATGGTTTCACCACAGTTTTCTCTCAGTGAACAAATGCTATATATATTCTGTCCCGCATGCAATGAAATGTTTGTTAAGTCTTATATGAACATGTTCCTAAACAGCTACCCGCAAACTGGGCTTAGAACAGTGTTCTCACACTGTTAGTAATTGATAGGTCATCTGTAGGGCATATGCTGAAATGTTTGAAATGTCTTATGTGAATATGCCCCTAAACAGCTGTAAGCACATTTGTTTCACCAGAGTTCCTTTAGTGTCTGAATCTTATGGATATTTTTCAAGTCTGTAGTGTAATTTTTTAAGTATTTTATGAAGTTCTTCCTAAACAGATACTAGGAAACAAGGGTTCAGCTCATCCTTCTTTCCTTGAGTGAATATTAAAATCATTCTGTCATGACCATAGCGCAATATTTGTTAAGACTTATAAAAAGATATTTCTAAAAGACAACTTTCCAGCTGGGTTCTTAACATTGTTCTTTCATTTTATGGAAGTGATAACCATTCTGGATGGAATACACTGAAATGTTTGAAAAGACTTGTATGAAGATACTCCTAAATAGCTACAAGCAATCTGGTTACACCACAGTGTTCTTTCATTTAATAAACTTTATATATAGTCTCCTATGGCTGTAGTGAAATGTTTTATATCATATATGAAAATGTTCCTACAGCTACCTGCAAGCTGGGATCAGCACACTGACTTTTCATTGTAATAAAGTGATAGTTACTTTGTATGGCATACACTGAAATGTCAGAAAAGACTTATATGAGTCTATTTCTAAAGAGATACAAGCAAGCTGGTTTCACAATAGTGATCTTTCATTGAATTAATGTAATAGATATTCTGTCGCACATGTTGTGAAATGTTCAATAAATCTTACATGAAAATGTTACTATAAGTCTACCTGAAAGCTGAGTTAAGTACAATGTTTTTTCATTTTCAGAAAGTATAGCTGTTCTCTATGGCTCATACTGAAATGCTAGAAAAGACTTACATGAAGATGTTCCTTAAAAGCTACAAGGAAGTTGGTTTCACCACAGCATTCTTTCAATGTGTGAATGTTATAGATATTCCATCATGCCCGTAGTGAAATGTTTGATAGGACTTATTTGAAGATTCCCCTAAAGAGCTGCAAGCAAGGTGTTTTCACCACAGTGTTCATTCAGAAAATGAATGTTATACGTATTCTGTCATGCCTCAAGAGAACTATTTGATGTCTTATGTGAGAGTGTTCCTGAACAGCTACAAGCAAGCTTTTTCAACATAGTGTGGTTTCCTTGAATGAATGTTATGGATATCATGTTGCGGCTGTAGAGAAACGTTTGATAAGACATAAATGAAATGCTCATAAAGAGCCACTGGTTTCATCAGAACGTTCTTTCTGGATATGGAAGTGATAGCCATTCTGTAGGCATAATGAAGTGTTTGAAGAGCCTTATACGAAGACATTCCCAAGGCGCCAGAAGTAATCTGGCTTCACCACAGTGTTCTTTCAGTGAACGAGTGTTATAGCTAGTCTGTCATGCCTGTAGTGAAATGTTTAATAAGTCTTATATGAAGAGGTTTCAAACAGCCGCCAGCAAGCCGGGTTTAGCACAGTGTCCTTTAACTGTAAGTAAGTGAGAGCCATTCTGTATGGCATATACTTAAATGTTAGAGAGGTCTTATATGAAGATGTTCCTAAATAGAATCCAACAAGATGTGTTCAGGACAGAATAATTTCATCATAAGATAGTGACAGCCGTTTAGTATGGCATATACTGAAATGCTGAAAAGGACTGAAATGAAGATCTTCCTTAACAGTAAAACCAAGCCACTTTCACCATAGTGTTCTTTCATTGAATGGATGTAATAGATATTCTGTCATGCCTGTAGTCAAATGTTCAATAGGTCTTACATAAAAATACTCCTAATAATCTACCTGAAAGCTATTAAACACAACCTTCTTTCCTTGTAAGAAGGGTATGGCCATGCTGTATGCCATATACTGAAATGCTTGAAAAGCTTTATACGAAGATGTTCCTCAACAGTTACAAGAAAACTGCTTTCATCCCTGTGTTCGTTCAATGAGTGAATGTTTAGAGATTCTGTCATTCCTGCAAAGGAATGTTTAATAAGTCTTACATGAAGATGTTTCTAAACAGCTACAAGGAAATTTTTTTAAATATAGTGTTATTACATTGAATAAACATTAAAGATATCCTGTCATGACTGTAGGCAAATGTCTGATGAGACTTGAGCAAGATATTAATAAACAATTACTTGCAAGCTGGGTTCATCACAGTATTCTTTCCTGGCTATGGAGATGATAGCCATTCTGTATGGCATAAAGTGATATGTTTGAAGAGCCTTTGATTTATATTCTTAAACAGCTAACAAGCAAGATGGTTTCTTCACAGTGTTCTTTCAGTGAATGAATGTTCTAGATATTGTCACATCTGTGGTGAAATATTTGATATATGATGTTCCTAAACAGCTACCTATAAACTGGATTCAGCATGTGTTCTTTCATTTTGTGAAAATGATAGTCGCTCTGTGTGGAATATACTTAAGTATTTGAAGTGTATTATGTGCAGATGTTCCTAAACAGTGAAAAGAAGATGGGTTTTGCATAATTTTCTTTCAGATAACAAATGTTATAGACATTGTCACATCTGTAGTCAAATGTTTGATATGATTTATGTGAAAATATCCCTAAACAGCTACCTGTTGGCTTGATTAAGCACAATGCTCTTTCATTGTAAGAAAGTGATAGCTGTTCCATGTGGCATATACTGAAATGTTTGAAATGTCATCTGTGAAGATGTTCCTTAAGAGCTACTTGCTAGGTGTTTTCAAGACAATGTTCTTTCAGTGAATGGATGTTGTAGATAGTCTATCACACCCGTAGTGAAATGCTGGATAAGTTTTATGAAGATGTCCCTAAGTAGCTACAAGCAAAATGGTTTCACAACAGTGTTCTTACAGACATTGAAGGTTATAGATATTCTGTCATGCCTGTAGTGAAATGTTTGATAAGACTTGCATGAACACTTACATGAAGATGTTTCTAAACAGCCACAAGCAAGCTTTTTCAACACAGTATTTCATTGAATGAATGTAATAATTATCACATTGTGGCTGCAGAGAAACGTTTGATAAGACACACACAAAATGTTCATAAATAGCATGTGCCAGCTGGTTGCATCACAATGTTGTTTAATTTAATGGAAGTGATCATCATTCTGTATAGCATATGATGTGTTTGAATAGCCTTATATAAAGATATTCCTAAAAACTTATGAGCAATCTGGTTTCACCAGAGTGTGTTCCTCAGTGAAGGAATCTTACAGAGATTCTGTCAGAGCAGTAGTGACATGTTTGGTGTTTTGTATGAAGAAACCCTAAATGGCTTCCTGCAAGATGAGTTCAACACAGTGTTATTTCATTTTAAGAAAATGATAGTCATTCTGTTTGGCATAAACTGAAATATTAGAAAAGCCTTATATCAAGAGGTTCCTAATTAGCTACCAGCAATCTGGCTTCACAATAGTGTTCTTTCATTGAATGGATGTAATAGATACTTTGTAGTGAAATGTATGATAAGTCTCTTATGAAAAGGTTCCTAAACAGCTGCCTGCAATCTGGCTTCAGCACATTATATCATTGTCTCAAAGTGATATTCATTCAGTATGTCTTATATGGAAACGCTTGAAATGGTGAACATGAAGAAGTTTCTAAATATATACAAGCAAGATTGTTTCTCCACAGTTTTCTTTCAGTGACTGAATGTTATGTATAGTCTGTCACGACTATTGTAAAATGTTTGATGAGTCTTATGTAAAAACGTTCCTAGATAGCTATCTGTGAGCTCTATTTAGCACAGTGTTCTTTCATTGTAGGAAAATGATACCCATTCATTATGGCATATACTGAAATGTGAGAAATGTCTCCAATACAAATGTTCCTAATAATAGCTTCAAGATGCTTTCACCACAGAGTTCTTTCAGTGAAACAATATTGCAGATATTCTGTGACACTTGTAGTGAAGTGTTAGTTAAAACTTACTTGCAAGCTGGATTCAGCACAGTGTTTCTTTCATTGTTTGAAACTCATATTCAATCAGAACAGCAAATATTGAAATGGTTATAATGACTAATATGAAGAGGATCCTTAATGGCTGCAAGTAAGATGGTTTCACCACAGTTTTCTCTCAGTGAACAAATGCTATATATATTCTGTCCCGCATGCAATGAAATGTTTGTTAAGTCTTATATGAACATGTTCCTAAACAGCTACCCGCAAACTGGGCTTAGAACAGTGTTCTCACACTGTTAGTAATTGATAGGTCATCTGTAGGGCATATGCTGAAATGTTTGAAATGTCTTATGTGAATATGCCCCTAAACAGCTGTAAGCACATTTGTTTCACCAGAGTTCCTTTAGTGTCTGAATCTTATGGATATTTTTCAAGTCTGTAGTGTAATTTTTTAAGTATTTTATGAAGTTCTTCCTAAACGGATACTAGGAAACAAGGGTTCAGCTCATCCTTCTTTCCTTGAGTGAATATTAAAATCATTCTGTCATGACCATAGCGCAATATTTGTTAAGACTTATAAAAAGATATTTCTAAAAGACAACTTTCCAGCTGGGTTCTTAACATTGTTCTTTCATTTTATGGAAGTGATAACCATTCTGGATGGAATACACTGAAATGTTTGAAAAGACTTGTATGAAGATACTCCTAAATAGCTACAAGCAATCTGGTTACACCACAGTGTTCTTTCATTTAATAAACTTTATATATAGTCTCCTATAGCTGTAGTGAAATGTTTTATATCATATATGAAAATGTTCCTACAGCTACCTGCAAGCTGGGATCAGCACACTGACTTTTCATTGTAATAAAGTGATAGTTACTTTGTATGGCATACACTGAAATGTCAGAAAAGACTTATATGAGTCTATTTCTAAAGAGATACAAGCAAGCTGGTTTCACAATAGTGATCTTTCATTGAATTAATGTAATAGATATTCTGTCGCACATGTTGTGAAATGTTCAATAAATCTTACATGAAAATGTTACTATAAGTCTACCTGAAAGCTGAGTTAAGTACAATGTTTTTTCATTTTCAGAAAGTATAGCTGTTCTCTATGGCTCATACTGAAATGCTAGAAAAGACTTACATGAAGATGTTCCTTAAAAGCTACAAGGAAGTTGCTTTCACCACAGCATTCTTTCAATGAGGGAATGTTATAGATATTCCATCATGCCCGTAGTGAAATGTTTGATAGGACTTATTTGAAGATTCCCCTAAAGAGCTGCAAGCAAGGTGTTTTCACCACAGTGTTCATTCAGAAAATGAATGTTATACGTATTCTGTCATGCCTCAAGAGAACTATTTGATGTCTTATGTGAGAGTGTTCCTGAACAGCTACAAGCAAGCTTTTTCAACATAGTGTGGTTTCCTTGAATGAATGTTATGGATATCATGTTGCGGCTGTAGAGAAACGTTTGATAAGACATAAATGAAATGCTCATAAAGAGCCACTGGTTTCATCAGAACGTTCTTTCTGGATATGGAAGTGATAGCCATTCTGTAGGCATAATGAAGTGTTTGAAGAGCCTTATACGAAGACATTCCCAAGGCGCCAGAAGTAATCTGGCTTCACCACAGTGTTCTTTCAGTGAACGAGTGTTATAGCTAGTCTGTCATGCCTGTAGTGAAATGTTTAATAAGTCTTATATGAAGAGGTTTCAAACAGCCGCCAGCAAGCCGGGTTTAGCACAGTGTCCTTTAACTGTAAGTAAGTGAGAGCCATTCTGTATGGCATATACTTAAATGTTAGAGAGGTCTTATATGAAGATGTTCCTAAATAGAATCCAACAAGATGTGTTCAGGACAGAATAATTTCATCATAAGATAGTGACAGCCGTTTAGTATGGCATATACTGAAATGCTGAAAAGGACTGAAATGAAGATCTTCCTTAACAGTAAAACCAAGCCACTTTCACCATAGTGTTCTTTCATTGAATGGATGTAATAGATATTCTGTCATGCCTGTAGTCAAATGTTCAATAGGTCTTACATAAAAATGCTCCTAATAATCTACCTGAAAGCTATTAAACACAACCTTCTTTCCTTGTAACAAGGGTATGGCCATGCTGTATGCCACATACTGAAATGCTTGAAAAGCTTTATACGAAGATGTTCCTCAACAGTTACAAGAAAACTGCTTTCATCCCTGTGTTCGTTCAATGAGTGAATGTTTAGAGATTCTGTCATTCCTGCAAAGGAATGTTTAATAAGTCTTACATGAAGATGTTTCTAAACAGCTACAAGGAAATTTTTTTAAATATAGTGTTATTACATTGAATAAACATTAAAGACATCCTGTCATGACTGTAGGCAAATGTCTGATGAGACTTGAGCAAGATATTAATAAACAATTACTTGCAAGCTGGGTTCATCACAGTATTCTTTCCTGGCTATGGAGATGATAGCCATTCTGTATGGCATAAAGTGATATGTTTGAAGAGCCTTTGATTTATATTCTTAAACAGCTAACAAGCAAGATGGTTTCTTCACAGTGTTCTTTCAGTGAATGAATGTTCTAGATATTGTCACATCTGTGGTGAAATATTTGATATATGATGTTCCTAAACAGCTACCTATAAACTGGATTCAGCATGTGTTCTTTCATTTTGTGAAAATGATAGTCGCTCTGTGTGGAATATACTTAAGTATTTGAAGTGTATTATGTGCAGATGTTCCTAAACAGTGAAAAGAAGATGGTTTTTGCATAATTTTCTTTCAGATAACAAATGTTATAGACATTGTCACATCTGTAGTCAAATGTTTGATATGATTTATGTGAAAATATCCCTAAACAGCTACCTGTTGGCTTGATTAAGCACAATGCTCTTTCATTGTAAGAAAGTGATAGCTGTTCCATGTGGCATATACTGAAATGTTTGAAATGTCATCTGTGAAGATGTTCCTTAAGAGCTACTTGCTAGGTGTTTTCAAGACAATGTTCTTTCAGTGAATGGATGTTGTAGATAGTCTATCACACCCGTAGTGAAATGCTGGATAAGTTTTATGAAGATGTCCCTAAGTAGCTACAAGCAAAATGGTTTCACAACAGTGTTCTTACAGACATTGAAGGTTATAGATATTCTGTCATGCCTGTAGTGAAATGTTTGATAAGACTTGCATGAACACTTACATGAAGATGTTTCTAAACAGCCACAAGCAAGCTTTTTCAACACAGTATTTCATTGAATGAATGTAATAATTATCACATTGTGGCTGCAGAGAAACGTTTGATAAGACACACACAAAATGTTCATAAATAGCATGTGCCAGCTGGTTGCATCACAATGTTGTTTAATTTAATGGAAGTGATCATCATTCTGTATAGCATATGATGTGTTTGAATAGCCTTATATAAAGATATTCCTAAAAACTTATGAGCAATCTGGTTTCACCAGAGTGTGTTCCTCAGTGAAGGAATCTTACAGAGATTCTGTCAGAGCAGTAGTGACATGTTTGGTGTTTTGTATGAAGAAACCCTAAATGGCTTCCTGCAAGATGAGTTCAACACAGTGTTATTTCATTTTAAGAAAATGATAGTCATTCTGTTTGGCATAAACTGAAATATTAGAAAAGCCTTATATCAAGAGGTTCCTAATTAGCTACCAGCAATCTGGCTTCACAATAGTGTTCTTTCATTGAATGGATGTAATAGATACTTTGTAGTGAAATGTATGATAAGTCTCTTATGAAAAGGTTCCTAAACAGCTGCCTGCAATCTGGCTTCAGCACATTATATCATTGTCTCAAAGTGATATTCATTCAGTATGTCTTATATGGAAACGCTTGAAATGGTGAACATGAAGAAGTTTCTAAATATATACAAGCAAGATTGTTTCTCCACAGTTTTCTTTCAGTGACTGAATGTTATGTATAGTCTGTCACGACTATTGTAAAATGTTTGATGAGTCTTATGTAAAAACGTTCCTAGATAGCTATCTGTGAGCTCTATTTAGCACAGTGTTCTTTCATTGTAGGAAAATGATACCCATTCATTATGGCATATACTGAAATGTGAGAAATGTCTCCAATACAAATGTTCCTAATAATAGCTTCAAGATGCTTTCACCACAGAGTTCTTTCAGTGAAACAATATTGCAGATATTCTGTGACACTTGTAGTGAAGTGTTAGTTAAAACTTACTTGCAAGCTGGATTCAGCACAGTGTTTCTTTCATTGTTTGAAACTCATATTCAATCAGAACAGCAAATATTGAAATGGTTATAATGACTAATATGAAGAGGATCCTTAATGGCTGCAAGTAAGATGGTTTCACCACAGTTTTCTCTCAGTGAACAAATGCTATATATATTCTGTCCCGCATGCAATGAAATGTTTGTTAAGTCTTATATGAACATGTTCCTAAACAGCTACCCGCAAACTGGGCTTAGAACAGTGTTCTCACACTGTTAGTAATTGATAGGTCATCTGTAGGGCATATGCTGAAATGTTTGAAATGTCTTATGTGAATATGCCCCTAAACAGCTGTAAGCACATTTGTTTCACCAGAGTTCCTTTAGTGTCTGAATCTTATGGATATTTTTCAAGTCTGTAGTGTAATTTTTTAAGTATTTTATGAAGTTCTTCCTAAACAGATACTAGGAAACAAGGGTTCAGCTCATCCTTCTTTCCTTGAGTGAATATTAAAATCATTCTGTCATGACCATAGCGCAATATTTGTTAAGACTTATAAAAAGATATTTCTAAAAGACAACTTTCCAGCTGGGTTCTTAACATTGTTCTTTCATTTTATGGAAGTGATAACCATTCTGGATGGAATACACTGAAATGTTTGAAAAGACTTGTATGAAGATACTCCTAAATAGCTACAAGCAATCTGGTTACACCACAGTGTTCTTTCATTTAATAAACTTTATATATAGTCTCCTATAGCTGTAGTGAAATGTTTTATATCATATATGAAAATGTTCCTACAGCTACCTGCAAGCTGGGATCAGCACACTGACTTTTCATTGTAATAAAGTGATAGTTACTTTGTATGGCATACACTGAAATGTCAGAAAAGACTTATATGAGTCTATTTCTAAAGAGATACAAGCAAGCTGGTTTCACAATAGTGATCTTTCATTGAATTAATGTAATAGATATTCTGTCGCACATGTTGTGAAATGTTCAATAAATCTTACATGAAAATGTTACTATAAGTCTACCTGAAAGCTGAGTTAAGTACAATGTTTTTTCATTTTCAGAAAGTATAGCTGTTCTCTATGGCTCATACTGAAATGCTAGAAAAGACTTACATGAAGATGTTCCTTAAAAGCTACAAGGAAGTTGCTTTCACCACAGCATTCTTTCAATGAGGGAATGTTATAGATATTCCATCATGCCCGTAGTGAAATGTTTGATAGGACTTATTTGAAGATTCCCCTAAAGAGCTGCAAGCAAGGTGTTTTCACCACAGTGTTCATTCAGAAAATGAATGTTATACGTATTCTGTCATGCCTCAAGAGAACTATTTGATGTCTTATGTGAGAGTGTTCCTGAACAGCTACAAGCAAGCTTTTTCAACATAGTGTGGTTTCCTTGAATGAATGTTATGGATATCATGTTGCGGCTGTAGAGAAACGTTTGATAAGACATAAATGAAATGCTCATAAAGAGCCACTGGTTTCATCAGAACGTTCTTTCTGGATATGGAAGTGATAGCCATTCTGTAGGCATAATGAAGTGTTTGAAGAGCCTTATACGAAGACATTCCCAAGGCGCCAGAAGTAATCTGGCTTCACCACAGTGTTCTTTCAGTGAACGAGTGTTATAGCTAGTCTGTCATGCCTGTAGTGAAATGTTTAATAAGTCTTATATGAAGAGGTTTCAAACAGCCGCCAGCAAGCCGGGTTTAGCACAGTGTCCTTTAACTGTAAGTAAGTGAGAGCCATTCTGTATGGCATATACTTAAATGTTAGAGAGGTCTTATATGAAGATGTTCCTAAATAGAATCCAACAAGATGTGTTCAGGACAGAATAATTTCATCATAAGATAGTGACAGCCGTTTAGTATGGCATATACTGAAATGCTGAAAAGGACTGAAATGAAGATCTTCCTTAACAGTAAAACCAAGCCACTTTCACCATAGTGTTCTTTCATTGAATGGATGTAATAGATATTCTGTCATGCCTGTAGTCAAATGTTCAATAGGTCT
This sequence comes from Equus asinus, assembly GCF_041296235.1. NCBI lineage: Eukaryota > Metazoa > Chordata > Mammalia > Perissodactyla > Equidae > Equus > Equus asinus. The sequence goes on along the minus strand of NC_091814.1, from coordinate 7,639,158 downwards.
TACATAAAAATGCTCCTAATAATCTACCTGAAAGCTATTAAACACAACCTTCTTTCCTTGTAACAAGGGTATGGCCATGCTGTATGCCACATACTGAAATGCTTGAAAAGCTTTATACGAAGATGTTCCTCAACAGTTACAAGAAAACTGCTTTCATCCCTGTGTTCGTTCAATGAGTGAATGTTTAGAGATTCTGTCATTCCTGCAAAGGAATGTTTAATAAGTCTTACATGAAGATGTTTCTAAACAGCTACAAGGAAATTTTTTTAAATATAGTGTTATTACATTGAATAAACATTAAAGACATCCTGTCATGACTGTAGGCAAATGTCTGATGAGACTTGAGCAAGATATTAATAAACAATTACTTGCAAGCTGGGTTCATCACAGTATTCTTTCCTGGCTATGGAGATGATAGCCATTCTGTATGGCATAAAGTGATATGTTTGAAGAGCCTTTGATTTATATTCTTAAACAGCTAACAAGCAAGATGGTTTCTTCACAGTGTTCTTTCAGTGAATGAATGTTCTAGATATTGTCACATCTGTGGTGAAATATTTGATATATGATGTTCCTAAACAGCTACCTATAAACTGGATTCAGCATGTGTTCTTTCATTTTGTGAAAATGATAGTCGCTCTGTGTGGAATATACTTAAGTATTTGAAGTGTATTATGTGCAGATGTTCCTAAACAGTGAAAAGAAGATGGTTTTTGCATAATTTTCTTTCAGATAACAAATGTTATAGACATTGTCACATCTGTAGTCAAATGTTTGATATGATTTATGTGAAAATATCCCTAAACAGCTACCTGTTGGCTTGATTAAGCACAATGCTCTTTCATTGTAAGAAAGTGATAGCTGTTCCATGTGGCATATACTGAAATGTTTGAAATGTCATCTGTGAAGATGTTCCTTAAGAGCTACTTGCTAGGTGTTTTCAAGACAATGTTCTTTCAGTGAATGAATGTTGTAGATAGTCTATCACACCCGTAGTGAAATGCTGGATAAGTTTTATGAAGATGTCCCTAAGTAGCTACAAGCAAAATGGTTTCACAACAGTGTTCTTACAGACATTGAAGGTTATAGATATTCTGTCATGCCTGTAGTGAAATGTTTGATAAGACTTGCATGAACACTTACATGAAGATGCTTCTAAACAGCCACAAGCAAGCTTTTTCAACACAGTATTTCATTGAATGAATGTAATAATTATCACATTGTGGCTGCAGAGAAACGTTTGATAAGACACACACAAAATGTTCATAAATAGCATGTGCCAGCTGGTTGCATCACAATGTTGTTTAATTTAATGGAAGTGATCATCATTCTGTATAGCATATGATGTGTTTGAATAGCCTTATATAAAGATATTCCTAAAAACTTATGAGCAATCTGGTTTCACCAGAGTGTGTTCCTCAGTGAAGGAATCTTACAGAGATTCTGTCAGAGCAGTAGTGACATGTTTGGTGTTTTGTATGAAGAAACCCTAAATGGCTTCCTGCAAGATGAGTTCAACACAGTGTTATTTCATTTTAAGAAAATGATAGTCATTCTGTTTGGCATAAACTGAAATATTAGAAAAGCCTTATATCAAGAGGTTCCTAATTAGCTACCAGCAATCTGGCTTCACAATAGTGTTCTTTCATTGAATGGATGTAATAGATACTTTGTAGTGAAATGTATGATAAGTCTCTTATGAAAAGGTTCCTAAACAGCTGCCTGCAATCTGGCTTCAGCACATTATATCATTGTCTCAAAGTGATATTCATTCAGTATGTCTTATATGGAAACGCTTGAAATGGTGAACATGAAGAAGTTTCTAAATATGTACAAGCAAGATTGTTTCTCCACAGTTTTCTTTCAGTGACTGAATGTTATGTATAGTCTGTCACGACTATTGTAAAATGTTTGATGAGTCTTATGTCAAAACGTTCCTAGATAGCTATCTGTGAGCTCTATTTAGCACAGTGTTCTTTCATTGTAGGAAAATGATACCCATTCATTATGGCATATACTGAAATGTGAGAAATGTCTCCAATACAAATGTTCCTAATAATAGCTTCAAGATGCTTTCACCACAGAGTTCTTTCAGTGAAACAATATTGCAGATATTCTGTGACACTTGTAGTGAAGTGTTAGTTAAAACTTACTTGCAAGCTGGATTCAGCACAGTGTTTCTTTCATTGTTTGAAACTCATATTCAATCAGAACAGCAAATATTGAAATGGTTATAATGACTAATATGAAGAGGATCCTTAATGGCTGCAAGTAAGATGGTTTCACCACAGTTTTCTCTCAGTGAACAAATGCTATATATATTCTGTCCCGCATGCAATGAAATGTTTGTTAAGTCTTATATGAACATGTTCCTAAACAGCTACCCGCAAACTGGGCTTAGAACAGTGTTCTCACACTGTTAGTAATTGATAGGTCATCTGTAGGGCATATGCTGAAATGTTTGAAATGTCTTATGTGAATATGCCCCTAAACAGCTGTAAGCACATTTGTTTCACCAGAGTTCCTTTAGTGTCTGAATCTTATGGATATTTTTCAAGTCTGTAGTGTAATTTTTTAAGTATTTTATGAAGTTCTTCCTAAACGGATACTAGGAAACAAGGGTTCAGCTCATCCTTCTTTCCTTGAGTGAATATTAAAATCATTCTGTCATGACCATAGCGCAATATTTGTTAAGACTTATAAAAAGATATTTCTAAAAGACAACTTTCCAGCTGGGTTCTTAACATTGTTCTTTCATTTTATGGAAGTGATAACCATTCTGGATGGAATACACTGAAATGTTTGAAAAGACTTGTATGAAGATACTCCTAAATAGCTACAAGCAATCTGGTTACACCACAGTGTTCTTTCATTTAATAAACTTTATATATAGTCTCCTAAGGCTGTAGTGAAATGTTTTATATCATATATGAAAATGTTCCTACAGCTACCTGCAAGCTGGGATCAGCACACTGACTTTTCATTGTAATAAAGTGATAGTTACTTTGTATGGCATACACTGAAATGTCAGAAAAGACTTATATGAGTCTATTTCTAAAGAGATACAAGCAAGCTGGTTTCACAATAGTGATCTTTCATTGAATTAATGTAATAGATATTCTGTCGCACATGTTGTGAAATGTTCAATAAATCTTACATGAAAATGTTACTATAAGTCTACCTGAAAGCTGAGTTAAGTACAATGTTTTTTCATTTTAAGAAAGTATAGCTGTTCTCTATGGCTCATACTGAAATGCTAGAAAAGACTTACATGAAGATGTTCCTTAAAAGCTACAAGGAAGTTGCTTTCACCACAGCATTCTTTCAATGAGGGAATGTTATAGATATTCCATCATGCCCGTAGTGAAATGTTTGATAGGACTTATTTGAAGATTCCCCTAAAGAGCTGCAAGCAAGGTGTTTTCACCACAGTGTTCATTCAGAAAATGAATGTTATACGTATTCTGTCATGCCTCAAGAGAACTATTTGATGTCTTATGTGAGAGTGTTCCTGAACAGCTACAAGCAAGCTTTTTCAACATAGTGTGGTTTCCTTGAATGAATGTTATGGATATCATGTTGCGGCTGTAGAGAAACGTTTGATAAGACATAAATGAAATGCTCATAAAGAGCCACTGGTTTCATCAGAACGTTCTTTCTGGATATGGAAGTGATAGCCATTCTGTAGGCATAATGAAGTGTTTGAAGAGCCTTATACGAAGACATTCCCAAGGCGCCAGAAGTAATCTGGCTTCACCACAGTGTTCTTTCAGTGAACGAGTGTTATAGCTAGTCTGTCATGCCTGTAGTGAAATGTTTAATAAGTCTTATATGAAGAGGTTTCAAACAGCCGCCAGCAAGCCGGGTTTAGCACAGTGTCCTTTAACTGTAAGTAAGTGAGAGCCATTCTGTATGGCATATACTTAAATGTTAGAGAGGTCTTATATGAAGATGTTCCTAAATAGAATCCAACAAGATGTGTTCAGGACAGAATAATTTCATCATAAGATAGTGACAGCCGTTTAGTATGGCATATACTGAAATGCTGAAAAGGACTGAAATGAAGATCTTCCTTAACAGTAAAACCAAGCCACTTTCACCATAGTGTTCTTTCATTGAATGGATGTAATAGATATTCTGTCATGCCTGTAGTCAAATGTTCAATAGGTCTTACATAAAAATACTCCTAATAATCTACCTGAAAGCTATTAAACACAACCTTCTTTCCTTGTAACAAGGGTATGGCCATGCTGTATGCCACATACTGAAATGCTTGAAAAGCTTTATACGAAGATGTTCCTCAACAGTTACAAGAAAACTGCTTTCATCCCTGTGTTCGTTCAATGAGTGAATGTTTAGAGATTCTGTCATTCCTGCAAAGGAATGTTTAATAAGTCTTACATGAAGATGTTTCTAAACAGCTACAAGGAAATTTTTTTAAATATAGTGTTATTACATTGAATAAACATTAAAGACATCCTGTCATGACTGTAGGCAAATGTCTGATGAGACTTGAGCAAGATATTAATAAACAATTACTTGCAAGCTGGGTTCATCACAGTATTCTTTCCTGGCTATGGAGATGATAGCCATTCTGTATGGCATAAAGTGATATGTTTGAAGAGCCTTTGATTTATATTCTTAAACAGCTAACAAGCAAGATGGTTTCTTCACAGTGTTCTTTCAGTGAATGAATGTTCTAGATATTGTCACATCTGTGGTGAAATATTTGATATATGATGTTCCTAAACAGCTACCTATAAACTGGATTCAGCATGTGTTCTTTCATTTTGTGAAAATGATAGTCGCTCTGTGTGGAATATACTTAAGTATTTGAAGTGTATTATGTGCAGATGTTCCTAAACAGTGAAAAGAAGATGGTTTTTGCATAATTTTCTTTCAGATAACAAATGTTATAGACATTGTCACATCTGTAGTCAAATGTTTGATATGATTTATGTGAAAATATCCCTAAACAGCTACCTGTTGGCTTGATTAAGCACAATGCTCTTTCATTGTAAGAAAGTGATAGCTGTTCCATGTGGCATATACTGAAATGTTTGAAATGTCATCTGTGAAGATGTTCCTTAAGAGCTACTTGCTAGGTGTTTTCAAGACAATGTTCTTTCAGTGAATGGATGTTGTAGATAGTCTATCACACCCGTAGTGAAATGCTGGATAAGTTTTATGAAGATGTCCCTAAGTAGCTACAAGCAAAATGGTTTCACAACAGTGTTCTTACAGACATTGAAGGTTATAGATATTCTGTCATGCCTGTAGTGAAATGTTTGATAAGACTTGCATGAACACTTACATGAAGATGTTTCTAAACAGCCACAAGCAAGCTTTTTCAACACAGTATTTCATTGAATGAATGTAATAATTATCACATTGTGGCTGCAGAGAAACGTTTGATAAGACACACACAAAATGTTCATAAATAGCATGTGCCAGCTGGTTGCATCACAATGTTGTTTAATTTAATGGAAGTGATCATCATTCTGTATAGCATATGATGTGTTTGAATAGCCTTATATAAAGATATTCCTAAAAACTTATGAGCAATCTGGTTTCACCAGAGTGTGTTCCTCAGTGAAGGAATCTTACAGAGATTCTGTCAGAGCAGTAGTGACATGTTTGGTGTTTTGTATGAAGAAACCCTAAATGGCTTCCTGCAAGATGAGTTCAACACAGTGTTATTTCATTTTAAGAAAATGATAGTCATTCTGTTTGGCATAAACTGAAATATTAGAAAAGCCTTATATCAAGAGGTTCCTAATTAGCTACCAGCAATCTGGCTTCACAATAGTGTTCTTTCATTGAATGGATGTAATAGATACTTTGTAGTGAAATGTATGATAAGTCTCTTATGAAAAGGTTCCTAAACAGCTGCCTGCAATCTGGCTTCAGCACATTATATCATTGTCTCAAAGTGATATTCATTCAGTATGTCTTATATGGAAACGCTTGAAATGGTGAACATGAAGAAGTTTCTAAATATATACAAGCAAGATTGTTTCTCCACAGTTTTCTTTCAGTGACTGAATGTTATGTATAGTCTGTCACGACTATTGTAAAATGTTTGATGAGTCTTATGTAAAAACGTTCCTAGATAGCTATCTGTGAGCTCTATTTAGCACAGTGTTCTTTCATTGTAGGAAAATGATACCCATTCATTATGGCATATACTGAAATGTGAGAAATGTCTCCAATACAAATGTTCCTAATAATAGCTTCAAGATGCTTTCACCACAGAGTTCTTTCAGTGAAACAATATTGCAGATATTCTGTGACACTTGTAGTGAAGTGTTAGTTAAAACTTACTTGCAAGCTGGATTCAGCACAGTGTTTCTTTCATTGTTTGAAACTCATATTCAATCAGAACAGCAAATATTGAAATGGTTATAATGACTAATATGAAGAGGATCCTTAATGGCTGCAAGTAAGATGGTTTCACCACAGTTTTCTCTCAGTGAACAAATGCTATATATATTCTGTCCCGCATGCAATGAAATGTTTGTTAAGTCTTATATGAACATGTTCCTAAACAGCTACCCGCAAACTGGGCTTAGAACAGTGTTCTCACACTGTTAGTAATTGATAGGTCATCTGTAGGGCATATGCTGAAATGTTTGAAATGTCTTATGTGAATATGCCCCTAAACAGCTGTAAGCACATTTGTTTCACCAGAGTTCCTTTAGTGTCTGAATCTTATGGATATTTTTCAAGTCTGTAGTGTAATTTTTTAAGTATTTTATGAAGTTCTTCCTAAACGGATACTAGGAAACAAGGGTTCAGCTCATCCTTCTTTCCTTGAGTGAATATTAAAATCATTCTGTCATGACCATAGCGCAATATTTGTTAAGACTTATAAAAAGATATTTCTAAAAGACAACTTTCCAGCTGGGTTCTTAACATTGTTCTTTCATTTTATGGAAGTGATAACCATTCTGGATGGAATACACTGAAATGTTTGAAAAGACTTGTATGAAGATACTCCTAAATAGCTACAAGCAATCTGCTTACACCACAGTGTTCTTTCATTTAATAAACTTTATATATAGTCTCCTATAGCTGTAGTGAAATGTTTTATATCATATATGAAAATGTTCCTACAGCTACCTGCAAGCTGGGATCAGCACACTGACTTTTCATTGTAATAAAGTGATAGTTACTTTGTATGGCATACACTGAAATGTCAGAAAAGACTTATATGAGTGTATTTCTAAAGAGATACAAGCAAGCTGGTTTCACAATAGTGATCTTTCATTGAATTAATGTAATAGATATTCTGTCGCACATGTTGTGAAATGTTCAATAAATCTTACATGAAAATGTTACTATAAGTCTACCTGAAAGCTGAGTTAAGTACAATGTTTTTTCATTTTAAGAAAGTATAGCTGTTCTCTATGGCTCATACTGAAATGCTAGAAAAGACTTACATGAAGATGTTCCTTAAAAGCTACAAGGAAGTTGGTTTCACCACAGCATTCTTTCAATGTGTGAATGTTATAGATATTCCATCATGCCCGTAGTGAAATGTTTGATAGGACTTATTTGAAGATTCCCCTAAAGAGCTGCAAGCAAGGTGTTTTCACCACAGTGTTCATTCAGAAAATGAATGTTATACGTATTCTGTCATGCCTCAAGAGAACTATTTGATGTCTTATGTGAGAGTGTTCCTGAACAGCTACAAGCAAGCTTTTTCAACATAGTGTGGTTTCCTTGAATGAATGTTATGGATATCATGTTGCGGCTGTAGAGAAACGTTTGATAAGACATAAATGAAATGCTCATAAAGAGCCACTGGTTTCATCAGAACGTTCTTTCTGGATATGGAAGTGATAGCCATTCTGTAGGCATAATGAAGTGTTTGAAGAGCCTTATACGAAGACATTCCCAAGGCGCCAGAAGTAATCTGGCTTCACCACAGTGTTCTTTCAGTGAACGAGTGTTATAGCTAGTCTGTCATGCCTGTAGTGAAATGTTTAATAAGTCTTATATGAAGAGGTTTCAAACAGCCGCCAGCAAGCCGGGTTTAGCACAGTGTCCTTTAACTGTAAGTAAGTGAGAGCCATTCTGTATGGCATATACTTAAATGTTAGAGAGGTCTTATATGAAGATGTTCCTAAATAGAATCCAACAAGATGTGTTCAGGACAGAATAATTTCATCATAAGATAGTGACAGCCGTTTAGTATGGCATATACTGAAATGCTGAAAAGGACTGAAATGAAGATCTTCCTTAACAGTAAAACCAAGCCACTTTCACCATAGTGTTCTTTCATTGAATGGATGTAATAGATATTCTGTCATGCCTGTAGTCAAATGTTCAATAGGTCTTACATAAAAATACTCCTAATAATCTACCTGAAAGCTATTAAACACAACCTTCTTTCCTTGTAAGAAGGGTATGGCCATGCTGTATGCCACATACTGAAATGCTTGAAAAGCTTTATACGAAGATGTTCCTCAACAGTTACAAGAAAACTGCTTTCATCCCTGTGTTCGTTCAATGAGTGAATGTTTAGAGATTCTGTCATTCCTGCAAAGGAATGTTTAATAAGTCTTACATGAAGATGTTTCTAAACAGCTACAAGGAAATTTTTTTAAATATAGTGTTATTACATTGAATAAACATTAAAGATATCCTGTCATGACTGTAGGCAAATGTCTGATGAGACTTGAGCAAGATATTAATAAACAATTACTTGCAAGCTGGGTTCATCACAGTATTCTTTCCTGGCTATGGAGATGATAGCCATTCTGTATGGCATAAAGTGATATGTTTGAAGAGCCTTTGATTTATATTCTTAAACAGCTAACAAGCAAGATGGTTTCTTCACAGTGTTCTTTCAGTGAATGAATGTTCTAGATATTGTCACATCTGTGGTGAAATATTTGATATATGATGTTCCTAAACAGCTACCTATAAACTGGATTCAGCATGTGTTCTTTCATTTTGTGAAAATGATAGTCGCTCTGTGTGGAATATACTTAAGTATTTGAAGTGTATTATGTGCAGATGTTCCTAAACAGTGAAAAGAAGATGGGTTTTGCATAATTTTCTTTCAGATAACAAATGTTATAGACATTGTCACATCTGTAGTCAAATGTTTGATATGATTTATGTGAAAATATCCCTAAACAGCTACCTGTTGGCTTGATTAAGCACAATGCTCTTTCATTGTAAGAAAGTGATAGCTGTTCCATGTGGCATATACTGAAATGTTTGAAATGTCATCTGTGAAGATGTTCCTTAAGAGCTACTTGCTAGGTGTTTTCAAGACAATGTTCTTTCAGTGAATGGATGTTGTAGATAGTCTATCACACCCGTAGTGAAATGCTGGATAAGTTTTATGAAGATGTCCCTAAGTAGCTACAAGCAAAATGGTTTCACAACAGTGTTCTTACAGACATTGAAGGTTATAGATATTCTGTCATGCCTGTAGTGAAATGTTTGATAAGACTTGCATGAACACTTACATGAAGATGTTTCTAAACAGCCACAAGCAAGCTTTTTCAACACAGTATTTCATTGAATGAATGTAATAATTATCACATTGTGGCTGCAGAGAAACGTTTGATAAGACACACACAAAATGTTCATAAATAGCATGTGCCAGCTGGTTGCATCACAATGTTGTTTAATTTAATGGAAGTGATCATCATTCTGTATAGCATATGATGTGTTTGAATAGCCTTATATAAAGATATTCCTAAAAACTTATGAGCAATCTGGTTTCACCAGAGTGTGTTCCTCAGTGAAGGAATCTTACAGAGATTCTGTCAGAGCAGTAGTGACATGTTTGGTGTTTTGTATGAAGAAACCCTAAATGGCTTCCTGCAAGATGAGTTCAACACAGTGTTATTTCATTTTAAGAAAATGATAGTCATTCTGTTTGGCATAAACTGAAATATTAGAAAAGCCTTATATCAAGAGGTTCCTAATTAGCTACCAGCAATCTGGCTTCACAATAGTGTTCTTTCATTGAATGGATGTAATAGATACTTTGTAGTGAAATGTATGATAAGTCTCTTATGAAAAGGTTCCTAAACAGCTGCCTGCAATCTGGCTTCAGCACATTATATCATTGTCTCAAAGTGATATTCATTCAGTATGTCTTATATGGAAACGCTTGAAATGGTGAACATGAAGAAGTTTCTAAATATGTACAAGCAAGATTGTTTCTCCACAGTTTTCTTTCAGTGACTGAATGTTATGTATAGTCTGTCACGACTATTGTAAAATGTTTGATGAGTCTTATGTAAAAACGTTCCTAGATAGCTATCTGTGAGCTCTATTTAGCACAGTGTTCTTTCATTGTAGGAAAATGATACCCATTCATTATGGCATATACTGAAATGTGAGAAATGTCTTAAATACAAATGTTCCTAATAATAGCTTCAAGATGCTTTCACCACAGAGTTCTTTCAGTGAAACAATATTGCAGATATTCTGTGACACTTGTAGTGAAGTGTTAGTTAAAACTTACTTGCAAGCTGGATTCAGCACAGTGTTTCTTTCATTGTTTGAAACTCATATTCAATCAGAACAGCAAATATTGAAATGGTTGTAATGACTAATATGAAGATGATCCTTAATGGCTGCAAGTAAGATGGTTTCACCACAGTTTTCTCTCAGTGAACAAATGCTATATATATTCTGTCCCACATGCAATGAAATGTTTGTTAAGTCTTATATGAACATGTTCCTAAACAGCTACCCGCAAACTGGGCTTAGAACAGTGTTCTCACATTGTTAGTAATTGATAGGTCATCTGTAGGGCATAGGCTGAAATGTTTGAAATGTCTTATGTGAATATGCCCCTAAACAGCTGTAAACACATTTGTTTCACCAGAGTTCCTTTAGTGTCTGAATCTTATGGATATTTTTCAAGTCTGTAGTGTAATTTTTTAAGTATTTTATGAAGTTCTTCCTAAACAGATACTAGGAAACAAGGGTTCAGCTCATCCTTCTTTCCTTGAGTGAATATTAAAATTATTCTGTCATGACCATAGCGCAATATTTGTTAAGACTTATAAAAAGATATTTCTAAAAAAACAACTTTCCAGCTGGGTTCTTAACATTGTTGTTTCATTTTATGGAAGTGATAACCATTCTGGATGGAATACACTGAAATGTTTGAAAAGACTTGTATGAAGATACTCCTAAATAGCTACAAGCAATCTGGTTACACCACAGTGTTCTTTCATTTAATAAACTTTATATATAGTCTCCTATAGCTGTAGTGAAATGTTTTATATCATATCTGAAAATGTTCCTACAGCTACCTGCAAGCTGGGATCAGCACACTGACTTTTCATTGTAATAAAGTGATAGTTACTTTGTATGGCATACACTGAAATGTCAGAAAAGACTTATATGAGTGTATTTCTAAAGAGATACGAGCAAGCTGGTTTCACAATAGTGATCTTTCATTGAATTAATGTAATAGATATTCTGTCGCACATGTTGTGAAATGTTCAATAAATCTTACATGAAAATGTTACTATAAGTCTACCTGAAAGCTGAGTTAAGTACAATGTTTTTTCATTTTAAGAAAGTATAGCTGTTCTCTATGGCTCATACTGAAATGCTAGAAAAGACTTACATGAAGATGTTCCTTAAAAGCTACAAGGAAGTTGCTTTCACCACAGCATTCTTTCAATGAGGGAATGTTATAGATATTCCATCATGCCCGTAGTGAAATGTTTGATAGGACTTATTTGAAGATTCCCCTAAACAGCTGCAAGCAAGGTGTTTTCACCACAGTGTTCATTCAGAAAATGAATGTTATACGTATTCTGTCATGCCTCAAGAGAACTATTTGATGTCTTATGTGAGAGTGTTCCTGAACAGCTACAAGCAAGCTTTTTCAACATAGTGTGGTTTCCTTGAATGAATGTTATGGATATCATGTTGCGGCTGTAGAGAAACGTTTGATAAGACATAAATGAAATGCTCATAAAGAGCCACTGGTTTCATCAGAACGTTCTTTCTGGATATGGAAGTGATAGCCATTCTGTAGGCATAATGAAGTGTTTGAAGAGCCTTATACGAAGACATTCCCAAGGCGCCAGAAGTAATCTGGCTTCACCACAGTGTTCTTTCAGTGAACGAGTGTTATAGCTAGTCTGTCATGCCTGTAGTGAAATGTTTAATAAGTCTTATATGAAGAGGTTTCAAACAGCCGCCAGCAAGCCGGGTTTAGCACAGTGTCCTTTAACTGTAAGTAAGTGAGAGCCATTCTGTATGGCATATACTTAAATGTTAGAGAGGTCTTATATGAAGATGTTCCTAAATAGAATCCAACAAGATGTGTTCAGGACAGAATAATTTCATCATAAGATAGTGACAGCCGTTTAGTATGGCATATACTGAAATGCTGAAAAGGACTTCAATGAAGATCTTCCTTAACAGTAAAACCAAGCCACTTTCACCATAGTGTTCTTTCATCGAATGGATGTAATAGATATTCTGTCATGCCCGTAGTTAAATGTTCAATAGGTCTTACATAAAAATACTCCTAATAATCTACCTGAAAGCTATGAAACACAACCTTCTTTCCTTGTAAGAAGGGTATGGCCATGCTGTATGCCATATACTGAAATGCTTGAAAAGCTTTATACGAAGATGTTCCTCAACAGTTACAAGAAAACTGCTTTCATCCCCGTGTTCATTCAATGAGTGAATGTTTAGAGATTCTGTCATTCCTGCAAAGGAATGTTTAATAAGTCTTACATGAAGATGTTTCTAAACAGCTACAAGGAAATTTTTTTAAATATAGTGTTATTACATTGAATAAACATTAAAGATATCCTGTCATGACTGTAGGCAAATGTCTGATAAGACTTGAGCAAAATATTAATAAACAATTACTTGCAAGCTGGGTTCATCACAGTATTCTTTTCTGGCTATGGAGATGATAGCCATTCTGTATGGCATAAAGTGATATGTTTGAAGAGCCTTTGATTTATATTCTTAAACAGCTAACAAGCAAGATGGTTTCTTCACAGTGTTCTTTCAGTGAATGAATGTTCTAGATATTGTCACATCTGTGGTGAAATATTTGATATATGATGTTCCTAAACAGCTACCTATAAACTGGATTCAGCATGTGTTCTTTCATTTTGTGAAAATGATAGTCGCTCTGTGTGGAATATACTTAAGTATTTGAAGTGTATTATGTGCAGACGTTCCTAAACAGTGAAAAGAAGATGGTTTTTGCATAATTTTCTTTCAGATAACAAATGTTATAGACATTGTCACATCTGTAGTCAAATGTTTGATATGATTTATGTGAAAATATCCCTAAACAGCTACCTGTTGGCTTGATTAAGCACAATGCTCTTTCCTTGTAAGAAAGTGATAGCTGTTCCATGTGGCATATACTGAAATGTTTGAAATGTCATCTGTGAAGATGTTCCTTAAGAGCTACTTGCTGGGTGTTTTCAAGACAATGTTCTTTCAGTGAATGAATGTTGTAGATAGTCTATCACACCCGTAGTGAAATGCTGGATAAGTTTTATGAAGATGTCCCTAAGTAGCTACAAGCAAAATGGTTTCACAACAGTGTTCTTACAGACATTGAAGGTTATAGATATTCTGTCATGCCTGTAGTGAAATGTTTGATAAGACTTGCATGAACACTTACATGAAGATGTTTCTAAACAGCCACAAGCAAGCTTTTTCAACACAGTATTTCATTGAATGAATGTAATAATTATCACATTGTGGCTGCAGAGAAACGTTTGATAAGACACACACAAAATGTTCATAAATAGCATGTGCCAGCTGGTTGCATCACAATGTTGTTTAATTTAATGGAAGTGATCATCATTCTGTATAGCATATGATGTGTTTGAATAGCCTTATATAAAGATATTCCTAAAAACTTATCAGCAATCTGGTTTCACCAGAGTGTGTTCCTCAGTGAAGGAATCTTACAGAGATTCTGTCAGAGCAGTAGTGACATGTTTGGTGTTTTGTATGAAGAAACCCTAAATGGCTTCCTGCAAGATGAGTTCAACACAGTGTTATTTCATTTTAAGAAAATGATAGTCATTCTGTTTGGCATAAACTGAAATATTAGAAAAGCCTTATATCAAGAGGTTCCTAATTAGCTACCAGCAATCTGGCTTCACAATAGTGTTCTTTCATTGAATGGATGTAATAGATACTTTGTAGTGAAATGTATGATAAGTCTCTTATGAAAAGGTTCCTAAACAGCTGCCTGCAATCTGGCTTCAGCACATTATATCATTGTCTCAAAGTGATATTCATTCAGTATGTCTTATATGGAAACGCTTGAAATGGTGAACATGAAGAAGTTTCTAAATATGTACAAGCAAGATTGTTTCTCCACAGTTTTCTTTCAGTGACTGAATGTTATGTATAGTCTGTCACGACTATTGTAAAATGTTTGATGAGTCTTATGTAAAAACGTTCCTAGATAGCTATCTGTGAGCTCTATTTAGCACAGTGTTCTTTCATTGTAGGAAAATGATACCCATTCATTATGGCATATACTGAAATGTGAGAAATGTCTTAAATACAAATGTTCCTAATAATAGCTTCAAGATGCTTTCACCACAGAGTTCTTTCAGTGAAACAATATTGCAGATATTCTGTGACACTTGTAGTGAAGTGTTAGTTAAAACTTACTTGCAAGCTGGATTCAGCACAGTGTTTCTTTCATTGTTTGAAACTCATATTCAATCAGAACAGCAAATATTGAAATGGTTATAATGACTAATATGAAGAGGATCCTTAATGGCTGCAAGTAAGATGGTTTCACCACAGTTTTCTCTCAGTGAACAAATGCTATATATATTCTGTCCCGCATGCAATGAAATGTTTGTTAAGTCTTATATGAACATGTTCCTAAACAGCTACCCGCAAACTGGGCTTAGAACAGTGTTCTCACACTGTTAGTAATTGATAGGTCATCTGTAGGGCATATGCTGAAATGTTTGAAATGTCTTATGTGAATATGCCCCTAAACAGCTGTAAGCACATTTGTTTCACCAGAGTTCCTTTAGTGTCTGAATCTTATGGATATTTTTCAAGTCTGTAGTGTAATTTTTTAAGTATTTTATGAAGTTCTTCCTAAACGGATACTAGGAAACAAGGGTTCAGCTCATCCTTCTTTCCTTGAGTGAATATTAAAATCATTCTGTCATGACCATAGCGCAATATTTGTTAAGACTTATAAAAAGATATTTCTAAAAGACAACTTTCCAGCTGGGTTCTTAACATTGTTCTTTCATTTTATGGAAGTGATAACCATTCTGGATGGAATACACTGAAATGTTTGAAAAGACTTGTATGAAGATACTCCTAAATAGCTACAAGCAATCTGGTTACACCACAGTGTTCTTTCATTTAATAAACTTTATATATAGTCTCCTATAGCTGTAGTGAAATGTTTTATATCATATATGAAAATGTTCCTACAGCTACCTGCAAGCTGGGATCAGCACACTGACTTTTCATTGTAATAAAGTGATAGTTACTTTGTATGGCATACACTGAAATGTCAGAAAAGACTTATATGAGTCTATTTCTAAAGAGATACAAGCAAGCTGGTTTCACAATAGTGATCTTTCATTGAATTAATGTAATAGATATTCTGTCGCACATGTTGTGAAATGTTCAATAAATCTTACATGAAAATGTTACTATAAGTCTACCTGAAAGCTGAGTTAAGTACAATGTTTTTTCATTTTAAGAAAGTATAGCTGTTCTCTATGGCTCATACTGAAATGCTAGAAAAGACTTACATGAAGATGTTCCTTAAAAGCTACAAGGAAGTTGCTTTCACCACAGCATTCTTTCAATGTGTGAATGTTATAGATATTCCATCATGCCCGTAGTGAAATGTTTGATAGGACTTATTTGAAGATTCCCCTAAACAGCTGCAAGCAAGGTGTTTTCACCACAGTGTTCATTCAGAAAATGAATGTTATACGTATTCTGTCATGCCTCAAGAGAACTATTTGATGTCTTATGTGAGAGTGTTCCTGAACAGCTACAAGCAAGCTTTTTCAACATAGTGTGGTTTCCTTGAATGAATGTTATGGATATCATGTTGCGGCTGTAGAGAAACGTTTGATAAGACATAAATGAAATGCTCATAAAGAGCCACTGGTTTCATCAGAACGTTCTTTCTGGATATGGAAGTGATAGCCATTCTGTAGGCATAATGAAGTGTTTGAAGAGCCTTATACGAAGACATTCCCAAGGCGCCAGAAGTAATCTGGCTTCACCACAGTGTTCTTTCAGTGAACGAGTGTTATAGCTAGTCTGTCATGCCTGTAGTGAAATGTTTAATAAGTCTTATATGAAGAGGTTTCAAACAGCCGCCAGCAAGCCGGGTTTAGCACAGTGTCCTTTAACTGTAAGTAAGTGAGAGCCATTCTGTATGGCATATACTTAAATGTTAGAGAGGTCTTATATGAAGATGTTCCTAAATAGAATCCAACAAGATGTGTTCAGGACAGAATAATTTCATCATAAGATAGTGACAGCCGTTTAGTATGGCATATACTGAAATGCTGAAAAGGACTGAAATGAAGATCTTCCTTAACAGTAAAACCAAGCCACTTTCACCATAGTGTTCTTTCATTGAATGGATGTAATAGATATTCTGTCATGCCTGTAGTCAAATGTTCAATAGGTCTTACATAAAAATACTCCTAATAATCTACCTGAAAGCTATTAAACACAACCTTCTTTCCTTGTAACAAGGGTATGGCCATGCTGTATGCCACATACTGAAATGCTTGAAAAGCTTTATACGAAGATGTTCCTCAACAGTTACAAGAAAACTGCTTTCATCCCTGTGTTCGTTCAATGAGTGAATGTTTAGAGATTCTGTCATTCCTGCAAAGGAATGTTTAATAAGTCTTACATGAAGATGTTTCTAAACAGCTACAAGGAAATTTTTTTAAATATAGTGTTATTACATTGAATAAACATTAAAGACATCCTGTCATGACTGTAGGCAAATGTCTGATGAGACTTGAGCAAGATATTAATAAACAATTACTTGCAAGCTGGGTTCATCACAGTATTCTTTCCTGGCTATGGAGATGATAGCCATTCTGTATGGCATAAAGTGATATGTTTGAAGAGCCTTTGATTTATATTCTTAAACAGCTAACAAGCAAGATGGTTTCTTCACAGTGTTCTTTCAGTGAATGAATGTTCTAGATATTGTCACATCTGTGGTGAAATATTTGATATATGATGTTCCTAAACAGCTACCTATAAACTGGATTCAGCATGTGTTCTTTCATTTTGTGAAAATGATAGTCGCTCTGTGTGGAATATACTTAAGTATTTGAAGTGTATTATGTGCAGATGTTCCTAAACAGTGAAAAGAAGATGGTTTTTGCATAATTTTCTTTCAGATAACAAATGTTATAGACATTGTCACATCTGTAGTCAAATGTTTGATATGATTTATGTGAAAATATCCCTAAACAGCTACCTGTTGGCTTGATTAAGCACAATGCTCTTTCATTGTAAGAAAGTGATAGCTGTTCCATGTGGCATATACTGAAATGTTTGAAATGTCATCTGTGAAGATGTTCCTTAAGAGCTACTTGCTAGGTGTTTTCAAGACAATGTTCTTTCAGTGAATGGATGTTGTAGATAGTCTATCACACCCGTAGTGAAATGCTGGATAAGTTTTATGAAGATGTCCCTAAGTAGCTACAAGCAAAATGGTTTCACAACAGTGTTCTTACAGACATTGAAGGTTATAGATATTCTGTCATGCCTGTAGTGAAATGTTTGATAAGACTTGCATGAACACTTACATGAAGATGTTTCTAAACAGCCACAAGCAAGCTTTTTCAACACAGTATTTCATTGAATGAATGTAATAATTATCACATTGTGGCTGCAGAGAAACGTTTGATAAGACACACACAAAATGTTCATAAATAGCATGTGCCAGCTGGTTGCATCACAATGTTGTTTAATTTAATGGAAGTGATCATCATTCTGTATAGCATATGATGTGTGTGAATAGCCTTATATAAAGATATTCCTAAAAACTTATGAGCAATCTGGTTTCACCAGAGTGTGTTCCTCAGTGAAGGAATCTTACAGAGATTCTGTCAGAGCAGTAGTGACATGTTTGGTGTTTTGTATGAAGAAACCCTAAATGGCTTCCTGCAAGATGAGTTCAACACAGTGTTATTTCATTTTAAGAAAATGATAGTCATTCTGTTTGGCATAAACTGAAATATTAGAAAAGCCTTATATCAAGAGGTTCCTAATTAGCTACCAGCAATCTGGCTTCACAATAGTGTTCTTTCATTGAATGGATGTAATAGATACTTTGTAGTGAAATGTATGATAAGTCTCTTATGAAAAGGTTCCTAAACAGCTGCCTGCAATCTGGCTTCAGCACATTATATCATTGTCTCAAAGTGATATTCATTCAGTATGTCTTATATGGAAACGCTTGAAATGGTGAACATGAAGAAGTTTCTAAATATATACAAGCAAGATTGTTTCTCCACAGTTTTCTTTCAGTGACTGAATGTTATGTATAGTCTGTCACGACTATTGTAAAATGTTTGATGAGTCTTATGTAAAAACGTTCCTAGATAGCTATCTGTGAGCTCTATTTAGCACAGTGTTCTTTCATTGTAGGAAAATGATACCCATTCATTATGGCATATACTGAAATGTGAGAAATGTCTTAAATACAAATGTTCCTAATAATAGCTTCAAGATGCTTTCACCACAGAGTTCTTTCAGTGAAACAATATTGCAGATATTCTGTGACACTTGTAGTGAAGTGTTAGTTAAAACTTACTTGCAAGCTGGATTCAGCACAGTGTTTCTTTCATTGTTTGAAACTCATATTCAATCAGAACAGCAAATATTGAAATGGTTATAATGACTAATATGAAGAGGATCCTTAATGGCTGCAAGTAAGATGGTTTCACCACAGTTTTCTCTCAGTGAACAAATGCTATATATATTCTGTCCCGCATGCAATGAAATGTTTGTTAAGTCTTATATGAACATGTTCCTAAACAGCTACCCGCAAACTGGGCTTAGAACAGTGTTCTCACACTGTTAGTAATTGATAGGTCATCTGTAGGGCATATGCTGAAATGTTTGAAATGTCTTATGTGAATATGCCCCTAAACAGCTGTAAGCACATTTGTTTCACCAGAGTTCCTTTAGTGTCTGAATCTTATGGATATTTTTCAAGTCTGTAGTGTAATTTTTTAAGTATTTTATGAAGTTCTTCCTAAACGGATACTAGGAAACAAGGGTTCAGCTCATCCTTCTTTCCTTGAGTGAATATTAAAATCATTCTGTCATGACCATAGCGCAATATTTGTTAAGACTTATAAAAAGATATTTCTAAAAGACAACTTTCCAGCTGGGTTCTTAACATTGTTCTTTCATTTTATGGAAGTGATAACCATTCTGGATGGAATACACTGAAATGTTTGAAAAGACTTGTATGAAGATACTCCTAAATAGCTACAAGCAATCTGGTTACACCACAGTGTTCTTTCATTTAATAAACTTTATATATAGTCTCCTATAGCTGTAGTGAAATGTTTTATATCATATATGAAAATGTTCCTACAGCTACCTGCAAGCTGGGATCAGCACACTGACTTTTCATTGTAATAAAGTGATAGTTACTTTGTATGGCATACACTGAAATGTCAGAAAAGACTTATATGAGTCTATTTCTAAAGAGATACAAGCAAGCTGGTTTCACAATAGTGATCTTTCATTGAATTAATGTAATAGATATTCTGTCGCACATGTTGTGAAATGTTCAATAAATCTTACATGAAAATGTTACTATAAGTCTACCTGAAAGCTGAGTTAAGTACAATGTTTTTTCATTTTAAGAAAGTATAGCTGTTCTCTATGGCTCATACTGAAATGCTAGAAAAGACTTACATGAAGATGTTCCTTAAAAGCTACAAGGAAGTTGCTTTCACCACAGCATTCTTTCAATGAGGGAATGTTATAGATATTCCATCATGCCCGTAGTGAAATGTTTGATAGGACTTATTTGAAGATTCCCCTAAAGAGCTGCAAGCAAGGTGTTTTCACCACAGTGTTCATTCAGAAAATGAATGTTATACGTATTCTGTCATGCCTCAAGAGAACTATTTGATGTCTTATGTGAGAGTGTTCCTGAACAGCTACAAGCAAGCTTTTTCAACATAGTGTGGTTTCCTTGAATGAATGTTATGGATATCATGTTGCGGCTGTAGAGAAACGTTTGATAAGACATAAATGAAATGCTCATAAAGAGCCACTGGTTTCATCAGAACGTTCTTTCTGGATATGGAAGTGATAGCCATTCTGTAGGCATAATGAAGTGTTTGAAGAGCCTTATACGAAGACATTCCCAAGGCGCCAGAAGTAATCTGGCTTCACCACAGTGTTCTTTCAGTGAACGAGTGTTATAGCTAGTCTGTCATGCCTGTAGTGAAATGTTTAATAAGTCTTATATGAAGAGGTTTCAAACAGCCGCCAGCAAGCCGGGTTTAGCACAGTGTCCTTTAACTGTAAGTAAGTGAGAGCCATTCTGTATGGCATATACTTAAATGTTAGAGAGGTCTTATATGAAGATGTTCCTAAATAGAATCCAACAAGATGTGTTCAGGACAGAATAATTTCATCATAAGATAGTGACAGCCGTTTAGTATGGCATATACTGAAATGCTGAAAAGGACTGAAATGAAGATCTTCCTTAACAGTAAAACCAAGCCACTTTCACCATAGTGTTCTTTCATTGAATGGATGTAATAGATATTCTGTCATGCCTGTAGTCAAATGTTCAATAGGTCTTACATAAAAATACTCCTAATAATCTACCTGAAAGCTATTAAACACAACCTTCTTTCCTTGTAACAAGGGTATGGCCATGCTGTATGCCACATACTGAAATGCTTGAAAAGCTTTATACGAAGATGTTCCTCAACAGTTACAAGAAAACTGCTTTCATCCCTGTGTTCGTTCAATGAGTGAATGTTTAGAGATTCTGTCATTCCTGCAAAGGAATGTTTAATAAGTCTTACATGAAGATGTTTCTAAACAGCTACAAGGAAATTTTTTTAAATATAGTGTTATTACATTGAATAAACATTAAAGACATCCTGTCATGACTGTAGGCAAATGTCTGATGAGACTTGAGCAAGATATTAATAAACAATTACTTGCAAGCTGGGTTCATCACAGTATTCTTTCCTGGCTATGGAGATGATAGCCATTCTGTATGGCATAAAGTGATATGTTTGAAGAGCCTTTGATTTATATTCTTAAACAGCTAACAAGCAAGATGGTTTCTTCACAGTGTTCTTTCAGTGAATGAATGTTCTAGATATTGTCACATCTGTGGTGAAATATTTGATATATGATGTTCCTAAACAGCTACCTATAAACTGGATTCAGCATGTGTTCTTTCATTTTGTGAAAA
This sequence comes from Equus asinus, assembly GCF_041296235.1. NCBI lineage: Eukaryota > Metazoa > Chordata > Mammalia > Perissodactyla > Equidae > Equus > Equus asinus. The sequence goes on along the minus strand of NC_091814.1, from coordinate 7,617,674 downwards.
TGATAGTCGCTCTGTGTGGAATATACTTAAGTATTTGAAGTGTATTATGTGCAGATGTTCCTAAACAGTGAAAAGAAGATGGTTTTTGCATAATTTTCTTTCAGATAACAAATGTTATAGACATTGTCACATCTGTAGTCAAATGTTTGATATGATTTATGTGAAAATATCCCTAAACAGCTACCTGTTGGCTTGATTAAGCACAATGCTCTTTCATTGTAAGAAAGTGATAGCTGTTCCATGTGGCATATACTGAAATGTTTGAAATGTCATCTGTGAAGATGTTCCTTAAGAGCTACTTGCTAGGTGTTTTCAAGACAATGTTCTTTCAGTGAATGGATGTTGTAGATAGTCTATCACACCCGTAGTGAAATGCTGGATAAGTTTTATGAAGATGTCCCTAAGTAGCTACAAGCAAAATGGTTTCACAACAGTGTTCTTACAGACATTGAAGGTTATAGATATTCTGTCATGCCTGTAGTGAAATGTTTGATAAGACTTGCATGAACACTTACATGAAGATGTTTCTAAACAGCCACAAGCAAGCTTTTTCAACACAGTATTTCATTGAATGAATGTAATAATTATCACATTGTGGCTGCAGAGAAACGTTTGATAAGACACACACAAAATGTTCATAAATAGCATGTGCCAGCTGGTTGCATCACAATGTTGTTTAATTTAATGGAAGTGATCATCATTCTGTATAGCATATGATGTGTTTGAATAGCCTTATATAAAGATATTCCTAAAAACTTATGAGCAATCTGGTTTCACCAGAGTGTGTTCCTCAGTGAAGGAATCTTACAGAGATTCTGTCAGAGCAGTAGTGACATGTTTGGTGTTTTGTATGAAGAAACCCTAAATGGCTTCCTGCAAGATGAGTTCAACACAGTGTTATTTCATTTTAAGAAAATGATAGTCATTCTGTTTGGCATAAACTGAAATATTAGAAAAGCCTTATATCAAGAGGTTCCTAATTAGCTACCAGCAATCTGGCTTCACAATAGTGTTCTTTCATTGAATGGATGTAATAGATACTTTGTAGTGAAATGTATGATAAGTCTCTTATGAAAAGGTTCCTAAACAGCTGCCTGCAATCTGGCTTCAGCACATTATATCATTGTCTCAAAGTGATATTCATTCAGTATGTCTTATATGGAAACGCTTGAAATGGTGAACATGAAGAAGTTTCTAAATATATACAAGCAAGATTGTTTCTCCACAGTTTTCTTTCAGTGACTGAATGTTATGTATAGTCTGTCACGACTATTGTAAAATGTTTGATGAGTCTTATGTCAAAACGTTCCTAGATAGCTATCTGTGAGCTCTATTTAGCACAGTGTTCTTTCATTGTAGGAAAATGATACCCATTCATTATGGCATATACTGAAATGTGAGAAATGTCTCCAATACAAATGTTCCTAATAATAGCTTCAAGATGCTTTCACCACAGAGTTCTTTCAGTGAAACAATATTGCAGATATTCTGTGACACTTGTAGTGAAGTGTTAGTTAAAACTTACTTGCAAGCTGGATTCAGCACAGTGTTTCTTTCATTGTTTGAAACTCATATTCAATCAGAACAGCAAATATTGAAATGGTTATAATGACTAATATGAAGAGGATCCTTAATGGCTGCAAGTAAGATGGTTTCACCACAGTTTTCTCTCAGTGAACAAATGCTATATATATTCTGTCCCGCATGCAATGAAATGTTTGTTAAGTCTTATATGAACATGTTCCTAAACAGCTACCCGCAAACTGGGCTTAGAACAGTGTTCTCACACTGTTAGTAATTGATAGGTCATCTGTAGGGCATATGCTGAAATGTTTGAAATGTCTTATGTGAATATGCCCCTAAACAGCTGTAAGCACATTTGTTTCACCAGAGTTCCTTTAGTGTCTGAATCTTATGGATATTTTTCAAGTCTGTAGTGTAATTTTTTAAGTATTTTATGAAGTTCTTCCTAAACGGATACTAGGAAACAAGGGTTCAGCTCATCCTTCTTTCCTTGAGTGAATATTAAAATCATTCTGTCATGACCATAGCGCAATATTTGTTAAGACTTATAAAAAGATATTTCTAAAAGACAACTTTCCAGCTGGGTTCTTAACATTGTTCTTTCATTTTATGGAAGTGATAACCATTCTGGATGGAATACACTGAAATGTTTGAAAAGACTTGTATGAAGATACTCCTAAATAGCTACAAGCAATCTGGTTACACCACAGTGTTCTTTCATTTAATAAACTTTATATATAGTCTCCTATAGCTGTAGTGAAATGTTTTATATCATATATGAAAATGTTCCTACAGCTACCTGCAAGCTGGGATCAGCACACTGACTTTTCATTGTAATAAAGTGATAGTTACTTTGTATGGCATACACTGAAATGTCAGAAAAGACTTATATGAGTCTATTTCTAAAGAGATACAAGCAAGCTGGTTTCACAATAGTGATCTTTCATTGAATTAATGTAATAGATATTCTGTCGCACATGTTGTGAAATGTTCAATAAATCTTACATGAAAATGTTACTATAAGTCTACCTGAAAGCTGAGTTAAGTACAATGTTTTTTCATTTTAAGAAAGTATAGCTGTTCTCTATGGCTCATACTGAAATGCTAGAAAAGACTTACATGAAGATGTTCCTTAAAAGCTACAAGGAAGTTGCTTTCACCACAGCATTCTTTCAATGAGGGAATGTTATAGATATTCCATCATGCCCGTAGTGAAATGTTTGATAGGACTTATTTGAAGATTCCCCTAAACAGCTGCAAGCAAGGTGTTTTCACCACAGTGTTCATTCAGAAAATGAATGTTATACGTATTCTGTCATGCCTCAAGAGAACTATTTGATGTCTTATGTGAGAGTGTTCCTGAACAGCTACAAGCAAGCTTTTTCAACATAGTGTGGTTTCCTTGAATGAATGTTATGGATATCATGTTGCGGCTGTAGAGAAACGTTTGATAAGACATAAATGAAATGCTCATAAAGAGCCACTGGTTTCATCAGAACGTTCTTTCTGGATATGGAAGTGATAGCCATTCTGTAGGCATAATGAAGTGTTTGAAGAGCCTTATACGAAGACATTCCCAAGGCGCCAGAAGTAATCTGGCTTCACCACAGTGTTCTTTCAGTGAACGAGTGTTATAGCTAGTCTGTCATGCCTGTAGTGAAATGTTTAATAAGTCTTATATGAAGAGGTTTCAAACAGCCGCCAGCAAGCCGGGTTTAGCACAGTGTCCTTTAACTGTAAGTAAGTGAGAGCCATTCTGTATGGCATATACTTAAATGTTAGAGAGGTCTTATATGAAGATGTTCCTAAATAGAATCCAACAAGATGTGTTCAGGACAGAATAATTTCATCATAAGATAGTGACAGCCGTTTAGTATGGCATATACTGAAATGCTGAAAAGGACTGAAATGAAGATCTTCCTTAACAGTAAAACCAAGCCACTTTCACCATAGTGTTCTTTCATTGAATGGATGTAATAGATATTCTGTCACGCCTGTAGTCAAATGTTCAATAGGTCTTACATAAAAATACTCCTAATAATCTACCTGAAAGCTATTAAACACAACCTTCTTTCCTTGTAACAAGGGTATGGCCATGCTGTATGCCACATACTGAAATGCTTGAAAAGCTTTATACGAAGATGTTCCTCAACAGTTACAAGAAAACTGCTTTCATCCCTGTGTTCGTTCAATGAGTGAATGTTTAGAGATTCTGTCATTCCTGCAAAGGAATGTTTAATAAGTCTTACATGAAGATGTTTCTAAACAGCTACAAGGAAATTTTTTTAAATATAGTGTTATTACATTGAATAAACATTAAAGACATCCTGTCATGACTGTAGGCAAATGTCTGATGAGACTTGAGCAAGATATTAATAAACAATTACTTGCAAGCTGGGTTCATCACAGTATTCTTTCCTGGCTATGGAGATGATAGCCATTCTGTATGGCATAAAGTGATATGTTTGAAGAGCCTTTGATTTATATTCTTAAACAGCTAACAAGCAAGATGGTTTCTTCACAGTGTTCTTTCAGTGAATGAATGTTCTAGATATTGTCACATCTGTGGTGAAATATTTGATATATGATGTTCCTAAACAGCTACCTATAAACTGGATTCAGCATGTGTTCTTTCATTTTGTGAAAATGATAGTCGCTCTGTGTGGAATATACTTAAGTATTTGAAGTGTATTATGTGCAGACGTTCCTAAACAGTGAAAAGAAGATGGTTTTTGCATAATTTTCTTTCAGATAACAAATGTTATAGACATTGTCACATCTGTAGTCAAATGTTTGATATGATTTATGTGAAAATATCCCTAAACAGCTACCTGTTGGCTTGATTAAGCACAATGCTCTTTCCTTGTAAGAAAGTGATAGCTGTTCCATGTGGCATATACTGAAATGTTTGAAATGTCATCTGTGAAGATGTTCCTTAAGAGCTACTTGCTGGGTGTTTTCAAGACAATGTTCTTTCAGTGAATGAATGTTGTAGATAGTCTATCACACCCGTAGTGAAATGCTGGATAAGTTTTATGAAGATGTCCCTAAGTAGCTACAAGCAAAATGGTTTCACAACAGTGTTCTTACAGACATTGAAGGTTATAGATATTCTGTCATGCCTGTAGTGAAATGTTTGATAAGACTTGCATGAACACTTACATGAAGATGTTTCTAAACAGCCACAAGCAAGCTTTTTCAACACAGTATTTCATTGAATGAATGTAATAATTATCACATTGTGGCTGCAGAGAAACGTTTGATAAGACACACACAAAATGTTCATAAATAGCATGTGCCAGCTGGTTGCATCACAATGTTGTTTAATTTAATGGAAGTGATCATCATTCTGTATAGCATATGATGTGTTTGAATAGCCTTATATAAAGATATTCCTAAAAACTTATCAGCAATCTGGTTTCACCAGAGTGTGTTCCTCAGTGAAGGAATCTTACAGAGATTCTGTCAGAGCAGTAGTGACATGTTTGGTGTTTTGTATGAAGAAACCCTAAATGGCTTCCTGCAAGATGAGTTCAACACAGTGTTATTTCATTTTAAGAAAATGATAGTCATTCTGTTTGGCATAAACTGAAATATTAGAAAAGCCTTATATCAAGAGGTTCCTAATTAGCTACCAGCAATCTGGCTTCACAATAGTGTTCTTTCATTGAATGGATGTAATAGATACTTTGTAGTGAAATGTATGATAAGTCTCTTATGAAAAGGTTCCTAAACAGCTGCCTGCAATCTGGCTTCAGCACATTATATCATTGTCTCAAAGTGATATTCATTCAGTATGTCTTATATGGAAACGCTTGAAATGGTGAACATGAAGAAGTTTCTAAATATGTACAAGCAAGATTGTTTCTCCACAGTTTTCTTTCAGTGACTGAATGTTATGTATAGTCTGTCACGACTATTGTAAAATGTTTGATGAGTCTTATGTAAAAACGTTCCTAGATAGCTATCTGTGAGCTCTATTTAGCACAGTGTTCTTTCATTGTAGGAAAATGATACCCATTCATTATGGCATATACTGAAATGTGAGAAATGTCTTAAATACAAATGTTCCTAATAATAGCTTCAAGATGCTTTCACCACAGAGTTCTTTCAGTGAAACAATATTGCAGATATTCTGTGACACTTGTAGTGAAGTGTTAGTTAAAACTTACTTGCAAGCTGGATTCAGCACAGTGTTTCTTTCATTGTTTGAAACTCATATTCAATCAGAACAGCAAATATTGAAATGGTTATAATGACTAATATGAAGAGGATCCTTAATGGCTGCAAGTAAGATGGTTTCACCACAGTTTTCTCTCAGTGAACAAATGCTATATATATTCTGTCCCGCATGCAATGAAATGTTTGTTAAGTCTTATATGAACATGTTCCTAAACAGCTACCCGCAAACTGGGCTTAGAACAGTGTTCTCACACTGTTAGTAATTGATAGGTCATCTGTAGGGCATATGCTGAAATGTTTGAAATGTCTTATGTGAATATGCCCCTAAACAGCTGTAAGCACATTTGTTTCACCAGAGTTCCTTTAGTGTCTGAATCTTATGGATATTTTTCAAGTCTGTAGTGTAATTTTTTAAGTATTTTATGAAGTTCTTCCTAAACGGATACTAGGAAACAAGGGTTCAGCTCATCCTTCTTTCCTTGAGTGAATATTAAAATCATTCTGTCATGACCATAGCGCAATATTTGTTAAGACTTATAAAAAGATATTTCTAAAAGACAACTTTCCAGCTGGGTTCTTAACATTGTTCTTTCATTTTATGGAAGTGATAACCATTCTGGATGGAATACACTGAAATGTTTGAAAAGACTTGTATGAAGATACTCCTAAATAGCTACAAGCAATCTGGTTACACCACAGTGTTCTTTCATTTAATAAACTTTATATATAGTCTCCTATAGCTGTAGTGAAATGTTTTATATCATATATGAAAATGTTCCTACAGCTACCTGCAAGCTGGGATCAGCACACTGACTTTTCATTGTAATAAAGTGATAGTTACTTTGTATGGCATACACTGAAATGTCAGAAAAGACTTATATGAGTCTATTTCTAAAGAGATACAAGCAAGCTGGTTTCACAATAGTGATCTTTCATTGAATTAATGTAATAGATATTCTGTCGCACATGTTGTGAAATGTTCAATAAATCTTACATGAAAATGTTACTATAAGTCTACCTGAAAGCTGAGTTAAGTACAATGTTTTTTCATTTTAAGAAAGTATAGCTGTTCTCTATGGCTCATACTGAAATGCTAGAAAAGACTTACATGAAGATGTTCCTTAAAAGCTACAAGGAAGTTGCTTTCACCACAGCATTCTTTCAATGTGTGAATGTTATAGATATTCCATCATGCCCGTAGTGAAATGTTTGATAGGACTTATTTGAAGATTCCCCTAAACAGCTGCAAGCAAGGTGTTTTCACCACAGTGTTCATTCAGAAAATGAATGTTATACGTATTCTGTCATGCCTCAAGAGAACTATTTGATGTCTTATGTGAGAGTGTTCCTGAACAGCTACAAGCAAGCTTTTTCAACATAGTGTGGTTTCCTTGAATGAATGTTATGGATATCATGTTGCGGCTGTAGAGAAACGTTTGATAAGACATAAATGAAATGCTCATAAAGAGCCACTGGTTTCATCAGAACGTTCTTTCTGGATATGGAAGTGATAGCCATTCTGTAGGCATAATGAAGTGTTTGAAGAGCCTTATACGAAGACATTCCCAAGGCGCCAGAAGTAATCTGGCTTCACCACAGTGTTCTTTCAGTGAACGAGTGTTATAGCTAGTCTGTCATGCCTGTAGTGAAATGTTTAATAAGTCTTATATGAAGAGGTTTCAAACAGCCGCCAGCAAGCCGGGTTTAGCACAGTGTCCTTTAACTGTAAGTAAGTGAGAGCCATTCTGTATGGCATATACTTAAATGTTAGAGAGGTCTTATATGAAGATGTTCCTAAATAGAATCCAACAAGATGTGTTCAGGACAGAATAATTTCATCATAAGATAGTGACAGCCGTTTAGTATGGCATATACTGAAATGCTGAAAAGGACTGAAATGAAGATCTTCCTTAACAGTAAAACCAAGCCACTTTCACCATAGTGTTCTTTCATTGAATGGATGTAATAGATATTCTGTCATGCCTGTAGTCAAATGTTCAATAGGTCTTACATAAAAATACTCCTAATAATCTACCTGAAAGCTATTAAACACAACCTTCTTTCCTTGTAAGAAGGGTATGGCCATGCTGTATGCCACATACTGAAATGCTTGAAAAGCTTTATACGAAGATGTTCCTCAACAGTTACAAGAAAACTGCTTTCATCCCTGTGTTCGTTCAATGAGTGAATGTTTAGAGATTCTGTCATTCCTGCAAAGGAATGTTTAATAAGTCTTACATGAAGATGTTTCTAAACAGCTACAAGGAAATTTTTTTAAATATAGTGTTATTACATTGAATAAACATTAAAGATATCCTGTCATGACTGTAGGCAAATGTCTGATGAGACTTGAGCAAGATATTAATAAACAATTACTTGCAAGCTGGGTTCATCACAGTATTCTTTCCTGGCTATGGAGATGATAGCCATTCTGTATGGCATAAAGTGATATGTTTGAAGAGCCTTTGATTTATATTCTTAAACAGCTAACAAGCAAGATGGTTTCTTCACAGTGTTCTTTCAGTGAATGAATGTTCTAGATATTGTCACATCTGTGGTGAAATATTTGATATATGATGTTCCTAAACAGCTACCTATAAACTGGATTCAGCATGTGTTCTTTCATTTTGTGAAAATGATAGTCGCTCTGTGTGGAATATACTTAAGTATTTGAAGTGTATTATGTGCAGATGTTCCTAAACAGTGAAAAGAAGATGGGTTTTGCATAATTTTCTTTCAGATAACAAATGTTATAGACATTGTCACATCTGTAGTCAAATGTTTGATATGATTTATGTGAAAATATCCCTAAACAGCTACCTGTTGGCTTGATTAAGCACAATGCTCTTTCATTGTAAGAAAGTGATAGCTGTTCCATGTGGCATATACTGAAATGTTTGAAATGTCATCTGTGAAGATGTTCCTTAAGAGCTACTTGCTAGGTGTTTTCAAGACAATGTTCTTTCAGTGAATGGATGTTGTAGATAGTCTATCACACCCGTAGTGAAATGCTGGATAAGTTTTATGAAGATGTCCCTAAGTAGCTACAAGCAAAATGGTTTCACAACAGTGTTCTTACAGACATTGAAGGTTATAGATATTCTGTCATGCCTGTAGTGAAATGTTTGATAAGACTTGCATGAACACTTACATGAAGATGTTTCTAAACAGCCACAAGCAAGCTTTTTCAACACAGTATTTCATTGAATGAATGTAATAATTATCACATTGTGGCTGCAGAGAAACGTTTGATAAGACACACACAAAATGTTCATAAATAGCATGTGCCAGCTGGTTGCATCACAATGTTGTTTAATTTAATGGAAGTGATCATCATTCTGTATAGCATATGATGTGTTTGAATAGCCTTATATAAAGATATTCCTAAAAACTTATGAGCAATCTGGTTTCACCAGAGTGTGTTCCTCAGTGAAGGAATCTTACAGAGATTCTGTCAGAGCAGTAGTGACATGTTTGGTGTTTTGTATGAAGAAACCCTAAATGGCTTCCTGCAAGATGAGTTCAACACAGTGTTATTTCATTTTAAGAAAATGATAGTCATTCTGTTTGGCATAAACTGAAATATTAGAAAAGCCTTATATCAAGAGGTTCCTAATTAGCTACCAGCAATCTGGCTTCACAATAGTGTTCTTTCATTGAATGGATGTAATAGATACTTTGTAGTGAAATGTATGATAAGTCTCTTATGAAAAGGTTCCTAAACAGCTGCCTGCAATCTGGCTTCAGCACATTATATCATTGTCTCAAAGTGATATTCATTCAGTATGTCTTATATGGAAACGCTTGAAATGGTGAACATGAAGAAGTTTCTAAATATATACAAGCAAGATTGTTTCTCCACAGTTTTCTTTCAGTGACTGAATGTTATGTATAGTCTGTCACGACTATTGTAAAATGTTTGATGAGTCTTATGTAAAAACGTTCCTAGATAGCTATCTGTGAGCTCTATTTAGCACAGTGTTCTTTCATTGTAGGAAAATGATACCCATTCATTATGGCATATACTGAAATGTGAGAAATGTCTCCAATACAAATGTTCCTAATAATAGCTTCAAGATGCTTTCACCACAGAGTTCTTTCAGTGAAACAATATTGCAGATATTCTGTGACACTTGTAGTGAAGTGTTAGTTAAAACTTACTTGCAAGCTGGATTCAGCACAGTGTTTCTTTCATTGTTTGAAACTCATATTCAATCAGAACAGCAAATATTGAAATGGTTATAATGACTAATATGAAGAGGATCCTTAATGGCTGCAAGTAAGATGGTTTCACCACAGTTTTCTCTCAGTGAACAAATGCTATATATATTCTGTCCCGCATGCAATGAAATGTTTGTTAAGTCTTATATGAACATGTTCCTAAACAGCTACCCACAAACTGGGCTTAGAACAGTGTTCTCACACTGTTAGTAATTGATAGGTCATCTGTAGGGCATATGCTGAAATGTTTGAAATGTCTTATGTGAATATGCCCCTAAACAGCTGTAAGCACATTTGTTTCACCAGAGTTCCTTTAGTGTCTGAATCTTATGGATATTTTTCAAGTCTGTAGTGTAATTTTTTAAGTATTTTATGAAGTTCTTCCTAAACAGATACTAGGAAACAAGGGTTCAGCTCATCCTTCTTTCCTTGAGTGAATATTAAAATCATTCTGTCATGACCATAGCGCAATATTTGTTAAGACTTATAAAAAGATATTTCTAAAAGACAACTTTCCAGCTGGGTTCTTAACATTGTTCTTTCATTTTATGGAAGTGATAACCATTCTGGATGGAATACACTGAAATGTTTGAAAAGACTTGTATGAAGATACTCCTAAATAGCTACAAGCAATCTGGTTACACCACAGTGTTCTTTCATTTAATAAACTTTATATATAGTCTCCTATAGCTGTAGTGAAATGTTTTATATCATATATGAAAATGTTCCTACAGCTACCTGCAAGCTGGGATCAGCACACTGACTTTTCATTGTAATAAAGTGATAGTTACTTTGTATGGCATACACTGAAATGTCAGAAAAGACTTATATGAGTCTATTTCTAAAGAGATACAAGCAAGCTGGTTTCACAATAGTGATCTTTCATTGAATTAATGTAATAGATATTCTGTCGCACATGTTGTGAAATGTTCAATAAATCTTACATGAAAATGTTACTATAAGTCTACCTGAAAGCTGAGTTAAGTACAATGTTTTTTCATTTTAAGAAAGTATAGCTGTTCTCTATGGCTCATACTGAAATGCTAGAAAAGACTTACATGAAGATGTTCCTTAAAAGCTACAAGGAAGTTGCTTTCACCACAGCATTCTTTCAATGAGGGAATGTTATAGATATTCCATCATGCCCGTAGTGAAATGTTTGATAGGACTTATTTGAAGATTCCCCTAAAGAGCTGCAAGCAAGGTGTTTTCACCACAGTGTTCATTCAGAAAATGAATGTTATACGTATTCTGTCATGCCTCAAGAGAACTATTTGATGTCTTATGTGAGAGTGTTCCTGAACAGCTACAAGCAAGCTTTTTCAACATAGTGTGGTTTCCTTGAATGAATGTTATGGATATCATGTTGCGGCTGTAGAGAAACGTTTGATAAGACATAAATGAAATGCTCATAAAGAGCCACTGGTTTCATCAGAACGTTCTTTCTGGATATGGAAGTGATAGCCATTCTGTAGGCATAATGAAGTGTTTGAAGAGCCTTATACGAAGACATTCCCAAGGCGCCAGAAGTAATCTGGCTTCACCACAGTGTTCTTTCAGTGAACGAGTGTTATAGCTAGTCTGTCATGCCTGTAGTGAAATGTTTAATAAGTCTTATATGAAGAGGTTTCAAACAGCCGCCAGCAAGCCGGGTTTAGCACAGTGTCCTTTAACTGTAAGTAAGTGAGAGCCATTCTGTATGGCATATACTTAAATGTTAGAGAGGTCTTATATGAAGATGTTCCTAAATAGAATCCAACAAGATGTGTTCAGGACAGAATAATTTCATCATAAGATAGTGACAGCCGTTTAGTATGGCATATACTGAAATGCTGAAAAGGACTGAAATGAAGATCTTCCTTAACAGTAAAACCAAGCCACTTTCACCATAGTGTTCTTTCATTGAATGGATGTAATAGATATTCTGTCACGCCTGTAGTCAAATGTTCAATAGGTCTTACATAAAAATACTCCTAATAATCTACCTGAAAGCTATTAAACACAACCTTCTTTCCTTGTAAGAAGGGTATGGCCATGCTGTATGCCACATACTGAAATGCTTGAAAAGCTTTATACGAAGATGTTCCTCAACAGTTACAAGAAAACTGCTTTCATCCCTGTGTTCGTTCAATGAGTGAATGTTTAGAGATTCTGTCATTCCTGCAAAGGAATGTTTAATAAGTCTTACATGAAGATGTTTCTAAACAGCTACAAGGAAATTTTTTTAAATATAGTGTTATTACATTGAATAAACATTAAAGACATCCTGTCATGACTGTAGGCAAATGTCTGATGAGACTTGAGCAAGATATTAATAAACAATTACTTGCAAGCTGGGTTCATCACAGTATTCTTTCCTGGCTATGGAGATGATAGCCATTCTGTATGGCATAAAGTGATATGTTTGAAGAGCCTTTGATTTATATTCTTAAACAGCTAACAAGCAAGATGGTTTCTTCACAGTGTTCTTTCAGTGAATGAATGTTCTAGATATTGTCACATCTGTGGTGAAATATTTGATATATGATGTTCCTAAACAGCTACCTATAAACTGGATTCAGCATGTGTTCTTTCATTTTGTGAAAATGATAGTCGCTCTGTGTGGAATATACTTAAGTATTTGCAGTGTATTATGTGCAGATGTTCCTAAACAGTGAAAAGAAGATGGTTTTTGCATAATTTTCTTTCAGATAACAAATGTTATAGACATTGTCACATCTGTAGTCAAATGTTTGATATGATTTATGTGAAAATATCCCTAAACAGCTACCTGTTGGCTTGATTAAGCACAATGCTCTTTCATTGTAAGAAAGTGATAGCTGTTCCATGTGGCATATACTGAAATGTTTGAAATGTCATCTGTGAAGATGTTCCTTAAGAGCTACTTGCTAGGTGTTTTCAAGACAATGTTCTTTCAGTGAATGGATGTTGTAGATAGTCTATCACACCCGTAGTGAAATGCTGGATAAGTTTTATGAAGATGTCCCTAAGTAGCTACAAGCAAAATGGTTTCACAACAGTGTTCTTACAGACATTGAAGGTTATAGATATTCTGTCATGCCTGTAGTGAAATGTTTGATAAGACTTGCATGAACACTTACATGAAGATGTTTCTAAACAGCCACAAGCAAGCTTTTTCAACACAGTATTTCATTGAATGAATGTAATAATTATCACATTGTGGCTGCAGAGAAACGTTTGATAAGACACACACAAAATGTTCATAAATAGCATGTGCCAGCTGGTTGCATCACAATGTTTAATTTAATGGAAGTGATCATCATTCTGTATAGCATATGATGTGTTTGAATAGCCTTATATAAAGATATTCCTAAAAACTTATGAGCAATCTGGTTTCACCAGAGTGTGTTCCTCAGTGAAGGAATCTTACAGAGATTCTGTCAGAGCAGTAGTGACATGTTTGGTGTTTTGTATGAAGAAACCCTAAATGGCTTCCTGCAAGATGAGTTCAACACAGTGTTATTTCATTTTAAGAAAATGATAGTCATTCTGTTTGGCATAAACTGAAATATTAGAAAAGCCTTATATCAAGAGGTTCCTAATTAGCTACCAGCAATCTGGCTTCACAATAGTGTTCTTTCATTGAATGGATGTAATAGATACTTTGTAGTGAAATGTATGATAAGTCTCTTATGAAAAGGTTCCTAAACAGCTGCCTGCAATCTGGCTTCAGCACATTATATCATTGTCTCAAAGTGATATTCATTCAGTATGTCTTATATGGAAACGCTTGAAATGGTGAACATGAAGAAGTTTCTAAATATGTACAAGCAAGATTGTTTCTCCACAGTTTTCTTTCAGTGACTGAATGTTATGTATAGTCTGTCACGACTATTGTAAAATGTTTGATGAGTCTTATGTCAAAACGTTCCTAGATAGCTATCTGTGAGCTCTATTTAGCACAGTGTTCTTTCATTGTAGGAAAATGATACCCATTCATTATGGCATATACTGAAATGTGAGAAATGTCTCAAATACAAATGTTCCTAATAATAGCTTCAAGATGCTTTCACCACAGAGTTCTTTCAGTGAAACAATATTGCAGATATTCTGTGACACTTGTAGTGAAGTGTTAGTTAAAACTTACTTGCAAGCTGGATTCAGCACAGTGTTTCTTTCATTGTTTGAAACTCATATTCAATCAGAACAGCAAATATTGAAATGGTTATAATGACTAATATGAAGAGGATCCTTAATGGCTGCAAGTAAGATGGTTTCACCACAGTTTTCTCTCAGTGAACAAATGCTATATATATTCTGTCCCGCATGCAATGAAATGTTTGTTAAGTCTTATATGAACATGTTCCTAAACAGCTACCCGCAAACTGGGCTTAGAACAGTGTTCTCACACTGTTAGTAATTGATAGGTCATCTGTAGGGCATATGCTGAAATGTTTGAAATGTCTTATGTGAATATGCCCCTAAACAGCTGTAAGCACATTTGTTTCACCAGAGTTCCTTTAGTGTCTGAATCTTATGGATATTTTTCAAGTCTGTAGTGTAATTTTTTAAGTATTTTATGAAGTTCTTCCTAAACGGATACTAGGAAACAAGGGTTCAGCTCATCCTTCTTTCCTTGAGTGAATATTAAAATCATTCTGTCATGACCATAGCGCAATATTTGTTAAGACTTATAAAAAGATATTTCTAAAAGACAACTTTCCAGCTGGGTTCTTAACATTGTTCTTTCATTTTATGGAAGTGATAACCATTCTGGATGGAATACACTGAAATGTTTGAAAAGACTTGTATGAAGATACTCCTAAATAGCTACAAGCAATCTGGTTACACCACAGTGTTCTTTCATTTAATAAACTTTATATATAGTCTCCTATAGCTGTAGTGAAATGTTTTATATCATATATGAAAATGTTCCTACAGCTACCTGCAAGCTGGGATCAGCACACTGACTTTTCATTGTAATAAAGTGATAGTTACTTTGTATGGCATACACTGAAATGTCAGAAAAGACTTATATGAGTCTATTTCTAAAGAGATACAAGCAAGCTGGTTTCACAATAGTGATCTTTCATTGAATTAATGTAATAGATATTCTGTCGCACATGTTGTGAAATGTTCAATAAATCTTACATGAAAATGTTACTATAAGTCTACCTGAAAGCTGAGTTAAGTACAATGTTTTTTCATTTTAAGAAAGTATAGCTGTTCTCTATGGCTCATACTGAAATGCTAGAAAAGACTTACATGAAGATGTTCCTTAAAAGCTACAAGGAAGTTGCTTTCACCACAGCATTCTTTCAATGAGGGAATGTTATAGATATTCCATCATGCCCGTAGTGAAATGTTTGATAGGACTTATTTGAAGATTCCCCTAAACAGCTGCAAGCAAGGTGTTTTCACCACAGTGTTCATTCAGAAAATGAATGTTATACGTATTCTGTCATGCCTCAAGAGAACTATTTGATGTCTTATGTGAGAGTGTTCCTGAACAGCTACAAGCAAGCTTTTTCAACATAGTGTGGTTTCCTTGAATGAATGTTATGGATATCATGTTGCGGCTGTAGAGAAACGTTTGATAAGACATAAATGAAATGCTCATAAAGAGCCACTGGTTTCATCAGAACGTTCTTTCTGGATATGGAAGTGATAGCCATTCTGTAGGCATAATGAAGTGTTTGAAGAGCCTTATACGAAGACATTCCCAAGGCGCCAGAAGTAATCTGGCTTCACCACAGTGTTCTTTCAGTGAACGAGTGTTATAGCTAGTCTGTCATGCCTGTAGTGAAATGTTTAATAAGTCTTATATGAAGAGGTTTCAAACAGCCGCCAGCAAGCCGGGTTTAGCACAGTGTCCTTTAACTGTAAGTAAGTGAGAGCCATTCTGTATGGCATATACTTAAATGTTAGAGAGGTCTTATATGAAGATGTTCCTAAATAGAATCCAACAAGATGTGTTCAGGACAGAATAATTTCATCATAAGATAGTGACAGCCGTTTAGTATGGCATATACTGAAATGCTGAAAAGGACTGAAATGAAGATCTTCCTTAACAGTAAAACCAAGCCACTTTCACCATAGTGTTCTTTCATTGAATGGATGTAATAGATATTCTGTCATGCCTGTAGTCAAATGTTCAATAGGTCTTACATAAAAATACTCCTAATAATCTACCTGAAAGCTATTAAACACAACCTTCTTTCCTTGTAAGAAGGGTATGGCCATGCTGTATGCCATATACTGAAATGCTTGAAAAGCTTTATACGAAGATGTTCCTCAACAGTTACAAGAAAACTGCTTTCATCCCTGTGTTCGTTCAATGAGTGAATGTTTAGAGATTCTGTCATTCCTGCAAAGGAATGTTTAATAAGTCTTACATGAAGATGTTTCTAAACAGCTACAAGGAAATTTTTTTAAATATAGTGTTATTACATTGAATAAACATTAAAGACATCCTGTCATGACTGTAGGCAAATGTCTGATGAGACTTGAGCAAGATATTAATAAACAATTACTTGCAAGCTGGGTTCATCACAGTATTCTTTCCTGGCTATGGAGATGATAGCCATTCTGTATGGCATAAAGTGATATGTTTGAAGAGCCTTTGATTTATATTCTTAAACAGCTAACAAGCAAGATGGTTTCTTCACAGTGTTCTTTCAGTGAATGAATGTTCTAGATATTGTCACATCTGTGGTGAAATATTTGATATATGATGTTCCTAAACAGCTACCTATAAACTGGATTCAGCATGTGTTCTTTCATTTTGTGAAAATGATAGTCGCTCTGTGTGGAATATACTTAAGTATTTGAAGTGTATTATGTGCAGATGTTCCTAAACAGTGAAAAGAAGATGGTTTTTGCATAATTTTCTTTCAGATAACAAATGTTATAGACATTGTCACATCTGTAGTCAAATGTTTGATATGATTTATGTGAAAATATCCCTAAACAGCTACCTGTTGGCTTGATTAAGCACAATGCTCTTTCATTGTAAGAAAGTGATAGCTGTTCCATGTGGCATATACTGAAATGTTTGAAATGTCATCTGTGAAGATGTTCCTTAAGAGCTACTTGCTAGGTGTTTTCAAGACAATGTTCTTTCAGTGAATGGATGTTGTAGATAGTCTATCACACCCGTAGTGAAATGCTGGATAAGTTTTATGAAGATGTCCCTAAGTAGCTACAAGCAAAATGGTTTCACAACAGTGTTCTTACAGACATTGAAGGTTATAGATATTCTGTCATGCCTGTAGTGAAATGTTCAATAGGTCTTACATAAAAATACTCCTAATAATCTACCTGAAAGCTATTAAACACAACCTTCTTTCCTTGTAAGAAGGGTATGGCCATGCTGTATGCCATATACTGAAATGCTTGAAAAGCTTTATACGAAGATGTTCCTCAACAGTTACAAGAAAACTGCTTTCATCCCTGTGTTCGTTCAATGAGTGAATGTTTAGAGATTCTGTCATTCCTGCAAAGGAATGTTTAATAAGTCTTACATGAAGATGTTTCTAAACAGCTACAAGGAAATTTTTTTAAATATAGTGTTATTACATTGAATAAACATTAAAGACATCCTGTCATGACTGTAGGCAAATGTCTGATGAGACTTGAGCAAGATATTAATAAACAATTACTTGCAAGCTGGGTTCATCACAGTATTCTTTCCTGGCTATGGAGATGATAGCCATTCTGTATGGCATAAAGTGATATGTTTGAAGAGCCTTTGATTTATATTCTTAAACAGCTAACAAGCAAGATGGTTTCTTCACAGTGTTCTTTCAGTGAATGAATGTTCTAGATATTGTCACATCTGTGGTGAAATATTTGATATATGATGTTCCTAAACAGCTACCTATAAACTGGATTCAGCATGTGTTCTTTCATTTTGTGAAAATGATAGTCGCTCTGTGTGGAATATACTTAAGTATTTGAAGTGTATTATGTGCAGATGTTCCTAAACAGTGAAAAGAAGATGGTTTTTGCATAATTTTCTTTCAGATAACAAATGTTATAGACATTGTCACATCTGTAGTCAAATGTTTGATATGATTTATGTGAAAATATCCCTAAACAGCTACCTGTTGGCTTGATTAAGCACAATGCTCTTTCATTGTAAGAAAGTGATAGCTGTTCCATGTGGCATATACTGAAATGTTTGAAATGTCATCTGTGAAGATGTTCCTTAAGAGCTACTTGCTAGGTGTTTTCAAGACAATGTTCTTTCAGTGAATGGATGTTGTAGATAGTCTATCACACCCGTAGTGAAATGCTGGATAAGTTTTATGAAGATGTCCCTAAGTAGCTACAAGCAAAATGGTTTCACAACAGTGTTCTTACAGACATTGAAGGTTATAGATATTCTGTCATGCCTGTAGTGAAATGTTTGATAAGACTTGCATGAACACTTACATGAAGATGTTTCTAAACAGCCACAAGCAAGCTTTTTCAACACAGTATTTCATTGAATGAATGTAATAATTATCACATTGTGGCTGCAGAGAAACGTTTGATAAGACACACACAAAATGTTCATAAATAGCATGTGCCAGCTGGTTGCATCACAATGTTGTTTAATTTAATGGAAGTGATCATCATTCTGTATAGCATATGATGTGTTTGAATAGCCTTATATAAAGATATTCCTAAAAACTTATGAGCAATCTGGTTTCACCAGAGTGTGTTCCTCAGTGAAGGAATCTTACAGAGATTCTGTCAGAGCAGTAGTGACATGTTTGGTGTTTTGTATGAAGAAACCCTAAATGGCTTCCTGCAAGATGAGTTCAACACAGTGTTATTTCATTTTAAGAAAATGATAGTCATTCTGTTTGGCATAAACTGAAATATTAGAAAAGCCTTATATCAAGAGGTTCCTAATTAGCTACCAGCAATCTGGCTTCACAATAGTGTTCTTTCATTGAATGGATGTAATAGATACTTTGTAGTGAAATGTATGATAAGTCTCTTATGAAAAGGTTCCTAAACAGCTGCCTGCAATCTGGCTTCAGCACATTATATCATTGTCTCAAAGTGATATTCATTCAGTATGTCTTATATGGAAACGCTTGAAATGGTGAACATGAAGAAGTTTCTAAATATATACAAGCAAGATTGTTTCTCCACAGTTTTCTTTCAGTGACTGAATGTTATGTATAGTCTGTCACGACTATTGTAAAATGTTTGATGAGTCTTATGTAAAAACGTTCCTAGATAGCTATCTGTGAGCTCTATTTAGCGCAGTGTTCTTTCATTGTAGGAAAATGATACCCATTCATTATGGCATATACTGAAATGTGAGAAATGTCTCCAATACAAATGTTCCTAATAATAGCTTCAAGATGCTTTCACCACAGAGTTCTTTCAGTGAAACAATATTGCAGATATTCTGTGACACTTGTAGTGAAGTGTTAGTTAAAAATTACTTGCAAGCTGGATTCAGCACAGTGTTTCTTTCATTGTTTGAAACTCATATTCAATCAGAACAGCAAATATTGAAATGGTTATAATGACTAATATGAAGAGGATCCTTAATGGCTGCAAGTAAGATGGTTTCACCACAGTTTTCTCTCAGTGAACAAATGCTATATATATTCTGTCCCGCATGCAATGAAATGTTTGTTAAGTCTTATATGAACATGTTCCTAAACAGCTACCCGCAAACTGGGCTTAGAACAGTGTTCTCACACTGTTAGTAATTGATAGGTCATCTGTAGGGCATATGCTGAAATGTTTGAAATGTCTTATGTGAATATGCCCCTAAACAGCTGTAAGCACATTTGTTTCACCAGAGTTCCTTTAGTGTCTGAATCTTATGGATATTTTTCAAGTCTGTAGTGTAATTTTTTAAGTATTTTATGAAGTTCTTCCTAAACAGATACTAGGAAACAAGGGTTCAGCTCATCCTTCTTTCCTTGAGTGAATATTAAAATCATTCTGTCATGACCATAGCGCAATATTTGTTAAGACTTATAAAAAGATATTTCTAAAAGACAACTTTCCAGCTGGGTTCTTAACATTGTTCTTTCATTTTATGGAAGTGATAACCATTCTGGATGGAATACACTGAAATGTTTGAAAAGACTTGTATGAAGATACTCCTAAATAGCTACAAGCAATCTGGTTACACCACAGTGTTCTTTCATTTAATAAACTTTATATATAGTCTCCTATAGCTGTAGTGAAATGTTTTATATCATATATGAAAATGTTCCTACAGCTACCTGCAAGCTGGGATCAGCACACTGACTTTTCATTGTAATAAAGTGATAGTTACTTTGTATGGCATACACTGAAATGTCAGAAAAGACTTATATGAGTGTATTTCTAAAGAGATACAAGCAAGCTGGTTTCACAATAGTGATCTTTCATTGAATTAATGTAATAGATATTCTGTCGCACATGTTGTGAAATGTTCAATAAATCTTACATGAAAATGTTACTATAAGTCTACCTGAAAGCTGAGTTAAGTACAATGTTTTTTCATTTTAAGAAAGTATAGCTGTTCTCTATGGCTCATACTGAAATGCTAGAAAAGACTTACATGAAGATGTTCCTTAAAAGCTACAAGGAAGTTGCTTTCACCACAGCATTCTTTCAATGAGGGAATGTTATAGATATTCCATCATGCCCGTAGTGAAATGTTTGATAGGACTTATTTGAAGATTCCCCTAAAGAGCTGCAAGCAAGGTGTTTTCACCACAGTGTTCATTCAGAAAATGAATGTTATACGTATTCTGTCATGCCTCAAGAGAACTATTTGATGTCTTATGTGAGAGTGTTCCTGAACAGCTACAAGCAAGCTTTTTCAACATAGTGTGGTTTCCTTGAATGAATGTTATGGATATCATGTTGCGGCTGTAGAGAAACGTTTGATAAGACATAAATGAAATGCTCATAAAGAGCCACTGGTTTCATCAGAACGTTCTTTCTGGATATGGAAGTGATAGCCATTCTGTAGGCATAATGAAGTGTTTGAAGAGCCTTATACGAAGACATTCCCAAGGCGCCAGAAGTAATCTGGCTTCACCACAGTGTTCTTTCAGTGAACGAGTGTTATAGCTAGTCTGTCATGCCTGTAGTGAAATGTTTAATAAGTCTTATATGAAGAGGTTTCAAACAGCCGCCAGCAAGCCGGGTTTAGCACAGTGTCCTTTAACTGTAAGTAAGTGAGAGCCATTCTGTATGGCATATACTTAAATGTTAGAGAGGTCTTATATGAAGATGTTCCTAAATAGAATCCAACAAGATGTGTTCAGGACAGAATAATTTCATCATAAGATAGTGACAGCCGTTTAGTATGGCATATACTGAAATGCTGAAAAGGACTGAAATGAAGATCTTCCTTAACAGTAAAACCAAGCCACTTTCACCATAGTGTTCTTTCATTGAATGGATGTAATAGATATTCTGTCATGCCTGTAGTCAAATGTTCAATAGGTCTTACATAAAAATACTCCTAATAATCTACCTGAAAGCTATGAAACACAACCTTCTTTCCTTGTAAGAAGGGTATGGCCATGCTGTATGCCACATACTGAAATGCTTGAAAAGCTTTATACGAAGATGTTCCTCAACAGTTACAAGAAAACTGCTTTCATCCCTGTGTTCGTTCAATGAGTGAATGTTTAGAGATTCTGTCATTCCTGCAAAGGAATGTTTAATAAGTCTTACATGAAGATGTTTCTAAACAGCTACAAGGAAATTTTTTTAAATATAGTGTTATTACATTGAATAAACATTAAAGACATCCTGTCATGACTGTAGGCAAATGTCTGATGAGACTTGAGCAAGATATTAATAAACAATTACTTGCAAGCTGGGTTCATCACAGTATTCTTTCCTGGCTATGGAGATGATAGCCATTCTGTATGGCATAAAGTGATATGTTTGAAGAGCCTTTGATTTATATTCTTAAACAGCTAACAAGCAAGATGGTTTCTTCACAGTGTTCTTTCAGTGAATGAATGTTCTAGATATTGTCACATCTGTGGTGAAATATTTGATATATGATGTTCCTAAACAGCTACCTATAAACTGGATTCAGCATGTGTTCTTTCATTTTGTGAAAATGATAGTCGCTCTGTGTGGAATATACTTAAGTATTTGCAGTGTATTATGTGCAGATGTTCCTAAACAGTGAAAAGAAGATGGTTTTTGCATAATTTTCTTTCAGATAACAAATGTTATAGACATTGTCACATCTGTAGTCAAATGTTTGATATGATTTATGTGAAAATATCCCTAAACAGCTACCTGTTGGCTTGATTAAGCACAATGCTCTTTCATTGTAAGAAAGTGATAGCTGTTCCATGTGGCATATACTGAAATGTTTGAAATGTCATCTGTGAAGATGTTCCTTAAGAGCTACTTGCTAGGTGTTTTCAAGACAATGTTCTTTCAGTGAATGGATGTTGTAGATAGTCTATCACACCCGTAGTGAAATGCTGGATAAGTTTTATGAAGATGTCCCTAAGTAGCTACAAGCAAAATGGTTTCACAACAGTGTTCTTACAGACATTGAAGGTTATAGATATTCTGTCATGCCTGTAGTGAAATGTTTGATAAGACTTGCATGAACACTTACATGAAGATGTTTCTAAACAGCCACAAGCAAGCTTTTTCAACACAGTATTTCATTGAATGAATGTAATAATTATCACATTGTGGCTGCAGAGAAACGTTTGATAAGACACACACAAAATGTTCATAAATAGCATGTGCCAGCTGGTTGCATCACAATGTTGTTTAATTTAATGGAAGTGATCATCATTCTGTATAGCATATGATGTGTTTGAATAGCCTTATATAAAGATATTCCTAAAAACTTATGAGCAATCTGGTTTCACCAGAGTGTGTTCCTCAGTGAAGGAATCTTACAGAGATTCTGTCAGAGCAGTAGTGACATGTTTGGTGTTTTGTATGAAGAAACCCTAAATGGCTTCCTGCAAGATGAGTTCAACACAGTGTTATTTCATTTTAAGAAAATGATAGTCATTCTGTTTGGCATAAACTGAAATATTAGAAAAGCCTTATATCAAGAGGTTCCTAATTAGCTACCAGCAATCTGGCTTCACAATAGTGTTCTTTCATTGAATGGATGTAATAGATACTTTGTAGTGAAATGTATGATAAGTCTCTTATGAAAAGGTTCCTAAACAGCTGCCTGCAATCTGGCTTCAGCACATTATATCATTGTCTCAAAGTGATATTCATTCAGTATGTCTTATATGGAAACGCTTGAAATGGTGAACATGAAGAAGTTTCTAAATATATACAAGCAAGATTGTTTCTCCACAGTTTTCTTTCAGTGACTGAATGTTATGTATAGTCTGTCACGACTATTGTAAAATGTTTGATGAGTCTTATGTCAAAACGTTCCTAGATAGCTATCTGTGAGCTCTATTTAGCACAGTGTTCTTTCATTGTAGGAAAATGATACCCATTCATTATGGCATATACTGAAATGTGAGAAATGTCTCCAATACAAATGTTCCTAATAATAGCTTCAAGATGCTTTCACCACAGAGTTCTTTCAGTGAAACAATATTGCAGATATTCTGTGACACTTGTAGTGAAGTGTTAGTTAAAACTTACTTGCAAGCTGGATTCAGCACAGTGTTTCTTTCATTGTTTGAAACTCATATTCAATCAGAACAGCAAATATTGAAATGGTTATAATGACTAATATGAAGAGGATCCTTAATGGCTGCAAGTAAGATGGTTTCACCACAGTTTTCTCTCAGTGAACAAATGCTATATATATTCTGTCCCGCATGCAATGAAATGTTTGTTAAGTCTTATATGAACATGTTCCTAAACAGCTACCCGCAAACTGGGCTTAGAACAGTGTTCTCACACTGTTAGTAATTGATAGGTCATCTGTAGGGCATATGCTGAAATGTTTGAAATGTCTTATGTGAATATGCCCCTAAACAGCTGTAAGCACATTTGTTTCACCAGAGTTCCTTTAGTGTCTGAATCTTATGGATATTTTTCAAGTCTGTAGTGTAATTTTTTAAGTATTTTATGAAGTTCTTCCTAAACGGATACTAGGAAACAAGGGTTCAGCTCATCCTTCTTTCCTTGAGTGAATATTAAAATCATTCTGTCATGACCATAGCGCAATATTTGTTAAGACTTATAAAAAGATATTTCTAAAAGACAACTTTCCAGCTGGGTTCTTAACATTGTTCTTTCATTTTATGGAAGTGATAACCATTCTGGATGGAATACACTGAAATGTTTGAAAAGACTTGTATGAAGATACTCCTAAATAGCTACAAGCAATCTGGTTACACCACAGTGTTCTTTCATTTAATAAACTTTATATATAGTCTCCTATAGCTGTAGTGAAATGTTTTATATCATATATGAAAATGTTCCTACAGCTACCTGCAAGCTGGGATCAGCACACTGACTTTTCATTGTAATAAAGTGATAGTTACTTTGTATGGCATACACTGAAATGTCAGAAAAGACTTATATGAGTCTATTTCTAAAGAGATACAAGCAAGCTGGTTTCACAATAGTGATCTTTCATTGAATTAATGTAATAGATATTCTGTCGCACATGTTGTGAAATGTTCAATAAATCTTACATGAAAATGTTACTATAAGTCTACCTGAAAGCTGAGTTAAGTACAATGTTTTTTCATTTTAAGAAAGTATAGCTGTTCTCTATGGCTCATACTGAAATGCTAGAAAAGACTTACATGAAGATGTTCCTTAAAAGCTACAAGGAAGTTGCTTTCACCACAGCATTCTTTCAATGAGGGAATGTTATAGATATTCCATCATGCCCGTAGTGAAATGTTTGATAGGACTTATTTGAAGATTCCCCTAAAGAGCTGCAAGCAAGGTGTTTTCACCACAGTGTTCATTCAGAAAATGAATGTTATACGTATTCTGTCATGCCTCAAGAGAACTATTTGATGTCTTATGTGAGAGTGTTCCTGAACAGCTACAAGCAAGCTTTTTCAACATAGTGTGGTTTCCTTGAATGAATGTTATGGATATCATGTTGCGGCTGTAGAGAAACGTTTGATAAGACATAAATGAAATGCTCATAAAGAGCCACTGGTTTCATCAGAACGTTCTTTCTGGATATGGAAGTGATAGCCATTCTGTAGGCATAATGAAGTGTTTGAAGAGCCTTATACGAAGACATTCCCAAGGCGCCAGAAGTAATCTGGCTTCACCACAGTGTTCTTTCAGTGAACGAGTGTTATAGCTAGTCTGTCATGCCTGTAGTGAAATGTTTAATAAGTCTTATATGAAGAGGTTTCAAACAGCCGCCAGCAAGCCGGGTTTAGCACAGTGTCCTTTAACTGTAAGTAAGTGAGAGCCATTCTGTATGGCATATACTTAAATGTTAGAGAGGTCTTATATGAAGATGTTCCTAAATAGAATCCAACAAGATGTGTTCAGGACAGAATAATTTCATCATAAGATAGTGACAGCCGTTTAGTATGGCATATACTGAAATGCTGAAAAGGACTGAAATGAAGATCTTCCTTAACAGTAAAACCAAGCCACTTTCACCATAGTGTTCTTTCATTGAATGGATGTAATAGATATTCTGTCATGCCTGTAGTTAAATGTTCAATAGGTCTTACATAAAAATACTCCTAATAATCTACCTGAAAGCTATGAAACACAACCTTCTTTCCTTGTAACAAGGGTATGGCCATGCTGTATGCCACATACTGAAATGCTTGAAAAGCTTTATACGAAGATGTTCCTCAACAGTTACAAGAAAACTGCTTTCATCCCTGTGTTCGTTCAATGAGTGAATGTTTAGAGATTCTGTCATTCCTGCAAAGGAATGTTTAATAAGTCTTACATGAAGATGTTTCTAAACAGCTACAAGGAAATTTTTTTAAATATAGTGTTATTACATTGAATAAACATTAAAGATATCCTGTCATGACTGTAGGCAAATGTCTGATGAGACTTGAGCAAGATATTAATAAACAATTACTTGCAAGCTGGGTTCATCACAGTATTCTTTCCTGGCTATGGAGATGATAGCCATTCTGTATGGCATAAAGTGATATGTTTGAAGAGCCTTTGATTTATATTCTTAAACAGCTAACAAGCAAGATGGTTTCTTCACAGTGTTCTTTCAGTGAATGAATGTTCTAGATATTGTCACATCTGTGGTGAAATATTTGATATATGATGTTCCTAAACAGCTACCTATAAACTGGATTCAGCATGTGTTCTTTCATTTTGTGAAAATGATAGTCGCTCTGTGTGGAATATACTTAAGTATTTGAAGTGTATTATGTGCAGATGTTCCTAAACAGTGAAAAGAAGATGGTTTTTGCATAATTTTCTTTCAGATAACAAATGTTATAGACATTGTCACATCTGTAGTCAAATGTTTGATATGATTTATGTGAAAATATCCCTAAACAGCTACCTGTTGGCTTGATTAAGCACAATGCTCTTTCATTGTAAGAAAGTGATAGCTGTTCCATGTGGCATATACTGAAATGTTTGAAATGTCATCTGTGAAGATGTTCCTTAAGAGCTACTTGCTAGGTGTTTTCAAGACAATGTTCTTTCAGTGAATGGATGTTGTAGATAGTCTATCACACCCGTAGTGAAATGCTGGATAAGTTTTATGAAGATGTCCCTAAGTAGCTACAAGCAAAATGGTTTCACAACAGTGTTCTTACAGACATTGAAGGTTATAGATATTCTGTCATGCCTGTAGTGAAATGTTTGATAAGACTTGCATGAACACTTACATGAAGATGTTTCTAAACAGCCACAAGCAAGCTTTTTCAACACAGTATTTCATTGAATGAATGTAATAATTATCACATTGTGGCTGCAGAGAAACGTTTGATAAGACACACACAAAATGTTCATAAATAGCATGTGCCAGCTGGTTGCATCACAATGTTGTTTAATTTAATGGAAGTGATCATCATTCTGTATAGCATATGATGTGTTTGAATAGCCTTATATAAAGATATTCCTAAAAACTTATGAGCAATCTGGTTTCACCAGAGTGTGTTCCTCAGTGAAGGAATCTTACAGAGATTCTGTCAGAGCAGTAGTGACATGTTTGGTGTTTTGTATGAAGAAACCCTAAATGGCTTCCTGCAAGATGAGTTCAACACAGTGTTATTTCATTTTAAGAAAATGATAGTCATTCTGTTTGGCATAAACTGAAATATTAGAAAAGCCTTATATCAAGAGGTTCCTAATTAGCTACCAGCAATCTGGCTTCACAATAGTGTTCTTTCATTGAATGGATGTAATAGATACTTTGTAGTGAAATGTATGATAAGTCTCTTATGAAAAGGTTCCTAAACAGCTGCCTGCAATCTGGCTTCAGCACATTATATCATTGTCTCAAAGTGATATTCATTCAGTATGTCTTATATGGAAACGCTTGAAATGGTGAACATGAAGAAGTTTCTAAATATATACAAGCAAGATTGTTTCTCCACAGTTTTCTTTCAGTGACTGAATGTTATGTATAGTCTGTCACGACTATTGTAAAATGTTTGATGAGTCTTATGTAAAAACGTTCCTAGATAGCTATCTGTGAGCTCTATTTAGCGCAGTGTTCTTTCATTGTAGGAAAATGATACCCATTCATTATGGCATATACTGAAATGTGAGAAATGTCTCCAATACAAATGTTCCTAATAATAGCTTCAAGATGCTTTCACCACAGAGTTCTTTCAGTGAAACAATATTGCAGATATTCTGTGACACTTGTAGTGAAGTGTTAGTTAAAAATTACTTGCAAGCTGGATTCAGCACAGTGTTTCTTTCATTGTTTGAAACTCATATTCAATCAGAACAGCAAATATTGAAATGGTTATAATGACTAATATGAAGAGGATCCTTAATGGCTGCAAGTAAGATGGTTTCACCACAGTTTTCTCTCAGTGAACAAATGCTATATATATTCTGTCCCGCATGCAATGAAATGTTTGTTAAGTCTTATATGAACATGTTCCTAAACAGCTACCCGCAAACTGGGCTTAGAACAGTGTTCTCACACTGTTAGTAATTGATAGGTCATCTGTAGGGCATATGCTGAAATGTTTGAAATGTCTTATGTGAATATGCCCCTAAACAGCTGTAAGCACATTTGTTTCACCAGAGTTCCTTTAGTGTCTGAATCTTATGGATATTTTTCAAGTCTGTAGTGTAATTTTTTAAGTATTTTATGAAGTTCTTCCTAAACAGATACTAGGAAACAAGGGTTCAGCTCATCCTTCTTTCCTTGAGTGAATATTAAAATCATTCTGTCATGACCATAGCGCAATATTTGTTAAGACTTATAAAAAGATATTTCTAAAAGACAACTTTCCAGCTGGGTTCTTAACATTGTTCTTTCATTTTATGGAAGTGATAACCATTCTGGATGGAATACACTGAAATGTTTGAAAAGACTTGTATGAAGATACTCCTAAATAGCTACAAGCAATCTGGTTACACCACAGTGTTCTTTCATTTAATAAACTTTATATATAGTCTCCTATAGCTGTAGTGAAATGTTTTATATCATATATGAAAATGTTCCTACAGCTACCTGCAAGCTGGGATCAGCACACTGACTTTTCATTGTAATAAAGTGATAGTTACTTTGTATGGCATACACTGAAATGTCAGAAAAGACTTATATGAGTGTATTTCTAAAGAGATACAAGCAAGCTGGTTTCACAATAGTGATCTTTCATTGAATTAATGTAATAGATATTCTGTCGCACATGTTGTGAAATGTTCAATAAATCTTACATGAAAATGTTACTATAAGTCTACCTGAAAGCTGAGTTAAGTACAATGTTTTTTCATTTTAAGAAAGTATAGCTGTTCTCTATGGCTCATACTGAAATGCTAGAAAAGACTTACATGAAGATGTTCCTTAAAAGCTACAAGGAAGTTGCTTTCACCACAGCATTCTTTCAATGTGTGAATGTTATAGATATTCCATCATGCCCGTAGTGAAATGTTTGATAGGACTTATTTGAAGATTCCCCTAAAGAGCTGCAAGCAAGGTGTTTTCACCACAGTGTTCATTCAGAAAATGAATGTTATACGTATTCTGTCATGCCTCAAGAGAACTATTTGATGTCTTATGTGAGAGTGTTCCTGAACAGCTACAAGCAAGCTTTTTCAACATAGTGTGGTTTCCTTGAATGAATGTTATGGATATCATGTTGCGGCTGTAGAGAAACGTTTGATAAGACATAAATGAAATGCTCATAAAGAGCCACTGGTTTCATCAGAACGTTCTTTCTGGATATGGAAGTGATAGCCATTCTGTAGGCATAATGAAGTGTTTGAAGAGCCTTATACGAAGACATTCCCAAGGCGCCAGAAGTAATCTGGCTTCACCACAGTGTTCTTTCAGTGAACGAGTGTTATAGCTAGTCTGTCATGCCTGTAGTGAAATGTTTAATAAGTCTTATATGAAGAGGTTTCAAACAGCCGCCAGCAAGCCGGGTTTAGCACAGTGTCCTTTAACTGTAAGTAAGTGAGAGCCATTCTGTATGGCATATACTTAAATGTTAGAGAGGTCTTATATGAAGATGTTCCTAAATAGAATCCAACAAGATGTGTTCAGGACAGAATAATTTCATCATAAGATAGTGACAGCCGTTTAGTATGGCATATACTGAAATGCTGAAAAGGACTGAAATGAAGATCTTCCTTAACAGTAAAACCAAGCCACTTTCACCATAGTGTTCTTTCATTGAATGGATGTAATAGATATTCTGTCATGCCTGTAGTCAAATGTTCAATAGGTCTTACATAAAAATACTCCTAATAATCTACCTGAAAGCTATTAAACACAACCTTCTTTCCTTGTAAGAAGGGTATGGCCATGCTGTATGCCATATACTGAAATGCTTGAAAAGCTTTATACGAAGATGTTCCTCAACAGTTACAAGAAAACTGCTTTCATCCCTGTGTTCGTTCAATGAGTGAATGTTTAGAGATTCTGTCATTCCTGCAAAGGAATGTTTAATAAGTCTTACATGAAGATGTTTCTAAACAGCTACAAGGAAATTTTTTTAAATATAGTGTTATTACATTGAATAAACATTAAAGATATCCTGTCATGACTGTAGGCAAATGTCTGATGAGACTTGAGCAAGATATTAATAAACAATTACTTGCAAGCTGGGTTCATCACAGTATTCTTTCCTGGCTATGGAGATGATAGCCATTCTGTATGGCATAAAGTGATATGTTTGAAGAGCCTTTGATTTATATTCTTAAACAGCTAACAAGCAAGATGGTTTCTTCACAGTGTTCTTTCAGTGAATGAATGTTCTAGATATTGTCACATCTGTGGTGAAATATTTGATATATGATGTTCCTAAACAGCTACCTATAAACTGGATTCAGCATGTGTTCTTTCATTTTGTGAAAATGATAGTCGCTCTGTGTGGAATATACTTAAGTATTTGAAGTGTATTATGTGCAGATGTTCCTAAACAGTGAAAAGAAGATGGTTTTTGCATAATTTTCTTTCAGATAACAAATGTTATAGACATTGTCACATCTGTAGTCAAATGTTTGATATGATTTATGTGAAAATATCCCTAAACAGCTACCTGTTGGCTTGATTAAGCACAATGCTCTTTCATTGTAAGAAAGTGATAGCTGTTCCATGTGGCATATACTGAAATGTTTGAAATGTCATCTGTGAAGATGTTCCTTAAGAGCTACTTGCTAGGTGTTTTCAAGACAATGTTCTTTCAGTGAATGGATGTTGTAGATAGTCTATCACACCCGTAGTGAAATGCTGGATAAGTTTTATGAAGATGTCCCTAAGTAGCTACAAGCAAAATGGTTTCACAACAGTGTTCTTACAGACATTGAAGGTTATAGATATTCTGTCATGCCTGTAGTGAAATGTTTGATAAGACTTGCATGAACACTTACATGAAGATGTTTCTAAACAGCCACAAGCAAGCTTTTTCAACACAGTATTTCATTGAATGAATGTAATAATTATCACATTGTGGCTGCAGAGAAACGTTTGATAAGACACACACAAAATGTTCATAAATAGCATGTGCCAGCTGGTTGCATCACAATGTTGTTTAATTTAATGGAAGTGATCATCATTCTGTATAGCATATGATGTGTTTGAATAGCCTTATATAAAGATATTCCTAAAAACTTATGAGCAATCTGGTTTCACCAGAGTGTGTTCCTCAGTGAAGGAATCTTACAGAGATTCTGTCAGAGCAGTAGTGACATGTTTGGTGTTTTGTATGAAGAAACCCTAAATGGCTTCCTGCAAGATGAGTTCAACACAGTGTTATTTCATTTTAAGAAAATGATAGTCATTCTGTTTGGCATAAACTGAAATATTAGAAAAGCCTTATATCAAGAGGTTCCTAATTAGCTACCAGCAATCTGGCTTCACAATAGTGTTCTTTCATTGAATGGATGTAATAGATACTTTGTAGTGAAATGTATGATAAGTCTCTTATGAAAAGGTTCCTAAACAGCTGCCTGCAATCTGGCTTCAGCACATTATATCATTGTCTCAAAGTGATATTCATTCAGTATGTCTTATATGGAAACGCTTGAAATGGTGAACATGAAGAAGTTTCTAAATATATACAAGCAAGATTGTTTCTCCACAGTTTTCTTTCAGTGACTGAATGTTATGTATAGTCTGTCACGACTATTGTAAAATGTTTGATGAGTCTTATGTAAAAACGTTCCTAGATAGCTATCTGTGAGCTCTATTTAGCGCAGTGTTCTTTCATTGTAGGAAAATGATACCCATTCATTATGGCATATACTGAAATGTGAGAAATGTCTCCAATACAAATGTTCCTAATAATAGCTTCAAGATGCTTTCACCACAGAGTTCTTTCAGTGAAACAATATTGCAGATATTCTGTGACACTTGTAGTGAAGTGTTAGTTAAAAATTACTTGCAAGCTGGATTCAGCACAGTGTTTCTTTCATTGTTTGAAACTCATATTCAATCAGAACAGCAAATATTGAAATGGTTATAATGACTAATATGAAGAGGATCCTTAATGGCTGCAAGTAAGATGGTTTCACCACAGTTTTCTCTCAGTGAACAAATGCTATATATATTCTGTCCCGCATGCAATGAAATGTTTGTTAAGTCTTATATGAACATGTTCCTAAACAGCTACCCGCAAACTGGGCTTAGAACAGTGTTCTCACACTGTTAGTAATTGATAGGTCATCTGTAGGGCATATGCTGAAATGTTTGAAATGTCTTATGTGAATATGCCCCTAAACAGCTGTAAGCACATTTGTTTCACCAGAGTTCCTTTAGTGTCTGAATCTTATGGATATTTTTCAAGTCTGTAGTGTAATTTTTTAAGTATTTTATGAAGTTCTTCCTAAACAGATACTAGGAAACAAGGGTTCAGCTCATCCTTCTTTCCTTGAGTGAATATTAAAATCATTCTGTCATGACCATAGCGCAATATTTGTTAAGACTTATAAAAAGATATTTCTAAAAGACAACTTTCCAGCTGGGTTCTTAACATTGTTCTTTCATTTTATGGAAGTGATAACCATTCTGGATGGAATACACTGAAATGTTTGAAAAGACTTGTATGAAGATACTCCTAAATAGCTACAAGCAATCTGGTTACACCACAGTGTTCTTTCATTTAATAAACTTTATATATAGTCTCCTATAGCTGTAGTGAAATGTTTTATATCATATATGAAAATGTTCCTACAGCTACCTGCAAGCTGGGATCAGCACACTGACTTTTCATTGTAATAAAGTGATAGTTACTTTGTATGGCATACACTGAAATGTCAGAAAAGACTTATATGAGTCTATTTCTAAAGAGATACAAGCAAGCTGGTTTCACAATAGTGATCTTTCATTGAATTAATGTAATAGATATTCTGTCGCACATGTTGTGAAATGTTCAATAAATCTTACATGAAAATGTTACTATAAGTCTACCTGAAAGCTGAGTTAAGTACAATGTTTTTTCATTTTAAGAAAGTATAGCTGTTCTCTATGGCTCATACTGAAATGCTAGAAAAGACTTACATGAAGATGTTCCTTAAAAGCTACAAGGAAGTTGCTTTCACCACAGCATTCTTTCAATGTGTGAATGTTATAGATATTCCATCATGCCCGTAGTGAAATGTTTGATAGGACTTATTTGAAGATTCCCCTAAACAGCTGCAAGCAAGGTGTTTTCACCACAGTGTTCATTCAGAAAATGAATGTTATACGTATTCTGTCATGCCTCAAGAGAACTATTTGATGTCTTATGTGAGAGTGTTCCTGAACAGCTACAAGCAAGCTTTTTCAACATAGTGTGGTTTCCTTGAATGAATGTTATGGATATCATGTTGCGGCTGTAGAGAAACGTTTGATAAGACATAAATGAAATGCTCATAAAGAGCCACTGGTTTCATCAGAACGTTCTTTCTGGATATGGAAGTGATAGCCATTCTGTAGGCATAATGAAGTGTTTGAAGAGCCTTATACGAAGACATTCCCAAGGCGCCAGAAGTAATCTGGCTTCACCACAGTGTTCTTTCAGTGAACGAGTGTTATAGCTAGTCTGTCATGCCTGTAGTGAAATGTTTAATAAGTCTTATATGAAGAGGTTTCAAACAGCCGCCAGCAAGCCGGGTTTAGCACAGTGTCCTTTAACTGTAAGTAAGTGAGAGCCATTCTGTATGGCATATACTTAAATGTTAGAGAGGTCTTATATGAAGATGTTCCTAAATAGAATCCAACAAGATGTGTTCAGGACAGAATAATTTCATCATAAGATAGTGACAGCCGTTTAGTATGGCATATACTGAAATGCTGAAAAGGACTGAAATGAAGATCTTCCTTAACAGTAAAACCAAGCCACTTTCACCATAGTGTTCTTTCATTGAATGGATGTAATAGATATTCTGTCATGCCTGTAGTCAAATGTTCAATAGGTCTTACATAAAAATACTCCTAATAATCTACCTGAAAGCTATTAAACACAACCTTCTTTCCTTGTAAGAAGGGTATGGCCATGCTGTATGCCATATACTGAAATGCTTGAA
Source organism: Equus asinus (assembly GCF_041296235.1). Lineage (NCBI taxonomy): Eukaryota > Metazoa > Chordata > Mammalia > Perissodactyla > Equidae > Equus > Equus asinus. Next base: position 7,583,702 of record NC_091814.1, on the reverse strand, counting down.
AAGCTTTATACGAAGATGTTCCTCAACAGTTACAAGAAAACTGCTTTCATCCCTGTGTTCGTTCAATGAGTGAATGTTTAGAGATTCTGTCATTCCTGCAAAGGAATGTTTAATAAGTCTTACATGAAGATGTTTCTAAACAGCTACAAGGAAATTTTTTTAAATATAGTGTTATTACATTGAATAAACATTAAAGATATCCTGTCATGACTGTAGGCAAATGTCTGATGAGACTTGAGCAAGATATTAATAAACAATTACTTGCAAGCTGGGTTCATCACAGTATTCTTTCCTGGCTATGGAGATGATAGCCATTCTGTATGGCATAAAGTGATATGTTTGAAGAGCCTTTGATTTATATTCTTAAACAGCTAACAAGCAAGATGGTTTCTTCACAGTGTTCTTTCAGTGAATGAATGTTCTAGATATTGTCACATCTGTGGTGAAATATTTGATATATGATGTTCCTAAACAGCTACCTATAAACTGGATTCAGCATGTGTTCTTTCATTTTGTGAAAATGATAGTCGCTCTGTGTGGAATATACTTAAGTATTTGAAGTGTATTATGTGCAGATGTTCCTAAACAGTGAAAAGAAGATGGTTTTTGCATAATTTTCTTTCAGATAACAAATGTTATAGACATTGTCACATCTGTAGTCAAATGTTTGATATGATTTATGTGAAAATATCCCTAAACAGCTACCTGTTGGCTTGATTAAGCACAATGCTCTTTCATTGTAAGAAAGTGATAGCTGTTCCATGTGGCATATACTGAAATGTTTGAAATGTCATCTGTGAAGATGTTCCTTAAGAGCTACTTGCTAGGTGTTTTCAAGACAATGTTCTTTCAGTGAATGGATGTTGTAGATAGTCTATCACACCCGTAGTGAAATGCTGGATAAGTTTTATGAAGATGTCCCTAAGTAGCTACAAGCAAAATGGTTTCACAACAGTGTTCTTACAGACATTGAAGGTTATAGATATTCTGTCATGCCTGTAGTGAAATGTTTGATAAGACTTGCATGAACACTTACATGAAGATGTTTCTAAACAGCCACAAGCAAGCTTTTTCAACACAGTATTTCATTGAATGAATGTAATAATTATCACATTGTGGCTGCAGAGAAACGTTTGATAAGACACACACAAAATGTTCATAAATAGCATGTGCCAGCTGGTTGCATCACAATGTTGTTTAATTTAATGGAAGTGATCATCATTCTGTATAGCATATGATGTGTTTGAATAGCCTTATATAAAGATATTCCTAAAAACTTATGAGCAATCTGGTTTCACCAGAGTGTGTTCCTCAGTGAAGGAATCTTACAGAGATTCTGTCAGAGCAGTAGTGACATGTTTGGTGTTTTGTATGAAGAAACCCTAAATGGCTTCCTGCAAGATGAGTTCAACACAGTGTTATTTCATTTTAAGAAAATGATAGTCATTCTGTTTGGCATAAACTGAAATATTAGAAAAGCCTTATATCAAGAGGTTCCTAATTAGCTACCAGCAATCTGGCTTCACAATAGTGTTCTTTCATTGAATGGATGTAATAGATACTTTGTAGTGAAATGTATGATAAGTCTCTTATGAAAAGGTTCCTAAACAGCTGCCTGCAATCTGGCTTCAGCACATTATATCATTGTCTCAAAGTGATATTCATTCAGTATGTCTTATATGGAAACGCTTGAAATGGTGAACATGAAGAAGTTTCTAAATATATACAAGCAAGATTGTTTCTCCACAGTTTTCTTTCAGTGACTGAATGTTATGTATAGTCTGTCACGACTATTGTAAAATGTTTGATGAGTCTTATGTAAAAACGTTCCTAGATAGCTATCTGTGAGCTCTATTTAGCACAGTGTTCTTTCATTGTAGGAAAATGATACCCATTCATTATGGCATATACTGAAATGTGAGAAATGTCTCCAATACAAATGTTCCTAATAATAGCTTCAAGATGCTTTCACCACAGAGTTCTTTCAGTGAAACAATATTGCAGATATTCTGTGACACTTGTAGTGAAGTGTTAGTTAAAACTTACTTGCAAGCTGGATTCAGCACAGTGTTTCTTTCATTGTTTGAAACTCATATTCAATCAGAACAGCAAATATTGAAATGGTTATAATGACTAATATGAAGAGGATCCTTAATGGCTGCAAGTAAGATGGTTTCACCACAGTTTTCTCTCAGTGAACAAATGCTATATATATTCTGTCCCGCATGCAATGAAATGTTTGTTAAGTCTTATATGAACATGTTCCTAAACAGCTACCCGCAAACTGGGCTTAGAACAGTGTTCTCACACTGTTAGTAATTGATAGGTCATCTGTAGGGCATATGCTGAAATGTTTGAAATGTCTTATGTGAATATGCCCCTAAACAGCTGTAAGCACATTTGTTTCACCAGAGTTCCTTTAGTGTCTGAATCTTATGGATATTTTTCAAGTCTGTAGTGTAATTTTTTAAGTATTTTATGAAGTTCTTCCTAAACGGATACTAGGAAACAAGGGTTCAGCTCATCCTTCTTTCCTTGAGTGAATATTAAAATCATTCTGTCATGACCATAGCGCAATATTTGTTAAGACTTATAAAAAGATATTTCTAAAAGACAACTTTCCAGCTGGGTTCTTAACATTGTTCTTTCATTTTATGGAAGTGATAACCATTCTGGATGGAATACACTGAAATGTTTGAAAAGACTTGTATGAAGATACTCCTAAATAGCTACAAGCAATCTGGTTACACCACAGTGTTCTTTCATTTAATAAACTTTATATATAGTCTCCTATAGCTGTAGTGAAATGTTTTATATCATATATGAAAATGTTCCTACAGCTACCTGCAAGCTGGGATCAGCACACTGACTTTTCATTGTAATAAAGTGATAGTTACTTTGTATGGCATACACTGAAATGTCAGAAAAGACTTATATGAGTGTATTTCTAAAGAGATACAAGCAAGCTGGTTTCACAATAGTGATCTTTCATTGAATTAATGTAATAGATATTCTGTCGCACATGTTGTGAAATGTTCAATAAATCTTACATGAAAATGTTACTATAAGTCTACCTGAAAGCTGAGTTAAGTACAATGTTTTTTCATTTTAAGAAAGTATAGCTGTTCTCTATGGCTCATACTGAAATGCTAGAAAAGACTTACATGAAGATGTTCCTTAAAAGCTACAAGGAAGTTGGTTTCACCACAGCATTCTTTCAATGAGTGAATGTTATAGATATTCCATCATGCCTGTAGTGAAATGTTTGATAGGACTTATTTGAAGATTCCCCTAAACAGCTGCAAGCAAGGTGTTTTCACCACAGTGTTCATTCAGAAAATGAATGTTATACGTATTCTGTCATGCCTCAAGAGAACTATTTGATGTCTTATGTGAGAGTGTTCCTGAACAGCTACAAGCAAGCTTTTTCAACATAGTGTGGTTTCCTTGAATGAATGTTATGGATATCATGTTGCGGCTGTAGAGAAACGTTTGATAAGACATAAATGAAATGCTCATAAAGAGCCACTGGTTTCATCAGAACGTTCTTTCTGGATATGGAAGTGATAGCCATTCTGTAGGCATAATGAAGTGTTTGAAGAGCCTTATACGAAGACATTCCCAAGGCGCCAGAAGTAATCTGGCTTCACCACAGTGTTCTTTCAGTGAACGAGTGTTATAGCTAGTCTGTCATGCCTGTAGTGAAATGTTTAATAAGTCTTATATGAAGAGGTTTCAAACAGCCGCCAGCAAGCCGGGTTTAGCACAGTGTCCTTTAACTGTAAGTAAGTGAGAGCCATTCTGTATGGCATATACTTAAATGTTAGAGAGGTCTTATATGAAGATGTTCCTAAATAGAATCCAACAAGATGTGTTCAGGACAGAATAATTTCATCATAAGATAGTGACAGCCGTTTAGTATGGCATATACTGAAATGCTGAAAAGGACTGAAATGAAGATCTTCCTTAACAGTAAAACCAAGCCACTTTCACCATAGTGTTCTTTCATTGAATGGATGTAATAGATATTCTGTCATGCCTGTAGTCAAATGTTCAATAGGTCTTACATAAAAATACTCCTAATAATCTACCTGAAAGCTATGAAACACAACCTTCTTTCCTTGTAAGAAGGGTATGGCCATGCTGTATGCCACATACTGAAATGCTTGAAAAGCTTTATACGAAGATGTTCCTCAACAGTTACAAGAAAACTGCTTTCATCCCTGTGTTCGTTCAATGAGTGAATGTTTAGAGATTCTGTCATTCCTGCAAAGGAATGTTTAATAAGTCTTACATGAAGATGTTTCTAAACAGCTACAAGGAAATTTTTTTAAATATAGTGTTATTACATTGAATAAACATTAAAGACATCCTGTCATGACTGTAGGCAAATGTCTGATGAGACTTGAGCAAGATATTAATAAACAATTACTTGCAAGCTGGGTTCATCACAGTATTCTTTCCTGGCTATGGAGATGATAGCCATTCTGTATGGCATAAAGTGATATGTTTGAAGAGCCTTTGATTTATATTCTTAAACAGCTAACAAGCAAGATGGTTTCTTCACAGTGTTCTTTCAGTGAATGAATGTTCTAGATATTGTCACATCTGTGGTGAAATATTTGATATATGATGTTCCTAAACAGCTACCTATAAACTGGATTCAGCATGTGTTCTTTCATTTTGTGAAAATGATAGTCGCTCTGTGTGGAATATACTTAAGTATTTGAAGTGTATTATGTGCAGATGTTCCTAAACAGTGAAAAGAAGATGGTTTTTGCATAATTTTCTTTCAGATAACAAATGTTATAGACATTGTCACATCTGTAGTCAAATGTTTGATATGATTTATGTGAAAATATCCCTAAACAGCTACCTGTTGGCTTGATTAAGCACAATGCTCTTTCATTGTAAGAAAGTGATAGCTGTTCCATGTGGCATATACTGAAATGTTTGAAATGTCATCTGTGAAGATGTTCCTTAAGAGCTACTTGCTAGGTGTTTTCAAGACAATGTTCTTTCAGTGAATGGATGTTGTAGATAGTCTATCACACCCGTAGTGAAATGCTGGATAAGTTTTATGAAGATGTCCCTAAGTAGCTACAAGCAAAATGGTTTCACAACAGTGTTCTTACAGACATTGAAGGTTATAGATATTCTGTCATGCCTGTAGTGAAATGTTTGATAAGACTTGCATGAACACTTACATGAAGATGTTTCTAAACAGCCACAAGCAAGCTTTTTCAACACAGTATTTCATTGAATGAATGTAATAATTATCACATTGTGGCTGCAGAGAAACGTTTGATAAGACACACACAAAATGTTCATAAATAGCATGTGCCAGCTGGTTGCATCACAATGTTGTTTAATTTAATGGAAGTGATCATCATTCTGTATAGCATATGATGTGTTTGAATAGCCTTATATAAAGATATTCCTAAAAACTTATGAGCAATCTGGTTTCACCAGAGTGTGTTCCTCAGTGAAGGAATCTTACAGAGATTCTGTCAGAGCAGTAGTGACATGTTTGGTGTTTTGTATGAAGAAACCCTAAATGGCTTCCTGCAAGATGAGTTCAACACAGTGTTATTTCATTTTAAGAAAATGATAGTCATTCTGTTTGGCATAAACTGAAATATTAGAAAAGCCTTATATCAAGAGGTTCCTAATTAGCTACCAGCAATCTGGCTTCACAATAGTGTTCTTTCATTGAATGGATGTAATAGATACTTTGTAGTGAAATGTATGATAAGTCTCTTATGAAAAGGTTCCTAAACAGCTGCCTGCAATCTGGCTTCAGCACATTATATCATTGTCTCAAAGTGATATTCATTCAGTATGTCTTATATGGAAACGCTTGAAATGGTGAACATGAAGAAGTTTCTAAATATATACAAGCAAGATTGTTTCTCCACAGTTTTCTTTCAGTGACTGAATGTTATGTATAGTCTGTCACGACTATTGTAAAATGTTTGATGAGTCTTATGTCAAAACGTTCCTAGATAGCTATCTGTGAGCTCTATTTAGCACAGTGTTCTTTCATTGTAGGAAAATGATACCCATTCATTATGGCATATACTGAAATGTGAGAAATGTCTCCAATACAAATGTTCCTAATAATAGCTTCAAGATGCTTTCACCACAGAGTTCTTTCAGTGAAACAATATTGCAGATATTCTGTGACACTTGTAGTGAAGTGTTAGTTAAAACTTACTTGCAAGCTGGATTCAGCACAGTGTTTCTTTCATTGTTTGAAACTCATATTCAATCAGAACAGCAAATATTGAAATGGTTATAATGACTAATATGAAGAGGATCCTTAATGGCTGCAAGTAAGATGGTTTCACCACAGTTTTCTCTCAGTGAACAAATGCTATATATATTCTGTCCCGCATGCAATGAAATGTTTGTTAAGTCTTATATGAACATGTTCCTAAACAGCTACCCGCAAACTGGGCTTAGAACAGTGTTCTCACACTGTTAGTAATTGATAGGTCATCTGTAGGGCATATGCTGAAATGTTTGAAATGTCTTATGTGAATATGCCCCTAAACAGCTGTAAGCACATTTGTTTCACCAGAGTTCCTTTAGTGTCTGAATCTTATGGATATTTTTCAAGTCTGTAGTGTAATTTTTTAAGTATTTTATGAAGTTCTTCCTAAACGGATACTAGGAAACAAGGGTTCAGCTCATCCTTCTTTCCTTGAGTGAATATTAAAATCATTCTGTCATGACCATAGCGCAATATTTGTTAAGACTTATAAAAAGATATTTCTAAAAGACAACTTTCCAGCTGGGTTCTTAACATTGTTCTTTCATTTTATGGAAGTGATAACCATTCTGGATGGAATACACTGAAATGTTTGAAAAGACTTGTATGAAGATACTCCTAAATAGCTACAAGCAATCTGGTTACACCACAGTGTTCTTTCATTTAATAAACTTTATATATAGTCTCCTATAGCTGTAGTGAAATGTTTTATATCATATATGAAAATGTTCCTACAGCTACCTGCAAGCTGGGATCAGCACACTGACTTTTCATTGTAATAAAGTGATAGTTACTTTGTATGGCATACACTGAAATGTCAGAAAAGACTTATATGAGTGTATTTCTAAAGAGATACAAGCAAGCTGGTTTCACAATAGTGATCTTTCATTGAATTAATGTAATAGATATTCTGTCGCACATGTTGTGAAATGTTCAATAAATCTTACATGAAAATGTTACTATAAGTCTACCTGAAAGCTGAGTTAAGTACAATGTTTTTTCATTTTAAGAAAGTATAGCTGTTCTCTATGGCTCATACTGAAATGCTAGAAAAGACTTACATGAAGATGTTCCTTAAAAGCTACAAGGAAGTTGGTTTCACCACAGCATTCTTTCAATGAGTGAATGTTATAGATATTCCATCATGCCTGTAGTGAAATGTTTGATAGGACTTATTTGAAGATTCCCCTAAACAGCTGCAAGCAAGGTGTTTTCACCACAGTGTTCATTCAGAAAATGAATGTTATACGTATTCTGTCATGCCTCAAGAGAACTATTTGATGTCTTATGTGAGAGTGTTCCTGAACAGCTACAAGCAAGCTTTTTCAACATAGTGTGGTTTCCTTGAATGAATGTTATGGATATCATGTTGCGGCTGTAGAGAAACGTTTGATAAGACATAAATGAAATGCTCATAAAGAGCCACTGGTTTCATCAGAACGTTCTTTCTGGATATGGAAGTGATAGCCATTCTGTAGGCATAATGAAGTGTTTGAAGAGCCTTATACGAAGACATTCCCAAGGCGCCAGAAGTAATCTGGCTTCACCACAGTGTTCTTTCAGTGAACGAGTGTTATAGCTAGTCTGTCATGCCTGTAGTGAAATGTTTAATAAGTCTTATATGAAGAGGTTTCAAACAGCCGCCAGCAAGCCGGGTTTAGCACAGTGTCCTTTAACTGTAAGTAAGTGAGAGCCATTCTGTATGGCATATACTTAAATGTTAGAGAGGTCTTATATGAAGATGTTCCTAAATAGAATCCAACAAGATGTGTTCAGGACAGAATAATTTCATCATAAGATAGTGACAGCCGTTTAGTATGGCATATACTGAAATGCTGAAAAGGACTGAAATGAAGATCTTCCTTAACAGTAAAACCAAGCCACTTTCACCATAGTGTTCTTTCATTGAATGGATGTAATAGATATTCTGTCATGCCTGTAGTCAAATGTTCAATAGGTCTTACATAAAAATACTCCTAATAATCTACCTGAAAGCTATGAAACACAACCTTCTTTCCTTGTAAGAAGGGTATGGCCATGCTGTATGCCACATACTGAAATGCTTGAAAAGCTTTATACGAAGATGTTCCTCAACAGTTACAAGAAAACTGCTTTCATCCCTGTGTTCGTTCAATGAGTGAATGTTTAGAGATTCTGTCATTCCTGCAAAGGAATGTTTAATAAGTCTTACATGAAGATGTTTCTAAACAGCTACAAGGAAATTTTTTTAAATATAGTGTTATTACATTGAATAAACATTAAAGACATCCTGTCATGACTGTAGGCAAATGTCTGATGAGACTTGAGCAAGATATTAATAAACAATTACTTGCAAGCTGGGTTCATCACAGTATTCTTTCCTGGCTATGGAGATGATAGCCATTCTGTATGGCATAAAGTGATATGTTTGAAGAGCCTTTGATTTATATTCTTAAACAGCTAACAAGCAAGATGGTTTCTTCACAGTGTTCTTTCAGTGAATGAATGTTCTAGATATTGTCACATCTGTGGTGAAATATTTGATATATGATGTTCCTAAACAGCTACCTATAAACTGGATTCAGCATGTGTTCTTTCATTTTGTGAAAATGATAGTCGCTCTGTGTGGAATATACTTAAGTATTTGCAGTGTATTATGTGCAGATGTTCCTAAACAGTGAAAAGAAGATGGTTTTTGCATAATTTTCTTTCAGATAACAAATGTTATAGACATTGTCACATCTGTAGTCAAATGTTTGATATGATTTATGTGAAAATATCCCTAAACAGCTACCTGTTGGCTTGATTAAGCACAATGCTCTTTCATTGTAAGAAAGTGATAGCTGTTCCATGTGGCATATACTGAAATGTTTGAAATGTCATCTGTGAAGATGTTCCTTAAGAGCTACTTGCTAGGTGTTTTCAAGACAATGTTCTTTCAGTGAATGGATGTTGTAGATAGTCTATCACACCCGTAGTGAAATGCTGGATAAGTTTTATGAAGATGTCCCTAAGTAGCTACAAGCAAAATGGTTTCACAACAGTGTTCTTACAGACATTGAAGGTTATAGATATTCTGTCATGCCTGTAGTGAAATGTTTGATAAGACTTGCATGAACACTTACATGAAGATGTTTCTAAACAGCCACAAGCAAGCTTTTTCAACACAGTATTTCATTGAATGAATGTAATAATTATCACATTGTGGCTGCAGAGAAACGTTTGATAAGACACACACAAAATGTTCATAAATAGCATGTGCCAGCTGGTTGCATCACAATGTTGTTTAATTTAATGGAAGTGATCATCATTCTGTATAGCATATGATGTGTTTGAATAGCCTTATATAAAGATATTCCTAAAAACTTATCAGCAATCTGGTTTCACCAGAGTGTGTTCCTCAGTGAAGGAATCTTACAGAGATTCTGTCAGAGCAGTAGTGACATGTTTGGTGTTTTGTATGAAGAAACCCTAAATGGCTTCCTGCAAGATGAGTTCAACACAGTGTTATTTCATTTTAAGAAAATGATATTCTGTTTGGCATAAACTGAAATATTAGAAAAGCCTTATATCAAGAGGTTCCTAATTAGCTACCAGCAATCTGGCTTCACAATAGTGTTCTTTCATTGAATGGATGTAATAGATACTTTGTAGTGAAATGTATGATAAGTCTCTTATGAAAAGGTTCCTAAACAGCTGCCTGCAATCTGGCTTCAGCACATTATATCATTGTCTCAAAGTGATATTCATTCAGTATGTCTTATATGGAAACGCTTGAAATGGTGAACATGAAGAAGTTTCTAAATATATACAAGCAAGATTGTTTCTCCACAGTTTTCTTTCAGTGACTGAATGTTATGTATAGTCTGTCACGACTATTGTAAAATGTTTGATGAGTCTTATGTAAAAACGTTCCTAGATAGCTATCTGTGAGCTCTATTTAGCACAGTGTTCTTTCATTGTAGGAAAATGATACCCATTCATTATGGCATATACTGAAATGTGAGAAATGTCTCAAATACAAATGTTCCTAATAATAGCTTCAAGATGCTTTCACCACAGAGTTCTTTCAGTGAAACAATATTGCAGATATTCTGTGACACTTGTAGTGAAGTGTTAGTTAAAACTTACTTGCAAGCTGGATTCAGCACAGTGTTTCTTTCATTGTTTGAAACTCATATTCAATCAGAACAGCAAATATTGAAATGGTTATAATGACTAATATGAAGAGGATCCTTAATGGCTGCAAGTAAGATGGTTTCACCACAGTTTTCTCTCAGTGAACAAATGCTATATATATTCTGTCCCGCATGCAATGAAATGTTTGTTAAGTCTTATATGAACATGTTCCTAAACAGCTACCCGCAAACTGGGCTTAGAACAGTGTTCTCACACTGTTAGTAATTGATAGGTCATCTGTAGGGCATATGCTGAAATGTTTGAAATGTCTTATGTGAATATGCCCCTAAACAGCTGTAAGCACATTTGTTTCACCAGAGTTCCTTTAGTGTCTGAATCTTATGGATATTTTTCAAGTCTGTAGTGTAATTTTTTAAGTATTTTATGAAGTTCTTCCTAAACGGATACTAGGAAACAAGGGTTCAGCTCATCCTTCTTTCCTTGAGTGAATATTAAAATCATTCTGTCATGACCATAGCGCAATATTTGTTAAGACTTATAAAAAGATATTTCTAAAAGACAACTTTCCAGCTGGGTTCTTAACATTGTTCTTTCATTTTATGGAAGTGATAACCATTCTGGATGGAATACACTGAAATGTTTGAAAAGACTTGTATGAAGATACTCCTAAATAGCTACAAGCAATCTGGTTACACCACAGTGTTCTTTCATTTAATAAACTTTATATATAGTCTCCTATAGCTGTAGTGAAATGTTTTATATCATATATGAAAATGTTCCTACAGCTACCTGCAAGCTGGGATCAGCACACTGACTTTTCATTGTAATAAAGTGATAGTTACTTTGTATGGCATACACTGAAATGTCAGAAAAGACTTATATGAGTGTATTTCTAAAGAGATACAAGCAAGCTGGTTTCACAATAGTGATCTTTCATTGAATTAATGTAATAGATATTCTGTCGCACATGTTGTGAAATGTTCAATAAATCTTACATGAAAATGTTACTATAAGTCTACCTGAAAGCTGAGTTAAGTACAATGTTTTTTCATTTTAAGAAAGTATAGCTGTTCTCTATGGCTCATACTGAAATGCTAGAAAAGACTTACATGAAGATGTTCCTTAAAAGCTACAAGGAAGTTGGTTTCACCACAGCATTCTTTCAATGAGTGAATGTTATAGATATTCCATCATGCCCGTAGTGAAATGTTTGATAGGACTTATTTGAAGATTCCCCTAAAGAGCTGCAAGCAAGGTGTTTTCACCACAGTGTTCATTCAGAAAATGAATGTTATACGTATTCTGTCATGCCTCAAGAGAACTATTTGATGTCTTATGTGAGAGTGTTCCTGAACAGCTACAAGCAAGCTTTTTCAACATAGTGTGGTTTCCTTGAATGAATGTTATGGATATCATGTTGCGGCTGTAGAGAAACGTTTGATAAGACATAAATGAAATGCTCATAAAGAGCCACTGGTTTCATCAGAACGTTCTTTCTGGATATGGAAGTGATAGCCATTCTGTAGGCATAATGAAGTGTTTGAAGAGCCTTATACGAAGACATTCCCAAGGCGCCAGAAGTAATCTGGCTTCACCACAGTGTTCTTTCAGTGAACGAGTGTTATAGCTAGTCTGTCATGCCTGTAGTGAAATGTTTAATAAGTCTTATATGAAGAGGTTTCAAACAGCCGCCAGCAAGCCGGGTTTAGCACAGTGTCCTTTAACTGTAAGTAAGTGAGAGCCATTCTGTATGGCATATACTTAAATGTTAGAGAGGTCTTATATGAAGATGTTCCTAAATAGAATCCAACAAGATGTGTTCAGGACAGAATAATTTCATCATAAGATAGTGACAGCCGTTTAGTATGGCATATACTGAAATGCTGAAAAGGACTGAAATGAAGATCTTCCTTAACAGTAAAACCAAGCCACTTTCACCATAGTGTTCTTTCATTGAATGGATGTAATAGATATTCTGTCATGCCTGTAGTCAAATGTTCAATAGGTCTTACATAAAAATACTCCTAATAATCTACCTGAAAGCTATGAAACACAACCTTCTTTCCTTGTAAGAAGGGTATGGCCATGCTGTATGCCACATACTGAAATGCTTGAAAAGCTTTATACGAAGATGTTCCTCAACAGTTACAAGAAAACTGCTTTCATCCCTGTGTTCGTTCAATGAGTGAATGTTTAGAGATTCTGTCATTCCTGCAAAGGAATGTTTAATAAGTCTTACATGAAGATGTTTCTAAACAGCTACAAGGAAATTTTTTTAAATATAGTGTTATTACATTGAATAAACATTAAAGACATCCTGTCATGACTGTAGGCAAATGTCTGATGAGACTTGAGCAAGATATTAATAAACAATTACTTGCAAGCTGGGTTCATCACAGTATTCTTTCCTGGCTATGGAGATGATAGCCATTCTGTATGGCATAAAGTGATATGTTTGAAGAGCCTTTGATTTATATTCTTAAACAGCTAACAAGCAAGATGGTTTCTTCACAGTGTTCTTTCAGTGAATGAATGTTCTAGATATTGTCACATCTGTGGTGAAATATTTGATATATGATGTTCCTAAACAGCTACCTATAAACTGGATTCAGCATGTGTTCTTTCATTTTGTGAAAATGATAGTCGCTCTGTGTGGAATATACTTAAGTATTTGCAGTGTATTATGTGCAGATGTTCCTAAACAGTGAAAAGAAGATGGTTTTTGCATAATTTTCTTTCAGATAACAAATGTTATAGACATTGTCACATCTGTAGTCAAATGTTTGATATGATTTATGTGAAAATATCCCTAAACAGCTACCTGTTGGCTTGATTAAGCACAATGCTCTTTCATTGTAAGAAAGTGATAGCTGTTCCATGTGGCATATACTGAAATGTTTGAAATGTCATCTGTGAAGATGTTCCTTAAGAGCTACTTGCTAGGTGTTTTCAAGACAATGTTCTTTCAGTGAATGGATGTTGTAGATAGTCTATCACACCCGTAGTGAAATGCTGGATAAGTTTTATGAAGATGTCCCTAAGTAGCTACAAGCAAAATGGTTTCACAACAGTGTTCTTACAGACATTGAAGGTTATAGATATTCTGTCATGCCTGTAGTGAAATGTTTGATAAGACTTGCATGAACACTTACATGAAGATGTTTCTAAACAGCCACAAGCAAGCTTTTTCAACACAGTATTTCATTGAATGAATGTAATAATTATCACATTGTGGCTGCAGAGAAACGTTTGATAAGACACACACAAAATGTTCATAAATAGCATGTGCCAGCTGGTTGCATCACAATGTTGTTTAATTTAATGGAAGTGATCATCATTCTGTATAGCATATGATGTGTTTGAATAGCCTTATATAAAGATATTCCTAAAAACTTATGAGCAATCTGGTTTCACCAGAGTGTGTTCCTCAGTGAAGGAATCTTACAGAGATTCTGTCAGAGCAGTAGTGACATGTTTGGTGTTTTGTATGAAGAAACCCTAAATGGCTTCCTGCAAGATGAGTTCAACACAGTGTTATTTCACTTTAAGAAAATGATAGTCATTCTGTTTGGCATAAACTGAAATATTAGAAAAGCCTTATATCAAGAGGTTCCTAATTAGCTACCAGCAATCTGGCTTCACAATAGTGTTCTTTCACTGAATGGATGTAATAGATACTTTGTAGTGAAATGTATGATAAGTCTCTTATGAAAAGGTTCCTAAACAGCTGCCTGCAATCTGGCTTCAGCACATTATATCATTGTCTCAAAGTGATATTCATTCAGTATGTCTTATATGGAAACGCTTGAAATGGTGAACATGAAGAAGTTTCTAAATATATACAAGCAAGATTGTTTCTCCACAGTTTTCTTTCAGTGACTGAATGTTATGTATAGTCTGTCACGACTATTGTAAAATGTTTGATGAGTCTTATGTCAAAACGTTCCTAGATAGCTATCTGTGAGCTCTATTTAGCACAGTGTTCTTTCATTGTAGGAAAATGATACCCATTCATTATGGCATATACTGAAATGTGAGAAATGTCTCCAATACAAATGTTCCTAATAATAGCTTCAAGATGCTTTCACCACAGAGTTCTTTCAGTGAAACAATATTGCAGATATTCTGTGACACTTGTAGTGAAGTGTTAGTTAAAACTTACTTGCAAGCTGGATTCAGCACAGTGTTTCTTTCATTGTTTGAAACTCATATTCAATCAGAACAGCAAATATTGAAATGGTTATAATGACTAATATGAAGAGGATCCTTAATGGCTGCAAGTAAGATGGTTTCACCACAGTTTTCTCTCAGTGAACAAATGCTATATATATTCTGTCCCGCATGCAATGAAATGTTTGTTAAGTCTTATATGAACATGTTCCTAAACAGCTACCCGCAAACTGGGCTTAGAACAGTGTTCTCACACTGTTAGTAATTGATAGGTCATCTGTAGGGCATATGCTGAAATGTTTGAAATGTCTTATGTGAATATGCCCCTAAACAGCTGTAAGCACATTTGTTTCACCAGAGTTCCTTTAGTGTCTGAATCTTATGGATATTTTTCAAGTCTGTAGTGTAATTTTTTAAGTATTTTATGAAGTTCTTCCTAAACAGATACTAGGAAACAAGGGTTCAGCTCATCCTTCTTTCCTTGAGTGAATATTAAAATCATTCTGTCATGACCATAGCGCAATATTTGTTAAGACTTATAAAAAGATATTTCTAAAAGACAACTTTCCAGCTGGGTTCTTAACATTGTTCTTTCATTTTATGGAAGTGATAACCATTCTGGATGGAATACACTGAAATGTTTGAAAAGACTTGTATGAAGATACTCCTAAATAGCTACAAGCAATCTGGTTACACCACAGTGTTCTTTCATTTAATAAACTTTATATATAGTCTCCTATAGCTGTAGTGAAATGTTTTATATCATATATGAAAATGTTCCTACAGCTACCTGCAAGCTGGGATCAGCACACTGACTTTTCATTGTAATAAAGTGATAGTTACTTTGTATGGCATACACTGAAATGTCAGAAAAGACTTATATGAGTCTATTTCTAAAGAGATACAAGCAAGCTGGTTTCACAATAGTGATCTTTCATTGAATTAATGTAATAGATATTCTGTCGCACATGTTGTGAAATGTTCAATAAATCTTACATGAAAATGTTACTATAAGTCTACCTGAAAGCTGAGTTAAGTACAATGTTTTTTCATTTTAAGAAAGTATAGCTGTTCTCTATGGCTCATACTGAAATGCTAGAAAAGACTTACATGAAGATGTTCCTTAAAAGCTACAAGGAAGTTGGTTTCACCACAGCATTCTTTCAATGAGTGAATGTTATAGATATTCCATCATGCCCGTAGTGAAATGTTTGATAGGACTTATTTGAAGATTCCCCTAAAGAGCTGCAAGCAAGGTGTTTTCACCACAGTGTTCATTCAGAAAATGAATGTTATACGTATTCTGTCATGCCTCAAGAGAACTATTTGATGTCTTATGTGAGAGTGTTCCTGAACAGCTTCAAGCAAGCTTTTTCAACATAGTGTGGTTTCCTTGAATGAATGTTATGGATATCATGTTGCGGCTGTAGAGAAACGTTTGATAAGACATAAATGAAATGCTCATAAAGAGCCACTGGTTTCATCAGAACGTTCTTTCTGGATATGGAAGTGATAGCCATTCTGTAGGCATAATGAAGTGTTTGAAGAGCCTTATACGAAGACATTCCCAAGGCGCCAGAAGTAATCTGGCTTCACCACAGTGTTCTTTCAGTGAACGAGTGTTATAGCTAGTCTGTCATGCCTGTAGTGAAATGTTTAATAAGTCTTATATGAAGAGGTTTCAAACAGCCGCCAGCAAGCCGGGTTTAGCACAGTGTCCTTTAACTGTAAGTAAGTGAGAGCCATTCTGTATGGCATATACTTAAATGTTAGAGAGGTCTTATATGAAGATGTTCCTAAATAGAATCCAACAAGATGTGTTCAGGACAGAATAATTTCATCATAAGATAGTGACAGCCGTTTAGTATGGCATATACTGAAATGCTGAAAAGGACTGAAATGAAGATCTTCCTTAACAGTAAAACCAAGCCACTTTCACCATAGTGTTCTTTCATTGAATGGATGTAATAGATATTCTGTCATGCCTGTAGTCAAATGTTCAATAGGTCTTACATAAAAATACTCCTAATAATCTACCTGAAAGCTATGAAACACAACCTTCTTTCCTTGTAAGAAGGGTATGGCCATGCTGTATGCCACATACTGAAATGCTTGAAAAGCTTTATACGAAGATGTTCCTCAACAGTTACAAGAAAACTGCTTTCATCCCTGTGTTCGTTCAATGAGTGAATGTTTAGAGATTCTGTCATTCCTGCAAAGGAATGTTTAATAAGTCTTACATGAAGATGTTTCTAAACAGCTACAAGGAAATTTTTTTAAATATAGTGTTATTACATTGAATAAACATTAAAGACATCCTGTCATGACTGTAGGCAAATGTCTGATGAGACTTGAGCAAGATATTAATAAACAATTACTTGCAAGCTGGGTTCATCACAGTATTCTTTCCTGGCTATGGAGATGATAGCCATTCTGTATGGCATAAAGTGATATGTTTGAAGAGCCTTTGATTTATATTCTTAAACAGCTAACAAGCAAGATGGTTTCTTCACAGTGTTCTTTCAGTGAATGAATGTTCTAGATATTGTCACATCTGTGGTGAAATATTTGATATATGATGTTCCTAAACAGCTACCTATAAACTGGATTCAGCATGTGTTCTTTCATTTTGTGAAAATGATAGTCGCTCTGTGTGGAATATACTTAAGTATTTGCAGTGTATTATGTGCAGATGTTCCTAAACAGTGAAAAGAAGATGGTTTTTGCATAATTTTCTTTCAGATAACAAATGTTATAGACATTGTCACATCTGTAGTCAAATGTTTGATATGATTTATGTGAAAATATCCCTAAACAGCTACCTGTTGGCTTGATTAAGCACAATGCTCTTTCATTGTAAGAAAGTGATAGCTGTTCCATGTGGCATATACTGAAATGTTTGAAATGTCATCTGTGAAGATGTTCCTTAAGAGCTACTTGCTAGGTGTTTTCAAGACAATGTTCTTTCAGTGAATGGATGTTGTAGATAGTCTATCACACCCGTAGTGAAATGCTGGATAAGTTTTATGAAGATGTCCCTAAGTAGCTACAAGCAAAATGGTTTCACAACAGTGTTCTTACAGACATTGAAGGTTATAGATATTCTGTCATGCCTGTAGTGAAATGTTTGATAAGACTTGCATGAACACTTACATGAAGATGTTTCTAAACAGCCACAAGCAAGCTTTTTCAACACAGTATTTCATTGAATGAATGTAATAATTATCACATTGTGGCTGCAGAGAAACGTTTGATAAGACACACACAAAATGTTCATAAATAGCATGTGCCAGCTGGTTGCATCACAATGTTGTTTAATTTAATGGAAGTGATCATCATTCTGTATAGCATATGATGTGTTTGAATAGCCTTATATAAAGATATTCCTAAAAACTTATGAGCAATCTGGTTTCACCAGAGTGTGTTCCTCAGTGAAGGAATCTTACAGAGATTCTGTCAGAGCAGTAGTGACATGTTTGGTGTTTTGTATGAAGAAACCCTAAATGGCTTCCTGCAAGATGAGTTCAACACAGTGTTATTTCACTTTAAGAAAATGATAGTCATTCTGTTTGGCATAAACTGAAATATTAGAAAAGCCTTATATCAAGAGGTTCCTAATTAGCTACCAGCAATCTGGCTTCACAATAGTGTTCTTTCACTGAATGGATGTAATAGATACTTTGTAGTGAAATGTATGATAAGTCTCTTATGAAAAGGTTCCTAAACAGCTGCCTGCAATCTGGCTTCAGCACATTATATCATTGTCTCAAAGTGATATTCATTCAGTATGTCTTATATGGAAACGCTTGAAATGGTGAACATGAAGAAGTTTCTAAATATATACAAGCAAGATTGTTTCTCCACAGTTTTCTTTCAGTGACTGAATGTTATGTATAGTCTGTCACGACTATTGTAAAATGTTTGATGAGTCTTATGTCAAAACGTTCCTAGATAGCTATCTGTGAGCTCTATTTAGCACAGTGTTCTTTCATTGTAGGAAAATGATACCCATTCATTATGGCATATACTGAAATGTGAGAAATGTCTCCAATACAAATGTTCCTAATAATAGCTTCAAGATGCTTTCACCACAGAGTTCTTTCAGTGAAACAATATTGCAGATATTCTGTGACACTTGTAGTGAAGTGTTAGTTAAAACTTACTTGCAAGCTGGATTCAGCACAGTGTTTCTTTCATTGTTTGAAACTCATATTCAATCAGAACAGCAAATATTGAAATGGTTATAATGACTAATATGAAGAGGATCCTTAATGGCTGCAAGTAAGATGGTTTCACCACAGTTTTCTCTCAGTGAACAAATGCTATATATATTCTGTCCCGCATGCAATGAAATGTTTGTTAAGTCTTATATGAACATGTTCCTAAACAGCTACCCGCAAACTGGGCTTAGAACAGTGTTCTCACACTGTTAGTAATTGATAGGTCATCTGTAGGGCATATGCTGAAATGTTTGAAATGTCTTATGTGAATATGCCCCTAAACAGCTGTAAGCACATTTGTTTCACCAGAGTTCCTTTAGTGTCTGAATCTTATGGATATTTTTCAAGTCTGTAGTGTAATTTTTTAAGTATTTTATGAAGTTCTTCCTAAACAGATACTAGGAAACAAGGGTTCAGCTCATCCTTCTTTCCTTGAGTGAATATTAAAATCATTCTGTCATGACCATAGCGCAATATTTGTTAAGACTTATAAAAAGATATTTCTAAAAGACAACTTTCCAGCTGGGTTCTTAACATTGTTCTTTCATTTTATGGAAGTGATAACCATTCTGGATGGAATACACTGAAATGTTTGAAAAGACTTGTATGAAGATACTCCTAAATAGCTACAAGCAATCTGGTTACACCACAGTGTTCTTTCATTTAATAAACTTTATATATAGTCTCCTATAGCTGTAGTGAAATGTTTTATATCATATATGAAAATGTTCCTACAGCTACCTGCAAGCTGGGATCAGCACACTGACTTTTCATTGTAATAAAGTGATAGTTACTTTGTATGGCATACACTGAAATGTCAGAAAAGACTTATATGAGTGTATTTCTAAAGAGATACAAGCAAGCTGGTTTCACAATAGTGATCTTTCATTGAATTAATGTAATAGATATTCTGTCGCACATGTTGTGAAATGTTCAATAAATCTTACATGAAAATGTTACTATAAGTCTACCTGAAAGCTGAGTTAAGTACAATGTTTTTTCATTTTAAGAAAGTATAGCTGTTCTCTATGGCTCATACTGAAATGCTAGAAAAGACTTACATGAAGATGTTCCTTAAAAGCTACAAGGAAGTTGGTTTCACCACAGCATTCTTTCAATGAGTGAATGTTATAGATATTCCATCATGCCCGTAGTGAAATGTTTGATAGGACTTATTTGAAGATTCCCCTAAAGAGCTGCAAGCAAGGTGTTTTCACCACAGTGTTCATTCAGAAAATGAATGTTATACGTATTCTGTCATGCCTCAAGAGAACTATTTGATGTCTTATGTGAGAGTGTTCCTGAACAGCTTCAAGCAAGCTTTTTCAACATAGTGTGGTTTCCTTGAATGAATGTTATGGATATCATGTTGCGGCTGTAGAGAAACGTTTGATAAGACATAAATGAAATGCTCATAAAGAGCCACTGGTTTCATCAGAACGTTCTTTCTGGATATGGAAGTGATAGCCATTCTGTAGGCATAATGAAGTGTTTGAAGAGCCTTATACGAAGACATTCCCAAGGCGCCAGAAGTAATCTGGCTTCACCACAGTGTTCTTTCAGTGAACGAGTGTTATAGCTAGTCTGTCATGCCTGTAGTGAAATGTTTAATAAGTCTTATATGAAGAGGTTTCAAACAGCCGCCAGCAAGCCGGGTTTAGCACAGTGTCCTTTAACTGTAAGTAAGTGAGAGCCATTCTGTATGGCATATACTTAAATGTTAGAGAGGTCTTATATGAAGATGTTCCTAAATAGAATCCAACAAGATGTGTTCAGGACAGAATAATTTCATCATAAGATAGTGACAGCCGTTTAGTATGGCATATACTGAAATGCTGAAAAGGACTGAAATGAAGATCTTCCTTAACAGTAAAACCAAGCCACTTTCACCATAGTGTTCTTTCATTGAATGGATGTAATAGATATTCTGTCATGCCTGTAGTCAAATGTTCAATAGGTCTTACATAAAAATACTCCTAATAATCTACCTGAAAGCTATGAAACACAACCTTCTTTCCTTGTAAGAAGGGTATGGCCATGCTGTATGCCACATACTGAAATGCTTGAAAAGCTTTATACGAAGATGTTCCTCAACAGTTACAAGAAAACTGCTTTCATCCCTGTGTTCGTTCAATGAGTGAATGTTTAGAGATTCTGTCATTCCTGCAAAGGAATGTTTAATAAGTCTTACATGAAGATGTTTCTAAACAGCTACAAGGAAATTTTTTTAAATATAGTGTTATTACATTGAATAAACATTAAAGACATCCTGTCATGACTGTAGGCAAATGTCTGATGAGACTTGAGCAAGATATTAATAAACAATTACTTGCAAGCTGGGTTCATCACAGTATTCTTTCCTGGCTATGGAGATGATAGCCATTCTGTATGGCATAAAGTGATATGTTTGAAGAGCCTTTGATTTATATTCTTAAACAGCTAACAAGCAAGATGGTTTCTTCACAGTGTTCTTTCAGTGAATGAATGTTCTAGATATTGTCACATCTGTGGTGAAATATTTGATATATGATGTTCCTAAACAGCTACCTATAAACTGGATTCAGCATGTGTTCTTTCATTTTGTGAAAATGATAGTCGCTCTGTGTGGAATATACTTAAGTATTTGCAGTGTATTATGTGCAGATGTTCCTAAACAGTGAAAAGAAGATGGTTTTTGCATAATTTTCTTTCAGATAACAAATGTTATAGACATTGTCACATCTGTAGTCAAATGTTTGATATGATTTATGTGAAAATATCCCTAAACAGCTACCTGTTGGCTTGATTAAGCACAATGCTCTTTCATTGTAAGAAAGTGATAGCTGTTCCATGTGGCATATACTGAAATGTTTGAAATGTCATCTGTGAAGATGTTCCTTAAGAGCTACTTGCTAGGTGTTTTCAAGACAATGTTCTTTCAGTGAATGGATGTTGTAGATAGTCTATCACACCCGTAGTGAAATGCTGGATAAGTTTTATGAAGATGTCCCTAAGTAGCTACAAGCAAAATGGTTTCACAACAGTGTTCTTACAGACATTGAAGGTTATAGATATTCTGTCATGCCTGTAGTGAAATGTTTGATAAGACTTGCATGAACACTTACATGAAGATGTTTCTAAACAGCCACAAGCAAGCTTTTTCAACACAGTATTTCATTGAATGAATGTAATAATTATCACATTGTGGCTGCAGAGAAACGTTTGATAAGACACACACAAAATGTTCATAAATAGCATGTGCCAGCTGGTTGCATCACAATGTTGTTTAATTTAATGGAAGTGATCATCATTCTGTATAGCATAT
The DNA here is from genome assembly GCF_041296235.1 of Equus asinus. Classification (NCBI taxonomy): domain Eukaryota; kingdom Metazoa; phylum Chordata; class Mammalia; order Perissodactyla; family Equidae; genus Equus; species Equus asinus. Next base: position 7,561,615 of record NC_091814.1, on the reverse strand, counting down.
GATGTGTTTGAATAGCCTTATATAAAGATATTCCTAAAAACTTATCAGCAATCTGGTTTCACCAGAGTGTGTTCCTCAGTGAAGGAATCTTACAGAGATTCTGTCAGAGCAGTAGTGACATGTTTGGTGTTTTGTATGAAGAAACCCTAAATGGCTTCCTGCAAGATGAGTTCAACACAGTGTTATTTCATTTTAAGAAAATGATATTCTGTTTGGCATAAACTGAAATATTAGAAAAGCCTTATATCAAGAGGTTCCTAATTAGCTACCAGCAATCTGGCTTCACAATAGTGTTCTTTCATTGAATGGATGTAATAGATACTTTGTAGTGAAATGTATGATAAGTCTCTTATGAAAAGGTTCCTAAACAGCTGCCTGCAATCTGGCTTCAGCACATTATATCATTGTCTCAAAGTGATATTCATTCAGTATGTCTTATATGGAAACGCTTGAAATGGTGAACATGAAGAAGTTTCTAAATATATACAAGCAAGATTGTTTCTCCACAGTTTTCTTTCAGTGACTGAATGTTATGTATAGTCTGTCACGACTATTGTAAAATGTTTGATGAGTCTTATGTAAAAACGTTCCTAGATAGCTATCTGTGAGCTCTATTTAGCGCAGTGTTCTTTCATTGTAGGAAAATGATACCCATTCATTATGGCATATACTGAAATGTGAGAAATGTCTCAAATACAAATGTTCCTAATAATAGCTTCAAGATGCTTTCACCACAGAGTTCTTTCAGTGAAACAATATTGCAGATATTCTGTGACACTTGTAGTGAAGTGTTAGTTAAAACTTACTTGCAAGCTGGATTCAGCACAGTGTTTCTTTCATTGTTTGAAACTCATATTCAATCAGAACAGCAAATATTGAAATGGTTATAATGACTAATATGAAGAGGATCCTTAATGGCTGCAAGTAAGATGGTTTCACCACAGTTTTCTCTCAGTGAACAAATGCTATATATATTCTGTCCCGCATGCAATGAAATGTTTGTTAAGTCTTATATGAACATGTTCCTAAACAGCTACCCGCAAACTGGGCTTAGAACAGTGTTCTCACACTGTTAGTAATTGATAGGTCATCTGTAGGGCATATGCTGAAATGTTTGAAATGTCTTATGTGAATATGCCCCTAAACAGCTGTAAGCACATTTGTTTCACCAGAGTTCCTTTAGTGTCTGAATCTTATGGATATTTTTCAAGTCTGTAGTGTAATTTTTTAAGTATTTTATGAAGTTCTTCCTAAACGGATACTAGGAAACAAGGGTTCAGCTCATCCTTCTTTCCTTGAGTGAATATTAAAATCATTCTGTCATGACCATAGCGCAATATTTGTTAAGACTTATAAAAAGATATTTCTAAAAGACAACTTTCCAGCTGGGTTCTTAACATTGTTCTTTCATTTTATGGAAGTGATAACCATTCTGGATGGAATACACTGAAATGTTTGAAAAGACTTGTATGAAGATACTCCTAAATAGCTACAAGCAATCTGGTTACACCACAGTGTTCTTTCATTTAATAAACTTTATATATAGTCTCCTATAGCTGTAGTGAAATGTTTTATATCATATATGAAAATGTTCCTACAGCTACCTGCAAGCTGGGATCAGCACACTGACTTTTCATTGTAATAAAGTGATAGTTACTTTGTATGGCATACACTGAAATGTCAGAAAAGACTTATATGAGTGTATTTCTAAAGAGATACAAGCAAGCTGGTTTCACAATAGTGATCTTTCATTGAATTAATGTAATAGATATTCTGTCGCACATGTTGTGAAATGTTCAATAAATCTTACATGAAAATGTTACTATAAGTCTACCTGAAAGCTGAGTTAAGTACAATGTTTTTTCATTTTAAGAAAGTATAGCTGTTCTCTATGGCTCATACTGAAATGCTAGAAAAGACTTACATGAAGATGTTCCTTAAAAGCTACAAGGAAGTTGGTTTCACCACAGCATTCTTTCAATGAGTGAATGTTATAGATATTCCATCATGCCCGTAGTGAAATGTTTGATAGGACTTATTTGAAGATTCCCCTAAAGAGCTGCAAGCAAGGTGTTTTCACCACAGTGTTCATTCAGAAAATGAATGTTATACGTATTCTGTCATGCCTCAAGAGAACTATTTGATGTCTTATGTGAGAGTGTTCCTGAACAGCTACAAGCAAGCTTTTTCAACATAGTGTGGTTTCCTTGAATGAATGTTATGGATATCATGTTGCGGCTGTAGAGAAACGTTTGATAAGACATAAATGAAATGCTCATAAAGAGCCACTGGTTTCATCAGAACGTTCTTTCTGGATATGGAAGTGATAGCCATTCTGTAGGCATAATGAAGTGTTTGAAGAGCCTTATACGAAGACATTCCCAAGGCGCCAGAAGTAATCTGGCTTCACCACAGTGTTCTTTCAGTGAACGAGTGTTATAGCTAGTCTGTCATGCCTGTAGTGAAATGTTTAATAAGTCTTATATGAAGAGGTTTCAAACAGCCGCCAGCAAGCCGGGTTTAGCACAGTGTCCTTTAACTGTAAGTAAGTGAGAGCCATTCTGTATGGCATATACTTAAATGTTAGAGAGGTCTTATATGAAGATGTTCCTAAATAGAATCCAACAAGATGTGTTCAGGACAGAATAATTTCATCATAAGATAGTGACAGCCGTTTAGTATGGCATATACTGAAATGCTGAAAAGGACTGAAATGAAGATCTTCCTTAACAGTAAAACCAAGCCACTTTCACCATAGTGTTCTTTCATTGAATGGATGTAATAGATATTCTGTCATGCCTGTAGTCAAATGTTCAATAGGTCTTACATAAAAATACTCCTAATAATCTACCTGAAAGCTATGAAACACAACCTTCTTTCCTTGTAAGAAGGGTATGGCCATGCTGTATGCCACATACTGAAATGCTTGAAAAGCTTTATACGAAGATGTTCCTCAACAGTTACAAGAAAACTGCTTTCATCCCTGTGTTCGTTCAATGAGTGAATGTTTAGAGATTCTGTCATTCCTGCAAAGGAATGTTTAATAAGTCTTACATGAAGATGTTTCTAAACAGCTACAAGGAAATTTTTTTAAATATAGTGTTATTACATTGAATAAACATTAAAGACATCCTGTCATGACTGTAGGCAAATGTCTGATGAGACTTGAGCAAGATATTAATAAACAATTACTTGCAAGCTGGGTTCATCACAGTATTCTTTCCTGGCTATGGAGATGATAGCCATTCTGTATGGCATAAAGTGATATGTTTGAAGAGCCTTTGATTTATATTCTTAAACAGCTAACAAGCAAGATGGTTTCTTCACAGTGTTCTTTCAGTGAATGAATGTTCTAGATATTGTCACATCTGTGGTGAAATATTTGATATATGATGTTCCTAAACAGCTACCTATAAACTGGATTCAGCATGTGTTCTTTCATTTTGTGAAAATGATAGTCGCTCTGTGTGGAATATACTTAAGTATTTGCAGTGTATTATGTGCAGATGTTCCTAAACAGTGAAAAGAAGATGGTTTTTGCATAATTTTCTTTCAGATAACAAATGTTATAGACATTGTCACATCTGTAGTCAAATGTTTGATATGATTTATGTGAAAATATCCCTAAACAGCTACCTGTTGGCTTGATTAAGCACAATGCTCTTTCATTGTAAGAAAGTGATAGCTGTTCCATGTGGCATATACTGAAATGTTTGAAATGTCATCTGTGAAGATGTTCCTTAAGAGCTACTTGCTAGGTGTTTTCAAGACAATGTTCTTTCAGTGAATGGATGTTGTAGATAGTCTATCACACCCGTAGTGAAATGCTGGATAAGTTTTATGAAGATGTCCCTAAGTAGCTACAAGCAAAATGGTTTCACAACAGTGTTCTTACAGACATTGAAGGTTATAGATATTCTGTCATGCCTGTAGTGAAATGTTTGATAAGACTTGCATGAACACTTACATGAAGATGTTTCTAAACAGCCACAAGCAAGCTTTTTCAACACAGTATTTCATTGAATGAATGTAATAATTATCACATTGTGGCTGCAGAGAAACGTTTGATAAGACACACACAAAATGTTCATAAATAGCATGTGCCAGCTGGTTGCATCACAATGTTGTTTAATTTAATGGAAGTGATCATCATTCTGTATAGCATATGATGTGTTTGAATAGCCTTATATAAAGATATTCCTAAAAACTTATGAGCAATCTGGTTTCACCAGAGTGTGTTCCTCAGTGAAGGAATCTTACAGAGATTCTGTCAGAGCAGTAGTGACATGTTTGGTGTTTTGTATGAAGAAACCCTAAATGGCTTCCTGCAAGATGAGTTCAACACAGTGTTATTTCACTTTAAGAAAATGATAGTCATTCTGTTTGGCATAAACTGAAATATTAGAAAAGCCTTATATCAAGAGGTTCCTAATTAGCTACCAGCAATCTGGCTTCACAATAGTGTTCTTTCACTGAATGGATGTAATAGATACTTTGTAGTGAAATGTATGATAAGTCTCTTATGAAAAGGTTCCTAAACAGCTGCCTGCAATCTGGCTTCAGCACATTATATCATTGTCTCAAAGTGATATTCATTCAGTATGTCTTATATGGAAACGCTTGAAATGGTGAACATGAAGAAGTTTCTAAATATATACAAGCAAGATTGTTTCTCCACAGTTTTCTTTCAGTGACTGAATGTTATGTATAGTCTGTCACGACTATTGTAAAATGTTTGATGAGTCTTATGTAAAAACGTTCCTAGATAGCTATCTGTGAGCTCTATTTAGCACAGTGTTCTTTCATTGTAGGAAAATGATACCCATTCATTATGGCATATACTGAAATGTGAGAAATGTCTCCAATACAAATGTTCCTAATAATAGCTTCAAGATGCTTTCACCACAGAGTTCTTTCAGTGAAACAATATTGCAGATATTCTGTGACACTTGTAGTGAAGTGTTAGTTAAAACTTACTTGCAAGCTGGATTCAGCACAGTGTTTCTTTCATTGTTTGAAACTCATATTCAATCAGAACAGCAAATATTGAAATGGTTATAATGACTAATATGAAGAGGATCCTTAATGGCTGCAAGTAAGATGGTTTCACCACAGTTTTCTCTCAGTGAACAAATGCTATATATATTCTGTCCCGCATGCAATGAAATGTTTGTTAAGTCTTATATGAACATGTTCCTAAACAGCTACCCGCAAACTGGGCTTAGAACAGTGTTCTCACACTGTTAGTAATTGATAGGTCATCTGTAGGGCATATGCTGAAATGTTTGAAATGTCTTATGTGAATATGCCCCTAAACAGCTGTAAGCACATTTGTTTCACCAGAGTTCCTTTAGTGTCTGAATCTTATGGATATTTTTCAAGTCTGTAGTGTAATTTTTTAAGTATTTTATGAAGTTCTTCCTAAACAGATACTAGGAAACAAGGGTTCAGCTCATCCTTCTTTCCTTGAGTGAATATTAAAATCATTCTGTCATGACCATAGCGCAATATTTGTTAAGACTTATAAAAAGATATTTCTAAAAGACAACTTTCCAGCTGGGTTCTTAACATTGTTCTTTCATTTTATGGAAGTGATAACCATTCTGGATGGAATACACTGAAATGTTTGAAAAGACTTGTATGAAGATACTCCTAAATAGCTACAAGCAATCTGGTTACACCACAGTGTTCTTTCATTTAATAAACTTTATATATAGTCTCCTATAGCTGTAGTGAAATGTTTTATATCATATATGAAAATGTTCCTACAGCTACCTGCAAGCTGGGATCAGCACACTGACTTTTCATTGTAATAAAGTGATAGTTACTTTGTATGGCATACACTGAAATGTCAGAAAAGACTTATATGAGTGTATTTCTAAAGAGATACAAGCAAGCTGGTTTCACAATAGTGATCTTTCATTGAATTAATGTAATAGATATTCTGTCGCACATGTTGTGAAATGTTCAATAAATCTTACATGAAAATGTTACTATAAGTCTACCTGAAAGCTGAGTTAAGTACAATGTTTTTTCATTTTAAGAAAGTATAGCTGTTCTCTATGGCTCATACTGAAATGCTAGAAAAGACTTACATGAAGATGTTCCTTAAAAGCTACAAGGAAGTTGGTTTCACCACAGCATTCTTTCAATGAGTGAATGTTATAGATATTCCATCATGCCCGTAGTGAAATGTTTGATAGGACTTATTTGAAGATTCCCCTAAAGAGCTGCAAGCAAGGTGTTTTCACCACAGTGTTCATTCAGAAAATGAATGTTATACGTATTCTGTCATGCCTCAAGAGAACTATTTGATGTCTTATGTGAGAGTGTTCCTGAACAGCTTCAAGCAAGCTTTTTCAACATAGTGTGGTTTCCTTGAATGAATGTTATGGATATCATGTTGCGGCTGTAGAGAAACGTTTGATAAGACATAAATGAAATGCTCATAAAGAGCCACTGGTTTCATCAGAACGTTCTTTCTGGATATGGGAGTGATAGCCATTCTGTAGGCATAATGAAGTGTTTGAAGAGCCTTATACGAAGACATTCCCAAGGCGCCAGAAGTAATCTGGCTTCACCACAGTGTTCTTTCAGTGAACGAGTGTTATAGCTAGTCTGTCATGCCTGTAGTGAAATGTTTAATAAGTCTTATATGAAGAGGTTTCAAACAGCCGCCAGCAAGCCGGGTTTAGCACAGTGTCCTTTAACTGTAAGTAAGTGAGAGCCATTCTGTATGGCATATACTTAAATGTTAGAGAGGTCTTATATGAAGATGTTCCTAAATAGAATCCAACAAGATGTGTTCAGGACAGAATAATTTCATCATAAGATAGTGACAGCCGTTTAGTATGGCATATACTGAAATGCTGAAAAGGACTGAAATGAAGATCTTCCTTAACAGTAAAACCAAGCCACTTTCACCATAGTGTTCTTTCATTGAATGGATGTAATAGATATTCTGTCATGCCTGTAGTCAAATGTTCAATAGGTCTTACATAAAAATACTCCTAATAATCTACCTGAAAGCTATGAAACACAACCTTCTTTCCTTGTAAGAAGGGTATGGCCATGCTGTATGCCACATACTGAAATGCTTGAAAAGCTTTATACGAAGATGTTCCTCAACAGTTACAAGAAAACTGCTTTCATCCCTGTGTTCGTTCAATGAGTGAATGTTTAGAGATTCTGTCATTCCTGCAAAGGAATGTTTAATAAGTCTTACATGAAGATGTTTCTAAACAGCTACAAGGAAATTTTTTTAAATATAGTGTTATTACATTGAATAAACATTAAAGACATCCTGTCATGACTGTAGGCAAATGTCTGATGAGACTTGAGCAAGATATTAATAAACAATTACTTGCAAGCTGGGTTCATCACAGTATTCTTTCCTGGCTATGGAGATGATAGCCATTCTGTATGGCATAAAGTGATATGTTTGAAGAGCCTTTGATTTATATTCTTAAACAGCTAACAAGCAAGATGGTTTCTTCACAGTGTTCTTTCAGTGAATGAATGTTCTAGATATTGTCACATCTGTGGTGAAATATTTGATATATGATGTTCCTAAACAGCTACCTATAAACTGGATTCAGCATGTGTTCTTTCATTTTGTGAAAATGATAGTCGCTCTGTGTGGAATATACTTAAGTATTTGCAGTGTATTATGTGCAGATGTTCCTAAACAGTGAAAAGAAGATGGTTTTTGCATAATTTTCTTTCAGATAACAAATGTTATAGACATTGTCACATCTGTAGTCAAATGTTTGATATGATTTATGTGAAAATATCCCTAAACAGCTACCTGTTGGCTTGATTAAGCACAATGCTCTTTCATTGTAAGAAAGTGATAGCTGTTCCATGTGGCATATACTGAAATGTTTGAAATGTCATCTGTGAAGATGTTCCTTAAGAGCTACTTGCTAGGTGTTTTCAAGACAATGTTCTTTCAGTGAATGGATGTTGTAGATAGTCTATCACACCCGTAGTGAAATGCTGGATAAGTTTTATGAAGATGTCCCTAAGTAGCTACAAGCAAAATGGTTTCACAACAGTGTTCTTACAGACATTGAAGGTTATAGATATTCTGTCATGCCTGTAGTGAAATGTTTGATAAGACTTGCATGAACACTTACATGAAGATGTTTCTAAACAGCCACAAGCAAGCTTTTTCAACACAGTATTTCATTGAATGAATGTAATAATTATCACATTGTGGCTGCAGAGAAACGTTTGATAAGACACACACAAAATGTTCATAAATAGCATGTGCCAGCTGGTTGCATCACAATGTTGTTTAATTTAATGGAAGTGATCATCATTCTGTATAGCATATGATGTGTTTGAATAGCCTTATATAAAGATATTCCTAAAAACTTATGAGCAATCTGGTTTCACCAGAGTGTGTTCCTCAGTGAAGGAATCTTACAGAGATTCTGTCAGAGCAGTAGTGACATGTTTGGTGTTTTGTATGAAGAAACCCTAAATGGCTTCCTGCAAGATGAGTTCAACACAGTGTTATTTCATTTTAAGAAAATGATAGTCATTCTGTTTGGCATAAACTGAAATATTAGAAAAGCCTTATATCAAGAGGTTCCTAATTAGCTACCAGCAATCTGGCTTCACAATAGTGTTCTTTCACTGAATGGATGTAATAGATACTTTGTAGTGAAATGTATGATAAGTCTCTTATGAAAAGGTTCCTAAACAGCTGCCTGCAATCTGGCTTCAGCACATTATATCATTGTCTCAAAGTGATATTCATTCAGTATGTCTTATATGGAAACGCTTGAAATGGTGAACATGAAGAAGTTTCTAAATATATACAAGCAAGATTGTTTCTCCACAGTTTTCTTTCAGTGCCTGAATGTTATGTATAGTCTGTCACGACTATTGTAAAATGTTTGATGAGTCTTATGTAAAAACGTTCCTAGATAGCTATCTGTGAGCTCTATTTAGCACAGTGTTCTTTCATTGTAGGAAAATGATACCCATTCATTATGGCATATACTGAAATGTGAGAAATGTCTCCAATACAAATGTTCCTAATAATAGCTTCAAGATGCTTTCACCACAGAGTTCTTTCAGTGAAACAATATTGCAGATATTCTGTGACACTTGTAGTGAAGTGTTAGTTAAAACTTACTTGCAAGCTGGATTCAGCACAGTGTTTCTTTCATTGTTTGAAACTCATATTCAATCAGAACAGCAAATATTGAAATGGTTATAATGACTAATATGAAGAGGATCCTTAATGGCTGCAAGTAAGATGGTTTCACCACAGTTTTCTCTCAGTGAACAAATGCTATATATATTCTGTCCCGCATGCAATGAAATGTTTGTTAAGTCTTATATGAACATGTTCCTAAACAGCTACCCGCAAACTGGGCTTAGAACAGTGTTCTCACACTGTTAGTAATTGATAGGTCATCTGTAGGGCATATGCTGAAATGTTTGAAATGTCTTATGTGAATATGCCCCTAAACAGCTGTAAGCACATTTGTTTCACCAGAGTTCCTTTAGTGTCTGAAGCTTATGGATATTTTTCAAGTCTGTAGTGTAATTTTTTAAGTATTTTATGAAGTTCTTCCTAAACGGATACTAGGAAACAAGGGTTCAGCTCATCCTTCTTTCCTTGAGTGAATATTAAAATCATTCTGTCATGACCATAGCGCAATATTTGTTAAGACTTATAAAAAGATATTTCTAAAAGACAACTTTCCAGCTGGGTTCTTAACATTGTTCTTTCATTTTATGGAAGTGATAACCATTCTGGATGGAATACACTGAAATGTTTGAAAAGACTTGTATGAAGATACTCCTAAATAGCTACAAGCAATCTGGTTACACCACAGTGTTCTTTCATTTAATAAACTTTATATATAGTCTCCTATAGCTGTAGTGAAATGTTTTATATCATATATGAAAATGTTCCTACAGCTACCTGCAAGCTGGGATCAGCACACTGACTTTTCATTGTAATAAAGTGATAGTTACTTTGTATGGCATACACTGAAATGTCAGAAAAGACTTATATGAGTGTATTTCTAAAGAGATACAAGCAAGCTGGTTTCACAATAGTGATCTTTCATTGAATTAATGTAATAGATATTCTGTCGCACATGTTGTGAAATGTTCAATAAATCTTACATGAAAATGTTACTATAAGTCTACCTGAAAGCTGAGTTAAGTACAATGTTTTTTCATTTTAAGAAAGTATAGCTGTTCTCTATGGCTCATACTGAAATGCTAGAAAAGACTTACATGAAGATGTTCCTTAAAAGCTACAAGGAAGTTGGTTTCACCACAGCATTCTTTCAATGAGTGAATGTTATAGATATTCCATCATGCCCGTAGTGAAATGTTTGATAGGACTTATTTGAAGATTCCCCTAAAGAGCTGCAAGCAAGGTGTTTTCACCACAGTGTTCATTCAGAAAATGAATGTTATACGTATTCTGTCATGCCTCAAGAGAACTATTTGATGTCTTATGTGAGAGTGTTCCTGAACAGCTACAAGCAAGCTTTTTCAACATAGTGTGGTTTCCTTGAATGAATGTTATGGATATCATGTTGCGGCTGTAGAGAAACGTTTGATAAGACATAAATGAAATGCTCATAAAGAGCCACTGGTTTCATCAGAACGTTCTTTCTGGATATGGAAGTGATAGCCATTCTGTAGGCATAATGAAGTGTTTGAAGAGCCTTATACGAAGACATTCCCAAGGCGCCAGAAGTAATCTGGCTTCACCACAGTGTTCTTTCAGTGAACGAGTGTTATAGCTAGTCTGTCATGCCTGTAGTGAAATGTTTAATAAGTCTTATATGAAGAGGTTTCAAACAGCCGCCAGCAAGCCGGGTTTAGCACAGTGTCCTTTAACTGTAAGTAAGTGAGAGCCATTCTGTATGGCATATACTTAAATGTTAGAGAGGTCTTATATGAAGATGTTCCTAAATAGAATCCAACAAGATGTGTTCAGGACAGAATAATTTCATCATAAGATAGTGACAGCCGTTTAGTATGGCATATACTGAAATGCTGAAAAGGACTGAAATGAAGATCTTCCTTAACAGTAAAACCAAGCCACTTTCACCATAGTGTTCTTTCATTGAATGGATGTAATAGATATTCTGTCATGCCTGTAGTCAAATGTTCAATAGGTCTTACATAAAAATACTCCTAATAATCTACCTGAAAGCTATGAAACACAACCTTCTTTCCTTGTAAGAAGGGTATGGCCATGCTGTATGCCACATACTGAAATGCTTGAAAAGCTTTATACGAAGATGTTCCTCAACAGTTACAAGAAAACTGCTTTCATCCCTGTGTTCGTTCAATGAGTGAATGTTTAGAGATTCTGTCATTCCTGCAAAGGAATGTTTAATAAGTCTTACATGAAGATGTTTCTAAACAGCTACAAGGAAATTTTTTTAAATATAGTGTTATTACATTGAATAAACATTAAAGACATCCTGTCATGACTGTAGGCAAATGTCTGATGAGACTTGAGCAAGATATTAATAAACAATTACTTGCAAGCTGGGTTCATCACAGTATTCTTTCCTGGCTATGGAGATGATAGCCATTCTGTATGGCATAAAGTGATATGTTTGAAGAGCCTTTGATTTATATTCTTAAACAGCTAACAAGCAAGATGGTTTCTTCACAGTGTTCTTTCAGTGAATGAATGTTCTAGATATTGTCACATCTGTGGTGAAATATTTGATATATGATGTTCCTAAACAGCTACCTATAAACTGGATTCAGCATGTGTTCTTTCATTTTGTGAAAATGATAGTCGCTCTGTGTGGAATATACTTAAGTATTTGCAGTGTATTATGTGCAGATGTTCCTAAACAGTGAAAAGAAGATGGTTTTTGCATAATTTTCTTTCAGATAACAAATGTTATAGACATTGTCACATCTGTAGTCAAATGTTTGATATGATTTATGTGAAAATATCCCTAAACAGCTACCTGTTGGCTTGATTAAGCACAATGCTCTTTCATTGTAAGAAAGTGATAGCTGTTCCATGTGGCATATACTGAAATGTTTGAAATGTCATCTGTGAAGATGTTCCTTAAGAGCTACTTGCTAGGTGTTTTCAAGACAATGTTCTTTCAGTGAATGGATGTTGTAGATAGTCTATCACACCCGTAGTGAAATGCTGGATAAGTTTTATGAAGATGTCCCTAAGTAGCTACAAGCAAAATGGTTTCACAACAGTGTTCTTACAGACATTGAAGGTTATAGATATTCTGTCATGCCTGTAGTGAAATGTTTGATAAGACTTGCATGAACACTTACATGAAGATGTTTCTAAACAGCCACAAGCAAGCTTTTTCAACACAGTATTTCATTGAATGAATGTAATAATTATCACATTGTGGCTGCAGAGAAACGTTTGATAAGACACACACAAAATGTTCATAAATAGCATGTGCCAGCTGGTTGCATCACAATGTTGTTTAATTTAATGGAAGTGATCATCATTCTGTATAGCATATGATGTGTTTGAATAGCCTTATATAAAGATATTCCTAAAAACTTATGAGCAATCTGGTTTCACCAGAGTGTGTTCCTCAGTGAAGGAATCTTACAGAGATTCTGTCAGAGCAGTAGTGACATGTTTGGTGTTTTGTATGAAGAAACCCTAAATGGCTTCCTGCAAGATGAGTTCAACACAGTGTTATTTCATTTTAAGAAAATGATAGTCATTCTGTTTGGCATAAACTGAAATATTAGAAAAGCCTTATATCAAGAGGTTCCTAATTAGCTACCAGCAATCTGGCTTCACAATAGTGTTCTTTCATTGAATGGATGTAATAGATACTTTGTAGTGAAATGTATGATAAGTCTCTTATGAAAAGGTTCCTAAACAGCTGCCTGCAATCTGGCTTCAGCACATTATATCATTGTCTCAAAGTGATATTCATTCAGTATGTCTTATATGGAAACGCTTGAAATGGTGAACATGAAGAAGTTTCTAAATATATACAAGCAAGATTGTTTCTCCACAGTTTTCTTTCAGTGCCTGAATGTTATGTATAGTCTGTCACGACTATTGTAAAATGTTTGATGAGTCTTATGTAAAAACGTTCCTAGATAGCTATCTGTGAGCTCTATTTAGCACAGTGTTCTTTCATTGTAGGAAAATGATACCCATTCATTATGGCATATACTGAAATGTGAGAAATGTCTCAAATACAAATGTTCCTAATAATAGCTTCAAGATGCTTTCACCACAGAGTTCTTTCAGTGAAACAATATTGCAGATATTCTGTGACACTTGTAGTGAAGTGTTAGTTAAAACTTACTTGCAAGCTGGATTCAGCACAGTGTTTCTTTCATTGTTTGAAACTCATATTCAATCAGAACAGCAAATATTGAAATGGTTATAATGACTAATATGAAGAGGATCCTTAATGGCTGCAAGTAAGATGGTTTCACCACAGTTTTCTCTCAGTGAACAAATGCTATATATATTCTGTCCCGCATGCAATGAAATGTTTGTTAAGTCTTATATGAACATGTTCCTAAACAGCTACCCGCAAACTGGGCTTAGAACAGTGTTCTCACACTGTTAGTAATTGATAGGTCATCTGTAGGGCATATGCTGAAATGTTTGAAATGTCTTATGTGAATATGCCCCTAAACAGCTGTAAGCACATTTGTTTCACCAGAGTTCCTTTAGTGTCTGAATCTTATGGATATTTTTCAAGTCTGTAGTGTAATTTTTTAAGTATTTTATGAAGTTCTTCCTAAACAGATACTAGGAAACAAGGGTTCAGCTCATCCTTCTTTCCTTGAGTGAATATTAAAATCATTCTGTCATGACCATAGCGCAATATTTGTTAAGACTTATAAAAAGATATTTCTAAAAGACAACTTTCCAGCTGGGTTCTTAACATTGTTCTTTCATTTTATGGAAGTGATAACCATTCTGGATGGAATACACTGAAATGTTTGAAAAGACTTGTATGAAGATACTCCTAAATAGCTACAAGCAATCTGGTTACACCACAGTGTTCTTTCATTTAATAAACTTTATATATAGTCTCCTATAGCTGTAGTGAAATGTTTTATATCATATATGAAAATGTTCCTACAGCTACCTGCAAGCTGGGATCAGCACACTGACTTTTCATTGTAATAAAGTGATAGTTACTTTGTATGGCATACACTGAAATGTCAGAAAAGACTTATATGAGTCTATTTCTAAAGAGATACAAGCAAGCTGGTTTCACAATAGTGATCTTTCATTGAATTAATGTAATAGATATTCTGTCGCACATGTTGTGAAATGTTCAATAAATCTTACATGAAAATGTTACTATAAGTCTACCTGAAAGCTGAGTTAAGTACAATGTTTTTTCATTTTAAGAAAGTATAGCTGTTCTCTATGGCTCATACTGAAATGCTAGAAAAGACTTACATGAAGATGTTCCTTAAAAGCTACAAGGAAGTTGGTTTCACCACAGCATTCTTTCAATGTGTGAATGTTATAGATATTCCATCATGCCCGTAGTGAAATGTTTGATAGGACTTATTTGAAGATTCCCCTAAACAGCTGCAAGCAAGGTGTTTTCACCACAGTGTTCATTCAGAAAATGAATGTTATACGTATTCTGTCATGCCTCAAGAGAACTATTTGATGTCTTATGTGAGAGTGTTCCTGAACAGCTACAAGCAAGCTTTTTCAACATAGTGTGGTTTCCTTGAATGAATGTTATGGATATCATGTTGCGGCTGTAGAGAAACGTTTGATAAGACATAAATGAAATGCTCATAAAGAGCCACTGGTTTCATCAGAACGTTCTTTCTGGATATGGAAGTGATAGCCATTCTGTAGGCATAATGAAGTGTTTGAAGAGCCTTATACGAAGACATTCCCAAGGCGCCAGAAGTAATCTGGCTTCACCACAGTGTTCTTTCAGTGAACGAGTGTTATAGCTAGTCTGTCATGCCTGTAGTGAAATGTTTAATAAGTCTTATATGAAGAGGTTTCAAACAGCCGCCAGCAAGCCGGGTTTAGCACAGTGTCCTTTAACTGTAAGTAAGTGAGAGCCATTCTGTATGGCATATACTTAAATGTTAGAGAGGTCTTATATGAAGATGTTCCTAAATAGAATCCAACAAGATGTGTTCAGGACAGAATAATTTCATCATAAGATAGTGACAGCCGTTTAGTATGGCATATACTGAAATGCTGAAAAGGACTGAAATGAAGATCTTCCTTAACAGTAAAACCAAGCCACTTTCACCATAGTGTTCTTTCATTGAATGGATGTAATAGATATTCTGTCATGCCTGTAGTCAAATGTTCAATAGGTCTTACATAAAAATACTCCTAATAATCTACCTGAAAGCTATTAAACACAACCTTCTTTCCTTGTAAGAAGGGTATGGCCATGCTGTATGCCATATACTGAAATGCTTGAAAAGCTTTATACGAAGATGTTCCTCAACAGTTACAAGAAAACTGCTTTCATCCCTGTGTTCGTTCAATGAGTGAATGTTTAGAGATTCTGTCATTCCTGCAAAGGAATGTTTAATAAGTCTTACATGAAGATGTTTCTAAACAGCTACAAGGAAATTTTTTTAAATATAGTGTTATTACATTGAATAAACATTAAAGATATCCTGTCATGACTGTAGGCAAATGTCTGATGAGACTTGAGCAAGATATTAATAAACAATTACTTGCAAGCTGGGTTCATCACAGTATTCTTTCCTGGCTATGGAGATGATAGCCATTCTGTATGGCATAAAGTGATATGTTTGAAGAGCCTTTGATTTATATTCTTAAACAGCTAACAAGCAAGATGGTTTCTTCACAGTGTTCTTTCAGTGAATGAATGTTCTAGATATTGTCACATCTGTGGTGAAATATTTGATATATGATGTTCCTAAACAGCTACCTATAAACTGGATTCAGCATGTGTTCTTTCATTTTGTGAAAATGATAGTCGCTCTGTGTGGAATATACTTAAGTATTTGAAGTGTATTATGTGCAGATGTTCCTAAACAGTGAAAAGAAGATGGTTTTTGCATAATTTTCTTTCAGATAACAAATGTTATAGACATTGTCACATCTGTAGTCAAATGTTTGATATGATTTATGTGAAAATATCCCTAAACAGCTACCTGTTGGCTTGATTAAGCACAATGCTCTTTCATTGTAAGAAAGTGATAGCTGTTCCATGTGGCATATACTGAAATGTTTGAAATGTCATCTGTGAAGATGTTCCTTAAGAGCTACTTGCTAGGTGTTTTCAAGACAATGTTCTTTCAGTGAATGGATGTTGTAGATAGTCTATCACACCCGTAGTGAAATGCTGGATAAGTTTTATGAAGATGTCCCTAAGTAGCTACAAGCAAAATGGTTTCACAACAGTGTTCTTACAGACATTGAAGGTTATAGATATTCTGTCATGCCTGTAGTGAAATGTTTGATAAGACTTGCATGAACACTTACATGAAGATGTTTCTAAACAGCCACAAGCAAGCTTTTTCAACACAGTATTTCATTGAATGAATGTAATAATTATCACATTGTGGCTGCAGAGAAACGTTTGATAAGACACACACAAAATGTTCATAAATAGCATGTGCCAGCTGGTTGCATCACAATGTTGTTTAATTTAATGGAAGTGATCATCATTCTGTATAGCATATGATGTGTTTGAATAGCCTTATATAAAGATATTCCTAAAAACTTATGAGCAATCTGGTTTCACCAGAGTGTGTTCCTCAGTGAAGGAATCTTACAGAGATTCTGTCAGAGCAGTAGTGACATGTTTGGTGTTTTGTATGAAGAAACCCTAAATGGCTTCCTGCAAGATGAGTTCAACACAGTGTTATTTCATTTTAAGAAAATGATAGTCATTCTGTTTGGCATAAACTGAAATATTAGAAAAGCCTTATATCAAGAGGTTCCTAATTAGCTACCAGCAATCTGGCTTCACAATAGTGTTCTTTCATTGAATGGATGTAATAGATACTTTGTAGTGAAATGTATGATAAGTCTCTTATGAAAAGGTTCCTAAACAGCTGCCTGCAATCTGGCTTCAGCACATTATATCATTGTCTCAAAGTGATATTCATTCAGTATGTCTTATATGGAAACGCTTGAAATGGTGAACATGAAGAAGTTTCTAAATATATACAAGCAAGATTGTTTCTCCACAGTTTTCTTTCAGTGACTGAATGTTATGTATAGTCTGTCACGACTATTGTAAAATGTTTGATGAGTCTTATGTCAAAACGTTCCTAGATAGCTATCTGTGAGCTCTATTTAGCACAGTGTTCTTTCATTGTAGGAAAATGATACCCATTCATTATGGCATATACTGAAATGTGAGAAATGTCTCCAATACAAATGTTCCTAATAATAGCTTCAAGATGCTTTCACCACAGAGTTCTTTCAGTGAAACAATATTGCAGATATTCTGTGACACTTGTAGTGAAGTGTTAGTTAAAACTTACTTGCAAGCTGGATTCAGCACAGTGTTTCTTTCATTGTTTGAAACTCATATTCAATCAGAACAGCAAATATTGAAATGGTTATAATGACTAATATGAAGAGGATCCTTAATGGCTGCAAGTAAGATGGTTTCACCACAGTTTTCTCTCAGTGAACAAATGCTATATATATTCTGTCCCGCATGCAATGAAATGTTTGTTAAGTCTTATATGAACATGTTCCTAAACAGCTACCCGCAAACTGGGCTTAGAACAGTGTTCTCACACTGTTAGTAATTGATAGGTCATCTGTAGGGCATATGCTGAAATGTTTGAAATGTCTTATGTGAATATGCCCCTAAACAGCTGTAAGCACATTTGTTTCACCAGAGTTCCTTTAGTGTCTGAATCTTATGGATATTTTTCAAGTCTGTAGTGTAATTTTTTAAGTATTTTATGAAGTTCTTCCTAAACAGATACTAGGAAACAAGGGTTCAGCTCATCCTTCTTTCCTTGAGTGAATATTAAAATCATTCTGTCATGACCATAGCGCAATATTTGTTAAGACTTATAAAAAGATATTTCTAAAAGACAACTTTCCAGCTGGGTTCTTAACATTGTTCTTTCATTTTATGGAAGTGATAACCATTCTGGATGGAATACACTGAAATGTTTGAAAAGACTTGTATGAAGATACTCCTAAATAGCTACAAGCAATCTGGTTACACCACAGTGTTCTTTCATTTAATAAACTTTATATATAGTCTCCTATAGCTGTAGTGAAATGTTTTATATCATATATGAAAATGTTCCTACAGCTACCTGCAAGCTGGGATCAGCACACTGACTTTTCATTGTAATAAAGTGATAGTTACTTTGTATGGCATACACTGAAATGTCAGAAAAGACTTATATGAGTCTATTTCTAAAGAGATACAAGCAAGCTGGTTTCACAATAGTGATCTTTCATTGAATTAATGTAATAGATATTCTGTCGCACATGTTGTGAAATGTTCAATAAATCTTACATGAAAATGTTACTATAAGTCTACCTGAAAGCTGAGTTAAGTACAATGTTTTTTCATTTTAAGAAAGTATAGCTGTTCTCTATGGCTCATACTGAAATGCTAGAAAAGACTTACATGAAGATGTTCCTTAAAAGCTACAAGGAAGTTGCTTTCACCACAGCATTCTTTCAATGAGGGAATGTTATAGATATTCCATCATGCCCGTAGTGAAATGTTTGATAGGACTTATTTGAAGATTCCCCTAAAGAGCTGCAAGCAAGGTGTTTTCACCACAGTGTTCATTCAGAAAATGAATGTTATACGTATTCTGTCATGCCTCAAGAGAACTATTTGATGTCTTATGTGAGAGTGTTCCTGAACAGCTACAAGCAAGCTTTTTCAACATAGTGTGGTTTCCTTGAATGAATGTTATGGATATCATGTTGCGGCTGTAGAGAAACGTTTGATAAGACATAAATGAAATGCTCATAAAGAGCCACTGGTTTCATCAGAACGTTCTTTCTGGATATGGAAGTGATAGCCATTCTGTAGGCATAATGAAGTGTTTGAAGAGCCTTATACGAAGACATTCCCAAGGCGCCAGAAGTAATCTGGCTTCACCACAGTGTTCTTTCAGTGAACGAGTGTTATAGCTAGTCTGTCATGCCTGTAGTGAAATGTTTAATAAGTCTTATATGAAGAGGTTTCAAACAGCCGCCAGCAAGCCGGGTTTAGCACAGTGTCCTTTAACTGTAAGTAAGTGAGAGCCATTCTGTATGGCATATACTTAAATGTTAGAGAGGTCTTATATGAAGATGTTCCTAAATAGAATCCAACAAGATGTGTTCAGGACAGAATAATTTCATCATAAGATAGTGACAGCCGTTTAGTATGGCATATACTGAAATGCTGAAAAGGACTGAAATGAAGATCTTCCTTAACAGTAAAACCAAGCCACTTTCACCATAGTGTTCTTTCATTGAATGGATGTAATAGATATTCTGTCATGCCTGTAGTCAAATGTTCAATAGGTCTTACATAAAAATACTCCTAATAATCTACCTGAAAGCTATGAAACACAACCTTCTTTCCTTGTAAGAAGGGTATGGCCATGCTGTATGCCACATACTGAAATGCTTGAAAAGCTTTATACGAAGATGTTCCTCAACAGTTACAAGAAAACTGCTTTCATCCCTGTGTTCGTTCAATGAGTGAATGTTTAGAGATTCTGTCATTCCTGCAAAGGAATGTTTAATAAGTCTTACATGAAGATGTTTCTAAACAGCTACAAGGAAATTTTTTTAAATATAGTGTTATTACATTGAATAAACATTAAAGACATCCTGTCATGACTGTAGGCAAATGTCTGATGAGACTTGAGCAAGATATTAATAAACAATTACTTGCAAGCTGGGTTCATCACAGTATTCTTTCCTGGCTATGGAGATGATAGCCATTCTGTATGGCATAAAGTGATATGTTTGAAGAGCCTTTGATTTATATTCTTAAACAGCTAACAAGCAAGATGGTTTCTTCACAGTGTTCTTTCAGTGAATGAATGTTCTAGATATTGTCACATCTGTGGTGAAATATTTGATATATGATGTTCCTAAACAGCTACCTATAAACTGGATTCAGCATGTGTTCTTTCATTTTGTGAAAATGATAGTCGCTCTGTGTGGAATATACTTAAGTATTTGCAGTGTATTATGTGCAGATGTTCCTAAACAGTGAAAAGAAGATGGTTTTTGCATAATTTTCTTTCAGATAACAAATGTTATAGACATTGTCACATCTGTAGTCAAATGTTTGATATGATTTATGTGAAAATATCCCTAAACAGCTACCTGTTGGCTTGATTAAGCACAATGCTCTTTCATTGTAAGAAAGTGATAGCTGTTCCATGTGGCATATACTGAAATGTTTGAAATGTCATCTGTGAAGATGTTCCTTAAGAGCTACTTGCTAGGTGTTTTCAAGACAATGTTCTTTCAGTGAATGGATGTTGTAGATAGTCTATCACACCCGTAGTGAAATGCTGGATAAGTTTTATGAAGATGTCCCTAAGTAGCTACAAGCAAAATGGTTTCACAACAGTGTTCTTACAGACATTGAAGGTTATAGATATTCTGTCATGCCTGTAGTGAAATGTTTGATAAGACTTGCATGAACACTTACATGAAGATGTTTCTAAACAGCCACAAGCAAGCTTTTTCAACACAGTATTTCATTGAATGAATGTAATAATTATCACATTGTGGCTGCAGAGAAACGTTTGATAAGACACACACAAAATGTTCATAAATAGCATGTGCCAGCTGGTTGCATCACAATGTTGTTTAATTTAATGGAAGTGATCATCATTCTGTATAGCATATGATGTGTTTGAATAGCCTTATATAAAGATATTCCTAAAAACTTATGAGCAATCTGGTTTCACCAGAGTGTGTTCCTCAGTGAAGGAATCTTACAGAGATTCTGTCAGAGCAGTAGTGACATGTTTGGTGTTTTGTATGAAGAAACCCTAAATGGCTTCCTGCAAGATGAGTTCAACACAGTGTTATTTCATTTTAAGAAAATGATAGTCATTCTGTTTGGCATAAACTGAAATATTAGAAAAGCCTTATATCAAGAGGTTCCTAATTAGCTACCAGCAATCTGGCTTCACAATAGTGTTCTTTCATTGAATGGATGTAATAGATACTTTGTAGTGAAATGTATGATAAGTCTCTTATGAAAAGGTTCCTAAACAGCTGCCTGCAATCTGGCTTCAGCACATTATATCATTGTCTCAAAGTGATATTCATTCAGTATGTCTTATATGGAAACGCTTGAAATGGTGAACATGAAGAAGTTTCTAAATATATACAAGCAAGATTGTTTCTCCACAGTTTTCTTTCAGTGACTGAATGTTATGTATAGTCTGTCACGACTATTGTAAAATGTTTGATGAGTCTTATGTCAAAACGTTCCTAGATAGCTATCTGTGAGCTCTATTTAGCACAGTGTTCTTTCATTGTAGGAAAATGATACCCATTCATTATGGCATATACTGAAATGTGAGAAATGTCTCCAATACAAATGTTCCTAATAATAGCTTCAAGATGCTTTCACCACAGAGTTCTTTCAGTGAAACAATATTGCAGATATTCTGTGACACTTGTAGTGAAGTGTTAGTTAAAACTTACTTGCAAGCTGGATTCAGCACAGTGTTTCTTTCATTGTTTGAAACTCATATTCAATCAGAACAGCAAATATTGAAATGGTTATAATGACTAATATGAAGAGGATCCTTAATGGCTGCAAGTAAGATGGTTTCACCACAGTTTTCTCTCAGTGAACAAATGCTATATATATTCTGTCCCGCATGCAATGAAATGTTTGTTAAGTCTTATATGAACATGTTCCTAAACAGCTACCCGCAAACTGGGCTTAGAACAGTGTTCTCACACTGTTAGTAATTGATAGGTCATCTGTAGGGCATATGCTGAAATGTTTGAAATGTCTTATGTGAATATGCCCCTAAACAGCTGTAAGCACATTTGTTTCACCAGAGTTCCTTTAGTGTCTGAATCTTATGGATATTTTTCAAGTCTGTAGTGTAATTTTTTAAGTATTTTATGAAGTTCTTCCTAAACAGATACTAGGAAACAAGGGTTCAGCTCATCCTTCTTTCCTTGAGTGAATATTAAAATCATTCTGTCATGACCATAGCGCAATATTTGTTAAGACTTATAAAAAGATATTTCTAAAAGACAACTTTCCAGCTGGGTTCTTAACATTGTTCTTTCATTTTATGGAAGTGATAACCATTCTGGATGGAATACACTGAAATGTTTGAAAAGACTTGTATGAAGATACTCCTAAATAGCTACAAGCAATCTGGTTACACCACAGTGTTCTTTCATTTAATAAACTTTATATATAGTCTCCTATAGCTGTAGTGAAATGTTTTATATCATATATGAAAATGTTCCTACAGCTACCTGCAAGCTGGGATCAGCACACTGACTTTTCATTGTAATAAAGTGATAGTTACTTTGTATGGCATACACTGAAATGTCAGAAAAGACTTATATGAGTCTATTTCTAAAGAGATACAAGCAAGCTGGTTTCACAATAGTGATCTTTCATTGAATTAATGTAATAGATATTCTGTCGCACATGTTGTGAAATGTTCAATAAATCTTACATGAAAATGTTACTATAAGTCTACCTGAAAGCTGAGTTAAGTACAATGTTTTTTCATTTTAAGAAAGTATAGCTGTTCTCTATGGCTCATACTGAAATGCTAGAAAAGACTTACATGAAGATGTTCCTTAAAAGCTACAAGGAAGTTGCTTTCACCACAGCATTCTTTCAATGAGGGAATGTTATAGATATTCCATCATGCCCGTAGTGAAATGTTTGATAGGACTTATTTGAAGATTCCCCTAAAGAGCTGCAAGCAAGGTGTTTTCACCACAGTGTTCATTCAGAAAATGAATGTTATACGTATTCTGTCATGCCTCAAGAGAACTATTTGATGTCTTATGTGAGAGTGTTCCTGAACAGCTACAAGCAAGCTTTTTCAACATAGTGTGGTTTCCTTGAATGAATGTTATGGATATCATGTTGCGGCTGTAGAGAAACGTTTGATAAGACATAAATGAAATGCTCATAAAGAGCCACTGGTTTCATCAGAACGTTCTTTCTGGATATGGAAGTGATAGCCATTCTGTAGGCATAATGAAGTGTTTGAAGAGCCTTATACGAAGACATTCCCAAGGCGCCAGAAGTAATCTGGCTTCACCACAGTGTTCTTTCAGTGAACGAGTGTTATAGCTAGTCTGTCATGCCTGTAGTGAAATGTTTAATAAGTCTTATATGAAGAGGTTTCAAACAGCCGCCAGCAAGCCGGGTTTAGCACAGTGTCCTTTAACTGTAAGTAAGTGAGAGCCATTCTGTATGGCATATACTTAAATGTTAGAGAGGTCTTATATGAAGATGTTCCTAAATAGAATCCAACAAGATGTGTTCAGGACAGAATAATTTCATCATAAGATAGTGACAGCCGTTTAGTATGGCATATACTGAAATGCTGAAAAGGACTGAAATGAAGATCTTCCTTAACAGTAAAACCAAGCCACTTTCACCATAGTGTTCTTTCATTGAATGGATGTAATAGATATTCTGTCATGCCTGTAGTCAAATGTTCAATAGGTCTTACATAAAAATACTCCTAATAATCTACCTGAAAGCTATGAAACACAACCTTCTTTCCTTGTAAGAAGGGTATGGCCATGCTGTATGCCACATACTGAAATGCTTGAAAAGCTTTATACGAAGATGTTCCTCAACAGTTACAAGAAAACTGCTTTCATCCCTGTGTTCGTTCAATGAGTGAATGTTTAGAGATTCTGTCATTCCTGCAAAGGAATGTTTAATAAGTCTTACATGAAGATGTTTCTAAACAGCTACAAGGAAATTTTTTTAAATATAGTGTTATTACATTGAATAAACATTAAAGACATCCTGTCATGACTGTAGGCAAATGTCTGATGAGACTTGAGCAAGATATTAATAAACAATTACTTGCAAGCTGGGTTCATCACAGTATTCTTTCCTGGCTATGGAGATGATAGCCATTCTGTATGGCATAAAGTGATATGTTTGAAGAGCCTTTGATTTATATTCTTAAACAGCTAACAAGCAAGATGGTTTCTTCACAGTGTTCTTTCAGTGAATGAATGTTCTAGATATTGTCACATCTGTGGTGAAATATTTGATATATGATGTTCCTAAACAGCTACCTATAAACTGGATTCAGCATGTGTTCTTTCATTTTGTGAAAATGATAGTCGCTCTGTGTGGAATATACTTAAGTATTTGCAGTGTATTATGTGCAGATGTTCCTAAACAGTGAAAAGAAGATGGTTTTTGCATAATTTTCTTTCAGATAACAAATGTTATAGACATTGTCACATCTGTAGTCAAATGTTTGATATGATTTATGTGAAAATATCCCTAAACAGCTACCTGTTGGCTTGATTAAGCACAATGCTCTTTCATTGTAAGAAAGTGATAGCTGTTCCATGTGGCATATACTGAAATGTTTGAAATGTCATCTGTGAAGATGTTCCTTAAGAGCTACTTGCTAGGTGTTTTCAAGACAATGTTCTTTCAGTGAATGGATGTTGTAGATAGTCTATCACACCCGTAGTGAAATGCTGGATAAGTTTTATGAAGATGTCCCTAAGTAGCTACAAGCAAAATGGTTTCACAACAGTGTTCTTACAGACATTGAAGGTTATAGATATTCTGTCATGCCTGTAGTGAAATGTTTGATAAGACTTGCATGAACACTTACATGAAGATGTTTCTAAACAGCCACAAGCAAGCTTTTTCAACACAGTATTTCATTGAATGAATGTAATAATTATCACATTGTGGCTGCAGAGAAACGTTTGATAAGACACACACAAAATGTTCATAAATAGCATGTGCCAGCTGGTTGCATCACAATGTTGTTTAATTTAATGGAAGTGATCATCATTCTGTATAGCATATGATGTGTTTGAATAGCCTTATATAAAGATATTCCTAAAAACTTATGAGCAATCTGGTTTCACCAGAGTGTGTTCCTCAGTGAAGGAATCTTACAGAGATTCTGTCAGAGCAGTAGTGACATGTTTGGTGTTTTGTATGAAGAAACCCTAAATGGCTTCCTGCAAGATGAGTTCAACACAGTGTTATTTCATTTTAAGAAAATGATAGTCATTCTGTTTGGCATAAACTGAAATATTAGAAAAGCCTTATATCAAGAGGTTCCTAATTAGCTACCAGCAATCTGGCTTCACAATAGTGTTCTTTCATTGAATGGATGTAATAGATACTTTGTAGTGAAATGTATGATAAGTCTCTTATGAAAAGGTTCCTAAACAGCTGCCTGCAATCTGGCTTCAGCACATTATATCATTGTCTCAAAGTGATATTCATTCAGTATGTCTTATATGGAAACGCTTGAAATGGTGAACATGAAGAAGTTTCTAAATATATACAAGCAAGATTGTTTCTCCACAGTTTTCTTTCAGTGACTGAATGTTATGTATAGTCTGTCACGACTATTGTAAAATGTTTGATGAGTCTTATGTAAAAACGTTCCTAGATAGCTATCTGTGAGCTCTATTTAGCACAGTGTTCTTTCATTGTAGGAAAATGATACCCATTCATTATGGCATATACTGAAATGTGAGAAATGTCTCCAATACAAATGTTCCTAATAATAGCTTCAAGATGCTTTCACCACAGAGTTCTTTCAGTGAAACAATATTGCAGATATTCTGTGACACTTGTAGTGAAGTGTTAGTTAAAACTTACTTGCAAGCTGGATTCAGCACAGTGTTTCTTTCATTGTTTGAAACTCATATTCAATCAGAACAGCAAATATTGAAATGGTTATAATGACTAATATGAAGAGGATCCTTAATGGCTGCAAGTAAGATGGTTTCACCACAGTTTTCTCTCAGTGAACAAATGCTATATATATTCTGTCCCGCATGCAATGAAATGTTTGTTAAGTCTTATATGAACATGTTCCTAAACAGCTACCCGCAAACTGGGCTTAGAACAGTGTTCTCACACTGTTAGTAATTGATAGGTCATCTGTAGGGCATATGCTGAAATGTTTGAAATGTCTTATGTGAATATGCCCCTAAACAGCTGTAAGCACATTTGTTTCACCAGAGTTCCTTTAGTGTCTGAAGCTTATGGATATTTTTCAAGTCTGTAGTGTAATTTTTTAAGTATTTTATGAAGTTCTTCCTAAACGGATACTAGGAAACAAGGGTTCAGCTCATCCTTCTTTCCTTGAGTGAATATTAAAATCATTCTGTCATGACCATAGCGCAATATTTGTTAAGACTTATAAAAAGATATTTCTAAAAGACAACTTTCCAGCTGGGTTCTTAACATTGTTCTTTCATTTTATGGAAGTGATAACCATTCTGGATGGAATACACTGAAATGTTTGAAAAGACTTGTATGAAGATACTCCTAAATAGCTACAAGCAATCTGGTTACACCACAGTGTTCTTTCATTTAATAAACTTTATATATAGTCTCCTATAGCTGTAGTGAAATGTTTTATATCATATATGAAAATGTTCCTACAGCTACCTGCAAGCTGGGATCAGCACACTGACTTTTCATTGTAATAAAGTGATAGTTACTTTGTATGGCATACACTGAAATGTCAGAAAAGACTTATATGAGTGTATTTCTAAAGAGATACAAGCAAGCTGGTTTCACAATAGTGATCTTTCATTGAATTAATGTAATAGATATTCTGTCGCACATGTTGTGAAATGTTCAATAAATCTTACATGAAAATGTTACTATAAGTCTACCTGAAAGCTGAGTTAAGTACAATGTTTTTTCATTTTAAGAAAGTATAGCTGTTCTCTATGGCTCATACTGAAATGCTAGAAAAGACTTACATGAAGATGTTCCTTAAAAGCTACAAGGAAGTTGGTTTCACCACAGCATTCTTTCAATGAGTGAATGTTATAGATATTCCATCATGCCCGTAGTGAAATGTTTGATAGGACTTATTTGAAGATTCCCCTAAAGAGCTGCAAGCAAGGTGTTTTCACCACAGTGTTCATTCAGAAAATGAATGTTATACGTATTCTGTCATGCCTCAAGAGAACTATTTGATGTCTTATGTGAGAGTGTTCCTGAACAGCTACAAGCAAGCTTTTTCAACATAGTGTGGTTTCCTTGAATGAATGTTATGGATATCATGTTGCGGCTGTAGAGAAACGTTTGATAAGACATAAATGAAATGCTCATAAAGAGCCACTGGTTTCATCAGAACGTTCTTTCTGGATATGGAAGTGATAGCCATTCTGTAGGCATAATGAAGTGTTTGAAGAGCCTTATACGAAGACATTCCCAAGGCGCCAGAAGTAATCTGGCTTCACCACAGTGTTCTTTCAGTGAACGAGTGTTATAGCTAGTCTGTCATGCCTGTAGTGAAATGTTTAATAAGTCTTATATGAAGAGGTTTCAAACAGCCGCCAGCAAGCCGGGTTTAGCACAGTGTCCTTTAACTGTAAGTAAGTGAGAGCCATTCTGTATGGCATATACTTAAATGTTAGAGAGGTCTTATATGAAGATGTTCCTAAATAGAATCCAACAAGATGTGTTCAGGACAGAATAATTTCATCATAAGATAGTGACAGCCGTTTAGTATGGCATATACTGAAATGCTGAAAAGGACTGAAATGAAGATCTTCCTTAACAGTAAAACCAAGCCACTTTCACCATAGTGTTCTTTCATTGAATGGATGTAATAGATATTCTGTCATGCCTGTAGTCAAATGTTCAATAGGTCTTACATAAAAATACTCCTAATAATCTACCTGAAAGCTATGAAACACAACCTTCTTTCCTTGTAAGAAGGGTATGGCCATGCTGTATGCCACATACTGAAATGCTTGAAAAGCTTTATACGAAGATGTTCCTCAACAGTTACAAGAAAACTGCTTTCATCCCTGTGTTCGTTCAATGAGTGAATGTTTAGAGATTCTGTCATTCCTGCAAAGGAATGTTTAATAAGTCTTACATGAAGATGTTTCTAAACAGCTACAAGGAAATTTTTTTAAATATAGTGTTATTACATTGAATAAACATTAAAGACATCCTGTCATGACTGTAGGCAAATGTCTGATGAGACTTGAGCAAGATATTAATAAACAATTACTTGCAAGCTGGGTTCATCACAGTATTCTTTCCTGGCTATGGAGATGATAGCCATTCTGTATGGCATAAAGTGATATGTTTGAAGAGCCTTTGATTTATATTCTTAAACAGCTAACAAGCAAGATGGTTTCTTCACAGTGTTCTTTCAGTGAATGAATGTTCTAGATATTGTCACATCTGTGGTGAAATATTTGATATATGATGTTCCTAAACAGCTACCTATAAACTGGATTCAGCATGTGTTCTTTCATTTTGTGAAAATGATAGTCGCTCTGTGTGGAATATACTTAAGTATTTGCAGTGTATTATGTGCAGATGTTCCTAAACAGTGAAAAGAAGATGGTTTTTGCATAATTTTCTTTCAGATAACAAATGTTATAGACATTGTCACATCTGTAGTCAAATGTTTGATATGATTTATGTGAAAATATCCCTAAACAGCTACCTGTTGGCTTGATTAAGCACAATGCTCTTTCATTGTAAGAAAGTGATAGCTGTTCCATGTGGCATATACTGAAATGTTTGAAATGTCATCTGTGAAGATGTTCCTTAAGAGCTACTTGCTAGGTGTTTTCAAGACAATGTTCTTTCAGTGAATGGATGTTGTAGATAGTCTATCACACCCGTAGTGAAATGCTGGATAAGTTTTATGAAGATGTCCCTAAGTAGCTACAAGCAAAATGGTTTCACAACAGTGTTCTTACAGACATTGAAGGTTATAGATATTCTGTCATGCCTGTAGTGAAATGTTTGATAAGACTTGCATGAACACTTACATGAAGATGTTTCTAAACAGCCACAAGCAAGCTTTTTCAACACAGTATTTCATTGAATGAATGTAATAATTATCACATTGTGGCTGCAGAGAAACGTTTGATAAGACACACACAAAATGTTCATAAATAGCATGTGCCAGCTGGTTGCATCACAATGTTGTTTAATTTAATGGAAGTGATCATCATTCTGTATAGCATATGATGTGTTTGAATAGCCTTATATAAAGATATTCCTAAAAACTTATGAGCAATCTGGTTTCACCAGAGTGTGTTCCTCAGTGAAGGAATCTTACAGAGATTCTGTCAGAGCAGTAGTGACATGTTTGGTGTTTTGTATGAAGAAACCCTAAATGGCTTCCTGCAAGATGAGTTCAACACAGTGTTATTTCATTTTAAGAAAATGATAGTCATTCTGTTTGGCATAAACTGAAATATTAGAAAAGCCTTATATCAAGAGGTTCCTAATTAGCTACCAGCAATCTGGCTTCACAATAGTGTTCTTTCATTGAATGGATGTAATAGATACTTTGTAGTGAAATGTATGATAAGTCTCTTATGAAAAGGTTCCTAAACAGCTGCCTGCAATCTGGCTTCAGCACATTATATCATTGTCTCAAAGTGATATTCATTCAGTATGTCTTATATGGAAACGCTTGAAATGGTGAACATGAAGAAGTTTCTAAATATATACAAGCAAGATTGTTTCTCCACAGTTTTCTTTCAGTGACTGAATGTTATGTATAGTCTGTCACGACTATTGTAAAATGTTTGATGAGTCTTATGTAAAAACGTTCCTAGATAGCTATCTGTGAGCTCTATTTAGCACAGTGTTCTTTCATTGTAGGAAAATGATACCCATTCATTATGGCATATACTGAAATGTGAGAAATGTCTCCAATACAAATGTTCCTAATAATAGCTTCAAGATGCTTTCACCACAGAGTTCTTTCAGTGAAACAATATTGCAGATATTCTGTGACACTTGTAGTGAAGTGTTAGTTAAAACTTACTTGCAAGCTGGATTCAGCACAGTGTTTCTTTCATTGTTTGAAACTCATATTCAATCAGAACAGCAAATATTGAAATGGTTATAATGACTAATATGAAGAGGATCCTTAATGGCTGCAAGTAAGATGGTTTCACCACAGTTTTCTCTCAGTGAACAAATGCTATATATATTCTGTCCCGCATGCAATGAAATGTTTGTTAAGTCTTATATGAACATGTTCCTAAACAGCTACCCGCAAACTGGGCTTAGAACAGTGTTCTCACACTGTTAGTAATTGATAGGTCATCTGTAGGGCATATGCTGAAATGTTTGAAATGTCTTATGTGAATATGCCCCTAAACAGCTGTAAGCACATTTGTTTCACCAGAGTTCCTTTAGTGTCTGAAGCTTATGGATATTTTTCAAGTCTGTAGTGTAATTTTTTAAGTATTTTATGAAGTTCTTCCTAAACGGATACTAGGAAACAAGGGTTCAGCTCATCCTTCTTTCCTTGAGTGAATATTAAAATCATTCTGTCATGACCATAGCGCAATATTTGTTAAGACTTATAAAAAGATATTTCTAAAAGACAACTTTCCAGCTGGGTTCTTAACATTGTTCTTTCATTTTATGGAAGTGATAACCATTCTGGATGGAATACACTGAAATGTTTGAAAAGACTTGTATGAAGATACTCCTAAATAGCTACAAGCAATCTGGTTACACCACAGTGTTCTTTCATTTAATAAACTTTATATATAGTCTCCTATAGCTGTAGTGAAATGTTTTATATCATATATGAAAATGTTCCTACAGCTACCTGCAAGCTGGGATCAGCACACTGACGTTTCATTGTAATAAAGTGATAGTTACTTTGTATGGCATACACTGAAATGTCAGAAAAGACTTATATGAGTGTATTTCTAAAGAGATACAAGCAAGCTGGTTTCACAATAGTGATCTTTCATTGAATTAATGTAATAGATATTCTGTCGCACATGTTGTGAAATGTTCAATAAATCTTACATGAAAATGTTACTATAAGTCTACCTGAAAGCTGAGTTAAGTACAATGTTTTTTCATTTTAAGAAAGTATAGCTGTTCTCTATGGCTCATACTGAAATGCTAGAAAAGACTTACATGAAGATGTTCCTTAAAAGCTACAAGGAAGTTGGTTTCACCACAGCATTCTTTCAATGAGTGAATGTTATAGATATTCCATCATGCCCGTAGTGAAATGTTTGATAGGACTTATTTGAAGATTCCCCTAAACAGCTGCAAGCAAGGTGTTTTCACCACAGTGTTCATTCAGAAAATGAATGTTATACGTATTCTGTCATGCCTCAAGAGAACTATTTGATGTCTTATGTGAGAGTGTTCCTGAACAGCTACAAGCAAGCTTTTTCAACATAGTGTGGTTTCCTTGAATGAATGTTATGGATATCATGTTGCGGCTGTAGAGAAACGTTTGATAAGACATAAATGAAATGCTCATAAAGAGCCACTGGTTTCATCAGAACGTTCTTTCTGGATATGGAAGTGATAGCCATTCTGTAGGCATAATGAAGTGTTTGAAGAGCCTTATACGAAGACATTCCCAAGGCGCCAGAAGTAATCTGGCTTCACCACAGTGTTCTTTCAGTGAACGAGTGTTATAGCTAGTCTGTCATGCCTGTAGTGAAATGTTTAATAAGTCTTATATGAAGAGGTTTCAAACAGCCGCCAGCAAGCCGGGTTTAGCACAGTGTCCTTTAACTGTAAGTAAGTGAGAGCCATTCTGTATGGCATATACTTAAATGTTAGAGAGGTCTTATATGAAGATGTTCCTAAATAGAATCCAACAAGATGTGTTCAGGACAGAATAATTTCATCATAAGATAGTGACAGCCGTTTAGTATGGCATATACTGAAATGCTGAAAAGGACTGAAATGAAGATCTTCCTTAACAGTAAAACCAAGCCACTTTCACCATAGTGTTCTTTCATTGAATGGATGTAATAGATATTCTGTCATGCCTGTAGTCAAATGTTCAATAGGTCTTACATAAAAATACTCCTAATAATCTACCTGAAAGCTATGAAACACAACCTTCTTTCCTTGTAAGAAGGGTATGGCCATGCTGTATGCCACATACTGAAATGCTTGAAAAGCTTTATACGAAGATGTTCCTCAACAGTTACAAGAAAACTGCTTTCATCCCTGTGTTCGTTCAATGAGTGAATGTTTAGAGATTCTGTCATTCCTGCAAAGGAATGTTTAATAAGTCTTACATGAAGATGTTTCTAAACAGCTACAAGGAAATTTTTTTAAATATAGTGTTATTACATTGAATAAACATTAAAGACATCCTGTCATGACTGTAGGCAAATGTCTGATGAGACTTGAGCAAGATATTAATAAACAATTACTTGCAAGCTGGGTTCATCACAGTATTCTTTCCTGGCTATGGAGATGATAGCCATTCTGTATGGCATAAAGTGATATGTTTGAAGAGCCTTTGATTTATATTCTTAAACAGCTAACAAGCAAGATGGTTTCTTCACAGTGTTCTTTCAGTGAATGAATGTTCTAGATATTGTCACATCTGTGGTGAAATATTTGATATATGATGTTCCTAAACAGCTACCTATAAACTGGATTCAGCATGTGTTCTTTCATTTTGTGAAAATGATAGTCGCTCTGTGTGGAATATACTTAAGTATTTGCAGTGTATTATGTGCAGATGTTCCTAAACAGTGAAAAGAAGATGGTTTTTGCATAATTTTCTTTCAGATAACAAATGTTATAGACATTGTCACATCTGTAGTCAAATGTTTGATATGATTTATGTGAAAATATCCCTAAACAGCTACCTGTTGGCTTGATTAAGCACAATGCTCTTTCATTGTAAGAAAGTGATAGCTGTTCCATGTGGCATATACTGAAATGTTTGAAATGTCATCTGTGAAGATGTTCCTTAAGAGCTACTTGCTAGGTGTTTTCAAGACAATGTTCTTTCAGTGAATGGATGTTGTAGATAGTCTATCACACCCGTAGTGAAATGCTGGATAAGTTTTATGAAGATGTCCCTAAGTAGCTACAAGCAAAATGGTTTCACAACAGTGTTCTTACAGACATTGAAGGTTATAGATATTCTGTCATGCCTGTAGTGAAATGTTTGATAAGACTTGCATGAACACTTACATGAAGATGTTTCTAAACAGCCACAAGCAAGCTTTTTCAACACAGTATTTCATTGAATGAATGTAATAATTATCACATTGTGGCTGCAGAGAAACGTTTGATAAGACACACACAAAATGTTCATAAATAGCATGTGCCAGCTGGTTGCATCACAATGTTGTTTAATTTAATGGAAGTGATCATCATTCTGTATAGCATATGATGTGTTTGAATAGCCTTATATAAAGATATTCCTAAAAACTTATGAGCAATCTGGTTTCACCAGAGTGTGTTCCTCAGTGAAGGAATCTTACAGAGATTCTGTCAGAGCAGTAGTGACATGTTTGGTGTTTTGTATGAAGAAACCCTAAATGGCTTCCTGCAAGATGAGTTCAACACAGTGTTATTTCATTTTAAGAAAATGATAGTCATTCTGTTTGGCATAAACTGAAATATTAGAAAAGCCTTATATCAAGAGGTTCCTAATTAGCTACCAGCAATCTGGCTTCACAATAGTGTTCTTTCATTGAATGGATGTAATAGATACTTTGTAGTGAAATGTATGATAAGTCTCTTATGAAAAGGTTCCTAAACAGCTGCCTGCAATCTGGCTTCAGCACATTATATCATTGTCTCAAAGTGATATTCATTCAGTATGTCTTATATGGAAACGCTTGAAATGGTGAACATGAAGAAGTTTCTAAATATATACAAGCAAGATTGTTTCTCCACAGTTTTCTTTCAGTGACTGAATGTTATGTATAGTCTGTCACGACTATTGTAAAATGTTTGATGAGTCTTATGTAAAAACGTTCCTAGATAGCTATCTGTGAGCTCTATTTAGCACAGTGTTCTTTCATTGTAGGAAAATGATACCCATTCATTATGGCATATACTGAAATGTGAGAAATGTCTCCAATACAAATGTTCCTAATAATAGCTTCAAGATGCTTTCACCACAGAGTTCTTTCAGTGAAACAATATTGCAGATATTCTGTGACACTTGTAGTGAAGTGTTAGTTAAAACTTACTTGCAAGCTGGATTCAGCACAGTGTTTCTTTCATTGTTTGAAACTCATATTCAATCAGAACAGCAAATATTGAAATGGTTATAATGACTAATATGAAGAGGATCCTTAATGGCTGCAAGTAAGATGGTTTCACCACAGTTTTCTCTCAGTGAACAAATGCTATATATATTCTGTCCCGCATGCAATGAAATGTTTGTTAAGTCTTATATGAACATGTTCCTAAACAGCTACCCGCAAACTGGGCTTAGAACAGTGTTCTCACACTGTTAGTAATTGATAGGTCATCTGTAGGGCATATGCTGAAATGTTTGAAATGTCTTATGTGAATATGCCCCTAAACAGCTGTAAGCACATTTGTTTCACCAGAGTTCCTTTAGTGTCTGAAGCTTATGGATATTTTTCAAGTCTGTAGTGTAATTTTTTAAGTATTTTATGAAGTTCTTCCTAAACGGATACTAGGAAACAAGGGTTCAGCTCATCCTTCTTTCCTTGAGTGAATATTAAAATCATTCTGTCATGACCATAGCGCAATATTTGTTAAGACTTATAAAAAGATATTTCTAAAAGACAACTTTCCAGCTGGGTTCTTAACATTGTTCTTTCATTTTATGGAAGTGATAACCATTCTGGATGGAATACACTGAAATGTTTGAAAAGACTTGTATGAAGATACTCCTAAATAGCTACAAGCAATCTGGTTACACCACAGTGTTCTTTCATTTAATAAACTTTATATATAGTCTCCTATAGCTGTAGTGAAATGTTTTATATCATATATGAAAATGTTCCTACAGCTACCTGCAAGCTGGGATCAGCACACTGACGTTTCATTGTAATAAAGTGATAGTTACTTTGTATGGCATACACTGAAATGTCAGAAAAGACTTATATGAGTGTATTTCTAAAGAGATACAAGCAAGCTGGTTTCACAATAGTGATCTTTCATTGAATTAATGTAATAGATATTCTGTCGCACATGTTGTGAAATGTTCAATAAATCTTACATGAAAATGTTACTATAAGTCTACCTGAAAGCTGAGTTAAGTACAATGTTTTTTCATTTTAAGAAAGTATAGCTGTTCTCTATGGCTCATACTGAAATGCTAGAAAAGACTTACATGAAGATGTTCCTTAAAAGCTACAAGGAAGTTGGTTTCACCACAGCATTCTTTCAATGAGTGAATGTTATAGATATTCCATCATGCCCGTAGTGAAATGTTTGATAGGACTTATTTGAAGATTCCCCTAAACAGCTGCAAGCAAGGTGTTTTCACCACAGTGTTCATTCAGAAAATGAATGTTATACGTATTCTGTCATGCCTCAAGAGAACTATTTGATGTCTTATGTGAGAGTGTTCCTGAACAGCTACAAGCAAGCTTTTTCAACATAGTGTGGTTTCCTTGAATGAATGTTATGGATATCATGTTGCGGCTGTAGAGAAACGTTTGATAAGACATAAATGAAATGCTCATAAAGAGCCACTGGTTTCATCAGAACGTTCTTTCTGGATATGGAAGTGATAGCCATTCTGTAGGCATAATGAAGTGTTTGAAGAGCCTTATACGAAGACATTCCCAAGGCGCCAGAAGTAATCTGGCTTCACCACAGTGTTCTTTCAGTGAACGAGTGTTATAGCTAGTCTGTCATGCCTGTAGTGAAATGTTTAATAAGTCTTATATGAAGAGGTTTCAAACAGCCGCCAGCAAGCCGGGTTTAGCACAGTGTCCTTTAACTGTAAGTAAGTGAGAGCCATTCTGTATGGCATATACTTAAATGTTAGAGAGGTCTTATATGAAGATGTTCCTAAATAGAATCCAACAAGATGTGTTCAGGACAGAATAATTTCATCATAAGATAGTGACAGCCGTTTAGTATGGCATATACTGAAATGCTGAAAAGGACTGAAATGAAGATCTTCCTTAACAGTAAAACCAAGCCACTTTCACCATAGTGTTCTTTCATTGAATGGATGTAATAGATATTCTGTCATGCCTGTAGTCAAATGTTCAATAGGTCTTACATAAAAATACTCCTAATAATCTACCTGAAAGCTATGAAACACAACCTTCTTTCCTTGTAAGAAGGGTATGGCCATGCTGTATGCCACATACTGAAATGCTTGAAAAGCTTTATACGAAGATGTTCCTCAACAGTTACAAGAAAACTGCTTTCATCCCTGTGTTCGTTCAATGAGTGAATGTTTAGAGATTCTGTCATTCCTGCAAAGGAATGTTTAATAAGTCTTACATGAAGATGTTTCTAAACAGCTACAAGGAAATTTTTTTAAATATAGTGTTATTACATTGAATAAACATTAAAGACATCCTGTCATGACTGTAGGCAAATGTCTGATGAGACTTGAGCAAGATATTAATAAACAATTACTTGCAAGCTGGGTTCATCACAGTATTCTTTCCTGGCTATGGAGATGATAGCCATTCTGTATGGCATAAAGTGATATGTTTGAAGAGCCTTTGATTTATATTCTTAAACAGCTAACAAGCAAGATGGTTTCTTCACAGTGTTCTTTCAGTGAATGAATGTTCTAGATATTGTCACATCTGTGGTGAAATATTTGATATATGATGTTCCTAAACAGCTACCTATAAACTGGATTCAGCATGTGTTCTTTCATTTTGTGAAAATGATAGTCGCTCTGTGTGGAATATACTTAAGTATTTGCAGTGTATTATGTGCAGATGTTCCTAAACAGTGAAAAGAAGATGGTTTTTGCATAATTTTCTTTCAGATAACAAATGTTATAGACATTGTCACATCTGTAGTCAAATGTTTGATATGATTTATGTGAAAATATCCCTAAACAGCTACCTGTTGGCTTGATTAAGCACAATGCTCTTTCATTGTAAGAAAGTGATAGCTGTTCCATGTGGCATATACTGAAATGTTTGAAATGTCATCTGTGAAGATGTTCCTTAAGAGCTACTTGCTAGGTGTTTTCAAGACAATGTTCTTTCAGTGAATGGATGTTGTAGATAGTCTATCACACCCGTAGTGAAATGCTGGATAAGTTTTATGAAGATGTCCCTAAGTAGCTACAAGCAAAATGGTTTCACAACAGTGTTCTTACAGACATTGAAGGTTATAGATATTCTGTCATGCCTGTAGTGAAATGTTTGATAAGACTTGCATGAACACTTACATGAAGATGTTTCTAAACAGCCACAAGCAAGCTTTTTCAACACAGTATTTCATTGAATGAATGTAATAATTATCACATTGTGGCTGCAGAGAAACGTTTGATAAGACACACACAAAATGTTCATAAATAGCATGTGCCAGCTGGTTGCATCACAATGTTGTTTAATTTAATGGAAGTGATCATCATTCTGTATAGCATATGATGTGTTTGAATAGCCTTATATAAAGATATTCCTAAAAACTTATCAGCAATCTGGTTTCACCAGAGTGTGTTCCTCAGTGAAGGAATCTTACAGAGATTCTGTCAGAGCAGTAGTGACATGTTTGGTGTTTTGTATGAAGAAACCCTAAATGGCTTCCTGCAAGATGAGTTCAACACAGTGTTATTTCATTTTAAGAAAATGATAGTCATTCTGTTTGGCATAAACTGAAATATTAGAAAAGCCTTATATCAAGAGGTTCCTAATTAGCTACCAGCAATCTGGCTTCACAATAGTGTTCTTTCACTGAATGGATGTAATAGATACTTTGTAGTGAAATGTATGATAAGTCTCTTATGAAAAGGTTCCTAAACAGCTGCCTGCAATCTGGCTTCAGCACATTATATCATTGTCTCAAAGTGATATTCATTCAGTATGTCTTATATGGAAACGCTTGAAATGGTGAACATGAAGAAGTTTCTAAATATATACAAGCAAGATTGTTTCTCCACAGTTTTCTTTCAGTGACTGAATGTTATGTATAGTCTGTCACGACTATTGTAAAATGTTTGATGAGTCTTATGTAAAAACGTTCCTAGATAGCTATCTGTGAGCTCTATTTAGCACAGTGTTCTTTCATTGTAGGAAAATGATACCCATTCATTATGGCATATACTGAAATGTGAGAAATGTCTCAAATACAAATGTTCCTAATAATAGCTTCAAGATGCTTTCACCACAGAGTTCTTTCAGTGAAACAATATTGCAGATATTCTGTGACACTTGTAGTGAAGTGTTAGTTAAAACTTACTTGCAAGCTGGATTCAGCACAGTGTTTCTTTCATTGTTTGAAACTCATATTCAATCAGAACAGCAAATATTGAAATGGTTATAATGACTAATATGAAGAGGATCCTTAATGGCTGCAAGTAAGATGGTTTCACCACAGTTTTCTCTCAGTGAACAAATGCTATATATATTCTGTCCCGCATGCAATGAAATGTTTGTTAAGTCTTATATGAACATGTTCCTAAACAGCTACCCGCAAACTGGGCTTAGAACAGTGTTCTCACACTGTTAGTAATTGATAGGTCATCTGTAGGGCATATGCTGAAATGTTTGAAATGTCTTATGTGAATATGCCCCTAAACAGCTGTAAGCACATTTGTTTCACCAGAGTTCCTTTAGTGTCTGAAGCTTATGGATATTTTTCAAGTCTGTAGTGTAATTTTTTAAGTATTTTATGAAGTTCTTCCTAAACGGATACTAGGAAACAAGGGTTCAGCTCATCCTTCTTTCCTTGAGTGAATATTAAAATCATTCTGTCATGACCATAGCGCAATATTTGTTAAGACTTATAAAAAGATATTTCTAAAAGACAACTTTCCAGCTGGGTTCTTAACATTGTTCTTTCATTTTATGGAAGTGATAACCATTCTGGATGGAATACACTGAAATGTTTGAAAAGACTTGTATGAAGATACTCCTAAATAGCTACAAGCAATCTGGTTACACCACAGTGTTCTTTCATTTAATAAACTTTATATATAGTCTCCTATAGCTGTAGTGAAATGTTTTATATCATATATGAAAATGTTCCTACAGCTACCTGCAAGCTGGGATCAGCACACTGACTTTTCATTGTAATAAAGTGATAGTTACTTTGTATGGCATACACTGAAATGTCAGAAAAGACTTATATGAGTCTATTTCTAAAGAGATACAAGCAAGCTGGTTTCACAATAGTGATCTTTCATTGAATTAATGTAATAGATATTCTGTCGCACATGTTGTGAAATGTTCAATAAATCTTACATGAAAATGTTACTATAAGTCTACCTGAAAGCTGAGTTAAGTACAATGTTTTTTCATTTTAAGAAAGTATAGCTGTTCTCTATGGCTCATACTGAAATGCTAGAAAAGACTTACATGAAGATGTTCCTTAAAAGCTACAAGGAAGTTGGTTTCACCACAGCATTCTTTCAATGAGTGAATGTTATAGATATTCCATCATGCCCGTAGTGAAATGTTTGATAGGACTTATTTGAAGATTCCCCTAAAGAGCTGCAAGCAAGGTGTTTTCACCACAGTGTTCATTCAGAAAATGAATGTTATACATATTCTGTCATGCCTCAAGAGAACTATTTGATGTCTTATGTGAGAGTGTTCCTGAACAGCTACAAGCAAGCTTTTTCAACATAGTGTGGTTTCCTTGAATGAATGTTATGGATATCATGTTGCGGCTGTAGAGAAACGTTTGATAAGACATAAATGAAATGCTCATAAAGAGCCACTGGTTTCATCAGAACGTTCTTTCTGGATATGGAAGTGATAGCCATTCTGTAGGCATAATGAAGTGTTTGAAGAGCCTTATACGAAGACATTCCCAAGGCGCCAGAAGTAATCTGGCTTCACCACAGTGTTCTTTCAGTGAACGAGTGTTATAGCTAGTCTGTCATGCCTGTAGTGAAATGTTTAATAAGTCTTATATGAAGAGGTTTCAAACAGCCGCCAGCAAGCCGGGTTTAGCACAGTGTCCTTTAACTGTAAGTAAGTGAGAGCCATTCTGTATGGCATATACTTAAATGTTAGAGAGGTCTTATATGAAGATGTTCCTAAATAGAATCCAACAAGATGTGTTCAGGACAGAATAATTTCATCATAAGATAGTGACAGCCGTTTAGTATGGCATATACTGAAATGCTGAAAAGGACTGAAATGAAGATCTTCCTTAACAGTAAAACCAAGCCACTTTCACCATAGTGTTCTTTCATTGAATGGATGTAATAGATATTCTGTCATGCCTGTAGTTAAATGTTCAATAGGTCTTACATAAAAATACTCCTAATAATCTACCTGAAAGCTATGAAACACAACCTTCTTTCCTTGTAAGAAGGGTATGGCCATGCTGTATGCCACATACTGAAATGCTTGAAAAGCTTTATACGAAGATGTTCCTCAACAGTTACAAGAAAACTGCTTTCATCCCTGTGTTCGTTCAATGAGTGAATGTTTAGAGATTCTGTCATTCCTGCAAAGGAATGTTTAATAAGTCTTACATGAAGATGTTTCTAAACAGCTACAAGGAAATTTTTTTAAATATAGTGTTATTACATTGAATAAACATTAAAGACATCCTGTCATGACTGTAGGCAAATGTCTGATGAGACTTGAGCAAGATATTAATAAACAATTACTTGCAAGCTGGGTTCATCACAGTATTCTTTCCTGGCTATGGAGATGATAGCCATTCTGTATGGCATAAAGTGATATGTTTGAAGAGCCTTTGATTTATATTCTTAAACAGCTAACAAGCAAGATGGTTTCTTCACAGTGTTCTTTCAGTGAATGAATGTTCTAGATATTGTCACATCTGTGGTGAAATATTTGATATATGATGTTCCTAAACAGCTACCTATAAACTGGATTCAGCATGTGTTCTTTCATTTTGTGAAAATGATAGTCGCTCTGTGTGGAATATACTTAAGTATTTGCA
Organism: Equus asinus; assembly: GCF_041296235.1. Lineage (NCBI taxonomy): Eukaryota > Metazoa > Chordata > Mammalia > Perissodactyla > Equidae > Equus > Equus asinus. Next base: position 7,520,585 of record NC_091814.1, on the reverse strand, counting down.
GTGTATTATGTGCAGATGTTCCTAAACAGTGAAAAGAAGATGGTTTTTGCATAATTTTCTTTCAGATAACAAATGTTATAGACATTGTCACATCTGTAGTCAAATGTTTGATATGATTTATGTGAAAATATCCCTAAACAGCTACCTGTTGGCTTGATTAAGCACAATGCTCTTTCATTGTAAGAAAGTGATAGCTGTTCCATGTGGCATATACTGAAATGTTTGAAATGTCATCTGTGAAGATGTTCCTTAAGAGCTACTTGCTAGGTGTTTTCAAGACAATGTTCTTTCAGTGAATGGATGTTGTAGATAGTCTATCACACCCGTAGTGAAATGCTGGATAAGTTTTATGAAGATGTCCCTAAGTAGCTACAAGCAAAATGGTTTCACAACAGTGTTCTTACAGACATTGAAGGTTATAGATATTCTGTCATGCCTGTAGTGAAATGTTTGATAAGACTTGCATGAACACTTACATGAAGATGTTTCTAAACAGCCACAAGCAAGCTTTTTCAACACAGTATTTCATTGAATGAATGTAATAATTATCACATTGTGGCTGCAGAGAAACGTTTGATAAGACACACACGAAATGTTCATAAATAGCATGTGCCAGCTGGTTGCATCACAATGTTGTTTAATTTAATGGAAGTGATCATCATTCTGTATAGCATATGATGTGTTTGAATAGCCTTATATAAAGATATTCCTAAAAACTTATGAGCAATCTGGTTTCACCAGAGTGTGTTCCTCAGTGAAGGAATCTTACAGAGATTCTGTCAGAGCAGTAGTGACATGTTTGGTGTTTTGTATGAAGAAACCCTAAATGGCTTCCTGCAAGATGAGTTCAACACAGTGTTATTTCATTTTAAGAAAATGATAGTCATTCTGTTTGGCATAAACTGAAATATTAGAAAAGCCTTATATCAAGAGGTTCCTAATTAGCTACCAGCAATCTGGCTTCACAATAGTGTTCTTTCATTGAATGGATGTAATAGATACTTTGTAGTGAAATGTATGATAAGTCTCTTATGAAAAGGTTCCTAAACAGCTGCCTGCAATCTGGCTTCAGCACATTATATCATTGTCTCAAAGTGATATTCATTCAGTATGTCTTATATGGAAACGCTTGAAATGGTGAACATGAAGAAGTTTCTAAATATGTACAAGCAAGATTGTTTCTCCACAGTTTTCTTTCAGTGACTGAATGTTATGTATAGTCTGTCACGACTATTGTAAAATGTTTGATGAGTCTTATGTAAAAACGTTCCTAGATAGCTATCTGTGAGCTCTATTTAGCACAGTGTTCTTTCATTGTAGGAAAATGATACCCATTCATTATGGCATATACTGAAATGTGAGAAATGTCTCCAATACAAATGTTCCTAATAATAGCTTCAAGATGCTTTCACCACAGAGTTCTTTCAGTGAAACAATATTGCAGATATTCTGTGACACTTGTAGTGAAGTGTTAGTTAAAACTTACTTGCAAGCTGGATTCAGCACAGTGTTTCTTTCATTGTTTGAAACTCATATTCAATCAGAACAGCAAATATTGAAATGGTTATAATGACTAATATGAAGAGGATCCTTAATGGCTGCAAGTAAGATGGTTTCACCACAGTTTTCTCTCAGTGAACAAATGCTATATATATTCTGTCCCGCATGCAATGAAATGTTTGTTAAGTCTTATATGAACATGTTCCTAAACAGCTACCCGCAAACTGGGCTTAGAACAGTGTTCTCACACTGTTAGTAATTGATAGGTCATCTGTAGGGCATATGCTGAAATGTTTGAAATGTCTTATGTGAATATGCCCCTAAACAGCTGTAAGCACATTTGTTTCACCAGAGTTCCTTTAGTGTCTGAATCTTATGGATATTTTTCAAGTCTGTAGTGTAATTTTTTAAGTATTTTATGAAGTTCTTCCTAAACGGATACTAGGAAACAAGGGTTCAGCTCATCCTTCTTTCCTTGAGTGAATATTAAAATCATTCTGTCATGACCATAGCGCAATATTTGTTAAGACTTATAAAAAGATATTTCTAAAAGACAACTTTCCAGCTGGGTTCTTAACATTGTTCTTTCATTTTATGGAAGTGATAACCATTCTGGATGGAATACACTGAAATGTTTGAAAAGACTTGTATGAAGATACTCCTAAATAGCTACAAGCAATCTGGTTACACCACAGTGTTCTTTCATTTAATAAACTTTATATATAGTCTCCTATAGCTGTAGTGAAATGTTTTATATCATATATGAAAATGTTCCTACAGCTACCTGCAAGCTGGGATCAGCACACTGACTTTTCATTGTAATAAAGTGATAGTTACTTTGTATGGCATACACTGAAATGTCAGAAAAGACTTATATGAGTCTATTTCTAAAGAGATACAAGCAAGCTGGTTTCACAATAGTGATCTTTCATTGAATTAATGTAATAGATATTCTGTCGCACATGTTGTGAAATGTTCAATAAATCTTACATGAAAATGTTACTATAAGTCTACCTGAAAGCTGAGTTAAGTACAATGTTTTTTCATTTTAAGAAAGTATAGCTGTTCTCTATGGCTCATACTGAAATGCTAGAAAAGACTTACATGAAGATGTTCCTTAAAAGCTACAAGGAAGTTGCTTTCACCACAGCATTCTTTCAATGAGGGAATGTTATAGATATTCCATCATGCCCGTAGTGAAATGTTTGATAGGACTTATTTGAAGATTCCCCTAAAGAGCTGCAAGCAAGGTGTTTTCACCACAGTGTTCATTCAGAAAATGAATGTTATACGTATTCTGTCATGCCTCAAGAGAACTATTTGATGTCTTATGTGAGAGTGTTCCTGAACAGCTACAAGCAAGCTTTTTCAACATAGTGTGGTTTCCTTGAATGAATGTTATGGATATCATGTTGCGGCTGTAGAGAAACGTTTGATAAGACATAAATGAAATGCTCATAAAGAGCCACTGGTTTCATCAGAACGTTCTTTCTGGATATGGAAGTGATAGCCATTCTGTAGGCATAATGAAGTGTTTGAAGAGCCTTATACGAAGACATTCCCAAGGCGCCAGAAGTAATCTGGCTTCACCACAGTGTTCTTTCAGTGAACGAGTGTTATAGCTAGTCTGTCATGCCTGTAGTGAAATGTTTAATAAGTCTTATATGAAGAGGTTTCAAACAGCCGCCAGCAAGCCGGGTTTAGCACAGTGTCCTTTAACTGTAAGTAAGTGAGAGCCATTCTGTATGGCATATACTTAAATGTTAGAGAGGTCTTATATGAAGATGTTCCTAAATAGAATCCAACAAGATGTGTTCAGGACAGAATAATTTCATCATAAGATAGTGACAGCCGTTTAGTATGGCATATACTGAAATGCTGAAAAGGACTGAAATGAAGATCTTCCTTAACAGTAAAACCAAGCCACTTTCACCATAGTGTTCTTTCATTGAATGGATGTAATAGATATTCTGTCATGCCTGTAGTTAAATGTTCAATAGGTCTTACATAAAAATGCTCCTAATAATCTACCTGAAAGATATGAAACACAACCTTCTTTCCTTGTAAGAAGGGTATGGCCATGCTGTATGCCACATACTGAAATGCTTGAAAAGCTTTATACGAAGATGTTCCTCAACAGTTACAAGAAAACTGCTTTCATCCCTGTGTTCGTTCAATGAGTGAATGTTTAGAGATTCTGTCATTCCTGCAAAGGAATGTTTAATAAGTCTTACATGAAGATGTTTCTAAACAGCTACAAGGAAATTTTTTTAAATATAGTGTTATTACATTGAATAAACATTAAAGACATCCTGTCATGACTGTAGGCAAATGTCTGATGAGACTTGAGCAAGATATTAATAAACAATTACTTGCAAGCTGGGTTCATCACAGTATTCTTTCCTGGCTATGGAGATGATAGCCATTCTGTATGGCATAAAGTGATATGTTTGAAGAGCCTTTGATTTATATTCTTAAACAGCTAACAAGCAAGATGGTTTCTTCACAGTGTTCTTTCAGTGAATGAATGTTCTAGATATTGTCACATCTGTGGTGAAATATTTGATATATGATGTTCCTAAACAGCTACCTATAAACTGGATTCAGCATGTGTTCTTTCATTTTGTGAAAATGATAGTCGCTCTGTGTGGAATATACTTAAGTATTTGCAGTGTATTATGTGCAGATGTTCCTAAACAGTGAAAAGAAGATGGTTTTTGCATAATTTTCTTTCAGATAACAAATGTTATAGACATTGTCACATCTGTAGTCAAATGTTTGATATGATTTATGTGAAAATATCCCTAAACAGCTACCTGTTGGCTTGATTAAGCACAATGCTCTTTCATTGTAAGAAAGTGATAGCTGTTCCATGTGGCATATACTGAAATGTTTGAAATGTCATCTGTGAAGATGTTCCTTAAGAGCTACTTGCTAGGTGTTTTCAAGACAATGTTCTTTCAGTGAATGGATGTTGTAGATAGTCTATCACACCCGTAGTGAAATGCTGGATAAGTTTTATGAAGATGTCCCTAAGTAGCTACAAGCAAAATGGTTTCACAACAGTGTTCTTACAGACATTGAAGGTTATAGATATTCTGTCATGCCTGTAGTGAAATGTTTGATAAGACTTGCATGAACACTTACATGAAGATGTTTCTAAACAGCCACAAGCAAGCTTTTTCAACACAGTATTTCATTGAATGAATGTAATAATTATCACATTGTGGCTGCAGAGAAACGTTTGATAAGACACACACAAAATGTTCATAAATAGCATGTGCCAGCTGGTTGCATCACAATGTTGTTTAATTTAATGGAAGTGATCATCATTCTGTATAGCATATGATGTGTTTGAATAGCCTTATATAAAGATATTCCTAAAAACTTATGAGCAATCTGGTTTCACCAGAGTGTGTTCCTCAGTGAAGGAATCTTACAGAGATTCTGTCAGAGCAGTAGTGACATGTTTGGTGTTTTGTATGAAGAAACCCTAAATGGCTTCCTGCAAGATGAGTTCAACACAGTGTTATTTCATTTTAAGAAAATGATAGTCATTCTGTTTGGCATAAACTGAAATATTAGAAAAGCCTTATATCAAGAGGTTCCTAATTAGCTACCAGCAATCTGGCTTCACAATAGTGTTCTTTCATTGAATGGATGTAATAGATACTTTGTAGTGAAATGTATGATAAGTCTCTTATGAAAAGGTTCCTAAACAGCTGCCTGCAATCTGGCTTCAGCACATTATATCATTGTCTCAAAGTGATATTCATTCAGTATGTCTTATATGGAAACGCTTGAAATGGTGAACATGAAGAAGTTTCTAAATATATACAAGCAAGATTGTTTCTCCACAGTTTTCTTTCAGTGACTGAATGTTATGTATAGTCTGTCACGACTATTGTAAAATGTTTGATGAGTCTTATGTAAAAACGTTCCTAGATAGCTATCTGTGAGCTCTATTTAGCACAGTGTTCTTTCATTGTAGGAAAATGATACCCATTCATTATGGCATATACTGAAATGTGAGAAATGTCTCAAATACAAATGTTCCTAATAATAGCTTCAAGATGCTTTCACCACAGAGTTCTTTCAGTGAAACAATATTGCAGATATTCTGTGACACTTGTAGTGAAGTGTTAGTTAAAACTTACTTGCAAGCTGGATTCAGCACAGTGTTTCTTTCATTGTTTGAAACTCATATTCAATCAGAACAGCAAATATTGAAATGGTTATAATGACTAATATGAAGAGGATCCTTAATGGCTGCAAGTAAGATGGTTTCACCACAGTTTTCTCTCAGTGAACAAATGCTATATATATTCTGTCCCGCATGCAATGAAATGTTTGTTAAGTCTTATATGAACATGTTCCTAAACAGCTACCCGCAAACTGGGCTTAGAACAGTGTTCTCACACTGTTAGTAATTGATAGGTCATCTGTAGGGCATATGCTGAAATGTTTGAAATGTCTTATGTGAATATGCCCCTAAACAGCTGTAAGCACATTTGTTTCACCAGAGTTCCTTTAGTGTCTGAATCTTATGGATATTTTTCAAGTCTGTAGTGTAATTTTTTAAGTATTTTATGAAGTTCTTCCTAAACGGATACTAGGAAACAAGGGTTCAGCTCATCCTTCTTTCCTTGAGTGAATATTAAAATCATTCTGTCATGACCATAGCGCAATATTTGTTAAGACTTATAAAAAGATATTTCTAAAAGACAACTTTCCAGCTGGGTTCTTAACATTGTTCTTTCATTTTATGGAAGTGATAACCATTCTGGATGGAATACACTGAAATGTTTGAAAAGACTTGTATGAAGATACTCCTAAATAGCTACAAGCAATCTGCTTACACCACAGTGTTCTTTCATTTAATAAACTTTATATATAGTCTCCTATAGCTGTAGTGAAATGTTTTATATCATATATGAAAATGTTCCTACAGCTACCTGCAAGCTGGGATCAGCACACTGACTTTTCATTGTAATAAAGTGATAGTTACTTTGTATGGCATACACTGAAATGTCAGAAAAGACTTATATGAGTCTATTTCTAAAGAGATACAAGCAAGCTGGTTTCACAATAGTGATCTTTCATTGAATTAATGTAATAGATATTCTGTCGCACATGTTGTGAAATGTTCAATAAATCTTACATGAAAATGTTACTATAAGTCTACCTGAAAGCTGAGTTAAGTACAATGTTTTTTCATTTTAAGAAAGTATAGCTGTTCTCTATGGCTCATACTGAAATGCTAGAAAAGACTTACATGAAGATGTTCCTTAAAAGCTACAAGGAAGTTGGTTTCACCACAGCATTCTTTCAATGTGTGAATGTTATAGATATTCCATCATGCCCGTAGTGAAATGTTTGATAGGACTTATTTGAAGATTCCCCTAAAGAGCTGCAAGCAAGGTGTTTTCACCACAGTGTTCATTCAGAAAATGAATGTTATACGTATTCTGTCATGCCTCAAGAGAACTATTTGATGTCTTATGTGAGAGTGTTCCTGAACAGCTACAAGCAAGCTTTTTCAACATAGTGTGGTTTCCTTGAATGAATGTTATGGATATCATGTTGCGGCTGTAGAGAAACGTTTGATAAGACATAAATGAAATGCTCATAAAGAGCCACTGGTTTCATCAGAACGTTCTTTCTGGATATGGAAGTGATAGCCATTCTGTAGGCATAATGAAGTGTTTGAAGAGCCTTATACGAAGACATTCCCAAGGCGCCAGAAGTAATCTGGCTTCACCACAGTGTTCTTTCAGTGAACGAGTGTTATAGCTAGTCTGTCATGCCTGTAGTGAAATGTTTAATAAGTCTTATATGAAGAGGTTTCAAACAGCCGCCAGCAAGCCGGGTTTAGCACAGTGTCCTTTAACTGTAAGTAAGTGAGAGCCATTCTGTATGGCATATACTTAAATGTTAGAGAGGTCTTATATGAAGATGTTCCTAAATAGAATCCAACAAGATGTGTTCAGGACAGAATAATTTCATCATAAGATAGTGACAGCCGTTTAGTATGGCATATACTGAAATGCTGAAAAGGACTGAAATGAAGATCTTCCTTAACAGTAAAACCAAGCCACTTTCACCATAGTGTTCTTTCATTGAATGGATGTAATAGATATTCTGTCATGCCTGTAGTTAAATGTTCAATAGGTCTTACATAAAAATACTCCTAATAATCTACCTGAAAGCTATTAAACACAACCTTCTTTCCTTGTAAGAAGGGTATGGCCATGCTGTATGCCACATACTGAAATGCTTGAAAAGCTTTATACGAAGATGTTCCTCAACAGTTACAAGAAAACTGCTTTCATCCCTGTGTTCGTTCAATGAGTGAATGTTTAGAGATTCTGTCATTCCTGCAAAGGAATGTTTAATAAGTCTTACATGAAGATGTTTCTAAACAGCTACAAGGAAATTTTTTTAAATATAGTGTTATTACATTGAATAAACATTAAAGACATCCTGTCATGACTGTAGGCAAATGTCTGATGAGACTTGAGCAAGATATTAATAAACAATTACTTGCAAGCTGGGTTCATCACAGTATTCTTTCCTGGCTATGGAGATGATAGCCATTCTGTATGGCATAAAGTGATATGTTTGAAGAGCCTTTGATTTATATTCTTAAACAGCTAACAAGCAAGATGGTTTCTTCACAGTGTTCTTTCAGTGAATGAATGTTCTAGATATTGTCACATCTGTGGTGAAATATTTGATATATGATGTTCCTAAACAGCTACCTATAAACTGGATTCAGCATGTGTTCTTTCATTTTGTGAAAATGATAGTCGCTCTGTGTGGAATATACTTAAGTATTTGAAGTGTATTATGTGCAGATGTTCCTAAACAGTGAAAAGAAGATGGTTTTTGCATAATTTTCTTTCAGATAACAAATGTTATAGACATTGTCACATCTGTAGTCAAATGTTTGATATGATTTATGTGAAAATATCCCTAAACAGCTACCTGTTGGCTTGATTAAGCACAATGCTCTTTCATTGTAAGAAAGTGATAGCTGTTCCATGTGGCATATACTGAAATGTTTGAAATGTCATCTGTGAAGATGTTCCTTAAGAGCTACTTGCTAGGTGTTTTCAAGACAATGTTCTTTCAGTGAATGGATGTTGTAGATAGTCTATCACACCCGTAGTGAAATGCTGGATAAGTTTTATGAAGATGTCCCTAAGTAGCTACAAGCAAAATGGTTTCACAACAGTGTTCTTACAGACATTGAAGGTTATAGATATTCTGTCATGCCTGTAGTGAAATGTTTGATAAGACTTGCATGAACACTTACATGAAGATGTTTCTAAACAGCCACAAGCAAGCTTTTTCAACACAGTATTTCATTGAATGAATGTAATAATTATCACATTGTGGCTGCAGAGAAACGTTTGATAAGACACACACAAAATGTTCATAAATAGCATGTGCCAGCTGGTTGCATCACAATGTTGTTTAATTTAATGGAAGTGATCATCATTCTGTATAGCATATGATGTGTTTGAATAGCCTTATATAAAGATATTCCTAAAAACTTATGAGCAATCTGGTTTCACCAGAGTGTGTTCCTCAGTGAAGGAATCTTACAGAGATTCTGTCAGAGCAGTAGTGACATGTTTGGTGTTTTGTATGAAGAAACCCTAAATGGCTTCCTGCAAGATGAGTTCAACACAGTGTTATTTCATTTTAAGAAAATGATAGTCATTCTGTTTGGCATAAACTGAAATATTAGAAAAGCCTTATATCAAGAGGTTCCTAATTAGCTACCAGCAATCTGGCTTCACAATAGTGTTCTTTCATTGAATGGATGTAATAGATACTTTGTAGTGAAATGTATGATAAGTCTCTTATGAAAAGGTTCCTAAACAGCTGCCTGCAATCTGGCTTCAGCACATTATATCATTGTCTCAAAGTGATATTCATTCAGTATGTCTTATATGGAAACGCTTGAAATGGTGAACATGAAGAAGTTTCTAAATATGTACAAGCAAGATTGTTTCTCCACAGTTTTCTTTCAGTGACTGAATGTTATGTATAGTCTGTCACGACTATTGTAAAATGTTTGATGAGTCTTATGTAAAAACGTTCCTAGATAGCTATCTGTGAGCTCTATTTAGCACAGTGTTCTTTCATTGTAGGAAAATGATACCCATTCATTATGGCATATACTGAAATGTGAGAAATGTCTCAAATACAAATGTTCCTAATAATAGCTTCAAGATGCTTTCACCACAGAGTTCTTTCAGTGAAACAATATTGCAGATATTCTGTGACACTTGTAGTGAAGTGTTAGTTAAAACTTACTTGCAAGCTGGATTCAGCACAGTGTTTCTTTCATTGTTTGAAACTCATATTCAATCAGAACAGCAAATATTGAAATGGTTATAATGACTAATATGAAGAGGATCCTTAATGGCTGCAAGTAAGATGGTTTCACCACAGTTTTCTCTCAGTGAACAAATGCTATATATATTCTGTCCCGCATGCAATGAAATGTTTGTTAAGTCTTATATGAACATGTTCCTAAACAGCTACCCGCAAACTGGGCTTAGAACAGTGTTCTCACACTGTTAGTAATTGATAGGTCATCTGTAGGGCATATGCTGAAATGTTTGAAATGTCTTATGTGAATATGCCCCTAAACAGCTGTAAGCACATTTGTTTCACCAGAGTTCCTTTAGTGTCTGAATCTTATGGATATTTTTCAAGTCTGTAGTGTAATTTTTTAAGTATTTTATGAAGTTCTTCCTAAACGGATACTAGGAAACAAGGGTTCAGCTCATCCTTCTTTCCTTGAGTGAATATTAAAATCATTCTGTCATGACCATAGCGCAATATTTGTTAAGACTTATAAAAAGATATTTCTAAAAGACAACTTTCCAGCTGGGTTCTTAACATTGTTCTTTCATTTTATGGAAGTGATAACCATTCTGGATGGAATACACTGAAATGTTTGAAAAGACTTGTATGAAGATACTCCTAAATAGCTACAAGCAATCTGGTTACACCACAGTGTTCTTTCATTTAATAAACTTTATATATAGTCTCCTATAGCTGTAGTGAAATGTTTTATATCATATATGAAAATGTTCCTACAGCTACCTGCAAGCTGGGATCAGCACACTGACTTTTCATTGTAATAAAGTGATAGTTACTTTGTATGGCATACACTGAAATGTCAGAAAAGACTTATATGAGTCTATTTCTAAAGAGATACAAGCAAGCTGGTTTCACAATAGTGATCTTTCATTGAATTAATGTAATAGATATTCTGTCGCACATGTTGTGAAATGTTCAATAAATCTTACATGAAAATGTTACTATAAGTCTACCTGAAAGCTGAGTTAAGTACAATGTTTTTTCATTTTAAGAAAGTATAGCTGTTCTCTATGGCTCATACTGAAATGCTAGAAAAGACTTACATGAAGATGTTCCTTAAAAGCTACAAGGAAGTTGGTTTCACCACAGCATTCTTTCAATGTGTGAATGTTATAGATATTCCATCATGCCCGTAGTGAAATGTTTGATAGGACTTATTTGAAGATTCCCCTAAACAGCTGCAAGCAAGGTGTTTTCACCACAGTGTTCATTCAGAAAATGAATGTTATACGTATTCTGTCATGCCTCAAGAGAACTATTTGATGTCTTATGTGAGAGTGTTCCTGAACAGCTACAAGCAAGCTTTTTCAACATAGTGTGGTTTCCTTGAATGAATGTTATGGATATCATGTTGCGGCTGTAGAGAAACGTTTGATAAGACATAAATGAAATGCTCATAAAGAGCCACTGGTTTCATCAGAACGTTCTTTCTGGATATGGAAGTGATAGCCATTCTGTAGGCATAATGAAGTGTTTGAAGAGCCTTATACGAAGACATTCCCAAGGCGCCAGAAGTAATCTGGCTTCACCACAGTGTTCTTTCAGTGAACGAGTGTTATAGCTAGTCTGTCATGCCTGTAGTGAAATGTTTAATAAGTCTTATATGAAGAGGTTTCAAACAGCCGCCAGCAAGCCGGGTTTAGCACAGTGTCCTTTAACTGTAAGTAAGTGAGAGCCATTCTGTATGGCATATACTTAAATGTTAGAGAGGTCTTATATGAAGATGTTCCTAAATAGAATCCAACAAGATGTGTTCAGGACAGAATAATTTCATCATAAGATAGTGACAGCCGTTTAGTATGGCATATACTGAAATGCTGAAAAGGACTGAAATGAAGATCTTCCTTAACAGTAAAACCAAGCCACTTTCACCATAGTGTTCTTTCATTGAATGGATGTAATAGATATTCTGTCATGCCTGTAGTTAAATGTTCAATAGGTCTTACATAAAAATACTCCTAATAATCTACCTGAAAGCTATTAAACACAACCTTCTTTCCTTGTAAGAAGGGTATGGCCATGCTGTATGCCACATACTGAAATGCTTGAAAAGCTTTATACGAAGATGTTCCTCAACAGTTACAAGAAAACTGCTTTCATCCCTGTGTTCGTTCAATGAGTGAATGTTTAGAGATTCTGTCATTCCTGCAAAGGAATGTTTAATAAGTCTTACATGAAGATGTTTCTAAACAGCTACAAGGAAATTTTTTTAAATATAGTGTTATTACATTGAATAAACATTAAAGACATCCTGTCATGACTGTAGGCAAATGTCTGATGAGACTTGAGCAAGATATTAATAAACAATTACTTGCAAGCTGGGTTCATCACAGTATTCTTTCCTGGCTATGGAGATGATAGCCATTCTGTATGGCATAAAGTGATATGTTTGAAGAGCCTTTGATTTATATTCTTAAACAGCTAACAAGCAAGATGGTTTCTTCACAGTGTTCTTTCAGTGAATGAATGTTCTAGATATTGTCACATCTGTGGTGAAATATTTGATATATGATGTTCCTAAACAGCTACCTATAAACTGGATTCAGCATGTGTTCTTTCATTTTGTGAAAATGATAGTCGCTCTGTGTGGAATATACTTAAGTATTTGAAGTGTATTATGTGCAGATGTTCCTAAACAGTGAAAAGAAGATGGTTTTTGCATAATTTTCTTTCAGATAACAAATGTTATAGACATTGTCACATCTGTAGTCAAATGTTTGATATGATTTATGTGAAAATATCCCTAAACAGCTACCTGTTGGCTTGATTAAGCACAATGCTCTTTCATTGTAAGAAAGTGATAGCTGTTCCATGTGGCATATACTGAAATGTTTGAAATGTCATCTGTGAAGATGTTCCTTAAGAGCTACTTGCTAGGTGTTTTCAAGACAATGTTCTTTCAGTGAATGGATGTTGTAGATAGTCTATCACACCCGTAGTGAAATGCTGGATAAGTTTTATGAAGATGTCCCTAAGTAGCTACAAGCAAAATGGTTTCACAACAGTGTTCTTACAGACATTGAAGGTTATAGATATTCTGTCATGCCTGTAGTGAAATGTTTGATAAGACTTGCATGAACACTTACATGAAGATGTTTCTAAACAGCCACAAGCAAGCTTTTTCAACACAGTATTTCATTGAATGAATGTAATAATTATCACATTGTGGCTGCAGAGAAACGTTTGATAAGACACACACGAAATGTTCATAAATAGCATGTGCCAGCTGGTTGCATCACAATGTTGTTTAATTTAATGGAAGTGATCATCATTCTGTATAGCATATGATGTGTTTGAATAGCCTTATATAAAGATATTCCTAAAAACTTATGAGCAATCTGGTTTCACCAGAGTGTGTTCCTCAGTGAAGGAATCTTACAGAGATTCTGTCAGAGCAGTAGTGACATGTTTGGTGTTTTGTATGAAGAAACCCTAAATGGCTTCCTGCAAGATGAGTTCAACACAGTGTTATTTCATTTTAAGAAAATGATAGTCATTCTGTTTGGCATAAACTGAAATATTAGAAAAGCCTTATATCAAGAGGTTCCTAATTAGCTACCAGCAATCTGGCTTCACAATAGTGTTCTTTCATTGAATGGATGTAATAGATACTTTGTAGTGAAATGTATGATAAGTCTCTTATGAAAAGGTTCCTAAACAGCTGCCTGCAATCTGGCTTCAGCACATTATATCATTGTCTCAAAGTGATATTCATTCAGTATGTCTTATATGGAAACGCTTGAAATGGTGAACATGAAGAAGTTTCTAAATATGTACAAGCAAGATTGTTTCTCCACAGTTTTCTTTCAGTGACTGAATGTTATGTATAGTCTGTCACGACTATTGTAAAATGTTTGATGAGTCTTATGTAAAAACGTTCCTAGATAGCTATCTGTGAGCTCTATTTAGCACAGTGTTCTTTCATTGTAGGAAAATGATACCCATTCATTATGGCATATACTGAAATGTGAGAAATGTCTCAAATACAAATGTTCCTAATAATAGCTTCAAGATGCTTTCACCACAGAGTTCTTTCAGTGAAACAATATTGCAGATATTCTGTGACACTTGTAGTGAAGTGTTAGTTAAAACTTACTTGCAAGCTGGATTCAGCACAGTGTTTCTTTCATTGTTTGAAACTCATATTCAATCAGAACAGCAAATATTGAAATGGTTATAATGACTAATATGAAGAGGATCCTTAATGGCTGCAAGTAAGATGGTTTCACCACAGTTTTCTCTCAGTGAACAAATGCTATATATATTCTGTCCCGCATGCAATGAAATGTTTGTTAAGTCTTATATGAACATGTTCCTAAACAGCTACCCGCAAACTGGGCTTAGAACAGTGTTCTCACACTGTTAGTAATTGATAGGTCATCTGTAGGGCATATGCTGAAATGTTTGAAATGTCTTATGTGAATATGCCCCTAAACAGCTGTAAGCACATTTGTTTCACCAGAGTTCCTTTAGTGTCTGAATCTTATGGATATTTTTCAAGTCTGTAGTGTAATTTTTTAAGTATTTTATGAAGTTCTTCCTAAACGGATACTAGGAAACAAGGGTTCAGCTCATCCTTCTTTCCTTGAGTGAATATTAAAATCATTCTGTCATGACCATAGCGCAATATTTGTTAAGACTTATAAAAAGATATTTCTAAAAGACAACTTTCCAGCTGGGTTCTTAACATTGTTCTTTCATTTTATGGAAGTGATAACCATTCTGGATGGAATACACTGAAATGTTTGAAAAGACTTGTATGAAGATACTCCTAAATAGCTACAAGCAATCTGCTTACACCACAGTGTTCTTTCATTTAATAAACTTTATATATAGTCTCCTATAGCTGTAGTGAAATGTTTTATATCATATATGAAAATGTTCCTACAGCTACCTGCAAGCTGGGATCAGCACACTGACTTTTCATTGTAATAAAGTGATAGTTACTTTGTATGGCATACACTGAAATGTCAGAAAAGACTTATATGAGTCTATTTCTAAAGAGATACAAGCAAGCTGGTTTCACAATAGTGATCTTTCATTGAATTAATGTAATAGATATTCTGTCGCACATGTTGTGAAATGTTCAATAAATCTTACATGAAAATGTTACTATAAGTCTACCTGAAAGCTGAGTTAAGTACAATGTTTTTTCATTTTAAGAAAGTATAGCTGTTCTCTATGGCTCATACTGAAATGCTAGAAAAGACTTACATGAAGATGTTCCTTAAAAGCTACAAGGAAGTTGGTTTCACCACAGCATTCTTTCAATGTGTGAATGTTATAGATATTCCATCATGCCCGTAGTGAAATGTTTGATAGGACTTATTTGAAGATTCCCCTAAAGAGCTGCAAGCAAGGTGTTTTCACCACAGTGTTCATTCAGAAAATGAATGTTATACGTATTCTGTCATGCCTCAAGAGAACTATTTGATGTCTTATGTGAGAGTGTTCCTGAACAGCTACAAGCAAGCTTTTTCAACATAGTGTGGTTTCCTTGAATGAATGTTATGGATATCATGTTGCGGCTGTAGAGAAACGTTTGATAAGACATAAATGAAATGCTCATAAAGAGCCACTGGTTTCATCAGAACGTTCTTTCTGGATATGGAAGTGATAGCCATTCTGTAGGCATAATGAAGTGTTTGAAGAGCCTTATACGAAGACATTCCCAAGGCGCCAGAAGTAATCTGGCTTCACCACAGTGTTCTTTCAGTGAACGAGTGTTATAGCTAGTCTGTCATGCCTGTAGTGAAATGTTTAATAAGTCTTATATGAAGAGGTTTCAAACAGCCGCCAGCAAGCCGGGTTTAGCACAGTGTCCTTTAACTGTAAGTAAGTGAGAGCCATTCTGTATGGCATATACTTAAATGTTAGAGAGGTCTTATATGAAGATGTTCCTAAATAGAATCCAACAAGATGTGTTCAGGACAGAATAATTTCATCATAAGATAGTGACAGCCGTTTAGTATGGCATATACTGAAATGCTGAAAAGGACTGAAATGAAGATCTTCCTTAACAGTAAAACCAAGCCACTTTCACCATAGTGTTCTTTCATTGAATGGATGTAATAGATATTCTGTCATGCCTGTAGTTAAATGTTCAATAGGTCTTACATAAAAATGCTCCTAATAATCTACCTGAAAGCTATTAAACACAACCTTCTTTCCTTGTAAGAAGGGTATGGCCATGCTGTATGCCACATACTGAAATGCTTGAAAAGCTTTATACGAAGATGTTCCTCAACAGTTACAAGAAAACTGCTTTCATCCCTGTGTTCGTTCAATGAGTGAATGTTTAGAGATTCTGTCATTCCTGCAAAGGAATGTTTAATAAGTCTTACATGAAGATGTTTCTAAACAGCTACAAGGAAATTTTTTTAAATATAGTGTTATTACATTGAATAAACATTAAAGACATCCTGTCATGACTGTAGGCAAATGTCTGATGAGACTTGAGCAAGATATTAATAAACAATTACTTGCAAGCTGGGTTCATCACAGTATTCTTTCCTGGCTATGGAGATGATAGCCATTCTGTATGGCATAAAGTGATATGTTTGAAGAGCCTTTGATTTATATTCTTAAACAGCTAACAAGCAAGATGGTTTCTTCACAGTGTTCTTTCAGTGAATGAATGTTCTAGATATTGTCACATCTGTGGTGAAATATTTGATATATGATGTTCCTAAACAGCTACCTATAAACTGGATTCAGCATGTGTTCTTTCATTTTGTGAAAATGATAGTCGCTCTGTGTGGAATATACTTAAGTATTTGCAGTGTATTATGTGCAGATGTTCCTAAACAGTGAAAAGAAGATGGTTTTTGCATAATTTTCTTTCAGATAACAAATGTTATAGACATTGTCACATCTGTAGTCAAATGTTTGATATGATTTATGTGAAAATATCCCTAAACAGCTACCTGTTGGCTTGATTAAGCACAATGCTCTTTCATTGTAAGAAAGTGATAGCTGTTCCATGTGGCATATACTGAAATGTTTGAAATGTCATCTGTGAAGATGTTCCTTAAGAGCTACTTGCTAGGTGTTTTCAAGACAATGTTCTTTCAGTGAATGGATGTTGTAGATAGTCTATCACACCCGTAGTGAAATGCTGGATAAGTTTTATGAAGATGTCCCTAAGTAGCTACAAGCAAAATGGTTTCACAACAGTGTTCTTACAGACATTGAAGGTTATAGATATTCTGTCATGCCTGTAGTGAAATGTTTGATAAGACTTGCATGAACACTTACATGAAGATGTTTCTAAACAGCCACAAGCAAGCTTTTTCAACACAGTATTTCATTGAATGAATGTAATAATTATCACATTGTGGCTGCAGAGAAACGTTTGATAAGACACACACAAAATGTTCATAAATAGCATGTGCCAGCTGGTTGCATCACAATGTTGTTTAATTTAATGGAAGTGATCATCATTCTGTATAGCATATGATGTGTTTGAATAGCCTTATATAAAGATATTCCTAAAAACTTATGAGCAATCTGGTTTCACCAGAGTGTGTTCCTCAGTGAAGGAATCTTACAGAGATTCTGTCAGAGCAGTAGTGACATGTTTGGTGTTTTGTATGAAGAAACCCTAAATGGCTTCCTGCAAGATGAGTTCAACACAGTGTTATTTCATTTTAAGAAAATGATAGTCATTCTGTTTGGCATAAACTGAAATATTAGAAAAGCCTTATATCAAGAGGTTCCTAATTAGCTACCAGCAATCTGGCTTCACAATAGTGTTCTTTCACTGAATGGATGTAATAGATACTTTGTAGTGAAATGTATGATAAGTCTCTTATGAAAAGGTTCCTAAACAGCTGCCTGCAATCTGGCTTCAGCACATTATATCATTGTCTCAAAGTGATATTCATTCAGTATGTCTTATATGGAAACGCTTGAAATGGTGAACATGAAGAAGTTTCTAAATATATACAAGCAAGATTGTTTCTCCACAGTTTTCTTTCAGTGACTGAATGTTATGTATAGTCTGTCACGACTATTGTAAAATGTTTGATGAGTCTTATGTAAAAACGTTCCTAGATAGCTATCTGTGAGCTCTATTTAGCACAGTGTTCTTTCATTGTAGGAAAATGATACCCATTCATTATGGCATATACTGAAATGTGAGAAATGTCTCCAATACAAATGTTCCTAATAATAGCTTCAAGATGCTTTCACCACAGAGTTCTTTCAGTGAAACAATATTGCAGATATTCTGTGACACTTGTAGTGAAGTGTTAGTTAAAACTTACTTGCAAGCTGGATTCAGCACAGTGTTTCTTTCATTGTTTGAAACTCATATTCAATCAGAACAGCAAATATTGAAATGGTTATAATGACTAATATGAAGAGGATCCTTAATGGCTGCAAGTAAGATGGTTTCACCACAGTTTTCTCTCAGTGAACAAATGCTATATATATTCTGTCCCGCATGCAATGAAATGTTTGTTAAGTCTTATATGAACATGTTCCTAAACAGCTACCCGCAAACTGGGCTTAGAACAGTGTTCTCACACTGTTAGTAATTGATAGGTCATCTGTAGGGCATATGCTGAAATGTTTGAAATGTCTTATGTGAATATGCCCCTAAACAGCTGTAAGCACATTTGTTTCACCAGAGTTCCTTTAGTGTCTGAATCTTATGGATATTTTTCAAGTCTGTAGTGTAATTTTTTAAGTATTTTATGAAGTTCTTCCTAAACGGATACTAGGAAACAAGGGTTCAGCTCATCCTTCTTTCCTTGAGTGAATATTAAAATCATTCTGTCATGACCATAGCGCAATATTTGTTAAGACTTATAAAAAGATATTTCTAAAAGACAACTTTCCAGCTGGGTTCTTAACATTGTTCTTTCATTTTATGGAAGTGATAACCATTCTGGATGGAATACACTGAAATGTTTGAAAAGACTTGTATGAAGATACTCCTAAATAGCTACAAGCAATCTGGTTACACCACAGTGTTCTTTCATTTAATAAACTTTATATATAGTCTCCTATAGCTGTAGTGAAATGTTTTATATCATATATGAAAATGTTCCTACAGCTACCTGCAAGCTGGGATCAGCACACTGACTTTTCATTGTAATAAAGTGATAGTTACTTTGTATGGCATACACTGAAATGTCAGAAAAGACTTATATGAGTCTATTTCTAAAGAGATACAAGCAAGCTGGTTTCACAATAGTGATCTTTCATTGAATTAATGTAATAGATATTCTGTCGCACATGTTGTGAAATGTTCAATAAATCTTACATGAAAATGTTACTATAAGTCTACCTGAAAGCTGAGTTAAGTACAATGTTTTTTCATTTTAAGAAAGTATAGCTGTTCTCTATGGCTCATACTGAAATGCTAGAAAAGACTTACATGAAGATGTTCCTTAAAAGCTACAAGGAAGTTGGTTTCACCACAGCATTCTTTCAATGAGTGAATGTTATAGATATTCCATCATGCCCGTAGTGAAATGTTTGATAGGACTTATTTGAAGATTCCCCTAAAGAGCTGCAAGCAAGGTGTTTTCACCACAGTGTTCATTCAGAAAATGAATGTTATACGTATTCTGTCATGCCTCAAGAGAACTATTTGATGTCTTATGTGAGAGTGTTCCTGAACAGCTACAAGCAAGCTTTTTCAACATAGTGTGGTTTCCTTGAATGAATGTTATGGATATCATGTTGCGGCTGTAGAGAAACGTTTGATAAGACATAAATGAAATGCTCATAAAGAGCCACTGGTTTCATCAGAACGTTCTTTCTGGATATGGAAGTGATAGCCATTCTGTAGGCATAATGAAGTGTTTGAAGAGCCTTATACGAAGACATTCCCAAGGCGCCAGAAGTAATCTGGCTTCACCACAGTGTTCTTTCAGTGAACGAGTGTTATAGCTAGTCTGTCATGCCTGTAGTGAAATGTTTAATAAGTCTTATATGAAGAGGTTTCAAACAGCCGCCAGCAAGCCGGGTTTAGCACAGTGTCCTTTAACTGTAAGTAAGTGAGAGCCATTCTGTATGGCATATACTTAAATGTTAGAGAGGTCTTATATGAAGATGTTCCTAAATAGAATCCAACAAGATGTGTTCAGGACAGAATAATTTCATCATAAGATAGTGACAGCCGTTTAGTATGGCATATACTGAAATGCTGAAAAGGACTGAAATGAAGATCTTCCTTAACAGTAAAACCAAGCCACTTTCACCATAGTGTTCTTTCATTGAATGGATGTAATAGATATTCTGTCATGCCTGTAGTCAAATGTTCAATAGGTCTTACATAAAAATACTCCTAATAATCTACCTGAAAGCTATGAAACACAACCTTCTTTCCTTGTAAGAAGGGTATGGCCATGCTGTATGCCACATACTGAAATGCTTGAAAAGCTTTATACGAAGATGTTCCTCAACAGTTACAAGAAAACTGCTTTCATCCCTGTGTTCGTTCAATGAGTGAATGTTTAGAGATTCTGTCATTCCTGCAAAGGAATGTTTAATAAGTCTTACATGAAGATGTTTCTAAACAGCTACAAGGAAATTTTTTTAAATATAGTGTTATTACATTGAATAAACATTAAAGACATCCTGTCATGACTGTAGGCAAATGTCTGATGAGACTTGAGCAAGATATTAATAAACAATTACTTGCAAGCTGGGTTCATCACAGTATTCTTTCCTGGCTATGGAGATGATAGCCATTCTGTATGGCATAAAGTGATATGTTTGAAGAGCCTTTGATTTATATTCTTAAACAGCTAACAAGCAAGATGGTTTCTTCACAGTGTTCTTTCAGTGAATGAATGTTCTAGATATTGTCACATCTGTGGTGAAATATTTGATATATGATGTTCCTAAACAGCTACCTATAAACTGGATTCAGCATGTGTTCTTTCATTTTGTGAAAATGATAGTCGCTCTGTGTGGAATATACTTAAGTATTTGCAGTGTATTATGTGCAGATGTTCCTAAACAGTGAAAAGAAGATGGTTTTTGCATAATTTTCTTTCAGATAACAAATGTTATAGACATTGTCACATCTGTAGTCAAATGTTTGATATGATTTATGTGAAAATATCCCTAAACAGCTACCTGTTGGCTTGATTAAGCACAATGCTCTTTCATTGTAAGAAAGTGATAGCTGTTCCATGTGGCATATACTGAAATGTTTGAAATGTCATCTGTGAAGATGTTCCTTAAGAGCTACTTGCTAGGTGTTTTCAAGACAATGTTCTTTCAGTGAATGGATGTTGTAGATAGTCTATCACACCCGTAGTGAAATGCTGGATAAGTTTTATGAAGATGTCCCTAAGTAGCTACAAGCAAAATGGTTTCACAACAGTGTTCTTACAGACATTGAAGGTTATAGATATTCTGTCATGCCTGTAGTGAAATGTTTGATAAGACTTGCATGAACACTTACATGAAGATGTTTCTAAACAGCCACAAGCAAGCTTTTTCAACACAGTATTTCATTGAATGAATGTAATAATTATCACATTGTGGCTGCAGAGAAACGTTTGATAAGACACACACAAAATGTTCATAAATAGCATGTGCCAGCTGGTTGCATCACAATGTTGTTTAATTTAATGGAAGTGATCATCATTCTGTATAGCATATGATGTGTTTGAATAGCCTTATATAAAGATATTCCTAAAAACTTATGAGCAATCTGGTTTCACCAGAGTGTGTTCCTCAGTGAAGGAATCTTACAGAGATTCTGTCAGAGCAGTAGTGACATGTTTGGTGTTTTGTATGAAGAAACCCTAAATGGCTTCCTGCAAGATGAGTTCAACACAGTGTTATTTCATTTTAAGAAAATGATAGTCATTCTGTTTGGCATAAACTGAAATATTAGAAAAGCCTTATATCAAGAGGTTCCTAATTAGCTACCAGCAATCTGGCTTCACAATAGTGTTCTTTCACTGAATGGATGTAATAGATACTTTGTAGTGAAATGTATGATAAGTCTCTTATGAAAAGGTTCCTAAACAGCTGCCTGCAATCTGGCTTCAGCACATTATATCATTGTCTCAAAGTGATATTCATTCAGTATGTCTTATATGGAAACGCTTGAAATGGTGAACATGAAGAAGTTTCTAAATATATACAAGCAAGATTGTTTCTCCACAGTTTTCTTTCAGTGACTGAATGTTATGTATAGTCTGTCACGACTATTGTAAAATGTTTGATGAGTCTTATGTAAAAACGTTCCTAGATAGCTATCTGTGAGCTCTATTTAGCACAGTGTTCTTTCATTGTAGGAAAATGATACCCATTCATTATGGCATATACTGAAATGTGAGAAATGTCTCCAATACAAATGTTCCTAATAATAGCTTCAAGATGCTTTCACCACAGAGTTCTTTCAGTGAAACAATATTGCAGATATTCTGTGACACTTGTAGTGAAGTGTTAGTTAAAACTTACTTGCAAGCTGGATTCAGCACAGTGTTTCTTTCATTGTTTGAAACTCATATTCAATCAGAACAGCAAATATTGAAATGGTTATAATGACTAATATGAAGAGGATCCTTAATGGCTGCAAGTAAGATGGTTTCACCACAGTTTTCTCTCAGTGAACAAATGCTATATATATTCTGTCCCGCATGCAATGAAATGTTTGTTAAGTCTTATATGAACATGTTCCTAAACAGCTACCCGCAAACTGGGCTTAGAACAGTGTTCTCACACTGTTAGTAATTGATAGGTCATCTGTAGGGCATATGCTGAAATGTTTGAAATGTCTTATGTGAATATGCCCCTAAACAGCTGTAAGCACATTTGTTTCACCAGAGTTCCTTTAGTGTCTGAATCTTATGGATATTTTTCAAGTCTGTAGTGTAATTTTTTAAGTATTTTATGAAGTTCTTCCTAAACGGATACTAGGAAACAAGGGTTCAGCTCATCCTTCTTTCCTTGAGTGAATATTAAAATCATTCTGTCATGACCATAGCGCAATATTTGTTAAGACTTATAAAAAGATATTTCTAAAAGACAACTTTCCAGCTGGGTTCTTAACATTGTTCTTTCATTTTATGGAAGTGATAACCATTCTGGATGGAATACACTGAAATGTTTGAAAAGACTTGTATGAAGATACTCCTAAATAGCTACAAGCAATCTGGTTACACCACAGTGTTCTTTCATTTAATAAACTTTATATATAGTCTCCTATAGCTGTAGTGAAATGTTTTATATCATATATGAAAATGTTCCTACAGCTACCTGCAAGCTGGGATCAGCACACTGACTTTTCATTGTAATAAAGTGATAGTTACTTTGTATGGCATACACTGAAATGTCAGAAAAGACTTATATGAGTCTATTTCTAAAGAGATACAAGCAAGCTGGTTTCACAATAGTGATCTTTCATTGAATTAATGTAATAGATATTCTGTCGCACATGTTGTGAAATGTTCAATAAATCTTACATGAAAATGTTACTATAAGTCTACCTGAAAGCTGAGTTAAGTACAATGTTTTTTCATTTTAAGAAAGTATAGCTGTTCTCTATGGCTCATACTGAAATGCTAGAAAAGACTTACATGAAGATGTTCCTTAAAAGCTACAAGGAAGTTGGTTTCACCACAGCATTCTTTCAATGAGTGAATGTTATAGATATTCCATCATGCCCGTAGTGAAATGTTTGATAGGACTTATTTGAAGATTCCCCTAAACAGCTGCAAGCAAGGTGTTTTCACCACAGTGTTCATTCAGAAAATGAATGTTATACGTATTCTGTCATGCCTCAAGAGAACTATTTGATGTCTTATGTGAGAGTGTTCCTGAACAGCTACAAGCAAGCTTTTTCAACATAGTGTGGTTTCCTTGAATGAATGTTATGGATATCATGTTGCGGCTGTAGAGAAACGTTTGATAAGACATAAATGAAATGCTCATAAAGAGCCACTGGTTTCATCAGAACGTTCTTTCTGGATATGGAAGTGATAGCCATTCTGTAGGCATAATGAAGTGTTTGAAGAGCCTTATACGAAGACATTCCCAAGGCGCCAGAAGTAATCTGGCTTCACCACAGTGTTCTTTCAGTGAACGAGTGTTATAGCTAGTCTGTCATGCCTGTAGTGAAATGTTTAATAAGTCTTATATGAAGAGGTTTCAAACAGCCGCCAGCAAGCCGGGTTTAGCACAGTGTCCTTTAACTGTAAGTAAGTGAGAGCCATTCTGTATGGCATATACTTAAATGTTAGAGAGGTCTTATATGAAGATGTTCCTAAATAGAATCCAACAAGATGTGTTCAGGACAGAATAATTTCATCATAAGATAGTGACAGCCGTTTAGTATGGCATATACTGAAATGCTGAAAAGGACTGAAATGAAGATCTTCCTTAACAGTAAAACCAAGCCACTTTCACCATAGTGTTCTTTCATTGAATGGATGTAATAGATATTCTGTCATGCCTGTAGTCAAATGTTCAATAGGTCTTACATAAAAATACTCCTAATAATCTACCTGAAAGCTATGAAACACAACCTTCTTTCCTTGTAAGAAGGGTATGGCCATGCTGTATGCCACATACTGAAATGCTTGAAAAGCTTTATACGAAGATGTTCCTCAACAGTTACAAGAAAACTGCTTTCATCCCTGTGTTCGTTCAATGAGTGAATGTTTAGAGATTCTGTCATTCCTGCAAAGGAATGTTTAACAAGTCTTACATGAAGATGTTTCTAAACAGCTACAAGGAAATTTTTTTAAATATAGTGTTATTACATTGAATAAACATTAAAGACATCCTGTCATGACTGTAGGCAAATGTCTGATGAGACTTGAGCAAGATATTAATAAACAATTACTTGCAAGCTGGGTTCATCACAGTATTCTTTCCTGGCTATGGAGATGATAGCCATTCTGTATGGCATAAAGTGATATGTTTGAAGAGCCTTTGATTTATATTCTTAAACAGCTAACAAGCAAGATGGTTTCTTCACAGTGTTCTTTCAGTGAATGAATGTTCTAGATATTGTCACATCTGTGGTGAAATATTTGATATATGATGTTCCTAAACAGCTACCTATAAACTGGATTCAGCATGTGTTCTTTCATTTTGTGAAAATGATAGTCGCTCTGTGTGGAATATACTTAAGTATTTGCAGTGTATTATGTGCAGATGTTCCTAAACAGTGAAAAGAAGATGGTTTTTGCATAATTTTCTTTCAGATAACAAATGTTATAGACATTGTCACATCTGTAGTCAAATGTTTGATATGATTTATGTGAAAATATCCCTAAACAGCTACCTGTTGGCTTGATTAAGCACAATGCTCTTTCATTGTAAGAAAGTGATAGCTGTTCCATGTGGCATATACTGAAATGTTTGAAATGTCATCTGTGAAGATGTTCCTTAAGAGCTACTTGCTAGGTGTTTTCAAGACAATGTTCTTTCAGTGAATGGATGTTGTAGATAGTCTATCACACCCGTAGTGAAATGCTGGATAAGTTTTATGAAGATGTCCCTAAGTAGCTACAAGCAAAATGGTTTCACAACAGTGTTCTTACAGACATTGAAGGTTATAGATATTCTGTCATGCCTGTAGTGAAATGTTTGATAAGACTTGCATGAACACTTACATGAAGATGTTTCTAAACAGCCACAAGCAAGCTTTTTCAACACAGTATTTCATTGAATGAATGTAATAATTATCACATTGTGGCTGCAGAGAAACGTTTGATAAGACACACACAAAATGTTCATAAATAGCATGTGCCAGCTGGTTGCATCACAATGTTGTTTAATTTAATGGAAGTGATCATCATTCTGTATAGCATATGATGTGTTTGAATAGCCTTATATAAAGATATTCCTAAAAACTTATGAGCAATCTGGTTTCACCAGAGTGTGTTCCTCAGTGAAGGAATCTTACAGAGATTCTGTCAGAGCAGTAGTGACATGTTTGGTGTTTTGTATGAAGAAACCCTAAATGGCTTCCTGCAAGATGAGTTCATCACAGTGTTATTTCATTTTAAGAAAATGATAGTCATTCTGTTTGGCATAAACTGAAATATTAGAAAAGCCTTATATCAAGAGGTTCCTAATTAGCTACCAGCAATCTGGCTTCACAATAGTGTTCTTTCACTGAATGGATGTAATAGATACTTTGTAGTGAAATGTATGATAAGTCTCTTATGAAAAGGTTCCTAAACAGCTGCCTGCAATCTGGCTTCAGCACATTATATCATTGTCTCAAAGTGATATTCATTCAGTATGTCTTATATGGAAACGCTTGAAATGGTGAACATGAAGAAGTTTCTAAATATATACAAGCAAGATTGTTTCTCCACAGTTTTCTTTCAGTGACTGAATGTTATGTATAGTCTGTCACGACTATTGTAAAATGTTTGATGAGTCTTATGTAAAAACGTTCCTAGATAGCTATCTGTGAGCTCTATTTAGCACAGTGTTCTTTCATTGTAGGAAAATGATACCCATTCATTATGGCATATACTGAAATGTGAGAAATGTCTCCAATACAAATGTTCCTAATAATAGCTTCAAGATGCTTTCACCACAGAGTTCTTTCAGTGAAACAATATTGCAGATATTCTGTGACACTTGTAGTGAAGTGTTAGTTAAAACTTACTTGCAAGCTGGATTCAGCACAGTGTTTCTTTCATTGTTTGAAACTCATATTCAATCAGAACAGCAAATATTGAAATGGTTATAATGACTAATATGAAGAGGATCCTTAATGGCTGCAAGTAAGATGGTTTCACCACAGTTTTCTCTCAGTGAACAAATGCTATATATATTCTGTCCCGCATGCAATGAAATGTTTGTTAAGTCTTATATGAACATGTTCCTAAACAGCTACCCGCAAACTGGGCTTAGAACAGTGTTCTCACACTGTTAGTAATTGATAGGTCATCTGTAGGGCATATGCTGAAATGTTTGAAATGTCTTATGTGAATATGCCCCTAAACAGCTGTAAGCACATTTGTTTCACCAGAGTTCCTTTAGTGTCTGAATCTTATGGATATTTTTCAAGTCTGTAGTGTAATTTTTTAAGTATTTTATGAAGTTCTTCCTAAACAGATACTAGGAAACAAGGGTTCAGCTCATCCTTCTTTCCTTGAGTGAATATTAAAATCATTCTGTCATGACCATAGCGCAATATTTGTTAAGACTTATAAAAAGATATTTCTAAAAGACAACTTTCCAGCTGGGTTCTTAACATTGTTCTTTCATTTTATGGAAGTGATAACCATTCTGGATGGAATACACTGAAATGTTTGAAAAGACTTGTATGAAGATACTCCTAAATAGCTACAAGCAATCTGGTTACACCACAGTGTTCTTTCATTTAATAAACTTTATATATAGTCTCCTATAGCTGTAGTGAAATGTTTTATATCATATATGAAAATGTTCCTACAGCTACCTGCAAGCTGGGATCAGCACACTGACTTTTCATTGTAATAAAGTGATAGTTACTTTGTATGGCATACACTGAAATGTCAGAAAAGACTTATATGAGTCTATTTCTAAAGAGATACAAGCAAGCTGGTTTCACAATAGTGATCTTTCATTGAATTAATGTAATAGATATTCTGTCGCACATGTTGTGAAATGTTCAATAAATCTTACATGAAAATGTTACTATAAGTCTACCTGAAAGCTGAGTTAAGTACAATGTTTTTTCATTTTAAGAAAGTATAGCTGTTCTCTATGGCTCATACTGAAATGCTAGAAAAGACTTACATGAAGATGTTCCTTAAAAGCTACAAGGAAGTTGGTTTCACCACAGCATTCTTTCAATGAGTGAATGTTATAGATATTCCATCATGCCCGTAGTGAAATGTTTGATAGGACTTATTTGAAGATTCCCCTAAACAGCTGCAAGCAAGGTGTTTTCACCACAGTGTTCATTCAGAAAATGAATGTTATACGTATTCTGTCATGCCTCAAGAGAACTATTTGATGTCTTATGTGAGAGTGTTCCTGAACAGCTACAAGCAAGCTTTTTCAACATAGTGTGGTTTCCTTGAATGAATGTTATGGATATCATGTTGCGGCTGTAGAGAAACGTTTGATAAGACATAAATGAAATGCTCATAAAGAGCCACTGGTTTCATCAGAACGTTCTTTCTGGATATGGAAGTGATAGCCATTCTGTAGGCATAATGAAGTGTTTGAAGAGCCTTATACGAAGACATTCCCAAGGCGCCAGAAGTAATCTGGCTTCACCACAGTGTTCTTTCAGTGAACGAGTGTTATAGCTAGTCTGTCATGCCTGTAGTGAAATGTTTAATAAGTCTTATATGAAGAGGTTTCAAACAGCCGCCAGCAAGCCGGGTTTAGCACAGTGTCCTTTAACTGTAAGTAAGTGAGAGCCATTCTGTATGGCATATACTTAAATGTTAGAGAGGTCTTATATGAAGATGTTCCTAAATAGAATCCAACAAGATGTGTTCAGGACAGAATAATTTCATCATAAGATAGTGACAGCCGTTTAGTATGGCATATACTGAAATGCTGAAAAGGACTGAAATGAAGATCTTCCTTAACAGTAAAACCAAGCCACTTTCACCATAGTGTTCTTTCATTGAATGGATGTAATAGATATTCTGTCATGCCTGTAGTCAAATGTTCAATAGGTCTTACATAAAAATACTCCTAATAATCTACCTGAAAGCTATGAAACACAACCTTCTTTCCTTGTAAGAAGGGTATGGCCATGCTGTATGCCACATACTGAAATGCTTGAAAAGCTTTATACGAAGATGTTCCTCAACAGTTACAAGAAAACTGCTTTCATCCCTGTGTTCGTTCAATGAGTGAATGTTTAGAGATTCTGTCATTCCTGCAAAGGAATGTTTAATAAGTCTTACATGAAGATGTTTCTAAACAGCTACAAGGAAATTTTTTTAAATATAGTGTTATTACATTGAATAAACATTAAAGACATCCTGTCATGACTGTAGGCAAATGTCTGATGAGACTTGAGCAAGATATTAATAAACAATTACTTGCAAGCTGGGTTCATCACAGTATTCTTTCCTGGCTATGGAGATGATAGCCATTCTGTATGGCATAAAGTGATATGTTTGAAGAGCCTTTGATTTATATTCTTAAACAGCTAACAAGCAAGATGGTTTCTTCACAGTGTTCTTTCAGTGAATGAATGTTCTAGATATTGTCACATCTGTGGTGAAATATTTGATATATGATGTTCCTAAACAGCTACCTATAAACTGGATTCAGCATGTGTTCTTTCATTTTGTGAAAATGATAGTCGCTCTGTGTGGAATATACTTAAGTATTTGCAGTGTATTATGTGCAGATGTTCCTAAACAGTGAAAAGAAGATGGTTTTTGCATAATTTTCTTTCAGATAACAAATGTTATAGACATTGTCACATCTGTAGTCAAATGTTTGATATGATTTATGTGAAAATATCCCTAAACAGCTACCTGTTGGCTTGATTAAGCACAATGCTCTTTCATTGTAAGAAAGTGATAGCTGTTCCATGTGGCATATACTGAAATGTTTGAAATGTCATCTGTGAAGATGTTCCTTAAGAGCTACTTGCTAGGTGTTTTCAAGACAATGTTCTTTCAGTGAATGGATGTTGTAGATAGTCTATCACACCCGTAGTGAAATGCTGGATAAGTTTTATGAAGATGTCCCTAAGTAGCTACAAGCAAAATGGTTTCACAACAGTGTTCTTACAGACATTGAAGGTTATAGATATTCTGTCATGCCTGTAGTGAAATGTTTGATAAGACTTGCATGAACACTTACATGAAGATGTTTCTAAACAGCCACAAGCAAGCTTTTTCAACACAGTATTTCATTGAATGAATGTAATAATTATCACATTGTGGCTGCAGAGAAACGTTTGATAAGACACACACAAAATGTTCATAAATAGCATGTGCCAGCTGGTTGCATCACAATGTTGTTTAATTTAATGGAAGTGATCATCATTCTGTATAGCATATGATGTGTTTGAATAGCCTTATATAAAGATATTCCTAAAAACTTATGAGCAATCTGGTTTCACCAGAGTGTGTTCCTCAGTGAAGGAATCTTACAGAGATTCTGTCAGAGCAGTAGTGACATGTTTGGTGTTTTGTATGAAGAAACCCTAAATGGCTTCCTGCAAGATGAGTTCAACACAGTGTTATTTCATTTTAAGAAAATGATAGTCATTCTGTTTGGCATAAACTGAAATATTAGAAAAGCCTTATATCAAGAGGTTCCTAATTAGCTACCAGCAATCTGGCTTCACAATAGTGTTCTTTCACTGAATGGATGTAATAGATACTTTGTAGTGAAATGTATGATAAGTCTCTTATGAAAAGGTTCCTAAACAGCTGCCTGCAATCTGGCTTCAGCACATTATATCATTGTCTCAAAGTGATATTCATTCAGTATGTCTTATATGGAAACGCTTGAAATGGTGAACATGAAGAAGTTTCTAAATATGTACAAGCAAGATTGTTTCTCCACAGTTTTCTTTCAGTGACTGAATGTTATGTATAGTCTGTCACGACTATTGTAAAATGTTTGATGAGTCTTATGTAAAAACGTTCCTAGATAGCTATCTGTGAGCTCTATTTAGCACAGTGTTCTTTCATTGTAGGAAAATGATACCCATTCATTATGGCATATACTGAAATGTGAGAAATGTCTCCAATACAAATGTTCCTAATAATAGCTTCAAGATGCTTTCACCACAGAGTTCTTTCAGTGAAACAATATTGCAGATATTCTGTGACACTTGTAGTGAAGTGTTAGTTAAAACTTACTTGCAAGCTGGATTCAGCACAGTGTTTCTTTCATTGTTTGAAACTCATATTCAATCAGAACAGCAAATATTGAAATGGTTATAATGACTAATATGAAGAGGATCCTTAATGGCTGCAAGTAAGATGGTTTCACCACAGTTTTCTCTCAGTGAACAAATGCTATATATATTCTGTCCCGCATGCAATGAAATGTTTGTTAAGTCTTATATGAACATGTTCCTAAACAGCTACCCGCAAACTGGGCTTAGAACAGTGTTCTCACACTGTTAGTAATTGATAGGTCATCTGTAGGGCATATGCTGAAATGTTTGAAATGTCTTATGTGAATATGCCCCTAAACAGCTGTAAGCACATTTGTTTCACCAGAGTTCCTTTAGTGTCTGAATCTTATGGATATTTTTCAAGTCTGTAGTGTAATTTTTTAAGTATTTTATGAAGTTCTTCCTAAACAGATACTAGGAAACAAGGGTTCAGCTCATCCTTCTTTCCTTGAGTGAATATTAAAATCATTCTGTCATGACCATAGCGCAATATTTGTTAAGACTTATAAAAAGATATTTCTAAAAGACAACTTTCCAGCTGGGTTCTTAACATTGTTCTTTCATTTTATGGAAGTGATAACCATTCTGGATGGAATACACTGAAATGTTTGAAAAGACTTGTATGAAGATACTCCTAAATAGCTACAAGCAATCTGGTTACACCACAGTGTTCTTTCATTTAATAAACTTTATATATAGTCTCCTATGGCTGTAGTGAAATGTTTTATATCATATATGAAAATGTTCCTACAGCTACCTGCAAGCTGGGATCAGCACACTGACTTTTCATTGTAATAAAGTGATAGTTACTTTGTATGGCATACACTGAAATGTCAGAAAAGACTTATATGAGTGTATTTCTAAAGAGATACAAGCAAGCTGGTTTCACAATAGTGATCTTTCATTGAATTAATGTAATAGATATTCTGTCGCACATGTTGTGAAATGTTCAATAAATCTTACATGAAAATGTTACTATAAGTCTACCTGAAAGCTGAGTTAAGTACAATGTTTTTTCATTTTAAGAAAGTATAGCTGTTCTCTATGGCTCATACTGAAATGCTAGAAAAGACTTACATGAAGATGTTCCTTAAAAGCTACAAGGAAGTTGGTTTCACCACAGCATTCTTTCAATGAGTGAATGTTATAGATATTCCATCATGCCCGTAGTGAAATGTTTGATAGGACTTATTTGAAGATTCCCCTAAACAGCTGCAAGCAAGGTGTTTTCACCACAGTGTTCATTCAGAAAATGAATGTTATACGTATTCTGTCATGCCTCAAGAGAACTATTTGATGTCTTATGTGAGAGTGTTCCTGAACAGCTACAAGCAAGCTTTTTCAACATAGTGTGGTTTCCTTGAATGAATGTTATGGATATCATGTTGCGGCTGTAGAGAAACGTTTGATAAGACATAAATGAAATGCTCATAAAGAGCCACTGGTTTCATCAGAACGTTCTTTCTGGATATGGGAGTGATAGCCATTCTGTAGGCATAATGAAGTGTTTGAAGAGCCTTATACGAAGACATTCCCAAGGCGCCAGAAGTAATCTGGCTTCACCACAGTGTTCTTTCAGTGAACGAGTGTTATAGCTAGTCTGTCATGCCTGTAGTGAAATGTTTAATAAGTCTTATATGAAGAGGTTTCAAACAGCCGCCAGCAAGCCGGGTTTAGCACAGTGTCCTTTAACTGTAAGTAAGTGAGAGCCATTCTGTATGGCATATACTTAAATGTTAGAGAGGTCTTATATGAAGATGTTCCTAAATAGAATCCAACAAGATGTGTTCAGGACAGAATAATTTCATCATAAGATAGTGACAGCCGTTTAGTATGGCATATACTGAAATGCTGAAAAGGACTGAAATGAAGATCTTCCTTAACAGTAAAACCAAGCCACTTTCACCATAGTGTTCTTTCATTGAATGGATGTAATAGATATTCTGTCATGCCTGTAGTCAAATGTTCAATAGGTCTTACATAAAAATACTCCTAATAATCTACCTGAAAGCTATGAAACACAACCTTCTTTCCTTGTAAGAAGGGTATGGCCATGCTGTATGCCACATACTGAAATGCTTGAAAAGCTTTATACGAAGATGTTCCTCAACAGTTACAAGAAAACTGCTTTCATCCCTGTGTTCGTTCAATGAGTGAATGTTTAGAGATTCTGTCATTCCTGCAAAGGAATGTTTAATAAGTCTTACATGAAGATGTTTCTAAACAGCTACAAGGAAATTTTTTTAAATATAGTGTTATTACATTGAATAAACATTAAAGACATCCTGTCATGACTGTAGGCAAATGTCTGATGAGACTTGAGCAAGATATTAATAAACAATTACTTGCAAGCTGGGTTCATCACAGTATTCTTTCCTGGCTATGGAGATGATAGCCATTCTGTATGGCATAAAGTGATATGTTTGAAGAGCCTTTGATTTATATTCTTAAACAGCTAACAAGCAAGATGGTTTCTTCACAGTGTTCTTTCAGTGAATGAATGTTCTAGATATTGTCACATCTGTGGTGAAATATTTGATATATGATGTTCCTAAACAGCTACCTATAAACTGGATTCAGCATGTGTTCTTTCATTTTGTGAAAATGATAGTCGCTCTGTGTGGAATATACTTAAGTATTTGCAGTGTATTATGTGCAGATGTTCCTAAACAGTGAAAAGAAGATGGTTTTTGCATAATTTTCTTTCAGATAACAAATGTTATAGACATTGTCACATCTGTAGTCAAATGTTTGATATGATTTATGTGAAAATATCCCTAAACAGCTACCTGTTGGCTTGATTAAGCACAATGCTCTTTCATTGTAAGAAAGTGATAGCTGTTCCATGTGGCATATACTGAAATGTTTGAAATGTCATCTGTGAAGATGTTCCTTAAGAGCTACTTGCTAGGTGTTTTCAAGACAATGTTCTTTCAGTGAATGGATGTTGTAGATAGTCTATCACACCCGTAGTGAAATGCTGGATAAGTTTTATGAAGATGTCCCTAAGTAGCTACAAGCAAAATGGTTTCACAACAGTGTTCTTACAGACATTGAAGGTTATAGATATTCTGTCATGCCTGTAGTGAAATGTTTGATAAGACTTGCATGAACACTTACATGAAGATGTTTCTAAACAGCCACAAGCAAGCTTTTTCAACACAGTATTTCATTGAATGAATGTAATAATTATCACATTGTGGCTGCAGAGAAACGTTTGATAAGACACACACAAAATGTTCATAAATAGCATGTGCCAGCTGGTTGCATCACAATGTTGTTTAATTTAATGGAAGTGATCATCATTCTGTATAGCATATGATGTGTTTGAATAGCCTTATATAAAGATATTCCTAAAAACTTATGAGCAATCTGGTTTCACCAGAGTGTGTTCCTCAGTGAAGGAATCTTACAGAGATTCTGTCAGAGCAGTAGTGACATGTTTGGTGTTTTGTATGAAGAAACCCTAAATGGCTTCCTGCAAGATGAGTTCAACACAGTGTTATTTCATTTTAAGAAAATGATAGTCATTCTGTTTGGCATAAACTGAAATATTAGAAAAGCCTTATATCAAGAGGTTCCTAATTAGCTACCAGCAATCTGGCTTCACAATAGTGTTCTTTCACTGAATGGATGTAATAGATACTTTGTAGTGAAATGTATGATAAGTCTCTTATGAAAAGGTTCCTAAACAGCTGCCTGCAATCTGGCTTCAGCACATTATATCATTGTCTCAAAGTGATATTCATTCAGTATGTCTTATATGGAAACGCTTGAAATGGTGAACATGAAGAAGTTTCTAAATATGTACAAGCAAGATTGTTTCTCCACAGTTTTCTTTCAGTGACTGAATGTTATGTATAGTCTGTCACGACTATTGTAAAATGTTTGATGAGTCTTATGTAAAAACGTTCCTAGATAGCTATCTGTGAGCTCTATTTAGCACAGTGTTCTTTCATTGTAGGAAAATGATACCCATTCATTATGGCATATACTGAAATGTGAGAAATGTCTCCAATACAAATGTTCCTAATAATAGCTTCAAGATGCTTTCACCACAGAGTTCTTTCAGTGAAACAATATTGCAGATATTCTGTGACACTTGTAGTGAAGTGTTAGTTAAAACTTACTTGCAAGCTGGATTCAGCACAGTGTTTCTTTCATTGTTTGAAACTCATATTCAATCAGAACAGCAAATATTGAAATGGTTATAATGACTAATATGAAGAGGATCCTTAATGGCTGCAAGTAAGATGGTTTCACCACAGTTTTCTCTCAGTGAACAAATGCTATATATATTCTGTCCCGCATGCAATGAAATGTTTGTTAAGTCTTATATGAACATGTTCCTAAACAGCTACCCGCAAACTGGGCTTAGAACAGTGTTCTCACACTGTTAGTAATTGATAGGTCATCTGTAGGGCATATGCTGAAATGTTTGAAATGTCTTATGTGAATATGCCCCTAAACAGCTGTAAGCACATTTGTTTCACCAGAGTTCCTTTAGTGTCTGAATCTTATGGATATTTTTCAAGTCTGTAGTGTAATTTTTTAAGTATTTTATGAAGTTCTTCCTAAACAGATACTAGGAAACAAGGGTTCAGCTCATCCTTCTTTCCTTGAGTGAATATTAAAATCATTCTGTCATGACCATAGCGCAATATTTGTTAAGACTTATAAAAAGATATTTCTAAAAGACAACTTTCCAGCTGGGTTCTTAACATTGTTCTTTCATTTTATGGAAGTGATAACCATTCTGGATGGAATACACTGAAATGTTTGAAAAGACTTGTATGAAGATACTCCTAAATAGCTACAAGCAATCTGGTTACACCACAGTGTTCTTTCATTTAATAAACTTTATATATAGTCTCCTAAGGCTGTAGTGAAATGTTTTATATCATATATGAAAATGTTCCTACAGCTACCTGCAAGCTGGGATCAGCACACTGACTTTTCATTGTAATAAAGTGATAGTTACTTTGTATGGCATACACTGAGATGTCAGAAAAGACTTATATGAGTGTATTTCTAAAGAGATACAAGCAAGCTGGTTTCACAATAGTGATCTTTCATTGAATTAATGTAATAGATATTCTGTCGCACATGTTGTGAAATGTTCAATAAATCTTACATGAAAATGTTACTATAAGTCTACCTGAAAGCTGAGTTAAGTACAATGTTTTTTCATTTTAAGAAAGTATAGCTGTTCTCTATGGCTCATACTGAAATGCTAGAAAAGACTTACATGAAGATGTTCCTTAAAAGCTACAAGGAAGTTGGTTTCACCACAGCATTCTTTCAATGAGTGAATGTTATAGATATTCCATCATGCCCGTAGTGAAATGTTTGATAGGACTTATTTGAAGATTCCCCTAAAGAGCTGCAAGCAAGGTGTTTTCACCACAGTGTTCATTCAGAAAATGAATGTTATACGTATTCTGTCATGCCTCAAGAGAACTATTTGATGTCTTATGTGAGAGTGTTCCTGAACAGCTACAAGCAAGCTTTTTCAACATAGTGTGGTTTCCTTGAATGAATGTTATGGATATCATGTTGCGGCTGTAGAGAAACGTTTGATAAGACATAAATGAAATGCTCATAAAGAGCCACTGGTTTCATCAGAACGTTCTTTCTGGATATGGGAGTGATAGCCATTCTGTAGGCATAATGAAGTGTTTGAAGAGCCTTATACGAAGACATTCCCAAGGCGCCAGAAGTAATCTGGCTTCACCACAGTGTTCTTTCAGTGAACGAGTGTTATAGCTAGTCTGTCATGCCTGTAGTGAAATGTTTAATAAGTCTTATATGAAGAGGTTTCAAACAGCCGCCAGCAAGCCGGGTTTAGCACAGTGTCCTTTAACTGTAAGTAAGTGAGAGCCATTCTGTATGGCATATACTTAAATGTTAGAGAGGTCTTATATGAAGATGTTCCTAAATAGAATCCAACAAGATGTGTTCAGGACAGAATAATTTCATCATAAGATAGTGACAGCCGTTTAGTATGGCATATACTGAAATGCTGAAAAGGACTGAAATGAAGATCTTCCTTAACAGTAAAACCAAGCCACTTTCACCATAGTGTTCTTTCATTGAATGGATGTAATAGATATTCTGTCATGCCTGTAGTCAAATGTTCAATAGGTCTTACATAAAAATACTCCTAATAATCTACCTGAAAGCTATTAAACACAACCTTCTTTCCTTGTAAGAAGGGTATGGCCATGCTGTATGCCACATACTGAAATGCTTGAAAAGCTTTATACGAAGATGTTCCTCAACAGTTACAAGAAAACTGCTTTCATCCCTGTGTTCGTTCAATGAGTGAATGTTTAGAGATTCTGTCATTCCTGCAAAGGAATGTTTAATAAGTCTTACATGAAGATGTTTCTAAACAGCTACAAGGAAATTTTTTTAAATATAGTGTTATTACATTGAATAAACATTAAAGACATCCTGTCATGACTGTAGGCAAATGTCTGATGAGACTTGAGCAAGATATTAATAAACAATTACTTGCAAGCTGGGTTCATCACAGTATTCTTTCCTGGCTATGGAGATGATAGCCATTCTGTATGGCATAAAGTGATATGTTTGAAGAGCCTTTGATTTATATTCTTAAACAGCTAACAAGCAAGATGGTTTCTTCACAGTGTTCTTTCAGTGAATGAATGTTCTAGATATTGTCACATCTGTGGTGAAATATTTGATATATGATGTTCCTAAACAGCTACCTATAAACTGGATTCAGCATGTGTTCTTTCATTTTGTGAAAATGATAGTCGCTCTGTGTGGAATATACTTAAGTATTTGCAGTGTATTATGTGCAGATGTTCCTAAACAGTGAAAAGAAGATGGTTTTTGCATAATTTTCTTTCAGATAACAAATGTTATAGACATTGTCACATCTGTAGTCAAATGTTTGATATGATTTATGTGAAAATATCCCTAAACAGCTACCTGTTGGCTTGATTAAGCACAATGCTCTTTCATTGTAAGAAAGTGATAGCTGTTCCATGTGGCATATACTGAAATGTTTGAAATGTCATCTGTGAAGATGTTCCTTAAGAGCTACTTGCTAGGTGTTTTCAAGACAATGTTCTTTCAGTGAATGGATGTTGTAGATAGTCTATCACACCCGTAGTGAAATGCTGGATAAGTTTTATGAAGATGTCCCTAAGTAGCTACAAGCAAAATGGTTTCACAACAGTGTTCTTACAGACATTGAAGGTTATAGATATTCTGTCATGCCTGTAGTGAAATGTTTGATAAGACTTGCATGAACACTTACATGAAGATGTTTCTAAACAGCCACAAGCAAGCTTTTTCAACACAGTATTTCATTGAATGAATGTAATAATTATCACATTGTGGCTGCAGAGAAACGTTTGATAAGACACACACAAAATGTTCATAAATAGCATGTGCCAGCTGGTTGCATCACAATGTTGTTTAATTTAATGGAAGTGATCATCATTCTGTATAGCATATGATGTGTTTGAATAGCCTTATATAAAGATATTCCTAAAAACTTATGAGCAATCTGGTTTCACCAGAGTGTGTTCCTCAGTGAAGGAATCTTACAGAGATTCTGTCAGAGCAGTAGTGACATGTTTGGTGTTTTGTATGAAGAAACCCTAAATGGCTTCCTGCAAGATGAGTTCAACACAGTGTTATTTCATTTTAAGAAAATGATAGTCATTCTGTTTGGCATAAACTGAAATATTAGAAAAGCCTTATATCAAGAGGTTCCTAATTAGCTACCAGCAATCTGGCTTCACAATAGTGTTCTTTCACTGAATGGATGTAATAGATACTTTGTAGTGAAATGTATGATAAGTCTCTTATGAAAAGGTTCCTAAACAGCTGCCTGCAATCTGGCTTCAGCACATTATATCATTGTCTCAAAGTGATATTCATTCAGTATGTCTTATATGGAAACGCTTGAAATGGTGAACATGAAGAAGTTTCTAAATATGTACAAGCAAGATTGTTTCTCCACAGTTTTCTTTCAGTGACTGAATGTTATGTATAGTCTGTCACGACTATTGTAAAATGTTTGATGAGTCTTATGTAAAAACGTTCCTAGATAGCTATCTGTGAGCTCTATTTAGCACAGTGTTCTTTCATTGTAGGAAAATGATACCCATTCATTATGGCATATACTGAAATGTGAGAAATGTCTCAAATACAAATGTTCCTAATAATAGCTTCAAGATGCTTTCACCACAGAGTTCTTTCAGTGAAACAATATTGCAGATATTCTGTGACACTTGTAGTGAAGTGTTAGTTAAAACTTACTTGCAAGCTGGATTCAGCACAGTGTTTCTTTCATTGTTTGAAACTCATATTCAATCAGAACAGCAAATATTGAAATGGTTATAATGACTAATATGAAGAGGATCCTTAATGGCTGCAAGTAAGATGGTTTCACCACAGTTTTCTCTCAGTGAACAAATGCTATATATATTCTGTCCCGCATGCAATGAAATGTTTGTTAAGTCTTATATGAACATGTTCCTAAACAGCTACCCGCAAACTGGGCTTAGAACAGTGTTCTCACACTGTTAGTAATTGATAGGTCATCTGTAGGGCATATGCTGAAATGTTTGAAATGTCTTATGTGAATATGCCCCTAAACAGCTGTAAGCACATTTGTTTCACCAGAGTTCCTTTAGTGTCTGAATCTTATGGATATTTTTCAAGTCTGTAGTGTAATTTTTTAAGTATTTTATGAAGTTCTTCCTAAACGGATACTAGGAAACAAGGGTTCAGCTCATCCTTCTTTCCTTGAGTGAATATTAAAATCATTCTGTCATGACCATAGCGCAATATTTGTTAAGACTTATAAAAAGATATTTCTAAAAGACAACTTTCCAGCTGGGTTCTTAACATTGTTCTTTCATTTTATGGAAGTGATAACCATTCTGGATGGAATACACTGAAATGTTTGAAAAGACTTGTATGAAGATACTCCTAAATAGCTACAAGCAATCTGGTTACACCACAGTGTTCTTTCATTTAATAAACTTTATATATAGTCTCCTAAGGCTGTAGTGAAATGTTTTATATCATATATGAAAATGTTCCTACAGCTACCTGCAAGCTGGGATCAGCACACTGACTTTTCATTGTAATAAAGTGATAGTTACTTTGTATGGCATACACTGAGATGTCAGAAAAGACTTATATGAGTGTATTTCTAAAGAGATACAAGCAAGCTGGTTTCACAATAGTGATCTTTCATTGAATTAATGT
This sequence comes from Equus asinus, assembly GCF_041296235.1. NCBI lineage: Eukaryota > Metazoa > Chordata > Mammalia > Perissodactyla > Equidae > Equus > Equus asinus. Next base: position 7,480,603 of record NC_091814.1, on the reverse strand, counting down.
AATAGATATTCTGTCGCACATGTTGTGAAATGTTCAATAAATCTTACATGAAAATGTTACTATAAGTCTACCTGAAAGCTGAGTTAAGTACAATGTTTTTTCATTTTAAGAAAGTATAGCTGTTCTCTATGGCTCATACTGAAATGCTAGAAAAGACTTACATGAAGATGTTCCTTAAAAGCTACAAGGAAGTTGGTTTCACCACAGCATTCTTTCAATGAGTGAATGTTATAGATATTCCATCATGCCCGTAGTGAAATGTTTGATAGGACTTATTTGAAGATTCCCCTAAAGAGCTGCAAGCAAGGTGTTTTCACCACAGTGTTCATTCAGAAAATGAATGTTATACGTATTCTGTCATGCCTCAAGAGAACTATTTGATGTCTTATGTGAGAGTGTTCCTGAACAGCTACAAGCAAGCTTTTTCAACATAGTGTGGTTTCCTTGAATGAATGTTATGGATATCATGTTGCGGCTGTAGAGAAACGTTTGATAAGACATAAATGAAATGCTCATAAAGAGCCACTGGTTTCATCAGAACGTTCTTTCTGGATATGGAAGTGATAGCCATTCTGTAGGCATAATGAAGTGTTTGAAGAGCCTTATACGAAGACATTCCCAAGGCGCCAGAAGTAATCTGGCTTCACCACAGTGTTCTTTCAGTGAACGAGTGTTATAGCTAGTCTGTCATGCCTGTAGTGAAATGTTTAATAAGTCTTATATGAAGAGGTTTCAAACAGCCGCCAGCAAGCCGGGTTTAGCACAGTGTCCTTTAACTGTAAGTAAGTGAGAGCCATTCTGTATGGCATATACTTAAATGTTAGAGAGGTCTTATATGAAGATGTTCCTAAATAGAATCCAACAAGATGTGTTCAGGACAGAATAATTTCATCATAAGATAGTGACAGCCGTTTAGTATGGCATATACTGAAATGCTGAAAAGGACTGAAATGAAGATCTTCCTTAACAGTAAAACCAAGCCACTTTCACCATAGTGTTCTTTCATTGAATGGATGTAATAGATATTCTGTCATGCCTGTAGTTAAATGTTCAATAGGTCTTACATAAAAATACTCCTAATAATCTACCTGAAAGCTATTAAACACAACCTTCTTTCCTTGTAAGAAGGGTATGGCCATGCTGTATGCCACATACTGAAATGCTTGAAAAGCTTTATACGAAGATGTTCCTCAACAGTTACAAGAAAACTGCTTTCATCCCTGTGTTCGTTCAATGAGTGAATGTTTAGAGATTCTGTCATTCCTGCAAAGGAATGTTTAATAAGTCTTACATGAAGATGTTTCTAAACAGCTACAAGGAAATTTTTTTAAATATAGTGTTATTACATTGAATAAACATTAAAGACATCCTGTCATGACTGTAGGCAAATGTCTGATGAGACTTGAGCAAGATATTAATAAACAATTACTTGCAAGCTGGGTTCATCACAGTATTCTTTCCTGGCTATGGAGATGATAGCCATTCTGTATGGCATAAAGTGATATGTTTGAAGAGCCTTTGATTTATATTCTTAAACAGCTAACAAGCAAGATGGTTTCTTCACAGTGTTCTTTCAGTGAATGAATGTTCTAGATATTGTCACATCTGTGGTGAAATATTTGATATATGATGTTCCTAAACAGCTACCTATAAACTGGATTCAGCATGTGTTCTTTCATTTTGTGAAAATGATAGTCGCTCTGTGTGGAATATACTTAAGTATTTGCAGTGTATTATGTGCAGATGTTCCTAAACAGTGAAAAGAAGATGGTTTTTGCATAATTTTCTTTCAGATAACAAATGTTATAGACATTGTCACATCTGTAGTCAAATGTTTGATATGATTTATGTGAAAATATCCCTAAACAGCTACCTGTTGGCTTGATTAAGCACAATGCTCTTTCATTGTAAGAAAGTGATAGCTGTTCCATGTGGCATATACTGAAATGTTTGAAATGTCATCTGTGAAGATGTTCCTTAAGAGCTACTTGCTAGGTGTTTTCAAGACAATGTTCTTTCAGTGAATGGATGTTGTAGATAGTCTATCACACCCGTAGTGAAATGCTGGATAAGTTTTATGAAGATGTCCCTAAGTAGCTACAAGCAAAATGGTTTCACAACAGTGTTCTTACAGACATTGAAGGTTATAGATATTCTGTCATGCCTGTAGTGAAATGTTTGATAAGACTTGCATGAACACTTACATGAAGATGTTTCTAAACAGCCACAAGCAAGCTTTTTCAACACAGTATTTCATTGAATGAATGTAATAATTATCACATTGTGGCTGCAGAGAAACGTTTGATAAGACACACACAAAATGTTCATAAATAGCATGTGCCAGCTGGTTGCATCACAATGTTGTTTAATTTAATGGAAGTGATCATCATTCTGTATAGCATATGATGTGTTTGAATAGCCTTATATAAAGATATTCCTAAAAACTTATGAGCAATCTGGTTTCACCAGAGTGTGTTCCTCAGTGAAGGAATCTTACAGAGATTCTGTCAGAGCAGTAGTGACATGTTTGGTGTTTTGTATGAAGAAACCCTAAATGGCTTCCTGCAAGATGAGTTCAACACAGTGTTATTTCATTTTAAGAAAATGATAGTCATTCTGTTTGGCATAAACTGAAATATTAGAAAAGCCTTATATCAAGAGGTTCCTAATTAGCTACCAGCAATCTGGCTTCACAATAGTGTTCTTTCACTGAATGGATGTAATAGATACTTTGTAGTGAAATGTATGATAAGTCTCTTATGAAAAGGTTCCTAAACAGCTGCCTGCAATCTGGCTTCAGCACATTATATCATTGTCTCAAAGTGATATTCATTCAGTATGTCTTATATGGAAACGCTTGAAATGGTGAACATGAAGAAGTTTCTAAATATGTACAAGCAAGATTGTTTCTCCACAGTTTTCTTTCAGTGACTGAATGTTATGTATAGTCTGTCACGACTATTGTAAAATGTTTGATGAGTCTTATGTAAAAACGTTCCTAGATAGCTATCTGTGAGCTCTATTTAGCACAGTGTTCTTTCATTGTAGGAAAATGATACCCATTCATTATGGCATATACTGAAATGTGAGAAATGTCTCCAATACAAATGTTCCTAATAATAGCTTCAAGATGCTTTCACCACAGAGTTCTTTCAGTGAAACAATATTGCAGATATTCTGTGACACTTGTAGTGAAGTGTTAGTTAAAACTTACTTGCAAGCTGGATTCAGCACAGTGTTTCTTTCATTGTTTGAAACTCATATTCAATCAGAACAGCAAATATTGAAATGGTTATAATGACTAATATGAAGAGGATCCTTAATGGCTGCAAGTAAGATGGTTTCACCACAGTTTTCTCTCAGTGAACAAATGCTATATATATTCTGTCCCGCATGCAATGAAATGTTTGTTAAGTCTTATATGAACATGTTCCTAAACAGCTACCCGCAAACTGGGCTTAGAACAGTGTTCTCACACTGTTAGTAATTGATAGGTCATCTGTAGGGCATATGCTGAAATGTTTGAAATGTCTTATGTGAATATGCCCCTAAACAGCTGTAAGCACATTTGTTTCACCAGAGTTCCTTTAGTGTCTGAATCTTATGGATATTTTTCAAGTCTGTAGTGTAATTTTTTAAGTATTTTATGAAGTTCTTCCTAAACAGATACTAGGAAACAAGGGTTCAGCTCATCCTTCTTTCCTTGAGTGAATATTAAAATCATTCTGTCATGACCATAGCGCAATATTTGTTAAGACTTATAAAAAGATATTTCTAAAAGACAACTTTCCAGCTGGGTTCTTAACATTGTTCTTTCATTTTATGGAAGTGATAACCATTCTGGATGGAATACACTGAAATGTTTGAAAAGACTTGTATGAAGATACTCCTAAATAGCTACAAGCAATCTGGTTACACCACAGTGTTCTTTCATTTAATAAACTTTATATATAGTCTCCTAAGGCTGTAGTGAAATGTTTTATATCATATATGAAAATGTTCCTACAGCTACCTGCAAGCTGGGATCAGCACACTGACTTTTCATTGTAATAAAGTGATAGTTACTTTGTATGGCATACACTGAGATGTCAGAAAAGACTTATATGAGTGTATTTCTAAAGAGATACAAGCAAGCTGGTTTCACAATAGTGATCTTTCATTGAATTAATGTAATAGATATTCTGTCGCACATGTTGTGAAATGTTCAATAAATCTTACATGAAAATGTTACTATAAGTCTACCTGAAAGCTGAGTTAAGTACAATGTTTTTTCATTTTAAGAAAGTATAGCTGTTCTCTATGGCTCATACTGAAATGCTAGAAAAGACTTACATGAAGATGTTCCTTAAAAGCTACAAGGAAGTTGGTTTCACCACAGCATTCTTTCAATGAGTGAATGTTATAGATATTCCATCATGCCCGTAGTGAAATGTTTGATAGGACTTATTTGAAGATTCCCCTAAAGAGCTGCAAGCAAGGTGTTTTCACCACAGTGTTCATTCAGAAAATGAATGTTATACGTATTCTGTCATGCCTCAAGAGAACTATTTGATGTCTTATGTGAGAGTGTTCCTGAACAGCTACAAGCAAGCTTTTTCAACATAGTGTGGTTTCCTTGAATGAATGTTATGGATATCATGTTGCGGCTGTAGAGAAACGTTTGATAAGACATAAATGAAATGCTCATAAAGAGCCACTGGTTTCATCAGAACGTTCTTTCTGGATATGGAAGTGATAGCCATTCTGTAGGCATAATGAAGTGTTTGAAGAGCCTTATACGAAGACATTCCCAAGGCGCCAGAAGTAATCTGGCTTCACCACAGTGTTCTTTCAGTGAACGAGTGTTATAGCTAGTCTGTCATGCCTGTAGTGAAATGTTTAATAAGTCTTATATGAAGAGGTTTCAAACAGCCGCCAGCAAGCCGGGTTTAGCACAGTGTCCTTTAACTGTAAGTAAGTGAGAGCCATTCTGTATGGCATATACTTAAATGTTAGAGAGGTCTTATATGAAGATGTTCCTAAATAGAATCCAACAAGATGTGTTCAGGACAGAATAATTTCATCATAAGATAGTGACAGCCGTTTAGTATGGCATATACTGAAATGCTGAAAAGGACTGAAATGAAGATCTTCCTTAACAGTAAAACCAAGCCACTTTCACCATAGTGTTCTTTCATTGAATGGATGTAATAGATATTCTGTCATGCCTGTAGTTAAATGTTCAATAGGTCTTACATAAAAATACTCCTAATAATCTACCTGAAAGCTATTAAACACAACCTTCTTTCCTTGTAAGAAGGGTATGGCCATGCTGTATGCCACATACTGAAATGCTTGAAAAGCTTTATACGAAGATGTTCCTCAACAGTTACAAGAAAACTGCTTTCATCCCTGTGTTCGTTCAATGAGTGAATGTTTAGAGATTCTGTCATTCCTGCAAAGGAATGTTTAATAAGTCTTACATGAAGATGTTTCTAAACAGCTACAAGGAAATTTTTTTAAATATAGTGTTATTACATTGAATAAACATTAAAGACATCCTGTCATGACTGTAGGCAAATGTCTGATGAGACTTGAGCAAGATATTAATAAACAATTACTTGCAAGCTGGGTTCATCACAGTATTCTTTCCTGGCTATGGAGATGATAGCCATTCTGTATGGCATAAAGTGATATGTTTGAAGAGCCTTTGATTTATATTCTTAAACAGCTAACAAGCAAGATGGTTTCTTCACAGTGTTCTTTCAGTGAATGAATGTTCTAGATATTGTCACATCTGTGGTGAAATATTTGATATATGATGTTCCTAAACAGCTACCTATAAACTGGATTCAGCATGTGTTCTTTCATTTTGTGAAAATGATAGTCGCTCTGTGTGGAATATACTTAAGTATTTGCAGTGTATTATGTGCAGATGTTCCTAAACAGTGAAAAGAAGATGGTTTTTGCATAATTTTCTTTCAGATAACAAATGTTATAGACATTGTCACATCTGTAGTCAAATGTTTGATATGATTTATGTGAAAATATCCCTAAACAGCTACCTGTTGGCTTGATTAAGCACAATGCTCTTTCATTGTAAGAAAGTGATAGCTGTTCCATGTGGCATATACTGAAATGTTTGAAATGTCATCTGTGAAGATGTTCCTTAAGAGCTACTTGCTAGGTGTTTTCAAGACAATGTTCTTTCAGTGAATGGATGTTGTAGATAGTCTATCACACCCGTAGTGAAATGCTGGATAAGTTTTATGAAGATGTCCCTAAGTAGCTACAAGCAAAATGGTTTCACAACAGTGTTCTTACAGACATTGAAGGTTATAGATATTCTGTCATGCCTGTAGTGAAATGTTTGATAAGACTTGCATGAACACTTACATGAAGATGTTTCTAAACAGCCACAAGCAAGCTTTTTCAACACAGTATTTCATTGAATGAATGTAATAATTATCACATTGTGGCTGCAGAGAAACGTTTGATAAGACACACACAAAATGTTCATAAATAGCATGTGCCAGCTGGTTGCATCACAATGTTGTTTAATTTAATGGAAGTGATCATCATTCTGTATAGCATATGATGTGTTTGAATAGCCTTATATAAAGATATTCCTAAAAACTTATGAGCAATCTGGTTTCACCAGAGTGTGTTCCTCAGTGAAGGAATCTTACAGAGATTCTGTCAGAGCAGTAGTGACATGTTTGGTGTTTTGTATGAAGAAACCCTAAATGGCTTCCTGCAAGATGAGTTCAACACAGTGTTATTTCATTTTAAGAAAATGATAGTCATTCTGTTTGGCATAAACTGAAATATTAGAAAAGCCTTATATCAAGAGGTTCCTAATTAGCTACCAGCAATCTGGCTTCACAATAGTGTTCTTTCACTGAATGGATGTAATAGATACTTTGTAGTGAAATGTATGATAAGTCTCTTATGAAAAGGTTCCTAAACAGCTGCCTGCAATCTGGCTTCAGCACATTATATCATTGTCTCAAAGTGATATTCATTCAGTATGTCTTATATGGAAACGCTTGAAATGGTGAACATGAAGAAGTTTCTAAATATGTACAAGCAAGATTGTTTCTCCACAGTTTTCTTTCAGTGACTGAATGTTATGTATAGTCTGTCACGACTATTGTAAAATGTTTGATGAGTCTTATGTAAAAACGTTCCTAGATAGCTATCTGTGAGCTCTATTTAGCACAGTGTTCTTTCATTGTAGGAAAATGATACCCATTCATTATGGCATATACTGAAATGTGAGAAATGTCTCCAATACAAATGTTCCTAATAATAGCTTCAAGATGCTTTCACCACAGAGTTCTTTCAGTGAAACAATATTGCAGATATTCTGTGACACTTGTAGTGAAGTGTTAGTTAAAACTTACTTGCAAGCTGGATTCAGCACAGTGTTTCTTTCATTGTTTGAAACTCATATTCAATCAGAACAGCAAATATTGAAATGGTTATAATGACTAATATGAAGAGGATCCTTAATGGCTGCAAGTAAGATGGTTTCACCACAGTTTTCTCTCAGTGAACAAATGCTATATATATTCTGTCCCGCATGCAATGAAATGTTTGTTAAGTCTTATATGAACATGTTCCTAAACAGCTACCCGCAAACTGGGCTTAGAACAGTGTTCTCACACTGTTAGTAATTGATAGGTCATCTGTAGGGCATATGCTGAAATGTTTGAAATGTCTTATGTGAATATGCCCCTAAACAGCTGTAAGCACATTTGTTTCACCAGAGTTCCTTTAGTGTCTGAATCTTATGGATATTTTTCAAGTCTGTAGTGTAATTTTTTAAGTATTTTATGAAGTTCTTCCTAAACAGATACTAGGAAACAAGGGTTCAGCTCATCCTTCTTTCCTTGAGTGAATATTAAAATCATTCTGTCATGACCATAGCGCAATATTTGTTAAGACTTATAAAAAGATATTTCTAAAAGACAACTTTCCAGCTGGGTTCTTAACATTGTTCTTTCATTTTATGGAAGTGATAACCATTCTGGATGGAATACACTGAAATGTTTGAAAAGACTTGTATGAAGATACTCCTAAATAGCTACAAGCAATCTGGTTACACCACAGTGTTCTTTCATTTAATAAACTTTATATATAGTCTCCTAAGGCTGTAGTGAAATGTTTTATATCATATATGAAAATGTTCCTACAGCTACCTGCAAGCTGGGATCAGCACACTGACTTTTCATTGTAATAAAGTGATAGTTACTTTGTATGGCATACACTGAGATGTCAGAAAAGACTTATATGAGTGTATTTCTAAAGAGATACAAGCAAGCTGGTTTCACAATAGTGATCTTTCATTGAATTAATGTAATAGATATTCTGTCGCACATGTTGTGAAATGTTCAATAAATCTTACATGAAAATGTTACTATAAGTCTACCTGAAAGCTGAGTTAAGTACAATGTTTTTTCATTTTAAGAAAGTATAGCTGTTCTCTATGGCTCATACTGAAATGCTAGAAAAGACTTACATGAAGATGTTCCTTAAAAGCTACAAGGAAGTTGGTTTCACCACAGCATTCTTTCAATGAGTGAATGTTATAGATATTCCATCATGCCCGTAGTGAAATGTTTGATAGGACTTATTTGAAGATTCCCCTAAAGAGCTGCAAGCAAGGTGTTTTCACCACAGTGTTCATTCAGAAAATGAATGTTATACGTATTCTGTCATGCCTCAAGAGAACTATTTGATGTCTTATGTGAGAGTGTTCCTGAACAGCTACAAGCAAGCTTTTTCAACATAGTGTGGTTTCCTTGAATGAATGTTATGGATATCATGTTGCGGCTGTAGAGAAACGTTTGATAAGACATAAATGAAATGCTCATAAAGAGCCACTGGTTTCATCAGAACGTTCTTTCTGGATATGGAAGTGATAGCCATTCTGTAGGCATAATGAAGTGTTTGAAGAGCCTTATACGAAGACATTCCCAAGGCGCCAGAAGTAATCTGGCTTCACCACAGTGTTCTTTCAGTGAACGAGTGTTATAGCTAGTCTGTCATGCCTGTAGTGAAATGTTTAATAAGTCTTATATGAAGAGGTTTCAAACAGCCGCCAGCAAGCCGGGTTTAGCACAGTGTCCTTTAACTGTAAGTAAGTGAGAGCCATTCTGTATGGCATATACTTAAATGTTAGAGAGGTCTTATATGAAGATGTTCCTAAATAGAATCCAACAAGATGTGTTCAGGACAGAATAATTTCATCATAAGATAGTGACAGCCGTTTAGTATGGCATATACTGAAATGCTGAAAAGGACTGAAATGAAGATCTTCCTTAACAGTAAAACCAAGCCACTTTCACCATAGTGTTCTTTCATTGAATGGATGTAATAGATATTCTGTCATGCCTGTAGTTAAATGTTCAATAGGTCTTACATAAAAATACTCCTAATAATCTACCTGAAAGCTATTAAACACAACCTTCTTTCCTTGTAAGAAGGGTATGGCCATGCTGTATGCCACATACTGAAATGCTTGAAAAGCTTTATACGAAGATGTTCCTCAACAGTTACAAGAAAACTGCTTTCATCCCTGTGTTCGTTCAATGAGTGAATGTTTAGAGATTCTGTCATTCCTGCAAAGGAATGTTTAATAAGTCTTACATGAAGATGTTTCTAAACAGCTACAAGGAAATTTTTTTAAATATAGTGTTATTACATTGAATAAACATTAAAGACATCCTGTCATGACTGTAGGCAAATGTCTGATGAGACTTGAGCAAGATATTAATAAACAATTACTTGCAAGCTGGGTTCATCACAGTATTCTTTCCTGGCTATGGAGATGATAGCCATTCTGTATGGCATAAAGTGATATGTTTGAAGAGCCTTTGATTTATATTCTTAAACAGCTAACAAGCAAGATGGTTTCTTCACAGTGTTCTTTCAGTGAATGAATGTTCTAGATATTGTCACATCTGTGGTGAAATATTTGATATATGATGTTCCTAAACAGCTACCTATAAACTGGATTCAGCATGTGTTCTTTCATTTTGTGAAAATGATAGTCGCTCTGTGTGGAATATACTTAAGTATTTGCAGTGTATTATGTGCAGATGTTCCTAAACAGTGAAAAGAAGATGGTTTTTGCATAATTTTCTTTCAGATAACAAATGTTATAGACATTGTCACATCTGTAGTCAAATGTTTGATATGATTTATGTGAAAATATCCCTAAACAGCTACCTGTTGGCTTGATTAAGCACAATGCTCTTTCATTGTAAGAAAGTGATAGCTGTTCCATGTGGCATATACTGAAATGTTTGAAATGTCATCTGTGAAGATGTTCCTTAAGAGCTACTTGCTAGGTGTTTTCAAGACAATGTTCTTTCAGTGAATGGATGTTGTAGATAGTCTATCACACCCGTAGTGAAATGCTGGATAAGTTTTATGAAGATGTCCCTAAGTAGCTACAAGCAAAATGGTTTCACAACAGTGTTCTTACAGACATTGAAGGTTATAGATATTCTGTCATGCCTGTAGTGAAATGTTTGATAAGACTTGCATGAACACTTACATGAAGATGTTTCTAAACAGCCACAAGCAAGCTTTTTCAACACAGTATTTCATTGAATGAATGTAATAATTATCACATTGTGGCTGCAGAGAAACGTTTGATAAGACACACACAAAATGTTCATAAATAGCATGTGCCAGCTGGTTGCATCACAATGTTGTTTAATTTAATGGAAGTGATCATCATTCTGTATAGCATATGATGTGTTTGAATAGCCTTATATAAAGATATTCCTAAAAACTTATGAGCAATCTGGTTTCACCAGAGTGTGTTCCTCAGTGAAGGAATCTTACAGAGATTCTGTCAGAGCAGTAGTGACATGTTTGGTGTTTTGTATGAAGAAACCCTAAATGGCTTCCTGCAAGATGAGTTCAACACAGTGTTATTTCATTTTAAGAAAATGATAGTCATTCTGTTTGGCATAAACTGAAATATTAGAAAAGCCTTATATCAAGAGGTTCCTAATTAGCTACCAGCAATCTGGCTTCACAATAGTGTTCTTTCATTGAATGGATGTAATAGATACTTTGTAGTGAAATGTATGATAAGTCTCTTATGAAAAGGTTCCTAAACAGCTGCCTGCAATCTGGCTTCAGCACATTATATCATTGTCTCAAAGTGATATTCATTCAGTATGTCTTATATGGAAACGCTTGAAATGGTGAACATGAAGAAGTTTCTAAATATGTACAAGCAAGATTGTTTCTCCACAGTTTTCTTTCAGTGACTGAATGTTATGTATAGTCTGTCACGACTATTGTAAAATGTTTGATGAGTCTTATGTAAAAACGTTCCTAGATAGCTATCTGTGAGCTCTATTTAGCACAGTGTTCTTTCATTGTAGGAAAATGATACCCATTCATTATGGCATATACTGAAATGTGAGAAATGTCTCCAATACAAATGTTCCTAATAATAGCTTCAAGATGCTTTCACCACAGAGTTCTTTCAGTGAAACAATATTGCAGATATTCTGTGACACTTGTAGTGAAGTGTTAGTTAAAACTTACTTGCAAGCTGGATTCAGCACAGTGTTTCTTTCATTGTTTGAAACTCATATTCAATCAGAACAGCAAATATTGAAATGGTTATAATGACTAATATGAAGAGGATCCTTAATGGCTGCAAGTAAGATGGTTTCACCACAGTTTTCTCTCAGTGAACAAATGCTATATATATTCTGTCCCGCATGCAATGAAATGTTTGTTAAGTCTTATATGAACATGTTCCTAAACAGCTACCCGCAAACTGGGCTTAGAACAGTGTTCTCACACTGTTAGTAATTGATAGGTCATCTGTAGGGCATATGCTGAAATGTTTGAAATGTCTTATGTGAATATGCCCCTAAACAGCTGTAAGCACATTTGTTTCACCAGAGTTCCTTTAGTGTCTGAATCTTATGGATATTTTTCAAGTCTGTAGTGTAATTTTTTAAGTATTTTATGAAGTTCTTCCTAAACAGATACTAGGAAACAAGGGTTCAGCTCATCCTTCTTTCCTTGAGTGAATATTAAAATCATTCTGTCATGACCATAGCGCAATATTTGTTAAGACTTATAAAAAGATATTTCTAAAAGACAACTTTCCAGCTGGGTTCTTAACATTGTTCTTTCATTTTATGGAAGTGATAACCATTCTGGATGGAATACACTGAAATGTTTGAAAAGACTTGTATGAAGATACTCCTAAATAGCTACAAGCAATCTGGTTACACCACAGTGTTCTTTCATTTAATAAACTTTATATATAGTCTCCTAAGGCTGTAGTGAAATGTTTTATATCATATATGAAAATGTTCCTACAGCTACCTGCAAGCTGGGATCAGCACACTGACTTTTCATTGTAATAAAGTGATAGTTACTTTGTATGGCATACACTGAAATGTCAGAAAAGACTTATATGAGTCTATTTCTAAAGAGATACAAGCAAGCTGGTTTCACAATAGTGATCTTTCATTGAATTAATGTAATAGATATTCTGTCGCACATGTTGTGAAATGTTCAATAAATCTTACATGAAAATGTTACTATAAGTCTACCTGAAAGCTGAGTTAAGTACAATGTTTTTTCATTTTAAGAAAGTATAGCTGTTCTCTATGGCTCATACTGAAATGCTAGAAAAGACTTACATGAAGATGTTCCTTAAAAGCTACAAGGAAGTTGGTTTCACCACAGCATTCTTTCAATGAGTGAATGTTATAGATATTCCATCATGCCCGTAGTGAAATGTTTGATAGGACTTATTTGAAGATTCCCCTAAACAGCTGCAAGCAAGGTGTTTTCACCACAGTGTTCATTCAGAAAATGAATGTTATACGTATTCTGTCATGCCTCAAGAGAACTATTTGATGTCTTATGTGAGAGTGTTCCTGAACAGCTACAAGCAAGCTTTTTCAACATAGTGTGGTTTCCTTGAATGAATGTTATGGATATCATGTTGCGGCTGTAGAGAAACGTTTGATAAGACATAAATGAAATGCTCATAAAGAGCCACTGGTTTCATCAGAACGTTCTTTCTGGATATGGGAGTGATAGCCATTCTGTAGGCATAATGAAGTGTTTGAAGAGCCTTATACGAAGACATTCCCAAGGCGCCAGAAGTAATCTGGCTTCACCACAGTGTTCTTTCAGTGAACGAGTGTTATAGCTAGTCTGTCATGCCTGTAGTGAAATGTTTAATAAGTCTTATATGAAGAGGTTTCAAACAGCCGCCAGCAAGCCGGGTTTAGCACAGTGTCCTTTAACTGTAAGTAAGTGAGAGCCATTCTGTATGGCATATACTTAAATGTTAGAGAGGTCTTATATGAAGATGTTCCTAAATAGAATCCAACAAGATGTGTTCAGGACAGAATAATTTCATCATAAGATAGTGACAGCCGTTTAGTATGGCATATACTGAAATGCTGAAAAGGACTGAAATGAAGATCTTCCTTAACAGTAAAACCAAGCCACTTTCACCATAGTGTTCTTTCATTGAATGGATGTAATAGATATTCTGTCATGCCTGTAGTTAAATGTTCAATAGGTCTTACATAAAAATACTCCTAATAATCTACCTGAAAGCTATTAAACACAACCTTCTTTCCTTGTAAGAAGGGTATGGCCATGCTGTATGCCACATACTGAAATGCTTGAAAAGCTTTATACGAAGATGTTCCTCAACAGTTACAAGAAAACTGCTTTCATCCCTGTGTTCGTTCAATGAGTGAATGTTTAGAGATTCTGTCATTCCTGCAAAGGAATGTTTAATAAGTCTTACATGAAGATGTTTCTAAACAGCTACAAGGAAATTTTTTTAAATATAGTGTTATTACATTGAATAAACATTAAAGACATCCTGTCATGACTGTAGGCAAATGTCTGATGAGACTTGAGCAAGATATTAATAAACAATTACTTGCAAGCTGGGTTCATCACAGTATTCTTTCCTGGCTATGGAGATGATAGCCATTCTGTATGGCATAAAGTGATATGTTTGAAGAGCCTTTGATTTATATTCTTAAACAGCTAACAAGCAAGATGGTTTCTTCACAGTGTTCTTTCAGTGAATGAATGTTCTAGATATTGTCACATCTGTGGTGAAATATTTGATATATGATGTTCCTAAACAGCTACCTATAAACTGGATTCAGCATGTGTTCTTTCATTTTGTGAAAATGATAGTCGCTCTGTGTGGAATATACTTAAGTATTTGCAGTGTATTATGTGCAGATGTTCCTAAACAGTGAAAAGAAGATGGTTTTTGCATAATTTTCTTTCAGATAACAAATGTTATAGACATTGTCACATCTGTAGTCAAATGTTTGATATGATTTATGTGAAAATATCCCTAAACAGCTACCTGTTGGCTTGATTAAGCACAATGCTCTTTCATTGTAAGAAAGTGATAGCTGTTCCATGTGGCATATACTGAAATGTTTGAAATGTCATCTGTGAAGATGTTCCTTAAGAGCTACTTGCTAGGTGTTTTCAAGACAATGTTCTTTCAGTGAATGGATGTTGTAGATAGTCTATCACACCCGTAGTGAAATGCTGGATAAGTTTTATGAAGATGTCCCTAAGTAGCTACAAGCAAAATGGTTTCACAACAGTGTTCTTACAGACATTGAAGGTTATAGATATTCTGTCATGCCTGTAGTGAAATGTTTGATAAGACTTGCATGAACACTTACATGAAGATGTTTCTAAACAGCCACAAGCAAGCTTTTTCAACACAGTATTTCATTGAATGAATGTAATAATTATCACATTGTGGCTGCAGAGAAACGTTTGATAAGACACACACAAAATGTTCATAAATAGCATGTGCCAGCTGGTTGCATCACAATGTTGTTTAATTTAATGGAAGTGATCATCATTCTGTATAGCATATGATGTGTTTGAATAGCCTTATATAAAGATATTCCTAAAAACTTATGAGCAATCTGGTTTCACCAGAGTGTGTTCCTCAGTGAAGGAATCTTACAGAGATTCTGTCAGAGCAGTAGTGACATGTTTGGTGTTTTGTATGAAGAAACCCTAAATGGCTTCCTGCAAGATGAGTTCAACACAGTGTTATTTCATTTTAAGAAAATGATAGTCATTCTGTTTGGCATAAACTGAAATATTAGAAAAGCCTTATATCAAGAGGTTCCTAATTAGCTACCAGCAATCTGGCTTCACAATAGTGTTCTTTCATTGAATGGATGTAATAGATACTTTGTAGTGAAATGTATGATAAGTCTCTTATGAAAAGGTTCCTAAACAGCTGCCTGCAATCTGGCTTCAGCACATTATATCATTGTCTCAAAGTGATATTCATTCAGTATGTCTTATATGGAAACGCTTGAAATGGTGAACATGAAGAAGTTTCTAAATATGTACAAGCAAGATTGTTTCTCCACAGTTTTCTTTCAGTGACTGAATGTTATGTATAGTCTGTCACGACTATTGTAAAATGTTTGATGAGTCTTATGTAAAAACGTTCCTAGATAGCTATCTGTGAGCTCTATTTAGCACAGTGTTCTTTCATTGTAGGAAAATGATACCCATTCATTATGGCATATACTGAAATGTGAGAAATGTCTCCAATACAAATGTTCCTAATAATAGCTTCAAGATGCTTTCACCACAGAGTTCTTTCAGTGAAACAATATTGCAGATATTCTGTGACACTTGTAGTGAAGTGTTAGTTAAAACTTACTTGCAAGCTGGATTCAGCACAGTGTTTCTTTCATTGTTTGAAACTCATATTCAATCAGAACAGCAAATATTGAAATGGTTATAATGACTAATATGAAGAGGATCCTTAATGGCTGCAAGTAAGATGGTTTCACCACAGTTTTCTCTCAGTGAACAAATGCTATATATATTCTGTCCCGCATGCAATGAAATGTTTGTTAAGTCTTATATGAACATGTTCCTAAACAGCTACCCGCAAACTGGGCTTAGAACAGTGTTCTCACACTGTTAGTAATTGATAGGTCATCTGTAGGGCATATGCTGAAATGTTTGAAATGTCTTATGTGAATATGCCCCTAAACAGCTGTAAGCACATTTGTTTCACCAGAGTTCCTTTAGTGTCTGAATCTTATGGATATTTTTCAAGTCTGTAGTGTAATTTTTTAAGTATTTTATGAAGTTCTTCCTAAACAGATACTAGGAAACAAGGGTTCAGCTCATCCTTCTTTCCTTGAGTGAATATTAAAATCATTCTGTCATGACCATAGCGCAATATTTGTTAAGACTTATAAAAAGATATTTCTAAAAGACAACTTTCCAGCTGGGTTCTTAACATTGTTCTTTCATTTTATGGAAGTGATAACCATTCTGGATGGAATACACTGAAATGTTTGAAAAGACTTGTATGAAGATACTCCTAAATAGCTACAAGCAATCTGGTTACACCACAGTGTTCTTTCATTTAATAAACTTTATATATAGTCTCCTAAGGCTGTAGTGAAATGTTTTATATCATATATGAAAATGTTCCTACAGCTACCTGCAAGCTGGGATCAGCACACTGACTTTTCATTGTAATAAAGTGATAGTTACTTTGTATGGCATACACTGAGATGTCAGAAAAGACTTATATGAGTGTATTTCTAAAGAGATACAAGCAAGCTGGTTTCACAATAGTGATCTTTCATTGAATTAATGTAATAGATATTCTGTCGCACATGTTGTGAAATGTTCAATAAATCTTACATGAAAATGTTACTATAAGTCTACCTGAAAGCTGAGTTAAGTACAATGTTTTTTCATTTTAAGAAAGTATAGCTGTTCTCTATGGCTCATACTGAAATGCTAGAAAAGACTTACATGAAGATGTTCCTTAAAAGCTACAAGGAAGTTGGTTTCACCACAGCATTCTTTCAATGAGTGAATGTTATAGATATTCCATCATGCCCGTAGTGAAATGTTTGATAGGACTTATTTGAAGATTCCCCTAAACAGCTGCAAGCAAGGTGTTTTCACCACAGTGTTCATTCAGAAAATGAATGTTATACGTATTCTGTCATGCCTCAAGAGAACTATTTGATGTCTTATGTGAGAGTGTTCCTGAACAGCTACAAGCAAGCTTTTTCAACATAGTGTGGTTTCCTTGAATGAATGTTATGGATATCATGTTGCGGCTGTAGAGAAACGTTTGATAAGACATAAATGAAATGCTCATAAAGAGCCACTGGTTTCATCAGAACGTTCTTTCTGGATATGGGAGTGATAGCCATTCTGTAGGCATAATGAAGTGTTTGAAGAGCCTTATACGAAGACATTCCCAAGGCGCCAGAAGTAATCTGGCTTCACCACAGTGTTCTTTCAGTGAACGAGTGTTATAGCTAGTCTGTCATGCCTGTAGTGAAATGTTTAATAAGTCTTATATGAAGAGGTTTCAAACAGCCGCCAGCAAGCCGGGTTTAGCACAGTGTCCTTTAACTGTAAGTAAGTGAGAGCCATTCTGTATGGCATATACTTAAATGTTAGAGAGGTCTTATATGAAGATGTTCCTAAATAGAATCCAACAAGATGTGTTCAGGACAGAATAATTTCATCATAAGATAGTGACAGCCGTTTAGTATGGCATATACTGAAATGCTGAAAAGGACTGAAATGAAGATCTTCCTTAACAGTAAAACCAAGCCACTTTCACCATAGTGTTCTTTCATTGAATGGATGTAATAGATATTCTGTCATGCCTGTAGTTAAATGTTCAATAGGTCTTACATAAAAATACTCCTAATAATCTACCTGAAAGCTATTAAACACAACCTTCTTTCCTTGTAAGAAGGGTATGGCCATGCTGTATGCCACATACTGAAATGCTTGAAAAGCTTTATACGAAGATGTTCCTCAACAGTTACAAGAAAACTGCTTTCATCCCTGTGTTCGTTCAATGAGTGAATGTTTAGAGATTCTGTCATTCCTGCAAAGGAATGTTTAATAAGTCTTACATGAAGATGTTTCTAAACAGCTACAAGGAAATTTTTTTAAATATAGTGTTATTACATTGAATAAACATTAAAGACATCCTGTCATGACTGTAGGCAAATGTCTGATGAGACTTGAGCAAGATATTAATAAACAATTACTTGCAAGCTGGGTTCATCACAGTATTCTTTCCTGGCTATGGAGATGATAGCCATTCTGTATGGCATAAAGTGATATGTTTGAAGAGCCTTTGATTTATATTCTTAAACAGCTAACAAGCAAGATGGTTTCTTCACAGTGTTCTTTCAGTGAATGAATGTTCTAGATATTGTCACATCTGTGGTGAAATATTTGATATATGATGTTCCTAAACAGCTACCTATAAACTGGATTCAGCATGTGTTCTTTCATTTTGTGAAAATGATAGTCGCTCTGTGTGGAATATACTTAAGTATTTGCAGTGTATTATGTGCAGATGTTCCTAAACAGTGAAAAGAAGATGGTTTTTGCATAATTTTCTTTCAGATAACAAATGTTATAGACATTGTCACATCTGTAGTCAAATGTTTGATATGATTTATGTGAAAATATCCCTAAACAGCTACCTGTTGGCTTGATTAAGCACAATGCTCTTTCATTGTAAGAAAGTGATAGCTGTTCCATGTGGCATATACTGAAATGTTTGAAATGTCATCTGTGAAGATGTTCCTTAAGAGCTACTTGCTAGGTGTTTTCAAGACAATGTTCTTTCAGTGAATGGATGTTGTAGATAGTCTATCACACCCGTAGTGAAATGCTGGATAAGTTTTATGAAGATGTCCCTAAGTAGCTACAAGCAAAATGGTTTCACAACAGTGTTCTTACAGACATTGAAGGTTATAGATATTCTGTCATGCCTGTAGTGAAATGTTTGATAAGACTTGCATGAACACTTACATGAAGATGTTTCTAAACAGCCACAAGCAAGCTTTTTCAACACAGTATTTCATTGAATGAATGTAATAATTATCACATTGTGGCTGCAGAGAAACGTTTGATAAGACACACACAAAATGTTCATAAATAGCATGTGCCAGCTGGTTGCATCACAATGTTGTTTAATTTAATGGAAGTGATCATCATTCTGTATAGCATATGATGTGTTTGAATAGCCTTATATAAAGATATTCCTAAAAACTTATGAGCAATCTGGTTTCACCAGAGTGTGTTCCTCAGTGAAGGAATCTTACAGAGATTCTGTCAGAGCAGTAGTGACATGTTTGGTGTTTTGTATGAAGAAACCCTAAATGGCTTCCTGCAAGATGAGTTCAACACAGTGTTATTTCATTTTAAGAAAATGATAGTCATTCTGTTTGGCATAAACTGAAATATTAGAAAAGCCTTATATCAAGAGGTTCCTAATTAGCTACCAGCAATCTGGCTTCACAATAGTGTTCTTTCATTGAATGGATGTAATAGATACTTTGTAGTGAAATGTATGATAAGTCTCTTATGAAAAGGTTCCTAAACAGCTGCCTGCAATCTGGCTTCAGCACATTATATCATTGTCTCAAAGTGATATTCATTCAGTATGTCTTATATGGAAACGCTTGAAATGGTGAACATGAAGAAGTTTCTAAATATGTACAAGCAAGATTGTTTCTCCACAGTTTTCTTTCAGTGACTGAATGTTATGTATAGTCTGTCACGACTATTGTAAAATGTTTGATGAGTCTTATGTAAAAACGTTCCTAGATAGCTATCTGTGAGCTCTATTTAGCACAGTGTTCTTTCATTGTAGGAAAATGATACCCATTCATTATGGCATATACTGAAATGTGAGAAATGTCTCAAATACAAATGTTCCTAATAATAGCTTCAAGATGCTTTCACCACAGAGTTCTTTCAGTGAAACAATATTGCAGATATTCTGTGACACTTGTAGTGAAGTGTTAGTTAAAACTTACTTGCAAGCTGGATTCAGCACAGTGTTTCTTTCATTGTTTGAAACTCATATTCAATCAGAACAGCAAATATTGAAATGGTTATAATGACTAATATGAAGAGGATCCTTAATGGCTGCAAGTAAGATGGTTTCACCACAGTTTTCTCTCAGTGAACAAATGCTATATATATTCTGTCCCGCATGCAATGAAATGTTTGTTAAGTCTTATATGAACATGTTCCTAAACAGCTACCCGCAAACTGGGCTTAGAACAGTGTTCTCACACTGTTAGTAATTGATAGGTCATCTGTAGGGCATATGCTGAAATGTTTGAAATGTCTTATGTGAATATGCCCCTAAACAGCTGTAAGCACATTTGTTTCACCAGAGTTCCTTTAGTGTCTGAATCTTATGGATATTTTTCAAGTCTGTAGTGTAATTTTTTAAGTATTTTATGAAGTTCTTCCTAAACAGATACTAGGAAACAAGGGTTCAGCTCATCCTTCTTTCCTTGAGTGAATATTAAAATCATTCTGTCATGACCATAGCGCAATATTTGTTAAGACTTATAAAAAGATATTTCTAAAAGACAACTTTCCAGCTGGGTTCTTAACATTGTTCTTTCATTTTATGGAAGTGATAACCATTCTGGATGGAATACACTGAAATGTTTGAAAAGACTTGTATGAAGATACTCCTAAATAGCTACAAGCAATCTGGTTACACCACAGTGTTCTTTCATTTAATAAACTTTATATATAGTCTCCTAAGGCTGTAGTGAAATGTTTTATATCATATATGAAAATGTTCCTACAGCTACCTGCAAGCTGGGATCAGCACACTGACTTTTCATTGTAATAAAGTGATAGTTACTTTGTATGGCATACACTGAGATGTCAGAAAAGACTTATATGAGTGTATTTCTAAAGAGATACAAGCAAGCTGGTTTCACAATAGTGATCTTTCATTGAATTAATGTAATAGATATTCTGTCGCACATGTTGTGAAATGTTCAATAAATCTTACATGAAAATGTTACTATAAGTCTACCTGAAAGCTGAGTTAAGTACAATGTTTTTTCATTTTAAGAAAGTATAGCTGTTCTCTATGGCTCATACTGAAATGCTAGAAAAGACTTACATGAAGATGTTCCTTAAAAGCTACAAGGAAGTTGGTTTCACCACAGCATTCTTTCAATGAGTGAATGTTATAGATATTCCATCATGCCCGTAGTGAAATGTTTGATAGGACTTATTTGAAGATTCCCCTAAAGAGCTGCAAGCAAGGTGTTTTCACCACAGTGTTCATTCAGAAAATGAATGTTATACGTATTCTGTCATGCCTCAAGAGAACTATTTGATGTCTTAGGTGAGAGTGTTCCTGAACAGCTACAAGCAAGCTTTTTCAACATAGTGTGGTTTCCTTGAATGAATGTTATGGATATCATGTTGCGGCTGTAGAGAAACGTTTGATAAGACATAAATGAAATGCTCATAAAGAGCCACTGGTTTCATCAGAACGTTCTTTCTGGATATGGGAGTGATAGCCATTCTGTAGGCATAATGAAGTGTTTGAAGAGCCTTATACGAAGACATTCCCAAGGCGCCAGAAGTAATCTGGCTTCACCACAGTGTTCTTTCAGTGAACGAGTGTTATAGCTAGTCTGTCATGCCTGTAGTGAAATGTTTAATAAGTCTTATATGAAGAGGTTTCAAACAGCCGCCAGCAAGCCGGGTTTAGCACAGTGTCCTTTAACTGTAAGTAAGTGAGAGCCATTCTGTATGGCATATACTTAAATGTTAGAGAGGTCTTATATGAAGATGTTCCTAAATAGAATCCAACAAGATGTGTTCAGGACAGAATAATTTCATCATAAGATAGTGACAGCCGTTTAGTATGGCATATACTGAAATGCTGAAAAGGACTGAAATGAAGATCTTCCTTAACAGTAAAACCAAGCCACTTTCACCATAGTGTTCTTTCATTGAATGGATGTAATAGATATTCTGTCATGCCTGTAGTTAAATGTTCAATAGGTCTTACATAAAAATACTCCTAATAATCTACCTGAAAGCTATTAAACACAACCTTCTTTCCTTGTAAGAAGGGTATGGCCATGCTGTATGCCACATACTGAAATGCTTGAAAAGCTTTATACGAAGATGTTCCTCAACAGTTACAAGAAAACTGCTTTCATCCCTGTGTTCGTTCAATGAGTGACTGTTTAGAGATTCTGTCATTCCTGCAAAGGAATGTTTAATAAGTCTTACATGAAGATGTTTCTAAACAGCTACAAGGAAATTTTTTTAAATATAGTGTTATTACATTGAATAAACATTAAAGACATCCTGTCATGACTGTAGGCAAATGTCTGATGAGACTTGAGCAAGATATTAATAAACAATTACTTGCAAGCTGGGTTCATCACAGTATTCTTTCCTGGCTATGGAGATGATAGCCATTCTGTATGGCATAAAGTGATATGTTTGAAGAGCCTTTGATTTATATTCTTAAACAGCTAACAAGCAAGATGGTTTCTTCACAGTGTTCTTTCAGTGAATGAATGTTCTAGATATTGTCACATCTGTGGTGAAATATTTGATATATGATGTTCCTAAACAGCTACCTATAAACTGGATTCAGCATGTGTTCTTTCATTTTGTGAAAATGATAGTCGCTCTGTGTGGAATATACTTAAGTATTTGCAGTGTATTATGTGCAGATGTTCCTAAACAGTGAAAAGAAGATGGTTTTTGCATAATTTTCTTTCAGATAACAAATGTTATAGACATTGTCACATCTGTAGTCAAATGTTTGATATGATTTATGTGAAAATATCCCTAAACAGCTACCTGTTGGCTTGATTAAGCACAATGCTCTTTCATTGTAAGAAAGTGATAGCTGTTCCATGTGGCATATACTGAAATGTTTGAAATGTCATCTGTGAAGATGTTCCTTAAGAGCTACTTGCTAGGTGTTTTCAAGACAATGTTCTTTCAGTGAATGGATGTTGTAGATAGTCTATCACACCCGTAGTGAAATGCTGGATAAGTTTTATGAAGATGTCCCTAAGTAGCTACAAGCAAAATGGTTTCACAACAGTGTTCTTACAGACATTGAAGGTTATAGATATTCTGTCATGCCTGTAGTGAAATGTTTGATAAGACTTGCATGAACACTTACATGAAGATGTTTCTAAACAGCCACAAGCAAGCTTTTTCAACACAGTATTTCATTGAATGAATGTAATAATTATCACATTGTGGCTGCAGAGAAACGTTTGATAAGACACACACAAAATGTTCATAAATAGCATGTGCCAGCTGGTTGCATCACAATGTTGTTTAATTTAATGGAAGTGATCATCATTCTGTATAGCATATGATGTGTTTGAATAGCCTTATATAAAGATATTCCTAAAAACTTATGAGCAATCTGGTTTCACCAGAGTGTGTTCCTCAGTGAAGGAATCTTACAGAGATTCTGTCAGAGCAGTAGTGACATGTTTGGTGTTTTGTATGAAGAAACCCTAAATGGCTTCCTGCAAGATGAGTTCAACACAGTGTTATTTCATTTTAAGAAAATGATAGTCATTCTGTTTGGCATAAACTGAAATATTAGAAAAGCCTTATATCAAGAGGTTCCTAATTAGCTACCAGCAATCTGGCTTCACAATAGTGTTCTTTCATTGAATGGATGTAATAGATACTTTGTAGTGAAATGTATGATAAGTCTCTTATGAAAAGGTTCCTAAACAGCTGCCTGCAATCTGGCTTCAGCACATTATATCATTGTCTCAAAGTGATATTCATTCAGTATGTCTTATATGGAAACGCTTGAAATGGTGAACATGAAGAAGTTTCTAAATATGTACAAGCAAGATTGTTTCTCCACAGTTTTCTTTCAGTGACTGAATGTTATGTATAGTCTGTCACGACTATTGTAAAATGTTTGATGAGTCTTATGTAAAAACGTTCCTAGATAGCTATCTGTGAGCTCTATTTAGCACAGTGTTCTTTCATTGTAGGAAAATGATACCCATTCATTATGGCATATACTGAAATGTGAGAAATGTCTCAAATACAAATGTTCCTAATAATAGCTTCAAGATGCTTTCACCACAGAGTTCTTTCAGTGAAACAATATTGCAGATATTCTGTGACACTTGTAGTGAAGTGTTAGTTAAAACTTACTTGCAAGCTGGATTCAGCACAGTGTTTCTTTCATTGTTTGAAACTCATATTCAATCAGAACAGCAAATATTGAAATGGTTATAATGACTAATATGAAGAGGATCCTTAATGGCTGCAAGTAAGATGGTTTCACCACAGTTTTCTCTCAGTGAACAAATGCTATATATATTCTGTCCCGCATGCAATGAAATGTTTGTTAAGTCTTATATGAACATGTTCCTAAACAGCTACCCGCAAACTGGGCTTAGAACAGTGTTCTCACACTGTTAGTAATTGATAGGTCATCTGTAGGGCATATGCTGAAATGTTTGAAATGTCTTATGTGAATATGCCCCTAAACAGCTGTAAGCACATTTGTTTCACCAGAGTTCCTTTAGTGTCTGAATCTTATGGATATTTTTCAAGTCTGTAGTGTAATTTTTTAAGTATTTTATGAAGTTCTTCCTAAACAGATACTAGGAAACAAGGGTTCAGCTCATCCTTCTTTCCTTGAGTGAATATTAAAATCATTCTGTCATGACCATAGCGCAATATTTGTTAAGACTTATAAAAAGATATTTCTAAAAGACAACTTTCCAGCTGGGTTCTTAACATTGTTCTTTCATTTTATGGAAGTGATAACCATTCTGGATGGAATACACTGAAATGTTTGAAAAGACTTGTATGAAGATACTCCTAAATAGCTACAAGCAATCTGGTTACACCACAGTGTTCTTTCATTTAATAAACTTTATATATAGTCTCCTAAGGCTGTAGTGAAATGTTTTATATCATATATGAAAATGTTCCTACAGCTACCTGCAAGCTGGGATCAGCACACTGACTTTTCATTGTAATAAAGTGATAGTTACTTTGTATGGCATACACTGAAATGTCAGAAAAGACTTATATGAGTCTATTTCTAAAGAGATACAAGCAAGCTGGTTTCACAATAGTGATCTTTCATTGAATTAATGTAATAGATATTCTGTCGCACATGTTGTGAAATGTTCAATAAATCTTACATGAAAATGTTACTATAAGTCTACCTGAAAGCTGAGTTAAGTACAATGTTTTTTCATTTTAAGAAAGTATAGCTGTTCTCTATGGCTCATACTGAAATGCTAGAAAAGACTTACATGAAGATGTTCCTTAAAAGCTACAAGGAAGTTGGTTTCACCACAGCATTCTTTCAATGAGTGAATGTTATAGATATTCCATCATGCCCGTAGTGAAATGTTTGATAGGACTTATTTGAAGATTCCCCTAAAGAGCTGCAAGCAAGGTGTTTTCACCACAGTGTTCATTCAGAAAATGAATGTTATACGTATTCTGTCATGCCTCAAGAGAACTATTTGATGTCTTAGGTGAGAGTGTTCCTGAACAGCTACAAGCAAGCTTTTTCAACATAGTGTGGTTTCCTTGAATGAATGTTATGGATATCATGTTGCGGCTGTAGAGAAACGTTTGATAAGACATAAATGAAATGCTCATAAAGAGCCACTGGTTTCATCAGAACGTTCTTTCTGGATATGGGAGTGATAGCCATTCTGTAGGCATAATGAAGTGTTTGAAGAGCCTTATACGAAGACATTCCCAAGGCGCCAGAAGTAATCTGGCTTCACCACAGTGTTCTTTCAGTGAACGAGTGTTATAGCTAGTCTGTCATGCCTGTAGTGAAATGTTTAATAAGTCTTATATGAAGAGGTTTCAAACAGCCGCCAGCAAGCCGGGTTTAGCACAGTGTCCTTTAACTGTAAGTAAGTGAGAGCCATTCTGTATGGCATATACTTAAATGTTAGAGAGGTCTTATATGAAGATGTTCCTAAATAGAATCCAACAAGATGTGTTCAGGACAGAATAATTTCATCATAAGATAGTGACAGCCGTTTAGTATGGCATATACTGAAATGCTGAAAAGGACTGAAATGAAGATCTTCCTTAACAGTAAAACCAAGCCACTTTCACCATAGTGTTCTTTCATTGAATGGATGTAATAGATATTCTGTCATGCCTGTAGTTAAATGTTCAATAGGTCTTACATAAAAATACTCCTAATAATCTACCTGAAAGCTATTAAACACAACCTTCTTTCCTTGTAAGAAGGGTATGGCCATGCTGTATGCCACATACTGAAATGCTTGAAAAGCTTTATACGAAGATGTTCCTCAACAGTTACAAGAAAACTGCTTTCATCCCTGTGTTCGTTCAATGAGTGAATGTTTAGAGATTCTGTCATTCCTGCAAAGGAATGTTTAATAAGTCTTACATGAAGATGTTTCTAAACAGCTACAAGGAAATTTTTTTAAATATAGTGTTATTACATTGAATAAACATTAAAGACATCCTGTCATGACTGTAGGCAAATGTCTGATGAGACTTGAGCAAGATATTAATAAACAATTACTTGCAAGCTGGGTTCATCACAGTATTCTTTCCTGGCTATGGAGATGATAGCCATTCTGTATGGCATAAAGTGATATGTTTGAAGAGCCTTTGATTTATATTCTTAAACAGCTAACAAGCAAGATGGTTTCTTCACAGTGTTCTTTCAGTGAATGAATGTTCTAGATATTGTCACATCTGTGGTGAAATATTTGATATATGATGTTCCTAAACAGCTACCTATAAACTGGATTCAGCATGTGTTCTTTCATTTTGTGAAAATGATAGTCGCTCTGTGTGGAATATACTTAAGTATTTGCAGTGTATTATGTGCAGATGTTCCTAAACAGTGAAAAGAAGATGGTTTTTGCATAATTTTCTTTCAGATAACAAATGTTATAGACATTGTCACATCTGTAGTCAAATGTTTGATATGATTTATGTGAAAATATCCCTAAACAGCTACCTGTTGGCTTGATTAAGCACAATGCTCTTTCATTGTAAGAAAGTGATAGCTGTTCCATGTGGCATATACTGAAATGTTTGAAATGTCATCTGTGAAGATGTTCCTTAAGAGCTACTTGCTAGGTGTTTTCAAGACAATGTTCTTTCAGTGAATGGATGTTGTAGATAGTCTATCACACCCGTAGTGAAATGCTGGATAAGTTTTATGAAGATGTCCCTAAGTAGCTACAAGCAAAATGGTTTCACAACAGTGTTCTTACAGACATTGAAGGTTATAGATATTCTGTCATGCCTGTAGTGAAATGTTTGATAAGACTTGCATGAACACTTACATGAAGATGTTTCTAAACAGCCACAAGCAAGCTTTTTCAACACAGTATTTCATTGAATGAATGTAATAATTATCACATTGTGGCTGCAGAGAAACGTTTGATAAGACACACACGAAATGTTCATAAATAGCATGTGCCAGCTGGTTGCATCACAATGTTGTTTAATTTAATGGAAGTGATCATCATTCTGTATAGCATATGATGTGTTTGAATAGCCTTATATAAAGATATTCCTAAAAACTTATGAGCAATCTGGTTTCACCAGAGTGTGTTCCTCAGTGAAGGAATCTTACAGAGATTCTGTCAGAGCAGTAGTGACATGTTTGGTGTTTTGTATGAAGAAACCCTAAATGGCTTCCTGCAAGATGAGTTCAACACAGTGTTATTTCATTTTAAGAAAATGATAGTCATTCTGTTTGGCATAAACTGAAATATTAGAAAAGCCTTATATCAAGAGGTTCCTAATTAGCTACCAGCAATCTGGCTTCACAATAGTGTTCTTTCATTGAATGGATGTAATAGATACTTTGTAGTGAAATGTATGATAAGTCTCTTATGAAAAGGTTCCTAAACAGCTGCCTGCAATCTGGCTTCAGCACATTATATCATTGTCTCAAAGTGATATTCATTCAGTATGTCTTATATGGAAACGCTTGAAATGGTGAACATGAAGAAGTTTCTAA
This sequence comes from Equus asinus, assembly GCF_041296235.1. Taxonomy (NCBI): domain Eukaryota; kingdom Metazoa; phylum Chordata; class Mammalia; order Perissodactyla; family Equidae; genus Equus; species Equus asinus. The sequence goes on along the minus strand of NC_091814.1, from coordinate 7,452,690 downwards.
ATATGTACAAGCAAGATTGTTTCTCCACAGTTTTCTTTCAGTGACTGAATGTTATGTATAGTCTGTCACGACTATTGTAAAATGTTTGATGAGTCTTATGTAAAAACGTTCCTAGATAGCTATCTGTGAGCTCTATTTAGCACAGTGTTCTTTCATTGTAGGAAAATGATACCCATTCATTATGGCATATACTGAAATGTGAGAAATGTCTCCAATACAAATGTTCCTAATAATAGCTTCAAGATGCTTTCACCACAGAGTTCTTTCAGTGAAACAATATTGCAGATATTCTGTGACACTTGTAGTGAAGTGTTAGTTAAAACTTACTTGCAAGCTGGATTCAGCACAGTGTTTCTTTCATTGTTTGAAACTCATATTCAATCAGAACAGCAAATATTGAAATGGTTATAATGACTAATATGAAGAGGATCCTTAATGGCTGCAAGTAAGATGGTTTCACCACAGTTTTCTCTCAGTGAACAAATGCTATATATATTCTGTCCCGCATGCAATGAAATGTTTGTTAAGTCTTATATGAACATGTTCCTAAACAGCTACCCGCAAACTGGGCTTAGAACAGTGTTCTCACACTGTTAGTAATTGATAGGTCATCTGTAGGGCATATGCTGAAATGTTTGAAATGTCTTATGTGAATATGCCCCTAAACAGCTGTAAGCACATTTGTTTCACCAGAGTTCCTTTAGTGTCTGAATCTTATGGATATTTTTCAAGTCTGTAGTGTAATTTTTTAAGTATTTTATGAAGTTCTTCCTAAACAGATACTAGGAAACAAGGGTTCAGCTCATCCTTCTTTCCTTGAGTGAATATTAAAATCATTCTGTCATGACCATAGCGCAATATTTGTTAAGACTTATAAAAAGATATTTCTAAAAGACAACTTTCCAGCTGGGTTCTTAACATTGTTCTTTCATTTTATGGAAGTGATAACCATTCTGGATGGAATACACTGAAATGTTTGAAAAGACTTGTATGAAGATACTCCTAAATAGCTACAAGCAATCTGGTTACACCACAGTGTTCTTTCATTTAATAAACTTTATATATAGTCTCCTAAGGCTGTAGTGAAATGTTTTATATCATATATGAAAATGTTCCTACAGCTACCTGCAAGCTGGGATCAGCACACTGACTTTTCATTGTAATAAAGTGATAGTTACTTTGTATGGCATACACTGAAATGTCAGAAAAGACTTATATGAGTCTATTTCTAAAGAGATACAAGCAAGCTGGTTTCACAATAGTGATCTTTCATTGAATTAATGTAATAGATATTCTGTCGCACATGTTGTGAAATGTTCAATAAATCTTACATGAAAATGTTACTATAAGTCTACCTGAAAGCTGAGTTAAGTACAATGTTTTTTCATTTTAAGAAAGTATAGCTGTTCTCTATGGCTCATACTGAAATGCTAGAAAAGACTTACATGAAGATGTTCCTTAAAAGCTACAAGGAAGTTGGTTTCACCACAGCATTCTTTCAATGAGTGAATGTTATAGATATTCCATCATGCCCGTAGTGAAATGTTTGATAGGACTTATTTGAAGATTCCCCTAAAGAGCTGCAAGCAAGGTGTTTTCACCACAGCGTTCATTCAGAAAATGAATGTTATACGTATTCTGTCATGCCTCAAGAGAACTATTTGATGTCTTATGTGAGAGTGTTCCTGAACAGCTACAAGCAAGCTTTTTCAACATAGTGTGGTTTCCTTGAATGAATGTTATGGATATCATGTTGCGGCTGTAGAGAAACGTTTGATAAGACATAAATGAAATGCTCATAAAGAGCCACTGGTTTCATCAGAACGTTCTTTCTGGATATGGAAGTGATAGCCATTCTGTAGGCATAATGAAGTGTTTGAAGAGCCTTATACGAAGACATTCCCAAGGCGCCAGAAGTAATCTGGCTTCACCACAGTGTTCTTTCAGTGAACGAGTGTTATAGCTAGTCTGTCATGCCTGTAGTGAAATGTTTAATAAGTCTTATATGAAGAGGTTTCAAACAGCCGCCAGCAAGCCGGGTTTAGCACAGTGTCCTTTAACTGTAAGTAAGTGAGAGCCATTCTGTATGGCATATACTTAAATGTTAGAGAGGTCTTATATGAAGATGTTCCTAAATAGAATCCAACAAGATGTGTTCAGGACAGAATAATTTCATCATAAGATAGTGACAGCCGTTTAGTATGGCATATACTGAAATGCTGAAAAGGACTGAAATGAAGATCTTCCTTAACAGTAAAACCAAGCCACTTTCACCATAGTGTTCTTTCATTGAATGGATGTAATAGATATTCTGTCATGCCTGTAGTTAAATGTTCAATAGGTCTTACATAAAAATACTCCTAATAATCTACCTGAAAGCTATTAAACACAACCTTCTTTCCTTGTAAGAAGGGTATGGCCATGCTGTATGCCACATACTGAAATGCTTGAAAAGCTTTATACGAAGATGTTCCTCAACAGTTACAAGAAAACTGCTTTCATCCCTGTGTTCGTTCAATGAGTGAATGTTTAGAGATTCTGTCATTCCTGCAAAGGAATGTTTAATAAGTCTTACATGAAGATGTTTCTAAACAGCTACAAGGAAATTTTTTTAAATATAGTGTTATTACATTGAATAAACATTAAAGACATCCTGTCATGACTGTAGGCAAATGTCTGATGAGACTTGAGCAAGATATTAATAAACAATTACTTGCAAGCTGGGTTCATCACAGTATTCTTTCCTGGCTATGGAGATGATAGCCATTCTGTATGGCATAAAGTGATATGTTTGAAGAGCCTTTGATTTATATTCTTAAACAGCTAACAAGCAAGATGGTTTCTTCACAGTGTTCTTTCAGTGAATGAATGTTCTAGATATTGTCACATCTGTGGTGAAATATTTGATATATGATGTTCCTAAACAGCTACCTATAAACTGGATTCAGCATGTGTTCTTTCATTTTGTGAAAATGATAGTCGCTCTGTGTGGAATATACTTAAGTATTTGAAGTGTATTATGTGCAGATGTTCCTAAACAGTGAAAAGAAGATGGTTTTTGCATAATTTTCTTTCAGATAACAAATGTTATAGACATTGTCACATCTGTAGTCAAATGTTTGATATGATTTATGTGAAAATATCCCTAAACAGCTACCTGTTGGCTTGATTAAGCACAATGCTCTTTCATTGTAAGAAAGTGATAGCTGTTCCATGTGGCATATACTGAAATGTTTGAAATGTCATCTGTGAAGATGTTCCTTAAGAGCTACTTGCTAGGTGTTTTCAAGACAATGTTCTTTCAGTGAATGAATGTTGTAGATAGTCTATCACACCCGTAGTGAAATGCTGGATAAGTTTTATGAAGATGTCCCTAAGTAGCTACAAGCAAAATGGTTTCACAACAGTGTTCTTACAGACATTGAAGGTTATAGATATTCTGTCATGCCTGTAGTGAAATGTTTGATAAGACTTGCATGAACACTTACATGAAGATGTTTCTAAACAGCCACAAGCAAGCTTTTTCAACACAGTATTTCATTGAATGAATGTAATAATTATCACATTGTGGCTGCAGAGAAACGTTTGATAAGACACACACGAAATGTTCATAAATAGCATGTGCCAGCTGGTTGCATCACAATGTTGTTTAATTTAATGGAAGTGATCATCATTCTGTATAGCATATGATGTGTTTGAATAGCCTTATATAAAGATATTCCTAAAAACTTATGAGCAATCTGGTTTCACCAGAGTGTGTTCCTCAGTGAAGGAATCTTACAGAGATTCTGTCAGAGCAGTAGTGACATGTTTGGTGTTTTGTATGAAGAAACCCTAAATGGCTTCCTGCAAGATGAGTTCAACACAGTGTTATTTCATTTTAAGAAAATGATAGTCATTCTGTTTGGCATAAACTGAAATATTAGAAAAGCCTTATATCAAGAGGTTCCTAATTAGCTACCAGCAATCTGGCTTCACAATAGTGTTCTTTCATTGAATGGATGTAATAGATACTTTGTAGTGAAATGTATGATAAGTCTCTTATGAAAAGGTTCCTAAACAGCTGCCTGCAATCTGGCTTCAGCACATTATATCATTGTCTCAAAGTGATATTCATTCAGTATGTCTTATATGGAAACGCTTGAAATGGTGAACATGAAGAAGTTTCTAAATATGTACAAGCAAGATTGTTTCTCCACAGTTTTCTTTCAGTGACTGAATGTTATGTATAGTCTGTCACGACTATTGTAAAATGTTTGATGAGTCTTATGTAAAAACGTTCCTAGATAGCTATCTGTGAGCTCTATTTAGCACAGTGTTCTTTCATTGTAGGAAAATGATACCCATTCCTTATGGCATATACTGAAATGTGAGAAATGTCTCCAATACAAATGTTCCTAATAATAGCTTCAAGATGCTTTCACCACAGAGTTCTTTCAGTGAAACAATATTGCAGATATTCTGTGACACTTGTAGTGAAGTGTTAGTTAAAACTTACTTGCAAGCTGGATTCAGCACAGTGTTTCTTTCATTGTTTGAAACTCATATTCAATCAGAACAGCAAATATTGAAATGGTTATAATGACTAATATGAAGAGGATCCTTAATGGCTGCAAGTAAGATGGTTTCACCACAGTTTTCTCTCAGTGAACAAATGCTATATATATTCTGTCCCGCATGCAATGAAATGTTTGTTAAGTCTTATATGAACATGTTCCTAAACAGCTACCCGCAAACTGGGCTTAGAACAGTGTTCTCACACTGTTAGTAATTGATAGGTCATCTGTAGGGCATATGCTGAAATGTTTGAAATGTCTTATGTGAATATGCCCCTAAACAGCTGTAAGCACATTTGTTTCACCAGAGTTCCTTTAGTGTCTGAATCTTATGGATATTTTTCAAGTCTGTAGTGTAATTTTTTAAGTATTTTATGAAGTTCTTCCTAAACAGATACTAGGAAACAAGGGTTCAGCTCATCCTTCTTTCCTTGAGTGAATATTAAAATCATTCTGTCATGACCATAGCGCAATATTTGTTAAGACTTATAAAAAGATATTTCTAAAAGACAACTTTCCAGCTGGGTTCTTAACATTGTTCTTTCATTTTATGGAAGTGATAACCATTCTGGATGGAATACACTGAAATGTTTGAAAAGACTTGTATGAAGATACTCCTAAATAGCTACAAGCAATCTGGTTACACCACAGTGTTCTTTCATTTAATAAACTTTATATATAGTCTCCTAAGGCTGTAGTGAAATGTTTTATATCATATATGAAAATGTTCCTACAGCTACCTGCAAGCTGGGATCAGCACACTGACTTTTCATTGTAATAAAGTGATAGTTACTTTGTATGGCATACACTGAAATGTCAGAAAAGACTTATATGAGTGTATTTCTAAAGAGATACAAGCAAGCTGGTTTCACAATAGTGATCTTTCATTGAATTAATGTAATAGATATTCTGTCGCACATGTTGTGAAATGTTCAATAAATCTTACATGAAAATGTTACTATAAGTCTACCTGAAAGCTGAGTTAAGTACAATGTTTTTTCATTTTAAGAAAGTATAGCTGTTCTCTATGGCTCATACTGAAATGCTAGAAAAGACTTACATGAAGATGTTCCTTAAAAGCTACAAGGAAGTTGGTTTCACCACAGCATTCTTTCAATGTGTGAATGTTATAGATATTCCATCATGCCCGTAGTGAAATGTTTGATAGGACTTATTTGAAGATTCCCCTAAACAGCTGCAAGCAAGGTGTTTTCACCACAGTGTTCATTCAGAAAATGAATGTTATACGTATTCTGTCATGCCTCAAGAGAACTATTTGATGTCTTAGGTGAGAGTGTTCCTGAACAGCTACAAGCAAGCTTTTTCAACATAGTGTGGTTTCCTTGAATGAATGTTATGGATATCATGTTGCGGCTGTAGAGAAACGTTTGATAAGACATAAATGAAATGCTCATAAAGAGCCACTGGTTTCATCAGAACGTTCTTTCTGGATATGGGAGTGATAGCCATTCTGTAGGCATAATGAAGTGTTTGAAGAGCCTTATACGAAGACATTCCCAAGGCGCCAGAAGTAATCTGGCTTCACCACAGTGTTCTTTCAGTGAACGAGTGTTATAGCTAGTCTGTCATGCCTGTAGTGAAATGTTTAATAAGTCTTATATGAAGAGGTTTCAAACAGCCGCCAGCAAGCCGGGTTTAGCACAGTGTCCTTTAACTGTAAGTAAGTGAGAGCCATTCTGTATGGCATATACTTAAATGTTAGAGAGGTCTTATATGAAGATGTTCCTAAATAGAATCCAACAAGATGTGTTCAGGACAGAATAATTTCATCATAAGATAGTGACAGCCGTTTAGTATGGCATATACTGAAATGCTGAAAAGGACTGAAATGAAGATCTTCCTTAACAGTAAAACCAAGCCACTTTCACCATAGTGTTCTTTCATTGAATGGATGTAATAGATATTCTGTCATGCCTGTAGTTAAATGTTCAATAGGTCTTACATAAAAATACTCCTAATAATCTACCTGAAAGCTATTAAACACAACCTTCTTTCCTTGTAAGAAGGGTATGGCCATGCTGTATGCCACATACTGAAATGCTTGAAAAGCTTTATACGAAGATGTTCCTCAACAGTTACAAGAAAACTGCTTTCATCCCTGTGTTCGTTCAATGAGTGAATGTTTAGAGATTCTGTCATTCCTGCAAAGGAATGTTTAATAAGTCTTACATGAAGATGTTTCTAAACAGCTACAAGGAAATTTTTTTAAATATAGTGTTATTACATTGAATAAACATTAAAGACATCCTGTCATGACTGTAGGCAAATGTCTGATGAGACTTGAGCAAGATATTAATAAACAATTACTTGCAAGCTGGGTTCATCACAGTATTCTTTCCTGGCTATGGAGATGATAGCCATTCTGTATGGCATAAAGTGATATGTTTGAAGAGCCTTTGATTTATATTCTTAAACAGCTAACAAGCAAGATGGTTTCTTCACAGTGTTCTTTCAGTGAATGAATGTTCTAGATATTGTCACATCTGTGGTGAAATATTTGATATATGATGTTCCTAAACAGCTACCTATAAACTGGATTCAGCATGTGTTCTTTCATTTTGTGAAAATGATAGTCGCTCTGTGTGGAATATACTTAAGTATTTGAAGTGTATTATGTGCAGATGTTCCTAAACAGTGAAAAGAAGATGGTTTTTGCATAATTTTCTTTCAGATAACAAATGTTATAGACATTGTCACATCTGTAGTCAAATGTTTGATATGATTTATGTGAAAATATCCCTAAACAGCTACCTGTTGGCTTGATTAAGCACAATGCTCTTTCATTGTAAGAAAGTGATAGCTGTTCCATGTGGCATATACTGAAATGTTTGAAATGTCATCTGTGAAGATGTTCCTTAAGAGCTACTTGCTAGGTGTTTTCAAGACAATGTTCTTTCAGTGAATGAATGTTGTAGATAGTCTATCACACCCGTAGTGAAATGCTGGATAAGTTTTATGAAGATGTCCCTAAGTAGCTACAAGCAAAATGGTTTCACAACAGTGTTCTTACAGACATTGAAGGTTATAGATATTCTGTCATGCCTGTAGTGAAATGTTTGATAAGACTTGCATGAACACTTACATGAAGATGTTTCTAAACAGCCACAAGCAAGCTTTTTCAACACAGTATTTCATTGAATGAATGTAATAATTATCACATTGTGGCTGCAGAGAAACGTTTGATAAGACACACACGAAATGTTCATAAATAGCATGTGCCAGCTGGTTGCATCACAATGTTGTTTAATTTAATGGAAGTGATCATCATTCTGTATAGCATATGATGTGTTTGAATAGCCTTATATAAAGATATTCCTAAAAACTTATGAGCAATCTGGTTTCACCAGAGTGTGTTCCTCAGTGAAGGAATCTTACAGAGATTCTGTCAGAGCAGTAGTGACATGTTTGGTGTTTTGTATGAAGAAACCCTAAATGGCTTCCTGCAAGATGAGTTCAACACAGTGTTATTTCATTTTAAGAAAATGATAGTCATTCTGTTTGGCATAAACTGAAATATTAGAAAAGCCTTATATCAAGAGGTTCCTAATTAGCTACCAGCAATCTGGCTTCACAATAGTGTTCTTTCATTGAATGGATGTAATAGATACTTTGTAGTGAAATGTATGATAAGTCTCTTATGAAAAGGTTCCTAAACAGCTGCCTGCAATCTGGCTTCAGCACATTATATCATTGTCTCAAAGTGATATTCATTCAGTATGTCTTATATGGAAACGCTTGAAATGGTGAACATGAAGAAGTTTCTAAATATGTACAAGCAAGATTGTTTCTCCACAGTTTTCTTTCAGTGACTGAATGTTATGTATAGTCTGTCACGACTATTGTAAAATGTTTGATGAGTCTTATGTAAAAACGTTCCTAGATAGCTATCTGTGAGCTCTATTTAGCACAGTGTTCTTTCATTGTAGGAAAATGATACCCATTCATTATGGCATATACTGAAATGTGAGAAATGTCTCCAATACAAATGTTCCTAATAATAGCTTCAAGATGCTTTCACCACAGAGTTCTTTCAGTGAAACAATATTGCAGATATTCTGTGACACTTGTAGTGAAGTGTTAGTTAAAACTTACTTGCAAGCTGGATTCAGCACAGTGTTTCTTTCATTGTTTGAAACTCATATTCAATCAGAACAGCAAATATTGAAATGGTTATAATGACTAATATGAAGAGGATCCTTAATGGCTGCAAGTAAGATGGTTTCACCACAGTTTTCTCTCAGTGAACAAATGCTATATATATTCTGTCCCGCATGCAATGAAATGTTTGTTAAGTCTTATATGAACATGTTCCTAAACAGCTACCCGCAAACTGGGCTTAGAACAGTGTTCTCACACTGTTAGTAATTGATAGGTCATCTGTAGGGCATATGCTGAAATGTTTGAAATGTCTTATGTGAATATGCCCCTAAACAGCTGTAAGCACATTTGTTTCACCAGAGTTCCTTTAGTGTCATAATCTTATGGATATTTTTCAAGTCTGTAGTGTAATTTTTTAAGTATTTTATGAAGTTCTTCCTAAACAGATACTAGGAAACAAGGGTTCAGCTCATCCTTCTTTCCTTGAGTGAATATTAAAATCATTCTGTCATGACCATAGCGCAATATTTGTTAAGACTTATAAAAAGATATTTCTAAAAGACAACTTTCCAGCTGGGTTCTTAACATTGTTCTTTCATTTTATGGAAGTGATAACCATTCTGGATGGAATACACTGAAATGTTTGAAAAGACTTGTATGAAGATACTCCTAAATAGCTACAAGCAATCTGGTTACACCACAGTGTTCTTTCATTTAATAAACTTTATATATAGTCTCCTAAGGCTGTAGTGAAATGTTTTATATCATATATGAAAATGTTCCTACAGCTACCTGCAAGCTGGGATCAGCACACTGACTTTTCATTGTAATAAAGTGATAGTTACTTTGTATGGCATACACTGAAATGTCAGAAAAGACTTATATGAGTCTATTTCTAAAGAGATACAAGCAAGCTGGTTTCACAATAGTGATCTTTCATTGAATTAATGTAATAGATATTCTGTCGCACATGTTGTGAAATGTTCAATAAATCTTACATGAAAATGTTACTATAAGTCTACCTGAAAGCTGAGTTAAGTACAATGTTTTTTCATTTTAAGAAAGTATAGCTGTTCTCTATGGCTCATACTGAAATGCTAGAAAAGACTGACATGAAGATGTTCCTTAAAAGCTACAAGGAAGTTGGTTTCACCACAGCATTCTTTCAATGAGGGAATGTTATAGATATTCCATCATGCCCGTAGTGAAATGTTTGATAGGACTTATTTGAAGATTCCCCTAAACAGCTGCAAGCAAGGTGTTTTCACCACAGTGTTCATTCAGAAAATGAATGTTATACGTATTCTGTCATGCCTCAAGAGAACTATTTGATGTCTTATGTGAGAGTGTTCCTGAACAGCTACAAGCAAGCTTTTTCAACATAGTGTGGTTTCCTTGAATGAATGTTATGGATATCATGTTGCGGCTGTAGAGAAACGTTTGATAAGACATAAATGAAATGCTCATAAAGAGCCACTGGTTTCATCAGAACGTTCTTTCTGGATATGGGAGTGATAGCCATTCTGTAGGCATAATGAAGTGTTTGAAGAGCCTTATACGAAGACATTCCCAAGGCGCCAGAAGTAATCTGGCTTCACCACAGTGTTCTTTCAGTGAACGAGTGTTATAGCTAGTCTGTCATGCCTGTAGTGAAATGTTTAATAAGTCTTATATGAAGAGGTTTCAAACAGCCGCCAGCAAGCCGGGTTTAGCACAGTGTCCTTTAACTGTAAGTAAGTGAGAGCCATTCTGTATGGCATATACTTAAATGTTAGAGAGGTCTTATATGAAGATGTTCCTAAATAGAATCCAACAAGATGTGTTCAGGACAGAATAATTTCATCATAAGATAGTGACAGCCGTTTAGTATGGCATATACTGAAATGCTGAAAAGGACTGAAATGAAGATCTTCCTTAACAGTAAAACCAAGCCACTTTCACCATAGTGTTCTTTCATTGAATGGATGTAATAGATATTCTGTCATGCCTGTAGTTAAATGTTCAATAGGTCTTACATAAAAATACTCCTAATAATCTACCTGAAAGCTATTAAACACAACCTTCTTTCCTTGTAAGAAGGGTATGGCCATGCTGTATGCCACATACTGAAATGCTTGAAAAGCTTTATACGAAGATGTTCCTCAACAGTTACAAGAAAACTGCTTTCATCCCTGTGTTCGTTCAATGAGTGAATGTTTAGAGATTCTGTCATTCCTGCAAAGGAATGTTTAATAAGTCTTACATGAAGATGTTTCTAAACAGCTACAAGGAAATTTTTTTAAATATGGTGTTATTACATTGAATAAACATTAAAGACATCCTGTCATGACTGTAGGCAAATGTCTGATGAGACTTGAGCAAGATATTAATAAACAATTACTTGCAAGCTGGGTTCATCACAGTATTCTTTCCTGGCTATGGAGATGATAGCCATTCTGTATGGCATAAAGTGATATGTTTGAAGAGCCTTTGATTTATATTCTTAAACAGCTAACAAGCAAGATGGTTTCTTCACAGTGTTCTTTCAGTGAATGAATGTTCTAGATATTGTCACATCTGTGGTGAAATATTTGATATATGATGTTCCTAAACAGCTACCTATAAACTGGATTCAGCATGTGTTCTTTCATTTTGTGAAAATGATAGTCGCTCTGTGTGGAATATACTTAAGTATTTGAAGTGTATTATGTGCAGATGTTCCTAAACAGTGAAAAGAAGATGGTTTTTGCATAATTTTCTTTCAGATAACAAATGTTATAGACATTGTCACATCTGTAGTCAAATGTTTGATATGATTTATGTGAAAATATCCCTAAACAGCTACCTGTTGGCTTGATTAAGCACAATGCTCTTTCATTGTAAGAAAGTGATAGCTGTTCCATGTGGCATATACTGAAATGTTTGAAATGTCATCTGTGAAGATGTTCCTTAAGAGCTACTTGCTAGGTGTTTTCAAGACAATGTTCTTTCAGTGAATGAATGTTGTAGATAGTCTATCACACCCGTAGTGAAATGCTGGATAAGTTTTATGAAGATGTCCCTAAGTAGCTACAAGCAAAATGGTTTCACAACAGTGTTCTTACAGACATTGAAGGTTATAGATATTCTGTCATGCCTGTAGTGAAATGTTTGATAAGACTTGCATGAACACTTACATGAAGATGCTTCTAAACAGCCACAAGCAAGCTTTTTCAACACAGTATTTCATTGAATGAATGTAATAATTATCACATTGTGGCTGCAGAGAAACGTTTGATAAGACACACACGAAATGTTCATAAATAGCATGTGCCAGCTGGTTGCATCACAATGTTGTTTAATTTAATGGAAGTGATCATCATTCTGTATAGCATATGATGTGTTTGAATAGCCTTATATAAAGATATTCCTAAAAACTTATGAGCAATCTGGTTTCACCAGAGTGTGTTCCTCAGTGAAGGAATCTTACAGAGATTCTGTCAGAGCAGTAGTGACATGTTTGGTGTTTTGTATGAAGAAACCCTAAATGGCTTCCTGCAAGATGAGTTCAACACAGTGTTATTTCATTTTAAGAAAATGATAGTCATTCTGTTTGGCATAAACTGAAATATTAGAAAAGCCTTATATCAAGAGGTTCCTAATTAGCTACCAGCAATCTGGCTTCACAATAGTGTTCTTTCATTGAATGGATGTAATAGATACTTTGTAGTGAAATGTATGATAAGTCTCTTATGAAAAGGTTCCTAAACAGCTGCCTGCAATCTGGCTTCAGCACATTATATCATTGTCTCAAAGTGATATTCATTCAGTATGTCTTATATGGAAACGCTTGAAATGGTGAACATGAAGAAGTTTCTAAATATGTACAAGCAAGATTGTTTCTCCACAGTTTTCTTTCAGTGACTGAATGTTATGTATAGTCTGTCACGACTATTGTAAAATGTTTGATGAGTCTTATGTAAAAACGTTCCTAGATAGCTATCTGTGAGCTCTATTTAGCACAGTGTTCTTTCATTGTAGGAAAATGATACCCATTCATTATGGCATATACTGAAATGTGAGAAATGTCTCCAATACAAATGTTCCTAATAATAGCTTCAAGATGCTTTCACCACAGAGTTCTTTCAGTGAAACAATATTGCAGATATTCTGTGACACTTGTAGTGAAGTGTTAGTTAAAACTTACTTGCAAGCTGGATTCAGCACAGTGTTTCTTTCATTGTTTGAAACTCATATTCAATCAGAACAGCAAATATTGAAATGGTTATAATGACTAATATGAAGAGGATCCTTAATGGCTGCAAGTAAGATGGTTTCACCACAGTTTTCTCTCAGTGAACAAATGCTATATATATTCTGTCCCGCATGCAATGAAATGTTTGTTAAGTCTTATATGAACATGTTCCTAAACAGCTACCCGCAAACTGGGCTTAGAACAGTGTTCTCACACTGTTAGTAATTGATAGGTCATCTGTAGGGCATATGCTGAAATGTTTGAAATGTCTTATGTGAATATGCCCCTAAACAGCTGTAAGCACATTTGTTTCACCAGAGTTCCTTTAGTGTCTGAATCTTATGGATATTTTTCAAGTCTGTAGTGTAATTTTTTAAGTATTTTATGAAGTTCTTCCTAAACAGATACTAGGAAACAAGGGTTCAGCTCATCCTTCTTTCCTTGAGTGAATATTAAAATCATTCTGTCATGACCATAGCGCAATATTTGTTAAGACTTATAAAAAGATATTTCTAAAAGACAACTTTCCAGCTGGGTTCTTAACATTGTTCTTTCATTTTATGGAAGTGATAACCATTCTGGATGGAATACACTGAAATGTTTGAAAAGACTTGTATGAAGATACTCCTAAATAGCTACAAGCAATCTGGTTACACCACAGTGTTCTTTCATTTAATAAACTTTATATATAGTCTCCTAAGGCTGTAGTGAAATGTTTTATATCATATATGAAAATGTTCCTACAGCTACCTGCAAGCTGGGATCAGCACACTGACTTTTCATTGTAATAAAGTGATAGTTACTTTGTATGGCATACACTGAAATGTCAGAAAAGACTTATATGAGTCTATTTCTAAAGAGATACAAGCAAGCTGGTTTCACAATAGTGATCTTTCATTGAATTAATGTAATAGATATTCTGTCGCACATGTTGTGAAATGTTCAATAAATCTTACATGAAAATGTTACTATAAGTCTACCTGAAAGCTGAGTTAAGTACAATGTTTTTTCATTTTAAGAAAGTATAGCTGTTCTCTATGGCTCATACTGAAATGCTAGAAAAGACTTACATGAAGATGTTCCTTAAAAGCTACAAGGAAGTTGGTTTCACCACAGCATTCTTTCAATGAGGGAATGTTATAGATATTCCATCATGCCCGTAGTGAAATGTTTGATAGGACTTATTTGAAGATTCCCCTAAACAGCTGCAAGCAAGGTGTTTTCACCACAGTGTTCATTCAGAAAATGAATGTTATACGTATTCTGTCATGCCTCAAGAGAACTATTTGATGTCTTATGTGAGAGTGTTCCTGAACAGCTACAAGCAAGCTTTTTCAACATAGTGTGGTTTCCTTGAATGAATGTTATGGATATCATGTTGCGGCTGTAGAGAAACGTTTGATAAGACATAAATGAAATGCTCATAAAGAGCCACTGGTTTCATCAGAACGTTCTTTCTGGATATGGGAGTGATAGCCATTCTGTAGGCATAATGAAGTGTTTGAAGAGCCTTATACGAAGACATTCCCAAGGCGCCAGAAGTAATCTGGCTTCACCACAGTGTTCTTTCAGTGAACGAGTGTTATAGCTAGTCTGTCATGCCTGTAGTGAAATGTTTAATAAGTCTTATATGAAGAGGTTTCAAACAGCCGCCAGCAAGCCGGGTTTAGCACAGTGTCCTTTAACTGTAAGTAAGTGAGAGCCATTCTGTATGGCATATACTTAAATGTTAGAGAGGTCTTATATGAAGATGTTCCTAAATAGAATCCAACAAGATGTGTTCAGGACAGAATAATTTCATCATAAGATAGTGACAGCCGTTTAGTATGGCATATACTGAAATGCTGAAAAGGACTGAAATGAAGATCTTCCTTAACAGTAAAACCAAGCCACTTTCACCATAGTGTTCTTTCATTGAATGGATGTAATAGATATTCTGTCATGCCTGTAGTTAAATGTTCAATAGGTCTTACATAAAAATACTCCTAATAATCTACCTGAAAGCTATTAAACACAACCTTCTTTCCTTGTAAGAAGGGTATGGCCATGCTGTATGCCACATACTGAAATGCTTGAAAAGCTTTATACGAAGATGTTCCTCAACAGTTACAAGAAAACTGCTTTCATCCCTGTGTTCGTTCAATGAGTGAATGTTTAGAGATTCTGTCATTCCTGCAAAGGAATGTTTAATAAGTCTTACATGAAGATGTTTCTAAACAGCTACAAGGAAATTTTTTTAAATATGGTGTTATTACATTGAATAAACATTAAAGACATCCTGTCATGACTGTAGGCAAATGTCTGATGAGACTTGAGCAAGATATTAATAAACAATTACTTGCAAGCTGGGTTCATCACAGTATTCTTTCCTGGCTATGGAGATGATAGCCATTCTGTATGGCATAAAGTGATATGTTTGAAGAGCCTTTGATTTATATTCTTAAACAGCTAACAAGCAAGATGGTTTCTTCACAGTGTTCTTTCAGTGAATGAATGTTCTAGATATTGTCACATCTGTGGTGAAATATTTGATATATGATGTTCCTAAACAGCTACCTATAAACTGGATTCAGCATGTGTTCTTTCATTTTGTGAAAATGATAGTCGCTCTGTGTGGAATATACTTAAGTATTTGAAGTGTATTATGTGCAGATGTTCCTAAACAGTGAAAAGAAGATGGGTTTTGCATAATTTTCTTTCAGATAACAAATGTTATAGACATTGTCACATCTGTAGTCAAATGTTTGATATGATTTATGTGAAAATATCCCTAAACAGCTACCTGTTGGCTTGATTAAGCACAATGCTCTTTCATTGTAAGAAAGTGATAGCTGTTCCATGTGGCATATACTGAAATGTTTGAAATGTCATCTGTGAAGATGTTCCTTAAGAGCTACTTGCTAGGTGTTTTCAAGACAATGTTCTTTCAGTGAATGAATGTTGTAGATAGTCTATCACACCCGTAGTGAAATGCTGGATAAGTTTTATGAAGATGTCCCTAAGTAGCTACAAGCAAAATGGTTTCACAACAGTGTTCTTACAGACATTGAAGGTTATAGATATTCTGTCATGCCTGTAGTGAAATGTTTGATAAGACTTGCATGAACACTTACATGAAGATGCTTCTAAACAGCCACAAGCAAGCTTTTTCAACACAGTATTTCATTGAATGAATGTAATAATTATCACATTGTGGCTGCAGAGAAACGTTTGATAAGACACACACAAAATGTTCATAAATAGCATGTGCCAGCTGGTTGCATCACAATGTTGTTTAATTTAATGGAAGTGATCATCATTCTGTATAGCATATGATGTGTTTGAATAGCCTTATATAAAGATATTCCTAAAAACTTATGAGCAATCTGGTTTCACCAGAGTGTGTTCCTCAGTGAAGGAATCTTACAGAGATTCTGTCAGAGCAGTAGTGACATGTTTGGTGTTTTGTATGAAGAAACCCTAAATGGCTTCCTGCAAGATGAGTTCAACACAGTGTTATTTCATTTTAAGAAAATGATAGTCATTCTGTTTGGCATAAACTGAAATATTAGAAAAGCCTTATATCAAGAGGTTCCTAATTAGCTACCAGCAATCTGGCTTCACAATAGTGTTCTTTCACTGAATGGATGTAATAGATACTTTGTAGTGAAATGTATGATAAGTCTCTTATGAAAAGGTTCCTAAACAGCTGCCTGCAATCTGGCTTCAGCACATTATATCATTGTCTCAAAGTGATATTCATTCAGTATGTCTTATATGGAAACGCTTGAAATGGTGAACATGAAGAAGTTTCTAAATATGTACAAGCAAGATTGTTTCTCCACAGTTTTCTTTCAGTGACTGAATGTTATGTATAGTCTGTCACGACTATTGTAAAATGTTTGATGAGTCTTATGTAAAAACGTTCCTAGATAGCTATCTGTGAGCTCTATTTAGCACAGTGTTCTTTCATTGTAGGAAAATGATACCCATTCATTATGGCATATACTGAAATGTGAGAAATGTCTCCAATACAAATGTTCCTAATAATAGCTTCAAGATGCTTTCACCACAGAGTTCTTTCAGTGAAACAATATTGCAGATATTCTGTGACACTTGTAGTGAAGTGTTAGTTAAAACTTACTTGCAAGCTGGATTCAGCACAGTGTTTCTTTCATTGTTTGAAACTCATATTCAATCAGAACAGCAAATATTGAAATGGTTATAATGACTAATATGAAGAGGATCCTTAATGGCTGCAAGTAAGATGGTTTCACCACAGTTTTCTCTCAGTGAACAAATGCTATATATATTCTGTCCCGCATGCAATGAAATGTTTGTTAAGTCTTATATGAACATGTTCCTAAACAGCTACCCGCAAACTGGGCTTAGAACAGTGTTCTCACACTGTTAGTAATTGATAGGTCATCTGTAGGGCATATGCTGAAATGTTTGAAATGTCTTATGTGAATATGCCCCTAAACAGCTGTAAGCACATTTGTTTCACCAGAGTTCCTTTAGTGTCTGAATCTTATGGATATTTTTCAAGTCTGTAGTGTAATTTTTTAAGTATTTTATGAAGTTCTTCCTAAACAGATACTAGGAAACAAGGGTTCAGCTCATCCTTCTTTCCTTGAGTGAATATTAAAATCATTCTGTCATGACCATAGCGCAATATTTGTTAAGACTTATAAAAAGATATTTCTAAAAGACAACTTTCCAGCTGGGTTCTTAACATTGTTCTTTCATTTTATGGAAGTGATAACCATTCTGGATGGAATACACTGAAATGTTTGAAAAGACTTGTATGAAGATACTCCTAAATAGCTACAAGCAATCTGGTTACACCACAGTGTTCTTTCATTTAATAAACTTTATATATAGTCTCCTAAGGCTGTAGTGAAATGTTTTATATCATATATGAAAATGTTCCTACAGCTACCTGCAAGCTGGGATCAGCACACTGACTTTTCATTGTAATAAAGTGATAGTTACTTTGTATGGCATACACTGAAATGTCAGAAAAGACTTATATGAGTCTATTTCTAAAGAGATACAAGCAAGCTGGTTTCACAATAGTGATCTTTCATTGAATTAATGTAATAGATATTCTGTCGCACATGTTGTGAAATGTTCAATAAATCTTACATGAAAATGTTACTATAAGTCTACCTGAAAGCTGAGTTAAGTACAATGTTTTTTCATTTTAAGAAAGTATAGCTGTTCTCTATGGCTCATACTGAAATGCTAGAAAAGACTGACATGAAGATGTTCCTTAAAAGCTACAAGGAAGTTGGTTTCACCACAGCATTCTTTCAATGAGGGAATGTTATAGATATTCCATCATGCCCGTAGTGAAATGTTTGATAGGACTTATTTGAAGATTCCCCTAAACAGCTGCAAGCAAGGTGTTTTCACCACAGTGTTCATTCAGAAAATGAATGTTATACGTATTCTGTCATGCCTCAAGAGAACTATTTGATGTCTTATGTGAGAGTGTTCCTGAACAGCTACAAGCAAGCTTTTTCAACATAGTGTGGTTTCCTTGAATGAATGTTATGGATATCATGTTGCGGCTGTAGAGAAACGTTTGATAAGACATAAATGAAATGCTCATAAAGAGCCACTGGTTTCATCAGAACGTTCTTTCTGGATATGGGAGTGATAGCCATTCTGTAGGCATAATGAAGTGTTTGAAGAGCCTTATACGAAGACATTCCCAAGGCGCCAGAAGTAATCTGGCTTCACCACAGTGTTCTTTCAGTGAACGAGTGTTATAGCTAGTCTGTCATGCCTGTAGTGAAATGTTTAATAAGTCTTATATGAAGAGGTTTCAAACAGCCGCCAGCAAGCCGGGTTTAGCACAGTGTCCTTTAACTGTAAGTAAGTGAGAGCCATTCTGTATGGCATATACTTAAATGTTAGAGAGGTCTTATATGAAGATGTTCCTAAATAGAATCCAACAAGATGTGTTCAGGACAGAATAATTTCATCATAAGATAGTGACAGCCGTTTAGTATGGCATATACTGAAATGCTGAAAAGGACTGAAATGAAGATCTTCCTTAACAGTAAAACCAAGCCACTTTCACCATAGTGTTCTTTCATTGAATGGATGTAATAGATATTCTGTCATGCCTGTAGTTAAATGTTCAATAGGTCTTACATAAAAATACTCCTAATAATCTACCTGAAAGCTATTAAACACAACCTTCTTTCCTTGTAAGAAGGGTATGGCCATGCTGTATGCCACATACTGAAATGCTTGAAAAGCTTTATACGAAGATGTTCCTCAACAGTTACAAGAAAACTGCTTTCATCCCTGTGTTCGTTCAATGAGTGAATGTTTAGAGATTCTGTCATTCCTGCAAAGGAATGTTTAATAAGTCTTACATGAAGATGTTTCTAAACAGCTACAAGGAATTTTTTTTAAATATGGTGTTATTACATTGAATAAACATTAAAGACATCCTGTCATGACTGTAGGCAAATGTCTGATGAGACTTGAGCAAGATATTAATAAACAATTACTTGCAAGCTGGGTTCATCACAGTATTCTTTCCTGGCTATGGAGATGATAGCCATTCTGTATGGCATAAAGTGATATGTTTGAAGAGCCTTTGATTTATATTCTTAAACAGCTAACAAGCAAGATGGTTTCTTCACAGTGTTCTTTCAGTGAATGAATGTTCTAGATATTGTCACATCTGTGGTGAAATATTTGATATATGATGTTCCTAAACAGCTACCTATAAACTGGATTCAGCATGTGTTCTTTCATTTTGTGAAAATGATAGTCGCTCTGTGTGGAATATACTTAAGTATTTGAAGTGTATTATGTGCAGATGTTCCTAAACAGTGAAAAGAAGATGGTTTTTGCATAATTTTCTTTCAGATAACAAATGTTATAGACATTGTCACATCTGTAGTCAAATGTTTGATATGATTTATGTGAAAATATCCCTAAACAGCTACCTGTTGGCTTGATTAAGCACAATGCTCTTTCATTGTAAGAAAGTGATAGCTGTTCCATGTGGCATATACTGAAATGTTTGAAATGTCATCTGTGAAGATGTTCCTTAAGAGCTACTTGCTAGGTGTTTTCAAGACAATGTTCTTTCAGTGAATGAATGTTGTAGATAGTCTATCACACCCGTAGTGAAATGCTGGATAAGTTTTATGAAGATGTCCCTAAGTAGCTACAAGCAAAATGGTTTCACAACAGTGTTCTTACAGACATTGAAGGTTATAGATATTCTGTCATGCCTGTAGTGAAATGTTTGATAAGACTTGCATGAACACTTACATGAAGATGTTTCTAAACAGCCACAAGCAAGCTTTTTCAACACAGTATTTCATTGAATGAATGTAATAATTATCACATTGTGGCTGCAGAGAAACGTTTGATAAGACACACACGAAATGTTCATAAATAGCATGTGCCAGCTGGTTGCATCACAATGTTGTTTAATTTAATGGAAGTGATCATCATTCTGTATAGCATATGATGTGTTTGAATAGCCTTATATAAAGATATTCCTAAAAACTTATGAGCAATCTGGTTTCACCAGAGTGTGTTCCTCAGTGAAGGAATCTTACAGAGATTCTGTCAGAGCAGTAGTGACATGTTTGGTGTTTTGTATGAAGAAACCCTAAATGGCTTCCTGCAAGATGAGTTCAACACAGTGTTATTTCATTTTAAGAAAATGATAGTCATTCTGTTTGGCATAAACTGAAATATTAGAAAAGCCTTATATCAAGAGGTTCCTAATTAGCTACCAGCAATCTGGCTTCACAATAGTGTTCTTTCATTGAATGGATGTAATAGATACTTTGTAGTGAAATGTATGATAAGTCTCTTATGAAAAGGTTCCTAAACAGCTGCCTGCAATCTGGCTTCAGCACATTATATCATTGTCTCAAAGTGATATTCATTCAGTATGTCTTATATGGAAACGCTTGAAATGGTGAACATGAAGAAGTTTCTAAATATGTACAAGCAAGATTGTTTCTCCACAGTTTTCTTTCAGTGACTGAATGTTATGTATAGTCTGTCACGACTATTGTAAAATGTTTGATGAGTCTTATGTAAAAACGTTCCTAGATAGCTATCTGTGAGCTCTATTTAGCACAGTGTTCTTTCATTGTAGGAAAATGATACCCATTCATTATGGCATATACTGAAATGTGAGAAATGTCTCCAATACAAATGTTCCTAATAATAGCTTCAAGATGCTTTCACCACAGAGTTCTTTCAGTGAAACAATATTGCAGATATTCTGTGACACTTGTAGTGAAGTGTTAGTTAAAACTTACTTGCAAGCTGGATTCAGCACAGTGTTTCTTTCATTGTTTGAAACTCATATTCAATCAGAACAGCAAATATTGAAATGGTTATAATGACTAATATGAAGAGGATCCTTAATGGCTGCAAGTAAGATGGTTTCACCACAGTTTTCTCTCAGTGAACAAATGCTATATATATTCTGTCCCGCATGCAATGAAATGTTTGTTAAGTCTTATATGAACATGTTCCTAAACAGCTACCCGCAAACTGGGCTTAGAACAGTGTTCTCACACTGTTAGTAATTGATAGGTCATCTGTAGGGCATATGCTGAAATGTTTGAAATGTCTTATGTGAATATGCCCCTAAACAGCTGTAAGCACATTTGTTTCACCAGAGTTCCTTTAGTGTCTGAATCTTATGGATATTTTTCAAGTCTGTAGTGTAATTTTTTAAGTATTTTATGAAGTTCTTCCTAAACAGATACTAGGAAACAAGGGTTCAGCTCATCCTTCTTTCCTTGAGTGAATATTAAAATCATTCTGTCATGACCATAGCGCAATATTTGTTAAGACTTATAAAAAGATATTTCTAAAAGACAACTTTCCAGCTGGGTTCTTAACATTGTTCTTTCATTTTATGGAAGTGATAACCATTCTGGATGGAATACACTGAAATGTTTGAAAAGACTTGTATGAAGATACTCCTAAATAGCTACAAGCAATCTGGTTACACCACAGTGTTCTTTCATTTAATAAACTTTATATATAGTCTCCTAAGGCTGTAGTGAAATGTTTTATATCATATATGAAAATGTTCCTACAGCTACCTGCAAGCTGGGATCAGCACACTGACTTTTCATTGTAATAAAGTGATAGTTACTTTGTATGGCATACACTGAAATGTCAGAAAAGACTTATATGAGTCTATTTCTAAAGAGATACAAGCAAGCTGGTTTCACAATAGTGATCTTTCATTGAATTAATGTAATAGATATTCTGTCGCACATGTTGTGAAATGTTCAATAAATCTTACATGAAAATGTTACTATAAGTCTACCTGAAAGCTGAGTTAAGTACAATGTTTTTTCATTTTAAGAAAGTATAGCTGTTCTCTATGGCTCATACTGAAATGCTAGAAAAGACTGACATGAAGATGTTCCTTAAAAGCTACAAGGAAGTTGGTTTCACCACAGCATTCTTTCAATGAGGGAATGTTATAGATATTCCATCATGCCCGTAGTGAAATGTTTGATAGGACTTATTTGAAGATTCCCCTAAACAGCTGCAAGCAAGGTGTTTTCACCACAGTGTTCATTCAGAAAATGAATGTTATACGTATTCTGTCATGCCTCAAGAGAACTATTTGATGTCTTATGTGAGAGTGTTCCTGAACAGCTACAAGCAAGCTTTTTCAACATAGTGTGGTTTCCTTGAATGAATGTTATGGATATCATGTTGCGGCTGTAGAGAAACGTTTGATAAGACATAAATGAAATGCTCATAAAGAGCCACTGGTTTCATCAGAACGTTCTATCTGGATATGGGAGTGATAGCCATTCTGTAGGCATAATGAAGTGTTTGAAGAGCCTTATACGAAGACATTCCCAAGGCGCCAGAAGTAATCTGGCTTCACCACAGTGTTCTTTCAGTGAACGAGTGTTATAGCTAGTCTGTCATGCCTGTAGTGAAATGTTTAATAAGTCTTATATGAAGAGGTTTCAAACAGCCGCCAGCAAGCCGGGTTTAGCACAGTGTCCTTTAACTGTAAGTAAGTGAGAGCCATTCTGTATGGCATATACTTAAATGTTAGAGAGGTCTTATATGAAGATGTTCCTAAATAGAATCCAACAAGATGTGTTCAGGACAGAATAATTTCATCATAAGATAGTGACAGCCGTTTAGTATGGCATATACTGAAATGCTGAAAAGGACTGAAATGAAGATCTTCCTTAACAGTAAAACCAAGCCACTTTCACCATAGTGTTCTTTCATTGAATGGATGTAATAGATATTCTGTCATGCCTGTAGTTAAATGTTCAATAGGTCTTACATAAAAATACTCCTAATAATCTACCTGAAAGCTATTAAACACAAACTTCTTTCCTTGTAAGAAGGGTATGGCCATGCTGTATGCCACATACTGAAATGCTTGAAAAGCTTTATACGAAGATGTTCCTCAACAGTTACAAGAAAACTGCTTTCATCCCTGTGTTCGTTCAATGAGTGAATGTTTAGAGATTCTGTCATTCCTGCAAAGGAATGTTTAATAAGTCTTACATGAAGATGTTTCTAAACAGCTACAAGGAAATTTTTTTAAATATAGTGTTATTACATTGAATAAACATTAAAGACATCCTGTCATGACTGTAGGCAAATGTCTGATGAGACTTGAGCAAGATATTAATAAACAATTACTTGCAAGCTGGGTTCATCACAGTATTCTTTCCTGGCTATGGAGATGATAGCCATTCTGTATGGCATAAAGTGATATGTTTGAAGAGCCTTTGATTTATATTCTTAAACAGCTAACAAGCAAGATGGTTTCTTCACAGTGTTCTTTCAGTGAATGAATGTTCTAGATATTGTCACATCTGTGGTGAAATATTTGATATATGATGTTCCTAAACAGCTACCTATAAACTGGATTCAGCATGTGTTCTTTCATTTTGTGAAAATGATAGTCGCTCTGTGTGGAATATACTTAAGTATTTGAAGTGTATTATGTGCAGATGTTCCTAAACAGTGAAAAGAAGATGGTTTTTGCATAATTTTCTTTCAGATAACAAATGTTATAGACATTGTCACATCTGTAGTCAAATGTTTGATATGATTTATGTGAAAATATCCCTAAACAGCTACCTGTTGGCTTGATTAAGCACAATGCTCTTTCATTGTAAGAAAGTGATAGCTGTTCCATGTGGCATATACTGAAATGTTTGAAATGTCATCTGTGAAGATGTTCCTTAAGAGCTACTTGCTAGGTGTTTTCAAGACAATGTTCTTTCAGTGAATGAATGTTGTAGATAGTCTATCACACCCGTAGTGAAATGCTGGATAAGTTTTATGAAGATGTCCCTAAGTAGCTACAAGCAAAATGGTTTCACAACAGTGTTCTTACAGACATTGAAGGTTATAGATATTCTGTCATGCCTGTAGTGAAATGTTTGATAAGACTTGCATGAACACTTACATGAAGATGTTTCTAAACAGCCACAAGCAAGCTTTTTCAACACAGTATTTCATTGAATGAATGTAATAATTATCACATTGTGGCTGCAGAGAAACGTTTGATAAGAC
Organism: Equus asinus; assembly: GCF_041296235.1. NCBI lineage: Eukaryota > Metazoa > Chordata > Mammalia > Perissodactyla > Equidae > Equus > Equus asinus. The sequence goes on along the minus strand of NC_091814.1, from coordinate 7,428,240 downwards.
ACACACGAAATGTTCATAAATAGCATGTGCCAGCTGGTTGCATCACAATGTTGTTTAATTTAATGGAAGTGATCATCATTCTGTATAGCATATGATGTGTTTGAATAGCCTTATATAAAGATATTCCTAAAAACTTATGAGCAATCTGGTTTCACCAGAGTGTGTTCCTCAGTGAAGGAATCTTACAGAGATTCTGTCAGAGCAGTAGTGACATGTTTGGTGTTTTGTATGAAGAAACCCTAAATGGCTTCCTGCAAGATGAGTTCAACACAGTGTTATTTCATTTTAAGAAAATGATAGTCATTCTGTTTGGCATAAACTGAAATATTAGAAAAGCCTTATATCAAGAGGTTCCTAATTAGCTACCAGCAATCTGGCTTCACAATAGTGTTCTTTCATTGAATGGATGTAATAGATACTTTGTAGTGAAATGTATGATAAGTCTCTTATGAAAAGGTTCCTAAACAGCTGCCTGCAATCTGGCTTCAGCACATTATATCATTGTCTCAAAGTGATATTCATTCAGTATGTCTTATATGGAAACGCTTGAAATGGTGAACATGAAGAAGTTTCTAAATATGTACAAGCAAGATTGTTTCTCCACAGTTTTCTTTCAGTGACTGAATGTTATGTATAGTCTGTCACGACTATTGTAAAATGTTTGATGAGTCTTATGTAAAAACGTTCCTAGATAGCTATCTGTGAGCTCTATTTAGCACAGTGTTCTTTCATTGTAGGAAAATGATACCCATTCATTATGGCATATACTGAAATGTGAGAAATGTCTCAAATACAAATGTTCCTAATAATAGCTTCAAGATGCTTTCACCACAGAGTTCTTTCAGTGAAACAATATTGCAGATATTCTGTGACACTTGTAGTGAAGTGTTAGTTAAAACTTACTTGCAAGCTGGATTCAGCACAGTGTTTCTTTCATTGTTTGAAACTCATATTCAATCAGAACAGCAAATATTGAAATGGTTATAATGACTAATATGAAGAGGATCCTTAATGGCTGCAAGTAAGATGGTTTCACCACAGTTTTCTCTCAGTGAACAAATGCTATATATATTCTGTCCCGCATGCAATGAAATGTTTGTTAAGTCTTATATGAACATGTTCCTAAACAGCTACCCGCAAACTGGGCTTAGAACAGTGTTCTCACACTGTTAGTAATTGATAGGTCATCTGTAGGGCATATGCTGAAATGTTTGAAATGTCTTATGTGAATATGCCCCTAAACAGCTGTAAGCACATTTGTTTCACCAGAGTTCCTTTAGTGTCTGAATCTTATGGATATTTTTCAAGTCTGTAGTGTAATTTTTTAAGTATTTTATGAAGTTCTTCCTAAACAGATACTAGGAAACAAGGGTTCAGCTCATCCTTCTTTCCTTGAGTGAATATTAAAATCATTCTGTCATGACCATAGCGCAATATTTGTTAAGACTTATAAAAAGATATTTCTAAAAGACAACTTTCCAGCTGGGTTCTTAACATTGTTCTTTCATTTTATGGAAGTGATAACCATTCTGGATGGAATACACTGAAATGTTTGAAAAGACTTGTATGAAGATACTCCTAAATAGCTACAAGCAATCTGGTTACACCACAGTGTTCTTTCATTTAATAAACTTTATATATAGTCTCCTAAGGCTGTAGTGAAATGTTTTATATCATATATGAAAATGTTCCTACAGCTACCTGCAAGCTGGGATCAGCACACTGACTTTTCATTGTAATAAAGTGATAGTTACTTTGTATGGCATACACTGAAATGTCAGAAAAGACTTATATGAGTCTATTTCTAAAGAGATACAAGCAAGCTGGTTTCACAATAGTGATCTTTCATTGAATTAATGTAATAGATATTCTGTCGCACATGTTGTGAAATGTTCAATAAATCTTACATGAAAATGTTACTATAAGTCTACCTGAAAGCTGAGTTAAGTACAATGTTTTTTCATTTTAAGAAAGTATAGCTGTTCTCTATGGCTCATACTGAAATGCTAGAAAAGACTGACATGAAGATGTTCCTTAAAAGCTACAAGGAAGTTGGTTTCACCACAGCATTCTTTCAATGAGGGAATGTTATAGATATTCCATCATGCCCGTAGTGAAATGTTTGATAGGACTTATTTGAAGATTCCCCTAAACAGCTGCAAGCAAGGTGTTTTCACCACAGTGTTCATTCAGAAAATGAATGTTATACGTATTCTGTCATGCCTCAAGAGAACTATTTGATGTCTTATGTGAGAGTGTTCCTGAACAGCTACAAGCAAGCTTTTTCAACATAGTGTGGTTTCCTTGAATGAATGTTATGGATATCATGTTGCGGCTGTAGAGAAACGTTTGATAAGACATAAATGAAATGCTCATAAAGAGCCACTGGTTTCATCAGAACGTTCTTTCTGGATATGGGAGTGATAGCCATTCTGTAGGCATAATGAAGTGTTTGAAGAGCCTTATACGAAGACATTCCCAAGGCGCCAGAAGTAATCTGGCTTCACCACAGTGTTCTTTCAGTGAACGAGTGTTATAGCTAGTCTGTCATGCCTGTAGTGAAATGTTTAATAAGTCTTATATGAAGAGGTTTCAAACAGCCGCCAGCAAGCCGGGTTTAGCACAGTGTCCTTTAACTGTAAGTAAGTGAGAGCCATTCTGTATGGCATATACTTAAATGTTAGAGAGGTCTTATATGAAGATGTTCCTAAATAGAATCCAACAAGATGTGTTCAGGACAGAATAATTTCATCATAAGATAGTGACAGCCGTTTAGTATGGCATATACTGAAATGCTGAAAAGGACTGAAATGAAGATCTTCCTTAACAGTAAAACCAAGCCACTTTCACCATAGTGTTCTTTCATTGAATGGATGTAATAGATATTCTGTCATGCCTGTAGTTAAATGTTCAATAGGTCTTACATAAAAATACTCCTAATAATCTACCTGAAAGCTATTAAACACAACCTTCTTTCCTTGTAAGAAGGGTATGGCCATGCTGTATGCCACATACTGAAATGCTTGAAAAGCTTTATACGAAGATGTTCCTCAACAGTTACAAGAAAACTGCTTTCATCCCTGTGTTCGTTCAATGAGTGAATGTTTAGAGATTCTGTCATTCCTGCAAAGGAATGTTTAATAAGTCTTACATGAAGATGTTTCTAAACAGCTACAAGGAAATTTTTTTAAATATAGTGTTATTACATTGAATAAACATTAAAGACATCCTGTCATGACTGTAGGCAAATGTCTGATGAGACTTGAGCAAGATATTAATAAACAATTACTTGCAAGCTGGGTTCATCACAGTATTCTTTCCTGGCTATGGAGATGATAGCCATTCTGTATGGCATAAAGTGATATGTTTGAAGAGCCTTTGATTTATATTCTTAAACAGCTAACAAGCAAGATGGTTTCTTCACAGTGTTCTTTCAGTGAATGAATGTTCTAGATATTGTCACATCTGTGGTGAAATATTTGATATATGATGTTCCTAAACAGCTACCTATAAACTGGATTCAGCATGTGTTCTTTCATTTTGTGAAAATGATAGTCGCTCTGTGTGGAATATACTTAAGTATTTGAAGTGTATTATGTGCAGATGTTCCTAAACAGTGAAAAGAAGATGGTTTTTGCATAATTTTCTTTCAGATAACAAATGTTATAGACATTGTCACATCTGTAGTCAAATGTTTGATATGATTTATGTGAAAATATCCCTAAACAGCTACCTGTTGGCTTGATTAAGCACAATGCTCTTTCATTGTAAGAAAGTGATAGCTGTTCCATGTGGCATATACTGAAATGTTTGAAATGTCATCTGTGAAGATGTTCCTTAAGAGCTACTTGCTAGGTGTTTTCAAGACAATGTTCTTTCAGTGAATGAATGTTGTAGATAGTCTATCACACCCGTAGTGAAATGCTGGATAAGTTTTATGAAGATGTCCCTAAGTAGCTACAAGCAAAATGGTTTCACAACAGTGTTCTTACAGACATTGAAGGTTATAGATATTCTGTCATGCCTGTAGTGAAATGTTTGATAAGACTTGCATGAACACTTACATGAAGATGTTTCTAAACAGCCACAAGCAAGCTTTTTCAACACAGTATTTCATTGAATGAATGTAATAATTATCACATTGTGGCTGCAGAGAAACGTTTGATAAGACACACACGAAATGTTCATAAATAGCATGTGCCAGCTGGTTGCATCACAATGTTGTTTAATTTAATGGAAGTGATCATCATTCTGTATAGCATATGATGTGTTTGAATAGCCTTATATAAAGATATTCCTAAAAACTTATGAGCAATCTGGTTTCACCAGAGTGTGTTCCTCAGTGAAGGAATCTTACAGAGATTCTGTCAGAGCAGTAGTGACATGTTTGGTGTTTTGTATGAAGAAACCCTAAATGGCTTCCTGCAAGATGAGTTCAACACAGTGTTATTTCATTTTAAGAAAATGATAGTCATTCTGTTTGGCATAAACTGAAATATTAGAAAAGCCTTATATCAAGAGGTTCCTAATTAGCTACCAGCAATCTGGCTTCACAATAGTGTTCTTTCATTGAATGGATGTAATAGATACTTTGTAGTGAAATGTATGATAAGTCTCTTATGAAAAGGTTCCTAAACAGCTGCCTGCAATCTGGCTTCAGCACATTATATCATTGTCTCAAAGTGATATTCATTCAGTATGTCTTATATGGAAACGCTTGAAATGGTGAACATGAAGAAGTTTCTAAATATGTACAAGCAAGATTGTTTCTCCACAGTTTTCTTTCAGTGACTGAATGTTATGTATAGTCTGTCACGACTATTGTAAAATGTTTGATGAGTCTTATGTAAAAACGTTCCTAGATAGCTATCTGTGAGCTCTATTTAGCACAGTGTTCTTTCATTGTAGGAAAATGATACCCATTCATTATGGCATATACTGAAATGTGAGAAATGTCTCCAATACAAATGTTCCTAATAATAGCTTCAAGATGCTTTCACCACAGAGTTCTTTCAGTGAAACAATATTGCAGATATTCTGTGACACTTGTAGTGAAGTGTTAGTTAAAACTTACTTGCAAGCTGGATTCAGCACAGTGTTTCTTTCATTGTTTGAAACTCATATTCAATCAGAACAGCAAATATTGAAATGGTTATAATGACTAATATGAAGAGGATCCTTAATGGCTGCAAGTAAGATGGTTTCACCACAGTTTTCTCTCAGTGAACAAATGCTATATATATTCTGTCCCGCATGCAATGAAATGTTTGTTAAGTCTTATATGAACATGTTCCTAAACAGCTACCCGCAAACTGGGCTTAGAACAGTGTTCTCACACTGTTAGTAATTGATAGGTCATCTGTAGGGCATATGCTGAAATGTTTGAAATGTCTTATGTGAATATGCCCCTAAACAGCTGTAAGCACATTTGTTTCACCAGAGTTCCTTTAGTGTCTGAATCTTATGGATATTTTTCAAGTCTGTAGTGTAATTTTTTAAGTATTTTATGAAGTTCTTCCTAAACAGATACTAGGAAACAAGGGTTCAGCTCATCCTTCTTTCCTTGAGTGAATATTAAAATCATTCTGTCATGACCATAGCGCAATATTTGTTAAGACTTATAAAAAGATATTTCTAAAAGACAACTTTCCAGCTGGGTTCTTAACATTGTTCTTTCATTTTATGGAAGTGATAACCATTCTGGATGGAATACACTGAAATGTTTGAAAAGACTTGTATGAAGATACTCCTAAATAGCTACAAGCAATCTGGTTACACCACAGTGTTCTTTCATTTAATAAACTTTATATATAGTCTCCTAAGGCTGTAGTGAAATGTTTTATATCATATATGAAAATGTTCCTACAGCTACCTGCAAGCTGGGATCAGCACACTGACTTTTCATTGTAATAAAGTGATAGTTACTTTGTATGGCATACACTGAAATGTCAGAAAAGACTTATATGAGTCTATTTCTAAAGAGATACAAGCAAGCTGGTTTCACAATAGTGATCTTTCATTGAATTAATGTAATAGATATTCTGTCGCACATGTTGTGAAATGTTCAATAAATCTTACATGAAAATGTTACTATAAGTCTACCTGAAAGCTGAGTTAAGTACAATGTTTTTTCATTTTAAGAAAGTATAGCTGTTCTCTATGGCTCATACTGAAATGCTAGAAAAGACTGACATGAAGATGTTCCTTAAAAGCTACAAGGAAGTTGGTTTCACCACAGCATTCTTTCAATGAGGGAATGTTATAGATATTCCATCATGCCCGTAGTGAAATGTTTGATAGGACTTATTTGAAGATTCCCCTAAACAGCTGCAAGCAAGGTGTTTTCACCACAGTGTTCATTCAGAAAATGAATGTTATACGTATTCTGTCATGCCTCAAGAGAACTATTTGATGTCTTATGTGAGAGTGTTCCTGAACAGCTACAAGCAAGCTTTTTCAACATAGTGTGGTTTCCTTGAATGAATGTTATGGATATCATGTTGCGGCTGTAGAGAAACGTTTGATAAGACATAAATGAAATGCTCATAAAGAGCCACTGGTTTCATCAGAACGTTCTTTCTGGATATGGGAGTGATAGCCATTCTGTAGGCATAATGAAGTGTTTGAAGAGCCTTATACGAAGACATTCCCAAGGCGCCAGAAGTAATCTGGCTTCACCACAGTGTTCTTTCAGTGAACGAGTGTTATAGCTAGTCTGTCATGCCTGTAGTGAAATGTTTAATAAGTCTTATATGAAGAGGTTTCAAACAGCCGCCAGCAAGCCGGGTTTAGCACAGTGTCCTTTAACTGTAAGTAAGTGAGAGCCATTCTGTATGGCATATACTTAAATGTTAGAGAGGTCTTATATGAAGATGTTCCTAAATAGAATCCAACAAGATGTGTTCAGGACAGAATAATTTCATCATAAGATAGTGACAGCCGTTTAGTATGGCATATACTGAAATGCTGAAAAGGACTGAAATGAAGATCTTCCTTAACAGTAAAACCAAGCCACTTTCACCATAGTGTTCTTTCATTGAATGGATGTAATAGATATTCTGTCATGCCTGTAGTTAAATGTTCAATAGGTCTTACATAAAAATACTCCTAATAATCTACCTGAAAGCTATTAAACACAACCTTCTTTCCTTGTAAGAAGGGTATGGCCATGCTGTATGCCACATACTGAAATGCTTGAAAAGCTTTATACGAAGATGTTCCTCAACAGTTACAAGAAAACTGCTTTCATCCCTGTGTTCGTTCAATGAGTGAATGTTTAGAGATTCTGTCATTCCTGCAAAGGAATGTTTAATAAGTCTTACATGAAGATGTTTCTAAACAGCTACAAGGAAATTTTTTTAAATATGGTGTTATTACATTGAATAAACATTAAAGACATCCTGTCATGACTGTAGGCAAATGTCTGATGAGACTTGAGCAAGATATTAATAAACAATTACTTGCAAGCTGGGTTCATCACAGTATTCTTTCCTGGCTATGGAGATGATAGCCATTCTGTATGGCATAAAGTGATATGTTTGAAGAGCCTTTGATTTATATTCTTAAACAGCTAACAAGCAAGATGGTTTCTTCACAGTGTTCTTTCAGTGAATGAATGTTCTAGATATTGTCACATCTGTGGTGAAATATTTGATATATGATGTTCCTAAACAGCTACCTATAAACTGGATTCAGCATGTGTTCTTTCATTTTGTGAAAATGATAGTCGCTCTGTGTGGAATATACTTAAGTATTTGAAGTGTATTATGTGCAGATGTTCCTAAACAGTGAAAAGAAGATGGTTTTTGCATAATTTTCTTTCAGATAACAAATGTTATAGACATTGTCACATCTGTAGTCAAATGTTTGATATGATTTATGTGAAAATATCCCTAAACAGCTACCTGTTGGCTTGATTAAGCACAATGCTCTTTCATTGTAAGAAAGTGATAGCTGTTCCATGTGGCATATACTGAAATGTTTGAAATGTCATCTGTGAAGATGTTCCTTAAGAGCTACTTGCTAGGTGTTTTCAAGACAATGTTCTTTCAGTGAATGAATGTTGTAGATAGTCTATCACACCCGTAGTGAAATGCTGGATAAGTTTTATGAAGATGTCCCTAAGTAGCTACAAGCAAAATGGTTTCACAACAGTGTTCTTACAGACATTGAAGGTTATAGATATTCTGTCATGCCTGTAGTGAAATGTTTGATAAGACTTGCATGAACACTTACATGAAGATGTTTCTAAACAGCCACAAGCAAGCTTTTTCAACACAGTATTTCATTGAATGAATGTAATAATTATCACATTGTGGCTGCAGAGAAACGTTTGATAAGACACACACGAAATGTTCATAAATAGCATGTGCCAGCTGGTTGCATCACAATGTTGTTTAATTTAATGGAAGTGATCATCATTCTGTATAGCATATGATGTGTTTGAATAGCCTTATATAAAGATATTCCTAAAAACTTATGAGCAATCTGGTTTCACCAGAGTGTGTTCCTCAGTGAAGGAATCTTACAGAGATTCTGTCAGAGCAGTAGTGACATGTTTGGTGTTTTGTATGAAGAAACCCTAAATGGCTTCCTGCAAGATGAGTTCAACACAGTGTTATTTCATTTTAAGAAAATGATAGTCATTCTGTTTGGCATAAACTGAAATATTAGAAAAGCCTTATATCAAGAGGTTCCTAATTAGCTACCAGCAATCTGGCTTCACAATAGTGTTCTTTCATTGAATGGATGTAATAGATACTTTGTAGTGAAATGTATGATAAGTCTCTTATGAAAAGGTTCCTAAACAGCTGCCTGCAATCTGGCTTCAGCACATTATATCATTGTCTCAAAGTGATATTCATTCAGTATGTCTTATATGGAAACGCTTGAAATGGTGAACATGAAGAAGTTTCTAAATATGTACAAGCAAGATTGTTTCTCCACAGTTTTCTTTCAGTGACTGAATGTTATGTATAGTCTGTCACGACTATTGTAAAATGTTTGATGAGTCTTATGTAAAAACGTTCCTAGATAGCTATCTGTGAGCTCTATTTAGCACAGTGTTCTTTCATTGTAGGAAAATGATACCCATTCATTATGGCATATACTGAAATGTGAGAAATGTCTCCAATACAAATGTTCCTAATAATAGCTTCAAGATGCTTTCACCACAGAGTTCTTTCAGTGAAACAATATTGCAGATATTCTGTGACACTTGTAGTGAAGTGTTAGTTAAAACTTACTTGCAAGCTGGATTCAGCACAGTGTTTCTTTCATTGTTTGAAACTCATATTCAATCAGAACAGCAAATATTGAAATGGTTATAATGACTAATATGAAGAGGATCCTTAATGGCTGCAAGTAAGATGGTTTCACCACAGTTTTCTCTCAGTGAACAAATGCTATATATATTCTGTCCCGCATGCAATGAAATGTTTGTTAAGTCTTATATGAACATGTTCCTAAACAGCTACCCGCAAACTGGGCTTAGAACAGTGTTCTCACACTGTTAGTAATTGATAGGTCATCTGTAGGGCATATGCTGAAATGTTTGAAATGTCTTATGTGAATATGCCCCTAAACAGCTGTAAGCACATTTGTTTCACCAGAGTTCCTTTAGTGTCTGAATCTTATGGATATTTTTCAAGTCTGTAGTGTAATTTTTTAAGTATTTTATGAAGTTCTTCCTAAACAGATACTAGGAAACAAGGGTTCAGCTCATCCTTCTTTCCTTGAGTGAATATTAAAATCATTCTGTCATGACCATAGCGCAATATTTGTTAAGACTTATAAAAAGATATTTCTAAAAGACAACTTTCCAGCTGGGTTCTTAACATTGTTCTTTCATTTTATGGAAGTGATAACCATTCTGGATGGAATACACTGAAATGTTTGAAAAGACTTGTATGAAGATACTCCTAAATAGCTACAAGCAATCTGGTTACACCACAGTGTTCTTTCATTTAATAAACTTTATATATAGTCTCCTAAGGCTGTAGTGAAATGTTTTATATCATATATGAAAATGTTCCTACAGCTACCTGCAAGCTGGGATCAGCACACTGACTTTTCATTGTAATAAAGTGATAGTTACTTTGTATGGCATACACTGAAATGTCAGAAAAGACTTATATGAGTCTATTTCTAAAGAGATACAAGCAAGCTGGTTTCACAATAGTGATCTTTCATTGAATTAATGTAATAGATATTCTGTCGCACATGTTGTGAAATGTTCAATAAATCTTACATGAAAATGTTACTATAAGTCTACCTGAAAGCTGAGTTAAGTACAATGTTTTTTCATTTTAAGAAAGTATAGCTGTTCTCTATGGCTCATACTGAAATGCTAGAAAAGACTGACATGAAGATGTTCCTTAAAAGCTACAAGGAAGTTGGTTTCACCACAGCATTCTTTCAATGAGGGAATGTTATAGATATTCCATCATGCCCGTAGTGAAATGTTTGATAGGACTTATTTGAAGATTCCCCTAAACAGCTGCAAGCAAGGTGTTTTCACCACAGTGTTCATTCAGAAAATGAATGTTATACGTATTCTGTCATGCCTCAAGAGAACTATTTGATGTCTTATGTGAGAGTGTTCCTGAACAGCTACAAGCAAGCTTTTTCAACATAGTGTGGTTTCCTTGAATGAATGTTATGGATATCATGTTGCGGCTGTAGAGAAACGTTTGATAAGACATAAATGAAATGCTCATAAAGAGCCACTGGTTTCATCAGAACGTTCTTTCTGGATATGGGAGTGATAGCCATTCTGTAGGCATAATGAAGTGTTTGAAGAGCCTTATACGAAGACATTCCCAAGGCGCCAGAAGTAATCTGGCTTCACCACAGTGTTCTTTCAGTGAACGAGTGTTATAGCTAGTCTGTCATGCCTGTAGTGAAATGTTTAATAAGTCTTATATGAAGAGGTTTCAAACAGCCGCCAGCAAGCCGGGTTTAGCACAGTGTCCTTTAACTGTAAGTAAGTGAGAGCCATTCTGTATGGCATATACTTAAATGTTAGAGAGGTCTTATATGAAGATGTTCCTAAATAGAATCCAACAAGATGTGTTCAGGACAGAATAATTTCATCATAAGATAGTGACAGCCGTTTAGTATGGCATATACTGAAATGCTGAAAAGGACTGAAATGAAGATCTTCCTTAACAGTAAAACCAAGCCACTTTCACCATAGTGTTCTTTCATTGAATGGATGTAATAGATATTCTGTCATGCCTGTAGTTAAATGTTCAATAGGTCTTACATAAAAATACTCCTAATAATCTACCTGAAAGCTATGAAACACAACCTTCTTTCCTTGTAAGAAGGGTATGGCCATGCTGTATGCCACATACTGAAATGCTTGAAAAGCTTTATACGAAGATGTTCCTCAACAGTTACAAGAAAACTGCTTTCATCCCTGTGTTCGTTCAATGAGTGAATGTTTAGAGATTCTGTCATTCCTGCAAAGGAATGTTTAATAAGTCTTACATGAAGATGTTTCTAAACAGCTACAAGGAAATTTTTTTAAATATGGTGTTATTACATTGAATAAACATTAAAGACATCCTGTCATGACTGTAGGCAAATGTCTGATGAGACTTGAGCAAGATATTAATAAACAATTACTTGCAAGCTGGGTTCATCACAGTATTCTTTCCTGGCTATGGAGATGATAGCCATTCTGTATGGCATAAAGTGATATGTTTGAAGAGCCTTTGATTTATATTCTTAAACAGCTAACAAGCAAGATGGTTTCTTCACAGTGTTCTTTCAGTGAATGAATGTTCTAGATATTGTCACATCTGTGGTGAAATATTTGATATATGATGTTCCTAAACAGCTACCTATAAACTGGATTCAGCATGTGTTCTTTCATTTTGTGAAAATGATAGTCGCTCTGTGTGGAATATACTTAAGTATTTGAAGTGTATTATGTGCAGATGTTCCTAAACAGTGAAAAGAAGATGGTTTTTGCATAATTTTCTTTCAGATAACAAATGTTATAGACATTGTCACATCTGTAGTCAAATGTTTGATATGATTTATGTGAAAATATCCCTAAACAGCTACCTGTTGGCTTGATTAAGCACAATGCTCTTTCATTGTAAGAAAGTGATAGCTGTTCCATGTGGCATATACTGAAATGTTTGAAATGTCATCTGTGAAGATGTTCCTTAAGAGCTACTTGCTAGGTGTTTTCAAGACAATGTTCTTTCAGTGAATGAATGTTGTAGATAGTCTATCACACCCGTAGTGAAATGCTGGATAAGTTTTATGAAGATGTCCCTAAGTAGCTACAAGCAAAATGGTTTCACAACAGTGTTCTTACAGACATTGAAGGTTATAGATATTCTGTCATGCCTGTAGTGAAATGTTTGATAAGACTTGCATGAACACTTACATGAAGATGTTTCTAAACAGCCACAAGCAAGCTTTTTCAACACAGTATTTCATTGAATGAATGTAATAATTATCACATTGTGGCTGCAGAGAAACGTTTGATAAGACACACACAAAATGTTCATAAATAGCATGTGCCAGCTGGTTGCATCACAATGTTGTTTAATTTAATGGAAGTGATCATCATTCTGTATAGCATATGATGTGTTTGAATAGCCTTATATAAAGATATTCCTAAAAACTTATGAGCAATCTGGTTTCACCAGAGTGTGTTCCTCAGTGAAGGAATCTTACAGAGATTCTGTCAGAGCAGTAGTGACATGTTTGGTGTTTTGTATGAAGAAACCCTAAATGGCTTCCTGCAAGATGAGTTCAACACAGTGTTATTTCATTTTAAGAAAATGATAGTCATTCTGTTTGGCATAAACTGAAATATTAGAAAAGCCTTATATCAAGAGGTTCCTAATTAGCTACCAGCAATCTGGCTTCACAATAGTGTTCTTTCATTGAATGGATGTAATAGATACTTTGTAGTGAAATGTATGATAAGTCTCTTATGAAAAGGTTCCTAAACAGCTGCCTGCAATCTGGCTTCAGCACATTATATCATTGTCTCAAAGTGATATTCATTCAGTATGTCTTATATGGAAACGCTTGAAATGGTGAACATGAAGAAGTTTCTAAATATGTACAAGCAAGATTGTTTCTCCACAGTTTTCTTTCAGTGACTGAATGTTATGTATAGTCTGTCACGACTATTGTAAAATGTTTGATGAGTCTTATGTAAAAACGTTCCTAGATAGCTATCTGTGAGCTCTATTTAGCACAGTGTTCTTTCATTGTAGGAAAATGATACCCATTCATTATGGCATATACTGAAATGTGAGAAATGTCTCCAATACAAATGTTCCTAATAATAGCTTCAAGATGCTTTCACCACAGAGTTCTTTCAGTGAAACAATATTGCAGATATTCTGTGACACTTGTAGTGAAGTGTTAGTTAAAACTTACTTGCAAGCTGGATTCAGCACAGTGTTTCTTTCATTGTTTGAAACTCATATTCAATCAGAACAGCAAATATTGAAATGGTTATAATGACTAATATGAAGAGGATCCTTAATGGCTGCAAGTAAGATGGTTTCACCACAGTTTTCTCTCAGTGAACAAATGCTATATATATTCTGTCCCGCATGCAATGAAATGTTTGTTAAGTCTTATATGAACATGTTCCTAAACAGCTACCCGCAAACTGGGCTTAGAACAGTGTTCTCACACTGTTAGTAATTGATAGGTCATCTGTAGGGCATATGCTGAAATGTTTGAAATGTCTTATGTGAATATGCCCCTAAACAGCTGTAAGCACATTTGTTTCACCAGAGTTCCTTTAGTGTCTGAATCTTATGGATATTTTTCAAGTCTGTAGTGTAATTTTTTAAGTATTTTATGAAGTTCTTCCTAAACAGATACTAGGAAACAAGGGTTCAGCTCATCCTTCTTTCCTTGAGTGAATATTAAAATCATTCTGTCATGACCATAGCGCAATATTTGTTAAGACTTATAAAAAGATATTTCTAAAAGACAACTTTCCAGCTGGGTTCTTAACATTGTTCTTTCATTTTATGGAAGTGATAACCATTCTGGATGGAATACACTGAAATGTTTGAAAAGACTTGTATGAAGATACTCCTAAATAGCTACAAGCAATCTGGTTACACCACAGTGTTCTTTCATTTAATAAACTTTATATATAGTCTCCTATAGCTGTAGTGAAATGTTTTATATCATATATGAAAATGTTCCTACAGCTACCTGCAAGCTGGGATCAGCACACTGACTTTTCATTGTAATAAAGTGATAGTTACTTTGTATGGCATACACTGAAATGTCAGAAAAGACTTATATGAGTCTATTTCTAAAGAGATACAAGCAAGCTGGTTTCACAATAGTGATCTTTCATTGAATTAATGTAATAGATATTCTGTCGCACATGTTGTGAAATGTTCAATAAATCTTACATGAAAATGTTACTATAAGTCTACCTGAAAGCTGAGTTAAGTACAATGTTTTTTCATTTTAAGAAAGTATAGCTGTTCTCTATGGCTCATACTGAAATGCTAGAAAAGACTGACATGAAGATGTTCCTTAAAAGCTACAAGGAAGTTGGTTTCACCACAGCATTCTTTCAATGAGTGAATGTTATAGATATTCCATCATGCCCGTAGTGAAATGTTTGATAGGACTTATTTGAAGATTCCCCTAAAGAGCTGCAAGCAAGGTGCTTTCACCACAGTGTTCATTCAGAAAATGAATGTTATACGTATTCTGTCATGCCTCAAGAGAACTATTTGATGTCTTATGTGAGAGTGTTCCTGAACAGCTACAAGCAAGCTTTTTCAACATAGTGTGGTTTCCTTGAATGAATGTTATGGATATCATGTTGCGGCTGTAGAGAAACGTTTGATAAGACATAAATGAAATGCTCATAAAGAGCCACTGGTTTCATCAGAACGTTCTTTCTGGATATGGAAGTGATAGCCATTCTGTAGGCATAATGAAGTGTTTGAAGAGCCTTATACGAAGACATTCCCAAGGCGCCAAAAGTAATCTGGCTTCACCACAGTGTTCTTTCAGTGAACGAGTGTTATAGCTAGTCTGTCATGCCTGTAGTGAAATGTTTAATAAGTCTTATATGAAGAGGTTTCAAACAGCCGCCAGCAAGCCGGGTTTAGCACAGTGTCCTTTAACTGTAAGTAAGTGAGAGCCATTCTGTATGGCATATACTTAAATGTTAGAGAGGTCTTATATGAAGATGTTCCTAAATAGAATCCAACAAGATGTGTTCAGGACAGAATAATTTCATCATAAGATAGTGACAGCCGTTTAGTATGGCATATACTGAAATGCTGAAAAGGACTGAAATGAAGATCTTCCTTAACAGTAAAACCAAGCCACTTTCACCATAGTGTTCTTTCATTGAATGGATGTAATAGATATTCTGTCATGCCTGTAGTTAAATGTTCAATAGGTCTTACATAAAAATACTCCTAATAATCTACCTGAAAGCTATTAAACACAACCTTCTTTCCTTGTAAGAAGGGTATGGCCATGCTGTATGCCACATACTGAAATGCTTGAAAAGCTTTATACGAAGATGTTCCTCAACAGTTACAAGAAAACTGCTTTCATCCCTGTGTTCGTTCAATGAGTGAATGTTTAGAGATTCTGTCATTCCTGCAAAGGAATGTTTAATAAGTCTTACATGAAGATGTTTCTAAACAGCTACAAGGAAATTTTTTTAAATATGGTGTTATTACATTGAATAAACATTAAAGACATCCTGTCATGACTGTAGGCAAATGTCTGATGAGACTTGAGCAAGATATTAATAAACAATTACTTGCAAGCTGGGTTCATCACAGTATTCTTTCCTGGCTATGGAGATGATAGCCATTCTGTATGGCATAAAGTGATATGTTTGAAGAGCCTTTGATTTATATTCTTAAACAGCTAACAAGCAAGATGGTTTCTTCACAGTGTTCTTTCAGTGAATGAATGTTCTAGATATTGTCACATCTGTGGTGAAATATTTGATATATGATGTTCCTAAACAGCTACCTATAAACTGGATTCAGCATGTGTTCTTTCATTTTGTGAAAATGATAGTCGCTCTGTGTGGAATATACTTAAGTATTTGCAGTGTATTATGTGCAGATGTTCCTAAACAGTGAAAAGAAGATGGGTTTTGCATAATTTTCTTTCAGATAACAAATGTTATAGACATTGTCACATCTGTAGTCAAATGTTTGATATGATTTATGTGAAAATATCCCTAAACAGCTACCTGTTGGCTTGATTAAGCACAATGCTCTTTCATTGTAAGAAAGTGATAGCTGTTCCATGTGGCATATACTGAAATGTTTGAAATGTCATCTGTGAAGATGTTCCTTAAGAGCTACTTGCTAGGTGTTTTCAAGACAATGTTCTTTCAGTGAATGAATGTTGTAGATAGTCTATCACACCCGTAGTGAAATGCTGGATAAGTTTTATGAAGATGTCCCTAAGTAGCTACAAGCAAAATGGTTTCACAACAGTGTTCTTACAGACATTGAAGGTTATAGATATTCTGTCATGCCTGTAGTGAAATGTTTGATAAGACTTGCATGAACACTTACATGAAGATGTTTCTAAACAGCCACAAGCAAGCTTTTTCAACACAGTATTTCATTGAATGAATGTAATAATTATCACATTGTGGCTGCAGAGAAACGTTTGATAAGACACACACAAAATGTTCATAAATAGCATGTGCCAGCTGGTTGCATCACAATGTTGTTTAATTTAATGGAAGTGATCATCATTCTGTATAGCATATGATGTGTTTGAATAGCCTTATATAAAGATATTCCTAAAAACTTATGAGCAATCTGGTTTCACCAGAGTGTGTTCCTCAGTGAAGGAATCTTACAGAGATTCTGTCAGAGCAGTAGTGACATGTTTGGTGTTTTGTATGAAGAAACCCTAAATGGCTTCCTGCAAGATGAGTTCAACACAGTGTTATTTCATTTTAAGAAAATGATAGTCATTCTGTTTGGCATAAACTGAAATATTAGAAAAGCCTTATATCAAGAGGTTCCTAATTAGCTACCAGCAATCTGGCTTCACAATAGTGTTCTTTCATTGAATGGATGTAATAGATACTTTGTAGTGAAATGTATGATAAGTCTCTTATGAAAAGGTTCCTAAACAGCTGCCTGCAATCTGGCTTCAGCACATTATATCATTGTCTCAAAGTGATATTCATTCAGTATGTCTTATATGGAAACGCTTGAAATGGTGAACATGAAGAAGTTTCTAAATATGTACAAGCAAGATTGTTTCTCCACAGTTTTCTTTCAGTGACTGAATGTTATGTATAGTCTGTCACGACTATTGTAAAATGTTTGATGAGTCTTATGTAAAAACGTTCCTAGATAGCTATCTGTGAGCTCTATTTAGCACAGTGTTCTTTCATTGTAGGAAAATGATACCCATTCATTATGGCATATACTGAAATGTGAGAAATGTCTCCAATACAAATGTTCCTAATAATAGCTTCAAGATGCTTTCACCACAGAGTTCTTTCAGTGAAACAATATTGCAGATATTCTGTGACACTTGTAGTGAAGTGTTAGTTAAAACTTACTTGCAAGCTGGATTCAGCACAGTGTTTCTTTCATTGTTTGAAACTCATATTCAATCAGAACAGCAAATATTGAAATGGTTATAATGACTAATATGAAGAGGATCCTTAATGGCTGCAAGTAAGATGGTTTCACCACAGTTTTCTCTCAGTGAACAAATGCTATATATATTCTGTCCCGCATGCAATGAAATGTTTGTTAAGTCTTATATGAACATGTTCCTAAACAGCTACCCGCAAACTGGGCTTAGAACAGTGTTCTCACACTGTTAGTAATTGATAGGTCATCTGTAGGGCATATGCTGAAATGTTTGAAATGTCTTATGTGAATATGCCCCTAAACAGCTGTAAGCACATTTGTTTCACCAGAGTTCCTTTAGTGTCTGAATCTTATGGATATTTTTCAAGTCTGTAGTGTAATTTTTTAAGTATTTTATGAAGTTCTTCCTAAACAGATACTAGGAAACAAGGGTTCAGCTCATCCTTCTTTCCTTGAGTGAATATTAAAATCATTCTGTCATGACCATAGCGCAATATTTGTTAAGACTTATAAAAAGATATTTCTAAAAGACAACTTTCCAGCTGGGTTCTTAACATTGTTCTTTCATTTTATGGAAGTGATAACCATTCTGGATGGAATACACTGAAATGTTTGAAAAGACTTGTATGAAGATACTCCTAAATAGCTACAAGCAATCTGGTTACACCACAGTGTTCTTTCATTTAATAAACTTTATATATAGTCTCCTAAGGCTGTAGTGAAATGTTTTATATCATATATGAAAATGTTCCTACAGCTACCTGCAAGCTGGGATCAGCACACTGACTTTTCATTGTAATAAAGTGATAGTTACTTTGTATGGCATACACTGAAATGTCAGAAAAGACTTATATGAGTCTATTTCTAAAGAGATACAAGCAAGCTGGTTTCACAATAGTGATCTTTCATTGAATTAATGTAATAGATATTCTGTCGCACATGTTGTGAAATGTTCAATAAATCTTACATGAAAATGTTACTATAAGTCTACCTGAAAGCTGAGTTAAGTACAATGTTTTTTCATTTTAAGAAAGTATAGCTGTTCTCTATGGCTCATACTGAAATGCTAGAAAAGACTTACATGAAGATGTTCCTTAAAAGCTACAAGGAAGTTGGTTTCACCACAGCATTCTTTCAATGTGTGAATGTTATAGATATTCCATCATGCCCGTAGTGAAATGTTTGATAGGACTTATTTGAAGATTCCCCTAAAGAGCTGCAAGCAAGGTGTTTTCACCACAGTGTTCATTCAGAAAATGAATGTTATACGTATTCTGTCATGCCTCAAGAGAACTATTTGATGTCTTATGTGAGAGTGTTCCTGAACAGCTACAAGCAAGCTTTTTCAACATAGTGTGGTTTCCTTGAATGAATGTTATGGATATCATGTTGCGGCTGTAGAGAAACGTTTGATAAGACATAAATGAAATGCTCATAAAGAGCCACTGGTTTCATCAGAACGTTCTTTCTGGATATGGGAGTGATAGCCATTCTGTAGGCATAATGAAGTGTTTGAAGAGCCTTATACGAAGACATTCCCAAGGCGCCAGAAGTAATCTGGCTTCACCACAGTGTTCTTTCAGTGAACGAGTGTTATAGCTAGTCTGTCATGCCTGTAGTGAAATGTTTAATAAGTCTTATATGAAGAGGTTTCAAACAGCCGCCAGCAAGCCGGGTTTAGCACAGTGTCCTTTAACTGTAAGTAAGTGAGAGCCATTCTGTATGGCATATACTTAAATGTTAGAGAGGTCTTATATGAAGATGTTCCTAAATAGAATCCAACAAGATGTGTTCAGGACAGAATAATTTCATCATAAGATAGTGACAGCCGTTTAGTATGGCATATACTGAAATGCTGAAAAGGACTGAAATGAAGATCTTCCTTAACAGTAAAACCAAGCCACTTTCACCATAGTGTTCTTTCATTGAATGGATGTAATAGATATTCTGTCATGCCTGTAGTTAAATGTTCAATAGGTCTTACATAAAAATACTCCTAATAATCTACCTGAAAGCTATTAAACACAACCTTCTTTCCTTGTAAGAAGGGTATGGCCATGCTGTATGCCACATACTGAAATGCTTGAAAAGCTTTATACGAAGATGTTCCTCAACAGTTACAAGAAAACTGCTTTCATCCCTGTGTTCGTTCAATGAGTGAATGTTTAGAGATTCTGTCATTCCTGCAAAGGAATGTTTAATAAGTCTTACATGAAGATGTTTCTAAACAGCTACAAGGAAATTTTTTTAAATATGGTGTTATTACATTGAATAAACATTAAAGACATCCTGTCATGACTGTAGGCAAATGTCTGATGAGACTTGAGCAAGATATTAATAAACAATTACTTGCAAGCTGGGTTCATCACAGTATTCTTTCCTGGCTATGGAGATGATAGCCATTCTGTATGGCATAAAGTGATATGTTTGAAGAGCCTTTGATTTATATTCTTAAACAGCTAACAAGCAAGATGGTTTCTTCACAGTGTTCTTTCAGTGAATGAATGTTCTAGATATTGTCACATCTGTGGTGAAATATTTGATATATGATGTTCCTAAACAGCTACCTATAAACTGGATTCAGCATGTGTTCTTTCATTTTGTGAAAATGATAGTCGCTCTGTGTGGAATATACTTAAGTATTTGCAGTGTATTATGTGCAGATGTTCCTAAACAGTGAAAAGAAGATGGGTTTTGCATAATTTTCTTTCAGATAACAAATGTTATAGACATTGTCACATCTGTAGTCAAATGTTTGATATGATTTATGTGAAAATATCCCTAAACAGCTACCTGTTGGCTTGATTAAGCACAATGCTCTTTCATTGTAAGAAAGTGATAGCTGTTCCATGTGGCATATACTGAAATGTTTGAAATGTCATCTGTGAAGATGTTCCTTAAGAGCTACTTGCTAGGTGTTTTCAAGACAATGTTCTTTCAGTGAATGAATGTTGTAGATAGTCTATCACACCCGTAGTGAAATGCTGGATAAGTTTTATGAAGATGTCCCTAAGTAGCTACAAGCAAAATGGTTTCACAACAGTGTTCTTACAGACATTGAAGGTTATAGATATTCTGTCATGCCTGTAGTGAAATGTTTGATAAGACTTGCATGAACACTTACATGAAGATGCTTCTAAACAGCCACAAGCAAGCTTTTTCAACACAGTATTTCATTGAATGAATGTAATAATTATCACATTGTGGCTGCAGAGAAACGTTTGATAAGACACACACAAAATGTTCATAAATAGCATGTGCCAGCTGGTTGCATCACAATGTTGTTTAATTTAATGGAAGTGATCATCATTCTGTATAGCATATGATGTGTTTGAATAGCCTTATATAAAGATATTCCTAAAAACTTATGAGCAATCTGGTTTCACCAGAGTGTGTTCCTCAGTGAAGGAATCTTACAGAGATTCTGTCAGAGCAGTAGTGACATGTTTGGTGTTTTGTATGAAGAAACCCTAAATGGCTTCCTGCAAGATGAGTTCAACACAGTGTTATTTCATTTTAAGAAAATGATAGTCATTCTGTTTGGCATAAACTGAAATATTAGAAAAGCCTTATATCAAGAGGTTCCTAATTAGCTACCAGCAATCTGGCTTCACAATAGTGTTCTTTCATTGAATGGATGTAATAGATACTTTGTAGTGAAATGTATGATAAGTCTCTTATGAAAAGGTTCCTAAACAGCTGCCTGCAATCTGGCTTCAGCACATTATATCATTGTCTCAAAGTGATATTCATTCAGTATGTCTTATATGGAAACGCTTGAAATGGTGAACATGAAGAAGTTTCTAAATATGTACAAGCAAGATTGTTTCTCCACAGTTTTCTTTCAGTGACTGAATGTTATGTATAGTCTGTCACGACTATTGTAAAATGTTTGATGAGTCTTATGTAAAAACGTTCCTAGATAGCTATCTGTGAGCTCTATTTAGCACAGTGTTCTTTCATTGTAGGAAAATGATACCCATTCATTATGGCATATACTGAAATGTGAGAAATGTCTCCAATACAAATGTTCCTAATAATAGCTTCAAGATGCTTTCACCACAGAGTTCTTTCAGTGAAACAATATTGCAGATATTCTGTGACACTTGTAGTGAAGTGTTAGTTAAAACTTACTTGCAAGCTGGATTCAGCACAGTGTTTCTTTCATTGTTTGAAACTCATATTCAATCAGAACAGCAAATATTGAAATGGTTATAATGACTAATATGAAGAGGATCCTTAATGGCTGCAAGTAAGATGGTTTCACCACAGTTTTCTCTCAGTGAACAAATGCTATATATATTCTGTCCCGCATGCAATGAAATGTTTGTTAAGTCTTATATGAACATGTTCCTAAACAGCTACCCGCAAACTGGGCTTAGAACAGTGTTCTCACACTGTTAGTAATTGATAGGTCATCTGTAGGGCATATGCTGAAATGTTTGAAATGTCTTATGTGAATATGCCCCTAAACAGCTGTAAGCACATTTGTTTCACCAGAGTTCCTTTAGTGTCTGAATCTTATGGATATTTTTCAAGTCTGTAGTGTAATTTTTTAAGTATTTTATGAAGTTCTTCCTAAACAGATACTAGGAAACAAGGGTTCAGCTCATCCTTCTTTCCTTGAGTGAATATTAAAATCATTCTGTCATGACCATAGCGCAATATTTGTTAAGACTTATAAAAAGATATTTCTAAAAGACAACTTTCCAGCTGGGTTCTTAACATTGTTCTTTCATTTTATGGAAGTGATAACCATTCTGGATGGAATACACTGAAATGTTTGAAAAGACTTGTATGAAGATACTCCTAAATAGCTACAAGCAATCTGGTTACACCACAGTGTTCTTTCATTTAATAAACTTTATATATAGTCTCCTAAGGCTGTAGTGAAATGTTTTATATCATATATGAAAATGTTCCTACAGCTACCTGCAAGCTGGGATCAGCACACTGACTTTTCATTGTAATAAAGTGATAGTTACTTTGTATGGCATACACTGAAATGTCAGAAAAGACTTATATGCGTCTATTTCTAAAGAGATACAAGCAAGCTGGTTTCACAATAGTGATCTTTCATTGAATTAATGTAATAGATATTCTGTCGCACATGTGAAATGTTCAATAAATCTTACATGAAAATGTTACTATAAGTCTACCTGAAAGCTGAGTTAAGTACAATGTTTTTTCATTTTAAGAAAGTATAGCTGTTCTCTATGGCTCATACTGAAATGCTAGAAAAGACTTACATGAAGATGTTCCTTAAAAGCTACAAGGAAGTTGGTTTCACCACAGCATTCTTTCAATGAGGGAATGTTATAGATATTCCATCATGCCCGTAGTGAAATGTTTGATAGGACTTATTTGAAGATTCCCCTAAAGAGCTGCAAGCAAGGTGTTTTCACCACAGTGTTCATTCAGAAAATGAATGTTATACGTATTCTGTCATGCCTCAAGAGAACTATTTGATGTCTTATGTGAGAGTGTTCCTGAACAGCTACAAGCAAGCTTTTTCAACATAGTGTGGTTTCCTTGAATGAATGTTATGGATATCATGTTGCGGCTGTAGAGAAACGTTTGATAAGACATAAATGAAATGCTCATAAAGAGCCACTGGTTTCATCAGAACGTTCTTTCTGGATATGGGAGTGATAGCCATTCTGTAGGCATAATGAAGTGTTTGAAGAGCCTTATACGAAGACATTCCCAAGGCGCCAGAAGTAATCTGGCTTCACCACAGTGTTCTTTCAGTGAACGAGTGTTATAGCTAGTCTGTCATGCCTGTAGTGAAATGTTTAATAAGTCTTATATGAAGAGGTTTCAAACAGCCGCCAGCAAGCCGGGTTTAGCACAGTGTCCTTTAACTGTAAGTAAGTGAGAGCCATTCTGTATGGCATATACTTAAATGTTAGAGAGGTCTTATATGAAGATGTTCCTAAATAGAATCCAACAAGATGTGTTCAGGACAGAATAATTTCATCATAAGATAGTGACAGCCGTTTAGTATGGCATATACTGAAATGCTGAAAAGGACTGAAATGAAGATCTTCCTTAACAGTAAAACCAAGCCACTTTCACCATAGTGTTCTTTCATTGAATGGATGTAATAGATATTCTGTCATGCCTGTAGTTAAATGTTCAATAGGTCTTACATAAAAATACTCCTAATAATCTACCTGAAAGCTATTAAACACAACCTTCTTTCCTTGTAAGAAGGGTATGGCCATGCTGTATGCCACATACTGAAATGCTTGAAAAGCTTTATACGAAGATGTTCCTCAACAGTTACAAGAAAACTGCTTTCATCCCTGTGTTCGTTCAATGAGTGAATGTTTAGAGATTCTGTCATTCCTGCAAAGGAATGTTTAATAAGTCTTACATGAAGATGTTTCTAAACAGCTACAAGGAAATTTTTTTAAATATAGTGTTATTACATTGAATAAACATTAAAGACATCCTGTCATGACTGTAGGCAAATGTCTGATGAGACTTGAGCAAGATATTAATAAACAATTACTTGCAAGCTGGGTTCATCACAGTATTCTTTCCTGGCTATGGAGATGATAGCCATTCTGTATGGCATAAAGTGATATGTTTGAAGAGCCTTTGATTTATATTCTTAAACAGCTAACAAGCAAGATGGTTTCTTCACAGTGTTCTTTCAGTGAATGAATGTTCTAGATATTGTCACATCTGTGGTGAAATATTTGATATATGATGTTCCTAAACAGCTACCTATAAACTGGATTCAGCATGTGTTCTTTCATTTTGTGAAAATGATAGTCGCTCTGTGTGGAATATACTTAAGTATTTGCAGTGTATTATGTGCAGATGTTCCTAAACAGTGAAAAGAAGATGGTTTTTGCATAATTTTCTTTCAGATAACAAATGTTATAGACATTGTCACATCTGTAGTCAAATGTTTGATATGATTTATGTGAAAATATCCCTAAACAGCTACCTGTTGGCTTGATTAAGCACAATGCTCTTTCATTGTAAGAAAGTGATAGCTGTTCCATGTGGCATATACTGAAATGTTTGAAATGTCATCTGTGAAGATGTTCCTTAAGAGCTACTTGCTAGGTGTTTTCAAGACAATGTTCTTTCAGTGAATGAATGTTGTAGATAGTCTATCACACCCGTAGTGAAATGCTGGATAAGTTTTATGAAGATGTCCCTAAGTAGCTACAAGCAAAATGGTTTCACAACAGTGTTCTTACAGACATTGAAGGTTATAGATATTCTGTCATGCCTGTAGTGAAATGTTTGATAAGACTTGCATGAACACTTACATGAAGATGCTTCTAAACAGCCACAAGCAAGCTTTTTCAACACAGTATTTCATTGAATGAATGTAATAATTATCACATTGTGGCTGCAGAGAAACGTTTGATAAGACACACACAAAATGTTCATAAATAGCATGTGCCAGCTGGTTGCATCACAATGTTGTTTAATTTAATGGAAGTGATCATCATTCTGTATAGCATATGATGTGTTTGAATAGCCTTATATAAAGATATTCCTAAAAACTTATGAGCAATCTGGTTTCACCAGAGTGTGTTCCTCAGTGAAGGAATCTTACAGAGATTCTGTCAGAGCAGTAGTGACATGTTTGGTGTTTTGTATGAAGAAACCCTAAATGGCTTCCTGCAAGATGAGTTCAACACAGTGTTATTTCATTTTAAGAAAATGATAGTCATTCTGTTTGGCATAAACTGAAATATTAGAAAAGCCTTATATCAAGAGGTTCCTAATTAGCTACCAGCAATCTGGCTTCACAATAGTGTTCTTTCATTGAATGGATGTAATAGATACTTTGTAGTGAAATGTATGATAAGTCTCTTATGAAAAGGTTCCTAAACAGCTGCCTGCAATCTGGCTTCAGCACATTATATCATTGTCTCAAAGTGATATTCATTCAGTATGTCTTATATGGAAACGCTTGAAATGGTGAACATGAAGAAGTTTCTAAATATGTACAAGCAAGATTGTTTCTCCACAGTTTTCTTTCAGTGACTGAATGTTATGTATAGTCTGTCACGACTATTGTAAAATGTTTGATGAGTCTTATGTAAAAACGTTCCTAGATAGCTATCTGTGAGCTCTATTTAGCACAGTGTTCTTTCATTGTAGGAAAATGATACCCATTCATTATGGCATATACTGAAATGTGAGAAATGTCTCCAATACAAATGTTCCTAATAATAGCTTCAAGATGCTTTCACCACAGAGTTCTTTCAGTGAAACAATATTGCAGATATTCTGTGACACTTGTAGTGAAGTGTTAGTTAAAACTTACTTGCAAGCTGGATTCAGCACAGTGTTTCTTTCATTGTTTGAAACTCATATTCAATCAGAACAGCAAATATTGAAATGGTTATAATGACTAATATGAAGAGGATCCTTAATGGCTGCAAGTAAGATGGTTTCACCACAGTTTTCTCTCAGTGAACAAATGCTATATATATTCTGTCCCGCATGCAATGAAATGTTTGTTAAGTCTTATATGAACATGTTCCTAAACAGCTACCCGCAAACTGGGCTTAGAACAGTGTTCTCACACTGTTAGTAATTGATAGGTCATCTGTAGGGCATATGCTGAAATGTTTGAAATGTCTTATGTGAATATGCCCCTAAACAGCTGTAAGCACATTTGTTTCACCAGAGTTCCTTTAGTGTCTGAATCTTATGGATATTTTTCAAGTCTGTAGTGTAATTTTTTAAGTATTTTATGAAGTTCTTCCTAAACAGATACTAGGAAACAAGGGTTCAGCTCATCCTTCTTTCCTTGAGTGAATATTAAAATCATTCTGTCATGACCATAGCGCAATATTTGTTAAGACTTATAAAAAGATATTTCTAAAAGACAACTTTCCAGCTGGGTTCTTAACATTGTTCTTTCATTTTATGGAAGTGATAACCATTCTGGATGGAATACACTGAAATGTTTGAAAAGACTTGTATGAAGATACTCCTAAATAGCTACAAGCAATCTGGTTACACCACAGTGTTCTTTCATTTAATAAACTTTATATATAGTCTCCTAAGGCTGTAGTGAAATGTTTTATATCATATATGAAAATGTTCCTACAGCTACCTGCAAGCTGGGATCAGCACACTGACTTTTCATTGTAATAAAGTGATAGTTACTTTGTATGGCATACACTGAAATGTCAGAAAAGACTTATATGAGTCTATTTCTAAAGAGATACAAGCAAGCTGGTTTCACAATAGTGATCTTTCATTGAATTAATGTAATAGATATTCTGTCGCACATGTTGTGAAATGTTCAATAAATCTTACATGAAAATGTTACTATAAGTCTACCTGAAAGCTGAGTTAAGTACAATGTTTTTTCATTTTAAGAAAGTATAGCTGTTCTCTATGGCTCATACTGAAATGCTAGAAAAGACTTACATGAAGATGTTCCTTAAAAGCTACAAGGAAGTTGGTTTCACCACAGCATTCTTTCAATGTGGGAATGTTATAGATATTCCATCATGCCCGTAGTGAAATGTTTGATAGGACTTATTTGAAGATTCCCCTAAACAGCTGCAAGCAAGGTGTTTTCACCACAGTGTTCATTCAGAAAATGAATGTTATACGTATTCTGTCATGCCTCAAGAGAACTATTTGATGTCTTATGTGAGAGTGTTCCTGAACAGCTACAAGCAAGCTTTTTCAACATAGTGTGGTTTCCTTGAATGAATGTTATGGATATCATGTTGCGGCTGTAGAGAAACGTTTGATAAGACATAAATGAAATGCTCATAAAGAGCCACTGGTTTCATCAGAACGTTCTTTCTGGATATGGGAGTGATAGCCATTCTGTAGGCATAATGAAGTGTTTGAAGAGCCTTATACGAAGACATTCCCAAGGCGCCAGAAGTAATCTGGCTTCACCACAGTGTTCTTTCAGTGAACGAGTGTTATAGCTAGTCTGTCATGCCTGTAGTGAAATGTTTAATAAGTCTTATATGAAGAGGTTTCAAACAGCCGCCAGCAAGCCGGGTTTAGCACAGTGTCCTTTAACTGTAAGTAAGTGAGAGCCATTCTGTATGGCATATACTTAAATGTTAGAGAGGTCTTATATGAAGATGTTCCTAAATAGAATCCAACAAGATGTGTTCAGGACAGAATAATTTCATCATAAGATAGTGACAGCCGTTTAGTATGGCATATACTGAAATGCTGAAAAGGACTGAAATGAAGATCTTCCTTAACAGTAAAACCAAGCCACTTTCACCATAGTGTTCTTTCATTGAATGGATGTAATAGATATTCTGTCATGCCTGTAGTTAAATGTTCAATAGGTCTTACATAAAAATACTCCTAATAATCTACCTGAAAGCTATTAAACACAACCTTCTTTCCTTGTAAGAAGGGTATGGCCATGCTGTATGCCACATACTGAAATGCTTGAAAAGCTTTATACGAAGATGTTCCTCAACAGTTACAAGAAAACTGCTTTCATCCCTGTGTTCGTTCAATGAGTGAATGTTTAGAGATTCTGTCATTCCTGCAAAGGAATGTTTAATAAGTCTTACATGAAGATGTTTCTAAACAGCTACAAGGAAATTTTTTTAAATATGGTGTTATTACATTGAATAAACATTAAAGACATCCTGTCATGACTGTAGGCAAATGTCTGATGAGACTTGAGCAAGATATTAATAAACAATTACTTGCAAGCTGGGTTCATCACAGTATTCTTTCCTGGCTATGGAGATGATAGCCATTCTGTATGGCATAAAGTGATATGTTTGAAGAGCCTTTGATTTATATTCTTAAACAGCTAACAAGCAAGATGGTTTCTTCACAGTGTTCTTTCAGTGAATGAATGTTCTAGATATTGTCACATCTGTGGTGAAATATTTGATATATGATGTTCCTAAACAGCTACCTATAAACTGGATTCAGCATGTGTTCTTTCATTTTGTGAAAATGATAGTCGCTCTGTGTGGAATATACTTAAGTATTTGCAGTGTATTATGTGCAGATGTTCCTAAACAGTGAAAAGAAGATGGGTTTTGCATAATTTTCTTTCAGATAACAAATGTTATAGACATTGTCACATCTGTAGTCAAATGTTTGATATGATTTATGTGAAAATATCCCTAAACAGCTACCTGTTGGCTTGATTAAGCACAATGCTCTTTCATTGTAAGAAAGTGATAGCTGTTCCATGTGGCATATACTGAAATGTTTGAAATGTCATCTGTGAAGATGTTCCTTAAGAGCTACTTGCTAGGTGTTTTCAAGACAATGTTCTTTCAGTGAATGAATGTTGTAGATAGTCTATCACACCCGTAGTGAAATGCTGGATAAGTTTTATGAAGATGTCCCTAAGTAGCTACAAGCAAAATGGTTTCACAACAGTGTTCTTACAGACATTGAAGGTTATAGATATTCTGTCATGCCTGTAGTGAAATGTTTGATAAGACTTGCATGAACACTTACATGAAGATGCTTCTAAACAGCCACAAGCAAGCTTTTTCAACACAGTATTTCATTGAATGAATGTAATAATTATCACATTGTGGCTGCAGAGAAACGTTTGATAAGACACACACAAAATGTTCATAAATAGCATGTGCCAGCTGGTTGCATCACAATGTTGTTTAATTTAATGGAAGTGATCATCATTCTGTATAGCATATGATGTGTTTGAATAGCCTTATATAAAGATATTCCTAAAAACTTATGAGCAATCTGGTTTCACCAGAGTGTGTTCCTCAGTGAAGGAATCTTACAGAGATTCTGTCAGAGCAGTAGTGACATGTTTGGTGTTTTGTATGAAGAAACCCTAAATGGCTTCCTGCAAGATGAGTTCAACACAGTGTTATTTCATTTTAAGAAAATGATAGTCATTCTGTTTGGCATAAACTGAAATATTAGAAAAGCCTTATATCAAGAGGTTCCTAATTAGCTACCAGCAATCTGGCTTCACAATAGTGTTCTTTCATTGAATGGATGTAATAGATACTTTGTAGTGAAATGTATGATAAGTCTCTTATGAAAAGGTTCCTAAACAGCTGCCTGCAATCTGGCTTCAGCACATTATATCATTGTCTCAAAGTGATATTCATTCAGTATGTCTTATATGGAAACGCTTGAAATGGTGAACATGAAGAAGTTTCTAAATATGTACAAGCAAGATTGTTTCTCCACAGTTTTCTTTCAGTGACTGAATGTTATGTATAGTCTGTCACGACTATTGTAAAATGTTTGATGAGTCTTATGTAAAAACGTTCCTAGATAGCTATCTGTGAGCTCTATTTAGCACAGTGTTCTTTCATTGTAGGAAAATGATACCCATTCATTATGGCATATACTGAAATGTGAGAAATGTCTCCAATACAAATGTTCCTAATAATAGCTTCAAGATGCTTTCACCACAGAGTTCTTTCAGTGAAACAATATTGCAGATATTCTGTGACACTTGTAGTGAAGTGTTAGTTAAAACTTACTTGCAAGCTGGATTCAGCACAGTGTTTCTTTCATTGTTTGAAACTCATATTCAATCAGAACAGCAAATATTGAAATGGTTATAATGACTAATATGAAGAGGATCCTTAATGGCTGCAAGTAAGATGGTTTCACCACAGTTTTCTCTCAGTGAACAAATGCTATATATATTCTGTCCCGCATGCAATGAAATGTTTGTTAAGTCTTATATGAACATGTTCCTAAACAGCTACCCGCAAACTGGGCTTAGAACAGTGTTCTCACACTGTTAGTAATTGATAGGTCATCTGTAGGGCATATGCTGAAATGTTTGAAATGTCTTATGTGAATATGCCCCTAAACAGCTGTAAGCACATTTGTTTCACCAGAGTTCCTTTAGTGTCTGAATCTTATGGATATTTTTCAAGTCTGTAGTGTAATTTTTTAAGTATTTTATGAAGTTCTTCCTAAACAGATACTAGGAAACAAGGGTTCAGCTCATCCTTCTTTCCTTGAGTGAATATTAAAATCATTCTGTCATGACCATAGCGCAATATTTGTTAAGACTTATAAAAAGATATTTCTAAAAGACAACTTTCCAGCTGGGTTCTTAACATTGTTCTTTCATTTTATGGAAGTGATAACCATTCTGGATGGAATACACTGAAATGTTTGAAAAGACTTGTATGAAGATACTCCTAAATAGCTACAAGCAATCTGGTTACACCACAGTGTTCTTTCATTTAATAAACTTTATATATAGTCTCCTAAGGCTGTAGTGAAATGTTTTATATCATATATGAAAATGTTCCTACAGCTACCTGCAAGCTGGGATCAGCACACTGACTTTTCATTGTAATAAAGTGATAGTTACTTTGTATGGCATACACTGAAATGTCAGAAAAGACTTATATGAGTCTATTTCTAAAGAGATACAAGCAAGCTGGTTTCACAATAGTGATCTTTCATTGAATTAATGTAATAGATATTCTGTCGCACATGTTGTGAAATGTTCAATAAATCTTACATGAAAATGTTACTATAAGTCTACCTGAAAGCTGAGTTAAGTACAATGTTTTTTCATTTTAAGAAAGTATAGCTGTTCTCTATGGCTCATACTGAAATGCTAGAAAAGACTTACATGAAGATGTTCCTTAAAAGCTACAAGGAAGTTGGTTTCACCACAGCATTCTTTCAATGTGGGAATGTTATAGATATTCCATCATGCCCGTAGTGAAATGTTTGATAGGACTTATTTGAAGATTCCCCTAAACAGCTGCAAGCAAGGTGTTTTCACCACAGTGTTCATTCAGAAAATGAATGTTATACGTATTCTGTCATGCCTCAAGAGAACTATTTGATGTCTTATGTGAGAGTGTTCCTGAACAGCTACAAGCAAGCTTTTTCAACATAGTGTGGTTTCCTTGAATGAATGTTATGGATATCATGTTGCGGCTGTAGAGAAACGTTTGATAAGACATAAATGAAATGCTCATAAAGAGCCACTGGTTTCATCAGAACGTTCTTTCTGGATATGGGAGTGATAGCCATTCTGTAGGCATAATGAAGTGTTTGAAGAGCCTTATACGAAGACATTCCCAAGGCGCCAGAAGTAATCTGGCTTCACCACAGTGTTCTTTCAGTGAACGAGTGTTATAGCTAGTCTGTCATGCCTGTAGTGAAATGTTTAATAAGTCTTATATGAAGAGGTTTCAAACAGCCGCCAGCAAGCCGGGTTTAGCACAGTGTCCTTTAACTGTAAGTAAGTGAGAGCCATTCTGTATGGCATATACTTAAATGTTAGAGAGGTCTTATATGAAGATGTTCCTAAATAGAATCCAACAAGATGTGTTCAGGACAGAATAATTTCATCATAAGATAGTGACAGCCGTTTAGTATGGCATATACTGAAATGCTGAAAAGGACTGAAATGAAGATCTTCCTTAACAGTAAAACCAAGCCACTTTCACCATAGTGTTCTTTCATTGAATGGATGTAATAGATATTCTGTCATGCCTGTAGTTAAATGTTCAATAGGTCTTACATAAAAATACTCCTAATAATCTACCTGAAAGCTATTAAACACAACCTTCTTTCCTTGTAAGAAGGGTATGGCCATGCTGTATGCCACATACTGAAATGCTTGAAAAGCTTTATACGAAGATGTTCCTCAACAGTTACAAGAAAACTGCTTTCATCCCTGTGTTCGTTCAATGAGTGAATGTTTAGAGATTCTGTCATTCCTGCAAAGGAATGTTTAATAAGTCTTACATGAAGATGTTTCTAAACAGCTACAAGGAAATTTTTTTAAATATGGTGTTATTACATTGAATAAACATTAAAGACATCCTGTCATGACTGTAGGCAAATGTCTGATGAGACTTGAGCAAGATATTAATAAACAATTACTTGCAAGCTGGGTTCATCACAGTATTCTTTCCTGGCTATGGAGATGATAGCCATTCTGTATGGCATAAAGTGATATGTTTGAAGAGCCTTTGATTTATATTCTTAAACAGCTAACAAGC
The DNA here is from genome assembly GCF_041296235.1 of Equus asinus. Classification (NCBI taxonomy): domain Eukaryota; kingdom Metazoa; phylum Chordata; class Mammalia; order Perissodactyla; family Equidae; genus Equus; species Equus asinus. Next base: position 7,395,638 of record NC_091814.1, on the reverse strand, counting down.
AAGATGGTTTCTTCACAGTGTTCTTTCAGTGAATGAATGTTCTAGATATTGTCACATCTGTGGTGAAATATTTGATATATGATGTTCCTAAACAGCTACCTATAAACTGGATTCAGCATGTGTTCTTTCATTTTGTGAAAATGATAGTCGCTCTGTGTGGAATATACTTAAGTATTTGCAGTGTATTATGTGCAGATGTTCCTAAACAGTGAAAAGAAGATGGGTTTTGCATAATTTTCTTTCAGATAACAAATGTTATAGACATTGTCACATCTGTAGTCAAATGTTTGATATGATTTATGTGAAAATATCCCTAAACAGCTACCTGTTGGCTTGATTAAGCACAATGCTCTTTCATTGTAAGAAAGTGATAGCTGTTCCATGTGGCATATACTGAAATGTTTGAAATGTCATCTGTGAAGATGTTCCTTAAGAGCTACTTGCTAGGTGTTTTCAAGACAATGTTCTTTCAGTGAATGAATGTTGTAGATAGTCTATCACACCCGTAGTGAAATGCTGGATAAGTTTTATGAAGATGTCCCTAAGTAGCTACAAGCAAAATGGTTTCACAACAGTGTTCTTACAGACATTGAAGGTTATAGATATTCTGTCATGCCTGTAGTGAAATGTTTGATAAGACTTGCATGAACACTTACATGAAGATGCTTCTAAACAGCCACAAGCAAGCTTTTTCAACACAGTATTTCATTGAATGAATGTAATAATTATCACATTGTGGCTGCAGAGAAACGTTTGATAAGACACACACAAAATGTTCATAAATAGCATGTGCCAGCTGGTTGCATCACAATGTTGTTTAATTTAATGGAAGTGATCATCATTCTGTATAGCATATGATGTGTTTGAATAGCCTTATATAAAGATATTCCTAAAAACTTATGAGCAATCTGGTTTCACCAGAGTGTGTTCCTCAGTGAAGGAATCTTACAGAGATTCTGTCAGAGCAGTAGTGACATGTTTGGTGTTTTGTATGAAGAAACCCTAAATGGCTTCCTGCAAGATGAGTTCAACACAGTGTTATTTCATTTTAAGAAAATGATAGTCATTCTGTTTGGCATAAACTGAAATATTAGAAAAGCCTTATATCAAGAGGTTCCTAATTAGCTACCAGCAATCTGGCTTCACAATAGTGTTCTTTCATTGAATGGATGTAATAGATACTTTGTAGTGAAATGTATGATAAGTCTCTTATGAAAAGGTTCCTAAACAGCTGCCTGCAATCTGGCTTCAGCACATTATATCATTGTCTCAAAGTGATATTCATTCAGTATGTCTTATATGGAAACGCTTGAAATGGTGAACATGAAGAAGTTTCTAAATATGTACAAGCAAGATTGTTTCTCCACAGTTTTCTTTCAGTGACTGAATGTTATGTATAGTCTGTCACGACTATTGTAAAATGTTTGATGAGTCTTATGTAAAAACGTTCCTAGATAGCTATCTGTGAGCTCTATTTAGCACAGTGTTCTTTCATTGTAGGAAAATGATACCCATTCATTATGGCATATACTGAAATGTGAGAAATGTCTCCAATACAAATGTTCCTAATAATAGCTTCAAGATGCTTTCACCACAGAGTTCTTTCAGTGAAACAATATTGCAGATATTCTGTGACACTTGTAGTGAAGTGTTAGTTAAAACTTACTTGCAAGCTGGATTCAGCACAGTGTTTCTTTCATTGTTTGAAACTCATATTCAATCAGAACAGCAAATATTGAAATGGTTATAATGACTAATATGAAGAGGATCCTTAATGGCTGCAAGTAAGATGGTTTCACCACAGTTTTCTCTCAGTGAACAAATGCTATATATATTCTGTCCCGCATGCAATGAAATGTTTGTTAAGTCTTATATGAACATGTTCCTAAACAGCTACCCGCAAACTGGGCTTAGAACAGTGTTCTCACACTGTTAGTAATTGATAGGTCATCTGTAGGGCATATGCTGAAATGTTTGAAATGTCTTATGTGAATATGCCCCTAAACAGCTGTAAGCACATTTGTTTCACCAGAGTTCCTTTAGTGTCTGAATCTTATGGATATTTTTCAAGTCTGTAGTGTAATTTTTTAAGTATTTTATGAAGTTCTTCCTAAACAGATACTAGGAAACAAGGGTTCAGCTCATCCTTCTTTCCTTGAGTGAATATTAAAATCATTCTGTCATGACCATAGCGCAATATTTGTTAAGACTTATAAAAAGATATTTCTAAAAGACAACTTTCCAGCTGGGTTCTTAACATTGTTCTTTCATTTTATGGAAGTGATAACCATTCTGGATGGAATACACTGAAATGTTTGAAAAGACTTGTATGAAGATACTCCTAAATAGCTACAAGCAATCTGGTTACACCACAGTGTTCTTTCATTTAATAAACTTTATATATAGTCTCCTAAGGCTGTAGTGAAATGTTTTATATCATATATGAAAATGTTCCTACAGCTACCTGCAAGCTGGGATCAGCACACTGACTTTTCATTGTAATAAAGTGATAGTTACTTTGTATGGCATACACTGAAATGTCAGAAAAGACTTATATGAGTCTATTTCTAAAGAGATACAAGCAAGCTGGTTTCACAATAGTGATCTTTCATTGAATTAATGTAATAGATATTCTGTCGCACATGTTGTGAAATGTTCAATAAATCTTACATGAAAATGTTACTATAAGTCTACCTGAAAGCTGAGTTAAGTACAATGTTTTTTCATTTTAAGAAAGTATAGCTGTTCTCTATGGCTCATACTGAAATGCTAGAAAAGACTTACATGAAGATGTTCCTTAAAAGCTACAAGGAAGTTGGTTTCACCACAGCATTCTTTCAATGTGTGAATGTTATAGATATTCCATCATGCCCGTAGTGAAATGTTTGATAGGACTTATTTGAAGATTCCCCTAAACAGCTGCAAGCAAGGTGTTTTCACCACAGTGTTCATTCAGAAAATGAATGTTATACGTATTCTGTCATGCCTCAAGAGAACTATTTGATGTCTTATGTGAGAGTGTTCCTGAACAGCTACAAGCAAGCTTTTTCAACATAGTGTGGTTTCCTTGAATGAATGTTATGGATATCATGTTGCGGCTGTAGAGAAACGTTTGATAAGACATAAATGAAATGCTCATAAAGAGCCACTGGTTTCATCAGAACGTTCTTTCTGGATATGGGAGTGATAGCCATTCTGTAGGCATAATGAAGTGTTTGAAGAGCCTTATACGAAGACATTCCCAAGGCGCCAGAAGTAATCTGGCTTCACCACAGTGTTCTTTCAGTGAACGAGTGTTATAGCTAGTCTGTCATGCCTGTAGTGAAATGTTTAATAAGTCTTATATGAAGAGGTTTCAAACAGCCGCCAGCAAGCCGGGTTTAGCACAGTGTCCTTTAACTGTAAGTAAGTGAGAGCCATTCTGTATGGCATATACTTAAATGTTAGAGAGGTCTTATATGAAGATGTTCCTAAATAGAATCCAACAAGATGTGTTCAGGACAGAATAATTTCATCATAAGATAGTGACAGCCGTTTAGTATGGCATATACTGAAATGCTGAAAAGGACTGAAATGAAGATCTTCCTTAACAGTAAAACCAAGCCACTTTCACCATAGTGTTCTTTCATTGAATGGATGTAATAGATATTCTGTCATGCCTGTAGTTAAATGTTCAATAGGTCTTACATAAAAATACTCCTAATAATCTACCTGAAAGCTATTAAACACAACCTTCTTTCCTTGTAAGAAGGGTATGGCCATGCTGTATGCCACATACTGAAATGCTTGAAAAGCTTTATACGAAGATGTTCCTCAACAGTTACAAGAAAACTGCTTTCATCCCTGTGTTCGTTCAATGAGTGAATGTTTAGAGATTCTGTCATTCCTGCAAAGGAATGTTTAATAAGTCTTACATGAAGATGTTTCTAAACAGCTACAAGGAAATTTTTTTAAATATGGTGTTATTACATTGAATAAACATTAAAGACATCCTGTCATGACTGTAGGCAAATGTCTGATGAGACTTGAGCAAGATATTAATAAACAATTACTTGCAAGCTGGGTTCATCACAGTATTCTTTCCTGGCTATGGAGATGATAGCCATTCTGTATGGCATAAAGTGATATGTTTGAAGAGCCTTTGATTTATATTCTTAAACAGCTAACAAGCAAGATGGTTTCTTCACAGTGTTCTTTCAGTGAATGAATGTTCTAGATATTGTCACATCTGTGGTGAAATATTTGATATATGATGTTCCTAAACAGCTACCTATAAACTGGATTCAGCATGTGTTCTTTCATTTTGTGAAAATGATAGTCGCTCTGTGTGGAATATACTTAAGTATTTGCAGTGTATTATGTGCAGATGTTCCTAAACAGTGAAAAGAAGATGGGTTTTGCATAATTTTCTTTCAGATAACAAATGTTATAGACATTGTCACATCTGTAGTCAAATGTTTGATATGATTTATGTGAAAATATCCCTAAACAGCTACCTGTTGGCTTGATTAAGCACAATGCTCTTTCATTGTAAGAAAGTGATAGCTGTTCCATGTGGCATATACTGAAATGTTTGAAATGTCATCTGTGAAGATGTTCCTTAAGAGCTACTTGCTAGGTGTTTTCAAGACAATGTTCTTTCAGTGAATGAATGTTGTAGATAGTCTATCACACCCGTAGTGAAATGCTGGATAAGTTTTATGAAGATGTCCCTAAGTAGCTACAAGCAAAATGGTTTCACAACAGTGTTCTTACAGACATTGAAGGTTATAGATATTCTGTCATGCCTGTAGTGAAATGTTTGATAAGACTTGCATGAACACTTACATGAAGATGTTTCTAAACAGCCACAAGCAAGCTTTTTCAACACAGTATTTCATTGAATGAATGTAATAATTATCACATTGTGGCTGCAGAGAAACGTTTGATAAGACACACACAAAATGTTCATAAATAGCATGTGCCAGCTGGTTGCATCACAATGTTGTTTAATTTAATGGAAGTGATCATCATTCTGTATAGCATATGATGTGTTTGAATAGCCTTATATAAAGATATTCCTAAAAACTTATGAGCAATCTGGTTTCACCAGAGTGTGTTCCTCAGTGAAGGAATCTTACAGAGATTCTGTCAGAGCAGTAGTGACATGTTTGGTGTTTTGTATGAAGAAACCCTAAATGGCTTCCTGCAAGATGAGTTCAACACAGTGTTATTTCATTTTAAGAAAATGATAGTCATTCTGTTTGGCATAAACTGAAATATTAGAAAAGCCTTATATCAAGAGGTTCCTAATTAGCTACCAGCAATCTGGCTTCACAATAGTGTTCTTTCATTGAATGGATGTAATAGATACTTTGTAGTGAAATGTATGATAAGTCTCTTATGAAAAGGTTCCTAAACAGCTGCCTGCAATCTGGCTTCAGCACATTATATCATTGTCTCAAAGTGATATTCATTCAGTATGTCTTATATGGAAACGCTTGAAATGGTGAACATGAAGAAGTTTCTAAATATGTACAAGCAAGATTGTTTCTCCACAGTTTTCTTTCAGTGACTGAATGTTATGTATAGTCTGTCACGACTATTGTAAAATGTTTGATGAGTCTTATGTAAAAACGTTCCTAGATAGCTATCTGTGAGCTCTATTTAGCACAGTGTTCTTTCATTGTAGGAAAATGATACCCATTCATTATGGCATATACTGAAATGTGAGAAATGTCTCCAATACAAATGTTCCTAATAATAGCTTCAAGATGCTTTCACCACAGAGTTCTTTCAGTGAAACAATATTGCAGATATTCTGTGACACTTGTAGTGAAGTGTTAGTTAAAACTTACTTGCAAGCTGGATTCAGCACAGTGTTTCTTTCATTGTTTGAAACTCATATTCAATCAGAACAGCAAATATTGAAATGGTTATAATGACTAATATGAAGAGGATCCTTAATGGCTGCAAGTAAGATGGTTTCACCACAGTTTTCTCTCAGTGAACAAATGCTATATATATTCTGTCCCGCATGCAATGAAATGTTTGTTAAGTCTTATATGAACATGTTCCTAAACAGCTACCCGCAAACTGGGCTTAGAACAGTGTTCTCACACTGTTAGTAATTGATAGGTCATCTGTAGGGCATATGCTGAAATGTTTGAAATGTCTTATGTGAATATGCCCCTAAACAGCTGTAAGCACATTTGTTTCACCAGAGTTCCTTTAGTGTCTGAATCTTATGGATATTTTTCAAGTCTGTAGTGTAATTTTTTAAGTATTTTATGAAGTTCTTCCTAAACAGATACTAGGAAACAAGGGTTCAGCTCATCCTTCTTTCCTTGAGTGAATATTAAAATCATTCTGTCATGACCATAGCGCAATATTTGTTAAGACTTATAAAAAGATATTTCTAAAAGACAACTTTCCAGCTGGGTTCTTAACATTGTTCTTTCATTTTATGGAAGTGATAACCATTCTGGATGGAATACACTGAAATGTTTGAAAAGACTTGTATGAAGATACTCCTAAATAGCTACAAGCAATCTGGTTACACCACAGTGTTCTTTCATTTAATAAACTTTATATATAGTCTCCTAAGGCTGTAGTGAAATGTTTTATATCATATATGAAAATGTTCCTACAGCTACCTGCAAGCTGGGATCAGCACACTGACTTTTCATTGTAATAAAGTGATAGTTACTTTGTATGGCATACACTGAAATGTCAGAAAAGACTTATATGAGTCTATTTCTAAAGAGATACAAGCAAGCTGGTTTCACAATAGTGATCTTTCATTGAATTAATGTAATAGATATTCTGTCGCACATGTTGTGAAATGTTCAATAAATCTTACATGAAAATGTTACTATAAGTCTACCTGAAAGCTGAGTTAAGTACAATGTTTTTTCATTTTAAGAAAGTATAGCTGTTCTCTATGGCTCATACTGAAATGCTAGAAAAGACTTACATGAAGATGTTCCTTAAAAGCTACAAGGAAGTTGGTTTCACCACAGCATTCTTTCAATGAGGGAATGTTATAGATATTCCATCATGCCCGTAGTGAAATGTTTGATAGGACTTATTTGAAGATTCCCCTAAACAGCTGCAAGCAAGGTGTTTTCACCACAGTGTTCATTCAGAAAATGAATGTTATACGTATTCTGTCATGCCTCAAGAGAACTATTTGATGTCTTATGTGAGAGTGTTCCTGAACAGCTACAAGCAAGCTTTTTCAACATAGTGTGGTTTCCTTGAATGAATGTTATGGATATCATGTTGCGGCTGTAGAGAAACGTTTGATAAGACATAAATGAAATGCTCATAAAGAGCCACTGGTTTCATCAGAACGTTCTTTCTGGATATGGGAGTGATAGCCATTCTGTAGGCATAATGAAGTGTTTGAAGAGCCTTATACGAAGACATTCCCAAGGCGCCAGAAGTAATCTGGCTTCACCACAGTGTTCTTTCAGTGAACGAGTGTTATAGCTAGTCTGTCATGCCTGTAGTGAAATGTTTAATAAGTCTTATATGAAGAGGTTTCAAACAGCCGCCAGCAAGCCGGGTTTAGCACAGTGTCCTTTAACTGTAAGTAAGTGAGAGCCATTCTGTATGGCATATACTTAAATGTTAGAGAGGTCTTATATGAAGATGTTCCTAAATAGAATCCAACAAGATGTGTTCAGGACAGAATAATTTCATCATAAGATAGTGACAGCCGTTTAGTATGGCATATACTGAAATGCTGAAAAGGACTGAAATGAAGATCTTCCTTAACAGTAAAACCAAGCCACTTTCACCATAGTGTTCTTTCATTGAATGGATGTAATAGATATTCTGTCATGCCTGTAGTTAAATGTTCAATAGGTCTTACATAAAAATACTCCTAATAATCTACCTGAAAGCTATTAAACACAACCTTCTTTCCTTGTAAGAAGGGTATGGCCATGCTGTATGCCACATACTGAAATGCTTGAAAAGCTTTATACGAAGATGTTCCTCAACAGTTACAAGAAAACTGCTTTCATCCCTGTGTTCGTTCAATGAGTGAATGTTTAGAGATTCTGTCATTCCTGCAAAGGAATGTTTAATAAGTCTTACATGAAGATGTTTCTAAACAGCTACAAGGAAATTTTTTTAAATATGGTGTTATTACATTGAATAAACATTAAAGACATCCTGTCATGACTGTAGGCAAATGTCTGATGAGACTTGAGCAAGATATTAATAAACAATTACTTGCAAGCTGGGTTCATCACAGTATTCTTTCCTGGCTATGGAGATGATAGCCATTCTGTATGGCATAAAGTGATATGTTTGAAGAGCCTTTGATTTATATTCTTAAACAGCTAACAAGCAAGATGGTTTCTTCACAGTGTTCTTTCAGTGAATGAATGTTCTAGATATTGTCACATCTGTGGTGAAATATTTGATATATGATGTTCCTAAACAGCTACCTATAAACTGGATTCAGCATGTGTTCTTTCATTTTGTGAAAATGATAGTCGCTCTGTGTGGAATATACTTAAGTATTTGCAGTGTATTATGTGCAGATGTTCCTAAACAGTGAAAAGAAGATGGGTTTTGCATAATTTTCTTTCAGATAACAAATGTTATAGACATTGTCACATCTGTAGTCAAATGTTTGATATGATTTATGTGAAAATATCCCTAAACAGCTACCTGTTGGCTTGATTAAGCACAATGCTCTTTCATTGTAAGAAAGTGATAGCTGTTCCATGTGGCATATACTGAAATGTTTGAAATGTCATCTGTGAAGATGTTCCTTAAGAGCTACTTGCTAGGTGTTTTCAAGACAATGTTCTTTCAGTGAATGAATGTTGTAGATAGTCTATCACACCCGTAGTGAAATGCTGGATAAGTTTTATGAAGATGTCCCTAAGTAGCTACAAGCAAAATGGTTTCACAACAGTGTTCTTACAGACATTGAAGGTTATAGATATTCTGTCATGCCTGTAGTGAAATGTTTGATAAGACTTGCATGAACACTTACATGAAGATGCTTCTAAACAGCCACAAGCAAGCTTTTTCAACACAGTATTTCATTGAATGAATGTAATAATTATCACATTGTGGCTGCAGAGAAACGTTTGATAAGACACACACAAAATGTTCATAAATAGCATGTGCCAGCTGGTTGCATCACAATGTTGTTTAATTTAATGGAAGTGATCATCATTCTGTATAGCATATGATGTGTTTGAATAGCCTTATATAAAGATATTCCTAAAAACTTATGAGCAATCTGGTTTCACCAGAGTGTGTTCCTCAGTGAAGGAATCTTACAGAGATTCTGTCAGAGCAGTAGTGACATGTTTGGTGTTTTGTATGAAGAAACCCTAAATGGCTTCCTGCAAGATGAGTTCAACACAGTGTTATTTCATTTTAAGAAAATGATAGTCATTCTGTTTGGCATAAACTGAAATATTAGAAAAGCCTTATATCAAGAGGTTCCTAATTAGCTACCAGCAATCTGGCTTCACAATAGTGTTCTTTCATTGAATGGATGTAATAGATACTTTGTAGTGAAATGTATGATAAGTCTCTTATGAAAAGGTTCCTAAACAGCTGCCTGCAATCTGGCTTCAGCACATTATATCATTGTCTCAAAGTGATATTCATTCAGTATGTCTTATATGGAAACGCTTGAAATGGTGAACATGAAGAAGTTTCTAAATATGTACAAGCAAGATTGTTTCTCCACAGTTTTCTTTCAGTGACTGAATGTTATGTATAGTCTGTCACGACTATTGTAAAATGTTTGATGAGTCTTATGTAAAAACGTTCCTAGATAGCTATCTGTGAGCTCTATTTAGCACAGTGTTCTTTCATTGTAGGAAAATGATACCCATTCATTATGGCATATACTGAAATGTGAGAAATGTCTCCAATACAAATGTTCCTAATAATAGCTTCAAGATGCTTTCACCACAGAGTTCTTTCAGTGAAACAATATTGCAGATATTCTGTGACACTTGTAGTGAAGTGTTAGTTAAAACTTACTTGCAAGCTGGATTCAGCACAGTGTTTCTTTCATTGTTTGAAACTCATATTCAATCAGAACAGCAAATATTGAAATGGTTATAATGACTAATATGAAGAGGATCCTTAATGGCTGCAAGTAAGATGGTTTCACCACAGTTTTCTCTCAGTGAACAAATGCTATATATATTCTGTCCCGCATGCAATGAAATGTTTGTTAAGTCTTATATGAACATGTTCCTAAACAGCTACCCGCAAACTGGGCTTAGAACAGTGTTCTCACACTGTTAGTAATTGATAGGTCATCTGTAGGGCATATGCTGAAATGTTTGAAATGTCTTATGTGAATATGCCCCTAAACAGCTGTAAGCACATTTGTTTCACCAGAGTTCCTTTAGTGTCTGAATCTTATGGATATTTTTCAAGTCTGTAGTGTAATTTTTTAAGTATTTTATGAAGTTCTTCCTAAACAGATACTAGGAAACAAGGGTTCAGCTCATCCTTCTTTCCTTGAGTGAATATTAAAATCATTCTGTCATGACCATAGCGCAATATTTGTTAAGACTTATAAAAAGATATTTCTAAAAGACAACTTTCCAGCTGGGTTCTTAACATTGTTCTTTCATTTTATGGAAGTGATAACCATTCTGGATGGAATACACTGAAATGTTTGAAAAGACTTGTATGAAGATACTCCTAAATAGCTACAAGCAATCTGGTTACACCACAGTGTTCTTTCATTTAATAAACTTTATATATAGTCTCCTAAGGCTGTAGTGAAATGTTTTATATCATATATGAAAATGTTCCTACAGCTACCTGCAAGCTGGGATCAGCACACTGACTTTTCATTGTAATAAAGTGATAGTTACTTTGTATGGCATACACTGAAATGTCAGAAAAGACTTATATGAGTCTATTTCTAAAGAGATACAAGCAAGCTGGTTTCACAATAGTGATCTTTCATTGAATTAATGTAATAGATATTCTGTCGCACATGTTGTGAAATGTTCAATAAATCTTACATGAAAATGTTACTATAAGTCTACCTGAAAGCTGAGTTAAGTACAATGTTTTTTCATTTTAAGAAAGTATAGCTGTTCTCTATGGCTCATACTGAAATGCTAGAAAAGACTTACATGAAGATGTTCCTTAAAAGCTACAAGGAAGTTGGTTTCACCACAGCATTCTTTCAATGTGGGAATGTTATAGATATTCCATCATGCCCGTAGTGAAATGTTTGATAGGACTTATTTGAAGATTCCCCTAAACAGCTGCAAGCAAGGTGTTTTCACCACAGTGTTCATTCAGAAAATGAATGTTATACGTATTCTGTCATGCCTCAAGAGAACTATTTGATGTCTTATGTGAGAGTGTTCCTGAACAGCTACAAGCAAGCTTTTTCAACATAGTGTGGTTTCCTTGAATGAATGTTATGGATATCATGTTGCGGCTGTAGAGAAACGTTTGATAAGACATAAATGAAATGCTCATAAAGAGCCACTGGTTTCATCAGAACGTTCTTTCTGGATATGGGAGTGATAGCCATTCTGTAGGCATAATGAAGTGTTTGAAGAGCCTTATACGAAGACATTCCCAAGGCGCCAGAAGTAATCTGGCTTCACCACAGTGTTCTTTCAGTGAACGAGTGTTATAGCTAGTCTGTCATGCCTGTAGTGAAATGTTTAATAAGTCTTATATGAAGAGGTTTCAAACAGCCGCCAGCAAGCCGGGTTTAGCACAGTGTCCTTTAACTGTAAGTAAGTGAGAGCCATTCTGTATGGCATATACTTAAATGTTAGAGAGGTCTTATATGAAGATGTTCCTAAATAGAATCCAACAAGATGTGTTCAGGACAGAATAATTTCATCATAAGATAGTGACAGCCGTTTAGTATGGCATATACTGAAATGCTGAAAAGGACTGAAATGAAGATCTTCCTTAACAGTAAAACCAAGCCACTTTCACCATAGTGTTCTTTCATTGAATGGATGTAATAGATATTCTGTCATGCCTGTAGTTAAATGTTCAATAGGTCTTACATAAAAATACTCCTAATAATCTACCTGAAAGCTATTAAACACAACCTTCTTTCCTTGTAAGAAGGGTATGGCCATGCTGTATGCCACATACTGAAATGCTTGAAAAGCTTTATACGAAGATGTTCCTCAACAGTTACAAGAAAACTGCTTTCATCCCTGTGTTCGTTCAATGAGTGAATGTTTAGAGATTCTGTCATTCCTGCAAAGGAATGTTTAATAAGTCTTACATGAAGATGTTTCTAAACAGCTACAAGGAAATTTTTTTAAATATGGTGTTATTACATTGAATAAACATTAAAGACATCCTGTCATGACTGTAGGCAAATGTCTGATGAGACTTGAGCAAGATATTAATAAACAATTACTTGCAAGCTGGGTTCATCACAGTATTCTTTCCTGGCTATGGAGATGATAGCCATTCTGTATGGCATAAAGTGATATGTTTGAAGAGCCTTTGATTTATATTCTTAAACAGCTAACAAGCAAGATGGTTTCTTCACAGTGTTCTTTCAGTGAATGAATGTTCTAGATATTGTCACATCTGTGGTGAAATATTTGATATATGATGTTCCTAAACAGCTACCTATAAACTGGATTCAGCATGTGTTCTTTCATTTTGTGAAAATGATAGTCGCTCTGTGTGGAATATACTTAAGTATTTGCAGTGTATTATGTGCAGATGTTCCTAAACAGTGAAAAGAAGATGGGTTTTGCATAATTTTCTTTCAGATAACAAATGTTATAGACATTGTCACATCTGTAGTCAAATGTTTGATATGATTTATGTGAAAATATCCCTAAACAGCTACCTGTTGGCTTGATTAAGCACAATGCTCTTTCATTGTAAGAAAGTGATAGCTGTTCCATGTGGCATATACTGAAATGTTTGAAATGTCATCTGTGAAGATGTTCCTTAAGAGCTACTTGCTAGGTGTTTTCAAGACAATGTTCTTTCAGTGAATGAATGTTGTAGATAGTCTATCACACCCGTAGTGAAATGCTGGATAAGTTTTATGAAGATGTCCCTAAGTAGCTACAAGCAAAATGGTTTCACAACAGTGTTCTTACAGACATTGAAGGTTATAGATATTCTGTCATGCCTGTAGTGAAATGTTTGATAAGACTTGCATGAACACTTACATGAAGATGCTTCTAAACAGCCACAAGCAAGCTTTTTCAACACAGTATTTCATTGAATGAATGTAATAATTATCACATTGTGGCTGCAGAGAAACGTTTGATAAGACACACACAAAATGTTCATAAATAGCATGTGCCAGCTGGTTGCATCACAATGTTGTTTAATTTAATGGAAGTGATCATCATTCTGTATAGCATATGATGTGTTTGAATAGCCTTATATAAAGATATTCCTAAAAACTTATGAGCAATCTGGTTTCACCAGAGTGTGTTCCTCAGTGAAGGAATCTTACAGAGATTCTGTCAGAGCAGTAGTGACATGTTTGGTGTTTTGTATGAAGAAACCCTAAATGGCTTCCTGCAAGATGAGTTCAACACAGTATTATTTCATTTTAAGAAAATGATAGTCATTCTGTTTGGCATAAACTGAAATATTAGAAAAGCCTTATATCAAGAGGTTCCTAATTAGCTACCAGCAATCTGGCTTCACAATAGTGTTCTTTCATTGAATGGATGTAATAGATACTTTGTAGTGAAATGTATGATAAGTCTCTTATGAAAAGGTTCCTAAACAGCTGCCTGCAATCTGGCTTCAGCACATTATATCATTGTCTCAAAGTGATATTCATTCAGTATGTCTTATATGGAAACGCTTGAAATGGTGAACATGAAGAAGTTTCTAAATATGTACAAGCAAGATTGTTTCTCCACAGTTTTCTTTCAGTGACTGAATGTTATGTATAGTCTGTCACGACTATTGTAAAATGTTTGATGAGTCTTATGTAAAAACGTTCCTAGATAGCTATCTGTGAGCTCTATTTAGCACAGTGTTCTTTCATTGTAGGAAAATGATACCCATTCATTATGGCATATACTGAAATGTGAGAAATGTCTCCAATACAAATGTTCCTAATAATAGCTTCAAGATGCTTTCACCACAGAGTTCTTTCAGTGAAACAATATTGCAGATATTCTGTGACACTTGTAGTGAAGTGTTAGTTAAAACTTACTTGCAAGCTGGATTCAGCACAGTGTTTCTTTCATTGTTTGAAACTCATATTCAATCAGAACAGCAAATATTGAAATGGTTATAATGACTAATATGAAGAGGATCCTTAATGGCTGCAAGTAAGATGGTTTCACCACAGTTTTCTCTCAGTGAACAAATGCTATATATATTCTGTCCCGCATGCAATGAAATGTTTGTTAAGTCTTATATGAACATGTTCCTAAACAGCTACCCGCAAACTGGGCTTAGAACAGTGTTCTCACACTGTTAGTAATTGATAGGTCATCTGTAGGGCATATGCTGAAATGTTTGAAATGTCTTATGTGAATATGCCCCTAAACAGCTGTAAGCACATTTGTTTCACCAGAGTTCCTTTAGTGTCTGAATCTTATGGATATTTTTCAAGTCTGTAGTGTAATTTTTTAAGTATTTTATGAAGTTCTTCCTAAACAGATACTAGGAAACAAGGGTTCAGCTCATCCTTCTTTCCTTGAGTGAATATTAAAATCATTCTGTCATGACCATAGCGCAATATTTGTTAAGACTTATAAAAAGATATTTCTAAAAGACAACTTTCCAGCTGGGTTCTTAACATTGTTCTTTCATTTTATGGAAGTGATAACCATTCTGGATGGAATACACTGAAATGTTTGAAAAGACTTGTATGAAGATACTCCTAAATAGCTACAAGCAATCTGGTTACACCACAGTGTTCTTTCATTTAATAAACTTTATATATAGTCTCCTAAGGCTGTAGTGAAATGTTTTATATCATATATGAAAATGTTCCTACAGCTACCTGCAAGCTGGGATCAGCACACTGACTTTTCATTGTAATAAAGTGATAGTTACTTTGTATGGCATACACTGAAATGTCAGAAAAGACTTATATGAGTCTATTTCTAAAGAGATACAAGCAAGCTGGTTTCACAATAGTGATCTTTCATTGAATTAATGTAATAGATATTCTGTCGCACATGTTGTGAAATGTTCAATAAATCTTACATGAAAATGTTACTATAAGTCTACCTGAAAGCTGAGTTAAGTACAATGTTTTTTCATTTTAAGAAAGTATAGCTGTTCTCTATGGCTCATACTGAAATGCTAGAAAAGACTTACATGAAGATGTTCCTTAAAAGCTACAAGGAAGTTGGTTTCACCACAGCATTCTTTCAATGTGGGAATGTTATAGATATTCCATCATGCCCGTAGTGAAATGTTTGATAGGACTTATTTGAAGATTCCCCTAAACAGCTGCAAGCAAGGTGTTTTCACCACAGTGTTCATTCAGAAAATGAATGTTATACGTATTCTGTCATGCCTCAAGAGAACTATTTGATGTCTTATGTGAGAGTGTTCCTGAACAGCTACAAGCAAGCTTTTTCAACATAGTGTGGTTTCCTTGAATGAATGTTATGGATATCATGTTGCGGCTGTAGAGAAACGTTTGATAAGACATAAATGAAATGCTCATAAAGAGCCACTGGTTTCATCAGAACGTTCTTTCTGGATATGGGAGTGATAGCCATTCTGTAGGCATAATGAAGTGTTTGAAGAGCCTTATACGAAGACATTCCCAAGGCGCCAGAAGTAATCTGGCTTCACCACAGTGTTCTTTCAGTGAACGAGTGTTATAGCTAGTCTGTCATGCCTGTAGTGAAATGTTTAATAAGTCTTATATGAAGAGGTTTCAAACAGCCGCCAGCAAGCCGGGTTTAGCACAGTGTCCTTTAACTGTAAGTAAGTGAGAGCCATTCTGTATGGCATATACTTAAATGTTAGAGAGGTCTTATATGAAGATGTTCCTAAATAGAATCCAACAAGATGTGTTCAGGACAGAATAATTTCATCATAAGATAGTGACAGCCGTTTAGTATGGCATATACTGAAATGCTGAAAAGGACTGAAATGAAGATCTTCCTTAACAGTAAAACCAAGCCACTTTCACCATAGTGTTCTTTCATTGAATGGATGTAATAGATATTCTGTCATGCCTGTAGTTAAATGTTCAATAGGTCTTACATAAAAATACTCCTAATAATCTACCTGAAAGCTATTAAACACAACCTTCTTTCCTTGTAAGAAGGGTATGGCCATGCTGTATGCCACATACTGAAATGCTTGAAAAGCTTTATACGAAGATGTTCCTCAACAGTTACAAGAAAACTGCTTTCATCCCTGTGTTCGTTCAATGAGTGAATGTTTAGAGATTCTGTCATTCCTGCAAAGGAATGTTTAATAAGTCTTACATGAAGATGTTTCTAAACAGCTACAAGGAAATTTTTTTAAATATGGTGTTATTACATTGAATAAACATTAAAGACATCCTGTCATGACTGTAGGCAAATGTCTGATGAGACTTGAGCAAGATATTAATAAACAATTACTTGCAAGCTGGGTTCATCACAGTATTCTTTCCTGGCTATGGAGATGATAGCCATTCTGTATGGCATAAAGTGATATGTTTGAAGAGCCTTTGATTTATATTCTTAAACAGCTAACAAGCAAGATGGTTTCTTCACAGTGTTCTTTCAGTGAATGAATGTTCTAGATATTGTCACATCTGTGGTGAAATATTTGATATATGATGTTCCTAAACAGCTACCTATAAACTGGATTCAGCATGTGTTCTTTCATTTTGTGAAAATGATAGTCGCTCTGTGTGGAATATACTTAAGTATTTGAAGTGTATTATGTGCAGATGTTCCTAAACAGTGAAAAGAAGATGGGTTTTGCATAATTTTCTTTCAGATAACAAATGTTATAGACATTGTCACATCTGTAGTCAAATGTTTGATATGATTTATGTGAAAATATCCCTAAACAGCTACCTGTTGGCTTGATTAAGCACAATGCTCTTTCATTGTAAGAAAGTGATAGCTGTTCCATGTGGCATATACTGAAATGTTTGAAATGTCATCTGTGAAGATGTTCCTTAAGAGCTACTTGCTAGGTGTTTTCAAGACAATGTTCTTTCAGTGAATGAATGTTGTAGATAGTCTATCACACCCGTAGTGAAATGCTGGATAAGTTTTATGAAGATGTCCCTAAGTAGCTACAAGCAAAATGGTTTCACAACAGTGTTCTTACAGACATTGAAGGTTATAGATATTCTGTCATGCCTGTAGTGAAATGTTTGATAAGACTTGCATGAACACTTACATGAAGATGTTTCTAAACAGCCACAAGCAAGCTTTTTCAACACAGTATTTCATTGAATGAATGTAATAATTATCACATTGTGGCTGCAGAGAAACGTTTGATAAGACACACACAAAATGTTCATAAATAGCATGTGCCAGCTGGTTGCATCACAATGTTGTTTAATTTAATGGAAGTGATCATCATTCTGTATAGCATATGATGTGTTTGAATAGCCTTATATAAAGATATTCCTAAAAACTTATGAGCAATCTGGTTTCACCAGAGTGTGTTCCTCAGTGAAGGAATCTTACAGAGATTCTGTCAGAGCAGTAGTGACATGTTTGGTGTTTTGTATGAAGAAACCCTAAATGGCTTCCTGCAAGATGAGTTCAACACAGTGTTATTTCATTTTAAGAAAATGATAGTCATTCTGTTTGGCATAAACTGAAATATTAGAAAAGCCTTATATCAAGAGGTTCCTAATTAGCTACCAGCAATCTGGCTTCACAATAGTGTTCTTTCATTGAATGGATGTAATAGATACTTTGTAGTGAAATGTATGATAAGTCTCTTATGAAAAGGTTCCTAAACAGCTGCCTGCAATCTGGCTTCAGCACATTATATCATTGTCTCAAAGTGATATTCATTCAGTATGTCTTATATGGAAACGCTTGAAATGGTGAACATGAAGAAGTTTCTAAATATGTACAAGCAAGATTGTTTCTCCACAGTTTTCTTTCAGTGACTGAATGTTATGTATAGTCTGTCACGACTATTGTAAAATGTTTGATGAGTCTTATGTAAAAACGTTCCTAGATAGCTATCTGTGAGCTCTATTTAGCACAGTGTTCTTTCATTGTAGGAAAATGATACCCATTCATTATGGCATATACTGAAATGTGAGAAATGTCTCCAATACAAATGTTCCTAATAATAGCTTCAAGATGCTTTCACCACAGAGTTCTTTCAGTGAAACAATATTGCAGATATTCTGTGACACTTGTAGTGAAGTGTTAGTTAAAACTTACTTGCAAGCTGGATTCAGCACAGTGTTTCTTTCATTGTTTGAAACTCATATTCAATCAGAACAGCAAATATTGAAATGGTTATAATGACTAATATGAAGAGGATCCTTAATGGCTGCAAGTAAGATGGTTTCACCACAGTTTTCTCTCAGTGAACAAATGCTATATATATTCTGTCCCGCATGCAATGAAATGTTTGTTAAGTCTTATATGAACATGTTCCTAAACAGCTACCCGCAAACTGGGCTTAGAACAGTGTTCTCACACTGTTAGTAATTGATAGGTCATCTGTAGGGCATATGCTGAAATGTTTGAAATGTCTTATGTGAATATGCCCCTAAACAGCTGTAAGCACATTTGTTTCACCAGAGTTCCTTTAGTGTCTGAATCTTATGGATATTTTTCAAGTCTGTAGTGTAATTTTTTAAGTATTTTATGAAGTTCTTCCTAAACAGATACTAGGAAACAAGGGTTCAGCTCATCCTTCTTTCCTTGAGTGAATATTAAAATCATTCTGTCATGACCATAGCGCAATATTTGTTAAGACTTATAAAAAGATATTTCTAAAAGACAACTTTCCAGCTGGGTTCTTAACATTGTTCTTTCATTTTATGGAAGTGATAACCATTCTGGATGGAATACACTGAAATGTTTGAAAAGACTTGTATGAAGATACTCCTAAATAGCTACAAGCAATCTGGTTACACCACAGTGTTCTTTCATTTAATAAACTTTATATATAGTCTCCTAAGGCTGTAGTGAAATGTTTTATATCATATATGAAAATGTTCCTACAGCTACCTGCAAGCTGGGATCAGCACACTGACTTTTCATTGTAATAAAGTGATAGTTACTTTGTATGGCATACACTGAAATGTCAGAAAAGACTTATATGAGTCTATTTCTAAAGAGATACAAGCAAGCTGGTTTCACAATAGTGATCTTTCATTGAATTAATGTAATAGATATTCTGTCGCACATGTTGTGAAATGTTCAATAAATCTTACATGAAAATGTTACTATAAGTCTACCTGAAAGCTGAGTTAAGTACAATGTTTTTTCATTTTAAGAAAGTATAGCTGTTCTCTATGGCTCATACTGAAATGCTAGAAAAGACTTACATGAAGATGTTCCTTAAAAGCTACAAGGAAGTTGGTTTCACCACAGCATTCTTTCAATGAGGGAATGTTATAGATATTCCATCATGCCCGTAGTGAAATGTTTGATAGGACTTATTTGAAGATTCCCCTAAACAGCTGCAAGCAAGGTGTTTTCACCACAGTGTTCATTCAGAAAATGAATGTTATACGTATTCTGTCATGCCTCAAGAGAACTATTTGATGTCTTATGTGAGAGTGTTCCTGAACAGCTACAAGCAAGCTTTTTCAACATAGTGTGGTTTCCTTGAATGAATGTTATGGATATCATGTTGCGGCTGTAGAGAAACGTTTGATAAGACATAAATGAAATGCTCATAAAGAGCCACTGGTTTCATCAGAACGTTCTTTCTGGATATGGGAGTGATAGCCATTCTGTAGGCATAATGAAGTGTTTGAAGAGCCTTATACGAAGACATTCCCAAGGCGCCAGAAGTAATCTGGCTTCACCACAGTGTTCTTTCAGTGAACGAGTGTTATAGCTAGTCTGTCATGCCTGTAGTGAAATGTTTAATAAGTCTTATATGAAGAGGTTTCAAACAGCCGCCAGCAAGCCGGGTTTAGCACAGTGTCCTTTAACTGTAAGTAAGTGAGAGCCATTCTGTATGGCATATACTTAAATGTTAGAGAGGTCTTATATGAAGATGTTCCTAAATAGAATCCAACAAGATGTGTTCAGGACAGAATAATTTCATCATAAGATAGTGACAGCCGTTTAGTATGGCATATACTGAAATGCTGAAAAGGACTGAAATGAAGATCTTCCTTAACAGTAAAACCAAGCCACTTTCACCATAGTGTTCTTTCATTGAATGGATGTAATAGATATTCTGTCATGCCTGTAGTTAAATGTTCAATAGGTCTTACATAAAAATACTCCTAATAATCTACCTGAAAGCTATTAAACACAACCTTCTTTCCTTGTAAGAAGGGTATGGCCATGCTGTATGCCACATACTGAAATGCTTGAAAAGCTTTATACGAAGATGTTCCTCAACAGTTACAAGAAAACTGCTTTCATCCCTGTGTTCGTTCAATGAGTGAATGTTTAGAGATTCTGTCATTCCTGCAAAGGAATGTTTAATAAGTCTTACATGAAGATGTTTCTAAACAGCTACAAGGAAATTTTTTTAAATATGGTGTTATTACATTGAATAAACATTAAAGACATCCTGTCATGACTGTAGGCAAATGTCTGATGAGACTTGAGCAAGATATTAATAAACAATTACTTGCAAGCTGGGTTCATCACAGTATTCTTTCCTGGCTATGGAGATGATAGCCATTCTGTATGGCATAAAGTGATATGTTTGAAGAGCCTTTGATTTATATTCTTAAACAGCTAACAAGCAAGATGGTTTCTTCACAGTGTTCTTTCAGTGAATGAATGTTCTAGATATTGTCACATCTGTGGTGAAATATTTGATATATGATGTTCCTAAACAGCTACCTATAAACTGGATTCAGCATGTGTTCTTTCATTTTGTGAAAATGATAGTCGCTCTGTGTGGAATATACTTAAGTATTTGCAGTGTATTATGTGCAGATGTTCCTAAACAGTGAAAAGAAGATGGTTTTTGCATAATTTTCTTTCAGATAACAAATGTTATAGACATTGTCACATCTGTAGTCAAATGTTTGATATGATTTATGTGAAAATATCCCTAAACAGCTACCTGTTGGCTTGATTAAGCACAATGCTCTTTCATTGTAAGAAAGTGATAGCTGTTCCATGTGGCATATACTGAAATGTTTGAAATGTCATCTGTGAAGATGTTCCTTAAGAGCTACTTGCTAGGTGTTTTCAAGACAATGTTCTTTCAGTGAATGAATGTTGTAGATAGTCTATCACACCCGTAGTGAAATGCTGGATAAGTTTTATGAAGATGTCCCTAAGTAGCTACAAGCAAAATGGTTTCACAACAGTGTTCTTACAGACATTGAAGGTTATAGATATTCTGTCATGCCTGTAGTGAAATGTTTGATAAGACTTGCATGAACACTTACATGAAGATGTTTCTAAACAGCCACAAGCAAGCTTTTTCAACACAGTATTTCATTGAATGAATGTAATAATTATCACATTGTGGCTGCAGAGAAACGTTTGATAAGACACACACAAAATGTTCATAAATAGCATGTGCCAGCTGGTTGCATCACAATGTTGTTTAATTTAATGGAAGTGATCATCATTCTGTATAGCATATGATGTGTTTGAATAGCCTTATATAAAGATATTCCTAAAAACTTATGAGCAATCTGGTTTCACCAGAGTGTGTTCCTCAGTGAAGGAATCTTACAGAGATTCTGTCAGAGCAGTAGTGACATGTTTGGTGTTTTGTATGAAGAAACCCTAAATGGCTTCCTGCAAGATGAGTTCAACACAGTGTTATTTCATTTTAAGAAAATGATAGTCATTCTGTTTGGCATAAACTGAAATATTAGAAAAGCCTTATATCAAGAGGTTCCTAATTAGCTACCAGCAATCTGGCTTCACAATAGTGTTCTTTCATTGAATGGATGTAATAGATACTTTGTAGTGAAATGTATGATAAGTCTCTTATGAAAAGGTTCCTAAACAGCTGCCTGCAATCTGGCTTCAGCACATTATATCATTGTCTCAAAGTGATATTCATTCAGTATGTCTTATATGGAAACGCTTGAAATGGTGAACATGAAGAAGTTTCTAAATATGTACAAGCAAGATTGTTTCTCCACAGTTTTCTTTCAGTGACTGAATGTTATGTATAGTCTGTCACGACTATTGTAAAATGTTTGATGAGTCTTATGTAAAAACGTTCCTAGATAGCTATCTGTGAGCTCTATTTAGCACAGTGTTCTTTCATTGTAGGAAAATGATACCCATTCATTATGGCATATACTGAAATGTGAGAAATGTCTCCAATACAAATGTTCCTAATAATAGCTTCAAGATGCTTTCACCACAGAGTTCTTTCAGTGAAACAATATTGCAGATATTCTGTGACACTTGTAGTGAAGTGTTAGTTAAAACTTACTTGCAAGCTGGATTCAGCACAGTGTTTCTTTCATTGTTTGAAACTCATATTCAATCAGAACAGCAAATATTGAAATGGTTATAATGACTAATATGAAGAGGATCCTTAATGGCTGCAAGTAAGATGGTTTCACCACAGTTTTCTCTCAGTGAACAAATGCTATATATATTCTGTCCCGCATGCAATGAAATGTTTGTTAAGTCTTATATGAACATGTTCCTAAACAGCTACCCGCAAACTGGGCTTAGAACAGTGTTCTCACACTGTTAGTAATTGATAGGTCATCTGTAGGGCATATGCTGAAATGTTTGAAATGTCTTATGTGAATATGCCCCTAAACAGCTGTAAGCACATTTGTTTCACCAGAGTTCCTTTAGTGTCTGAATCTTATGGATATTTTTCAAGTCTGTAGTGTAATTTTTTAAGTATTTTATGAAGTTCTTCCTAAACAGATACTAGGAAACAAGGGTTCAGCTCATCCTTCTTTCCTTGAGTGAATATTAAAATCATTCTGTCATGACCATAGCGCAATATTTGTTAAGACTTATAAAAAGATATTTCTAAAAGACAACTTTCCAGCTGGGTTCTTAACATTGTTCTTTCATTTTATGGAAGTGATAACCATTCTGGATGGAATACACTGAAATGTTTGAAAAGACTTGTATGAAGATACTCCTAAATAGCTACAAGCAATCTGGTTACACCACAGTGTTCTTTCATTTAATAAACTTTATATATAGTCTCCTAAGGCTGTAGTGAAATGTTTTATATCATATATGAAAATGTTCCTACAGCTACCTGCAAGCTGGGATCAGCACACTGACTTTTCATTGTAATAAAGTGATAGTTACTTTGTATGGCATACACTGAAATGTCAGAAAAGACTTATATGAGTCTATTTCTAAAGAGATACAAGCAAGCTGGTTTCACAATAGTGATCTTTCATTGAATTAATGTAATAGATATTCTGTCGCACATGTTGTGAAATGTTCAATAAATCTTACATGAAAATGTTACTATAAGTCTACCTGAAAGCTGAGTTAAGTACAATGTTTTTTCATTTTAAGAAAGTATAGCTGTTCTCTATGGCTCATACTGAAATGCTAGAAAAGACTTACATGAAGATGTTCCTTAAAAGCTACAAGGAAGTTGGTTTCACCACAGCATTCTTTCAATGAGGGAATGTTATAGATATTCCATCATGCCCGTAGTGAAATGTTTGATAGGACTTATTTGAAGATTCCCCTAAACAGCTGCAAGCAAGGTGTTTTCACCACAGTGTTCATTCAGAAAATGAATGTTATACGTATTCTGTCATGCCTCAAGAGAACTATTTGATGTCTTATGTGAGAGTGTTCCTGAACAGCTACAAGCAAGCTTTTTCAACATAGTGTGGTTTCCTTGAATGAATGTTACGGATATCATGTTGCGGCTGTAGAGAAACGTTTGATAAGACATAAATGAAATGCTCATAAAGAGCCACTGGTTTCATCAGAACGTTCTTTCTGGATATGGGAGTGATAGCCATTCTGTAGGCATAATGAAGTGTTTGAAGAGCCTTATACGAAGACATTCCCAAGGCGCCAGAAGTAATCTGGCTTCACCACAGTGTTCTTTCAGTGAACGAGTGTTATAGCTAGTCTGTCATGCCTGTAGTGAAATGTTTAATAAGTCTTATATGAAGAGGTTTCAAACAGCCGCCAGCAAGCCGGGTTTAGCACAGTGTCCTTTAACTGTAAGTAAGTGAGAGCCATTCTGTATGGCATATACTTAAATGTTAGAGAGGTCTTATATGAAGATGTTCCTAAATAGAATCCAACAAGATGTGTTCAGGACAGAATAATTTCATCATAAGATAGTGACAGCCGTTTAGTATGGCATATACTGAAATGCTGAAAAGGACTGAAATGAAGATCTTCCTTAACAGTAAAACCAAGCCACTTTCACCATAGTGTTCTTTCATTGAATGGATGTAATAGATATTCTGTCATGCCTGTAGTTAAATGTTCAATAGGTCTTACATAAAAATACTCCTAATAATCTACCTGAAAGCTATTAAACACAACCTTCTTTCCTTGTAAGAAGGGTATGGCCATGCTGTATGCCACATACTGAAATGCTTGAAAAGCTTTATACGAAGATGTTCCTCAACAGTTACAAGAAAACTGCTTTCATCCCTGTGTTCGTTCAATGAGTGAATGTTTAGAGATTCTGTCATTCCTGCAAAGGAATGTTTAATAAGTCTTACATGAAGATGTTTCTAAACAGCTACAAGGAAATTTTTTTAAATATGGTGTTATTACATTGAATAAACATTAAAGACATCCTGTCATGACTGTAGGCAAATGTCTGATGAGACTTGAGCAAGATATTAATAAACAATTACTTGCAAGCTGGGTTCATCACAGTATTCTTTCCTGGCTATGGAGATGATAGCCATTCTGTATGGCATAAAGTGATATGTTTGAAGAGCCTTTGATTTATATTCTTAAACAGCTAACAAGCAAGATGGTTTCTTCACAGTGTTCTTTCAGTGAATGAATGTTCTAGATATTGTCACATCTGTGGTGAAATATTTGATATATGATGTTCCTAAACAGCTACCTATAAACTGGATTCAGCATGTGTTCTTTCATTTTGTGAAAATGATAGTCGCTCTGTGTGGAATATACTTAAGTATTTGCAGTGTATTATGTGCAGATGTTCCTAAACAGTGAAAAGAAGATGGTTTTTGCATAATTTTCTTTCAGATAACAAATGTTATAGACATTGTCACATCTGTAGTCAAATGTTTGATATGATTTATGTGAAAATATCCCTAAACAGCTACCTGTTGGCTTGATTAAGCACAATGCTCTTTCATTGTAAGAAAGTGATAGCTGTTCCATGTGGCATATACTGAAATGTTTGAAATGTCATCTGTGAAGATGTTCCTTAAGAGCTACTTGCTAGGTGTTTTCAAGACAATGTTCTTTCAGTGAATGAATGTTGTAGATAGTCTATCACACCCGTAGTGAAATGCTGGATAAGTTTTATGAAGATGTCCCTAAGTAGCTACAAGCAAAATGGTTTCACAACAGTGTTCTTACAGACATTGAAGGTTATAGATATTCTGTCATGCCTGTAGTGAAATGTTTGATAAGACTTGCATGAACACTTACATGAAGATGTTTCTAAACAGCCACAAGCAAGCTTTTTCAACACAGTATTTCATTGAATGAATGTAATAATTATCACATTGTGGCTGCAGAGAAACGTTTGATAAGACACACACAAAATGTTCATAAATAGCATGTGCCAGCTGGTTGCATCACAATGTTGTTTAATTTAATGGAAGTGATCATCATTCTGTATAGCATATGATGTGTTTGAATAGCCTTATATAAAGATATTCCTAAAAACTTATGAGCAATCTGGTTTCACCAGAGTGTGTTCCTCAGTGAAGGAATCTTACAGAGATTCTGTCAGAGCAGTAGTGACATGTTTGGTGTTTTGTATGAAGAAACCCTAAATGGCTTCCTGCAAGATGAGTTCAACACAGTGTTATTTCATTTTAAGAAAATGATAGTCATTCTCTTTGGCATAAACTGAAATATTAGAAAAGCCTTATATCAAGAGGTTCCTAATTAGCTACCAGCAATCTGGCTTCACAATAGTGTTCTTTCATTGAATGGATGTAATAGATACTTTGTAGTGAAATGTATGATAAGTCTCTTATGAAAAGGTTCCTAAACAGCTGCCTGCAATCTGGCTTCAGCACATTATATCATTGTCTCAAAGTGATATTCATTCAGTATGTCTTATATGGAAACGCTTGAAATGGTGAACATGAAGAAGTTTCTAAATATGTACAAGCAAGATTGTTTCTCCACAGTTTTCTTTCAGTGACTGAATGTTATGTATAGTCTGTCACGACTATTGTAAAATGTTTGATGAGTCTTATGTAAAAACGTTCCTAGATAGCTATCTGTGAGCTCTATTTAGCACAGTGTTCTTTCATTGTAGGAAAATGATACCCATTCATTATGGCATATACTGAAATGTGAGAAATGTCTCCAATACAAATGTTCCTAATAATAGCTTCAAGATGCTTTCACCACAGAGTTCTTTCAGTGAAACAATATTGCAGATATTCTGTGACACTTGTAGTGAAGTGTTAGTTAAAACTTACTTGCAAGCTGGATTCAGCACAGTGTTTCTTTCATTGTTTGAAACTCATATTCAATCAGAACAGCAAATATTGAAATGGTTATAATGACTAATATGAAGAGGATCCTTAATGGCTGCAAGTAAGATGGTTTCACCACAGTTTTCTCTCAGTGAACAAATGCTATATATATTCTGTCCCGCATGCAATGAAATGTTTGTTAAGTCTTATATGAACATGTTCCTAAACAGCTACCCGCAAACTGGGCTTAGAACAGTGTTCTCACACTGTTAGTAATTGATAGGTCATCTGTAGGGCATATGCTGAAATGTTTGAAATGTCTTATGTGAATATGCCCCTAAACAGCTGTAAGCACATTTGTTTCACCAGAGTTCCTTTAGTGTCTGAATCTTATGGATATTTTTCAAGTCTGTAGTGTAATTTTTTAAGTATTTTATGAAGTTCTTCCTAAACAGATACTAGGAAACAAGGGTTCAGCTCATCCTTCTTTCCTTGAGTGAATATTAAAATCATTCTGTCATGACCATAGCGCAATATTTGTTAAGACTTATAAAAAGATATTTCTAAAAGACAACTTTCCAGCTGGGTTCTTAACATTGTTCTTTCATTTTATGGAAGTGATAACCATTCTGGATGGAATACACTGAAATGTTTGAAAAGACTTGTATGAAGATACTCCTAAATAGCTACAAGCAATCTGGTTACACCACAGTGTTCTTTCATTTAATAAACTTTATATATAGTCTCCTAAGGCTGTAGTGAAATGTTTTATATCATATATGAAAATGTTCCTACAGCTACCTGCAAGCTGGGATCAGCACACTGACTTTTCATTGTAATAAAGTGATAGTTACTTTGTATGGCATACACTGAAATGTCAGAAAAGACTTATATGAGTCTATTTCTAAAGAGATACAAGCAAGCTGGTTTCACAATAGTGATCTTTCATTGAATTAATGTAATAGATATTCTGTCGCACATGTTGTGAAATGTTCAATAAATCTTACATGAAAATGTTACTATAAGTCTACCTGAAAGCTGAGTTAAGTACAATGTTTTTTCATTTTAAGAAAGTATAGCTGTTCTCTATGGCTCATACTGAAATGCTAGAAAAGACTTACATGAAGATGTTCCTTAAAAGCTACAAGGAAGTTGGTTTCACCACAGCATTCTTTCAATGAGGGAATGTTATAGATATTCCATCATGCCCGTAGTGAAATGTTTGATAGGACTTATTTGAAGATTCCCCTAAACAGCTGCAAGCAAGGTGTTTTCACCACAGTGTTCATTCAGAAAATGAATGTTATACGTATTCTGTCATGCCTCAAGAGAACTATTTGATGTCTTATGTGAGAGTGTTCCTGAACAGCTACAAGCAAGCTTTTTCAACATAGTGTGGTTTCCTTGAATGAATGTTATGGATATCATGTTGCGGCTGTAGAGAAACGTTTGATAAGACATAAATGAAATGCTCATAAAGAGCCACTGGTTTCATCAGAACGTTCTTTCTGGATATGGGAGTGATAGCCATTCTGTAGGCATAATGAAGTGTTTGAAGAGCCTTATACGAAGACATTCCCAAGGCGCCAGAAGTAATCTGGCTTCACCACAGTGTTCTTTCAGTGAACGAGTGTTATAGCTAGTCTGTCATGCCTGTAGTGAAATGTTTAATAAGTCTTATATGAAGAGGTTTCAAACAGCCGCCAGCAAGCCGGGTTTAGCACAGTGTCCTTTAACTGTAAGTAAGTGAGAGCCATTCTGTATGGCATATACTTAAATGTTAGAGAGGTCTTATATGAAGATGTTCCTAAATAGAATCCAACAAGATGTGTTCAGGACAGAATAATTTCATCATAAGATAGTGACAGCCGTTTAGTATGGCATATACTGAAATGCTGAAAAGGACTGAAATGAAGATCTTCCTTAACAGTAAAACCAAGCCACTTTCACCATAGTGTTCTTTCATTGAATGGATGTAATAGATATTCTGTCATGCCTGTAGTTAAATGTTCAATAGGTCTTACATAAAAATACTCCTAATAATCTACCTGAAAGCTATTAAACACAACCTTCTTTCCTTGTAAGAAGGGTATGGCCATGCTGTATGCCACATACTGAAATGCTTGAAAAGCTTTATACGAAGATGTTCCTCAACAGTTACAAGAAAACTGCTTTCATCCCTGTGTTCGTTCAATGAGTGAATGTTTAGAGATTCTGTCATTCCTGCAAAGGAATGTTTAATAAGTCTTACATGAAGATGTTTCTAAACAGCTACAAGGAAATTTTTTTAAATATAGTGTTATTACATTGAATAAACATTAAAGACATCCTGTCATGACTGTAGGCAAATGTCTGATGAGACTTGAGCAAGATATTAATAAACAATTACTTGCAAGCTGGGTTCATCACAGTATTCTTTCCTGGCTATGGAGATGATAGCCATTCTGTATGGCATAAAGTGATATGTTTGAAGAGCCTTTGATTTATATTCTTAAACAGCTAACAAGCAAGATGGTTTCTTCACAGTGTTCTTTCAGTGAATGAATGTTCTAGATATTGTCACATCTGTGGTGAAATATTTGATATATGATGTTCCTAAACAGCTACCTATAAACTGGATTCAGCATGTGTTCTTTCATTTTGTGAAAATGATAGTCGCTCTGTGTGGAATATACTTAAGTATTTGCAGTGTATTATGTGCAGATGTTCCTAAACAGTGAAAAGAAGATGGTTTTTGCATAATTTTCTTTCAGATAACAAATGTTATAGACATTGTCACATCTGTAGTCAAATGTTTGATATGATTTATGTGAAAATATCCCTAAACAGCTACCTGTTGGCTTGATTAAGCACAATGCTCTTTCATTGTAAGAAAGTGATAGCTGTTCCATGTGGCATATACTGAAATGTTTGAAATGTCATCTGTGAAGATGTTCCTTAAGAGCTACTTGCTAGGTGTTTTCAAGACAATGTTCTTTCAGTGAATGAATGTTGTAGATAGTCTATCACACCCGTAGTGAAATGCTGGATAAGTTTTATGAAGATGTCCCTAAGTAGCTACAAGCAAAATGGTTTCACAACAGTGTTCTTACAGACATTGAAGGTTATAGATATTCTGTCATGCCTGTAGTGAAATGTTTGATAAGACTTGCATGAACACTTACATGAAGATGTTTCTAAACAGCCACAAGCAAGCTTTTTCAACACAGTATTTCATTGAATGAATGTAATAATTATCACATTGTGGCTGCAGAGAAACGTTTGATAAGACACACACAAAATGTTCATAAATAGCATGTGCCAGCTGGTTGCATCACAATGTTGTTTAATTTAATGGAAGTGATCATCATTCTGTATAGCATATGATGTGTTTGAATAGCCTTATATAAAGATATTCCTAAAAACTTATGAGCAATCTGGTTTCACCAGAGTGTGTTCCTCAGTGAAGGAATCTTACAGAGATTCTGTCAGAGCAGTAGTGACATGTTTGGTGTTTTGTATGAAGAAACCCTAAATGGCTTCCTGCAAGATGAGTTCAACACAGTGTTATTTCATTTTAAGAAAATGATAGTCATTCTCTTTGGCATAAACTGAAATATTAGAAAAGCCTTATATCAAGAGGTTCCTAATTAGCTACCAGCAATCTGGCTTCACAATAGTGTTCTTTCATTGAATGGATGTAATAGATACTTTGTAGTGAAATGTATGATAAGTCTCTTATGAAAAGGTTCCTAAACAGCTGCCTGCAATCTGGCTTCAGCACATTATATCATTGTCTCAAAGTGATATTCATTCAGTATGTCTTATATGGAAACGCTTGAAATGGTGAACATGAAGAAGTTTCTAAATATGTACAAGCAAGATTGTTTCTCCACAGTTTTCTTTCAGTGACTGAATGTTATGTATAGTCTGTCACGACTATTGTAAAATGTTTGATGAGTCTTATGTAAAAACGTTCCTAGATAGCTATCTGTGAGCTCTATTTAGCACAGTGTTCTTTCATTGTAGGAAAATGATACCCATTCATTATGGCATATACTGAAATGTGAGAAATGTCTCCAATACAAATGTTCCTAATAATAGCTTCAAGATGCTTTCACCACAGAGTTCTTTCAGTGAAACAATATTGCAGATATTCTGTGACACTTGTAGTGAAGTGTTAGTTAAAACTTACTTGCAAGCTGGATTCAGCACAGTGTTTCTTTCATTGTTTGAAACTCATATTCAATCAGAACAGCAAATATTGAAATGGTTATAATGACTAATATGAAGAGGATCCTTAATGGCTGCAAGTAAGATGGTTTCACCACAGTTTTCTCTCAGTGAACAAATGCTATATATATTCTGTCCCGCATGCAATGAAATGTTTGTTAAGTCTTATATGAACATGTTCCTAAACAGCTACCCGCAAACTGGGCTTAGAACAGTGTTCTCACACTGTTAGTAATTGATAGGTCATCTGTAGGGCATATGCTGAAATGTTTGAAATGTCTTATGTGAATATGCCCCTAAACAGCTGTAAGCACATTTGTTTCACCAGAGTTCCTTTAGTGTCTGAATCTTATGGATATTTTTCAAGTCTGTAGTGTAATTTTTTAAGTATTTTATGAAGTTCTTCCTAAACAGATACTAGGAAACAAGGGTTCAGCTCATCCTTCTTTCCTTGAGTGAATATTAAAATCATTCTGTCATGACCATAGCGCAATATTTGTTAAGACTTATAAAAAGATATTTCTAAAAGACAACTTTCCAGCTGGGTTCTTAACATTGTTCTTTCATTTTATGGAAGTGATAACCATTCTGGATGGAATACACTGAAATGTTTGAAAAGACTTGTATGAAGATACTCCTAAATAGCTACAAGCAATCTGGTTACACCACAGTGTTCTTTCATTTAATAAACTTTATATATAGTCTCCTAAGGCTGTAGTGAAATGTTTTATATCATATATGAAAATGTTCCTACAGCTACCTGCAAGCTGGGATCAGCACACTGACTTTTCATTGTAATAAAGTGATAGTTACTTTGTATGGCATACACTGAAATGTCAGAAAAGACTTATATGAGTCTATTTCTAAAGAGATACAAGCAAGCTGGTTTCACAATAGTGATCTTTCATTGAATTAATGTAATAGATATTCTGTCGCACATGTTGTGAAATGTTCAATAAATCTTACATGAAAATGTTACTATAAGTCTACCTGAAAGCTGAGTTAAGTACAATGTTTTTTCATTTTAAGAAAGTATAGCTGTTCTCTATGGCTCATACTGAAATGCTAGAAAAGACTTACATGAAGATGTTCCTTAAAAGCTACAAGGAAGTTGGTTTCACCACAGCATTCTTTCAATGTGTGAATGTTATAGATATTCCATCATGCCCGTAGTGAAATGTTTGATAGGACTTATTTGAAGATTCCCCTAAACAGCTGCAAGCAAGGTGTTTTCACCACAGTGTTCATTCAGAAAATGAATGTTATACGTATTCTGTCATGCCTCAAGAGAACTATTTGATGTCTTATGTGAGAGTGTTCCTGAACAGCTACAAGCAAGCTTTTTCAACATAGTGTGGTTTCCTTGAATGAATGTTATGGATATCATGTTGCGGCTGTAGAGAAACGTTTGATAAGACATAAATGAAATGCTCATAAAGAGCCACTGGTTTCATCAGAACGTTCTTTCTGGATATGGGAGTGATAGCCATTCTGTAGGCATAATGAAGTGTTTGAAGAGCCTTATACGAAGACATTCCCAAGGCGCCAGAAGTAATCTGGCTTCACCACAGTGTTCTTTCAGTGAACGAGTGTTATAGCTAGTCTGTCATGCCTGTAGTGAAATGTTTAATAAGTCTTATATGAAGAGGTTTCAAACAGCCGCCAGCAAGCCGGGTTTAGCACAGTGTCCTTTAACTGTAAGTAAGTGAGAGCCATTCTGTATGGCATATACTTAAATGTTAGAGAGGTCTTATATGAAGATGTTCCTAAATAGAATCCAACAAGATGTGTTCAGGACAGAATAATTTCATCATAAGATAGTGACAGCCGTTTAGTATGGCATATACTGAAATGCTGAAAAGGACTGAAATGAAGATCTTCCTTAACAGTAAAACCAAGCCACTTTCACCATAGTGTTCTTTCATTGAATGGATGTAATAGATATTCTGTCATGCCTGTAGTTAAATGTTCAATAGGTCTTACATAAAAATACTCCTAATAATCTACCTGAAAGCTATTAAACACAACCTTCTTTCCTTGTAAGAAGGGTATGGCCATGCTGTATGCCACATACTGAAATGCTTGAAAAGCTTTATACGAAGATGTTCCTCAACAGTTACAAGAAAACTGCTTTCATCCCTGTGTTCGTTCAATGAGTGAATGTTTAGAGATTCTGTCATTCCTGCAAAGGAATGTTTAATAAGTCTTACATGAAGATGTTTCTAAACAGCTACAAGGAAATTTTTTTTAAATATGGTGTTATTACATTGAATAAACATTAAAGACATCCTGTCATGACTGTAGGCAAATGTCTGATGAGACTTGAGCAAGATATTAATAAACAATTACTTGCAAGCTGGGTTCATCACAGTATTCTTTCCTGGCTATGGAGATGATAGCCATTCTGTATGGCATAAAGTGATATGTTTGAAGAGCCTTTGATTTATATTCTTAAACAGCTAACAAGCAAGATGGTTTCTTCACAGTGTTCTTTCAGTGAATGAATGTTCTAGATATTGTCACATCTGTGGTGAAATATTTGATATATGATGTTCCTAAACAGCTACCTATAAACTGGATTCAGCATGTGTTCTTTCATTTTGTGAAAATGATAGTCGCTCTGTGTGGAATATACTTAAGTATTTGCAGTGTATTATGTGCAGATGTTCCTAAACAGTGAAAAGAAGATGGGTTTTGCATAATTTTCTTTCAGATAACAAATGTTATAGACATTGTCACATCTGTAGTCAAATGTTTGATATGATTTATGTGAAAATATCCCTAAACAGCTACCTGTTGGCTTGATTAAGCACAATGCTCTTTCATTGTAAGAAAGTGATAGCTGTTCCATGTGGCATATACTGAAATGTTTGAAATGTCATCTGTGAAGATGTTCCTTAAGAGCTACTTGCTAGGTGTTTTCAAGACAATGTTCTTTCAGTGAATGAATGTTGTAGATAGTCTATCACACCCGTAGTGAAATGCTGGATAAGTTTTATGAAGATGTCCCTAAGTAGCTACAAGCAAAATGGTTTCACAACAGTGTTCTTACAGACATTGAAGGTTATAGATATTCTGTCATGCCTGTAGTGAAATGTTTGATAAGACTTGCATGAACACTTACATGAAGATGCTTCTAAACAGCCACAAGCAAGCTTTTTCAACACAGTATTTCATTGAATGAATGTAATAATTATCACATTGTGGCTGCAGAGAAACGTTTGATAAGACACACACAAAATGTTCATAAATAGCATGTGCCAGCTGGTTGCATCACAATGTTGTTTAATTTAATGGAAGTGATCATCATTCTGTATAGCATATGATGTGTTTGAATAGCCTTATATAAAGATATTCCTAAAAACTTATGAGCAATCTGGTTTCACCAGAGTGTGTTCCTCAGTGAAGGAATCTTACAGAGATTCTGTCAGAGCAGTAGTGACATGTTTGGTGTTTTGTATGAAGAAACCCTAAATGGCTTCCTGCAAGATGAGTTCAACACAGTGTTATTTCATTTTAAGAAAATGATAGTCATTCTGTTTGGCATAAACTGAAATATTAGAAAAGCCTTATATCAAGAGGTTCCTAATTAGCTACCAGCAATCTGGCTTCACAATAGTGTTCTTTCATTGAATGGATGTAATAGATACTTTGTAGTGAAATGTATGATAAGTCTCTTATGAAAAGGTTCCTAAACAGCTGCCTGCAATCTGGCTTCAGCACATTATATCATTGTCTCAAAGTGATATTCATTCAGTATGTCTTATATGGAAACGCTTGAAATGGTGAACATGAAGAAGTTTCTAAATATGTACAAGCAAGATTGTTTCTCCACAGTTTTCTTTCAGTGACTGAATGTTATGTATAGTCTGTCACGACTATTGTAAAATGTTTGATGAGTCTTATGTAAAAACGTTCCTAGATAGCTATCTGTGAGCTCTATTTAGCACAGTGTTCTTTCATTGTAGGAAAATGATACCCATTCATTATGGCATATACTGAAATGTGAGAAATGTCTCCAATACAAATGTTCCTAATAATAGCTTCAAGATGCTTTCACCACAGAGTTCTTTCAGTGAAACAATATTGCAGATATTCTGTGACACTTGTAGTGAAGTGTTAGTTAAAACTTACTTGCAAGCTGGATTCAGCACAGTGTTTCTTTCATTGTTTGAAACTCATATTCAATCAGAACAGCAAATATTGAAATGGTTATAATGACTAATATGAAGAGGATCCTTAATGGCTGCAAGTAAGATGGTTTCACCACAGTTTTCTCTCAGTGAACAAATGCTATATATATTCTGTCCCGCATGCAATGAAATGTTTGTTAAGTCTTATATGAACATGTTCCTAAACAGCTACCCGCAAACTGGGCTTAGAACAGTGTTCTCACACTGTTAGTAATTGATAGGTCATCTGTAGGGCATATGCTGAAATGTTTGAAATGTCTTATGTGAATATGCCCCTAAACAGCTGTAAGCACATTTGTTTCACCAGAGTTCCTTTAGTGTCTGAATCTTATGGATATTTTTCAAGTCTGTAGTGTAATTTTTTAAGTATTTTATGAAGTTCTTCCTAAACAGATACTAGGAAACAAGGGTTCAGCTCATCCTTCTTTCCTTGAGTGAATATTAAAATCATTCTGTCATGACCATAGCGCAATATTTGTTAAGACTTATAAAAAGATATTTCTAAAAGACAACTTTCCAGCTGGGTTCTTAACATTGTTCTTTCATTTTATGGAAGTGATAACCATTCTGGATGGAATACACTGAAATGTTTGAAAAGACTTGTATGAAGATACTCCTAAATAGCTACAAGCAATCTGGTTACACCACAGTGTTCTTTCATTTAATAAACTTTATATATAGTCTCCTAAGGCTGTAGTGAAATGTTTTATATCATATATGAAAATGTTCCTACAGCTACCTGCAAGCTGGGATCAGCACACTGACTTTTCATTGTAATAAAGTGATAGTTACTTTGTATGGCATACACTGAAATGTCAGAAAAGACTTATATGAGTCTATTTCTAAAGAGATACAAGCAAGCTGGTTTCACAATAGTGATCTTTCATTGAATTAATGTAATAGATATTCTGTCGCACATGTTGTGAAATGTTCAATAAATCTTACATGAAAATGTTACTATAAGTCTACCTGAAAGCTGAGTTAAGTACAATGTTTTTTCATTTTAAGAAAGTATAGCTGTTCTCTATGGCTCATACTGAAATGCTAGAAAAGACTTACATGAAGATGTTCCTTAAAAGCTACAAGGAAGTTGGTTTCACCACAGCATTCTTTCAATGTGTGAATGTTATAGATATTCCATCATGCCCGTAGTGAAATGTTTGATAGGACTTATTTGAAGATTCCCCTAAACAGCTGCAAGCAAGGTGTTTTCACCACAGTGTTCATTCAGAAAATGAATGTTATACGTATTCTGTCATGCCTCAAGAGAACTATTTGATGTCTTATGTGAGAGTGTTCCTGAACAGCTACAAGCAAGCTTTTTCAACATAGTGTGGTTTCCTTGAATGAATGTTATGGATATCATGTTGCGGCTGTAGAGAAACGTTTGATAAGACATAAATGAAATGCTCATAAAGAGCCACTGGTTTCATCAGAACGTTCTTTCTGGATATGGGAGTGATAGCCATTCTGTAGGCATAATGAAGTGTTTGAAGAGCCTTATACGAAGACATTCCCAAGGCGCCAGAAGTAATCTGGCTTCACCACAGTGTTCTTTCAGTGAACGAGTGTTATAGCTAGTCTGTCATGCCTGTAGTGAAATGTTTAATAAGTCTTATATGAAGAGGTTTCAAACAGCCGCCAGCAAGCCGGGTTTAGCACAGTGTCCTTTAACTGTAAGTAAGTGAGAGCCATTCTGTATGGCATATACTTAAATGTTAGAGAGGTCTTATATGAAGATGTTCCTAAATAGAATCCAACAAGATGTGTTCAGGACAGAATAATTTCATCATAAGATAGTGACAGCCGTTTAGTATGGCATATACTGAAATGCTGAAAAGGACTGAAATGAAGATCTTCCTTAACAGTAAAACCAAGCCACTTTCACCATAGTGTTCTTTCATTGAATGGATGTAATAGATATTCTGTCATGCCTGTAGTTAAATGTTCAATAGGTCTTACATAAAAATACTCCTAATAATCTACCTGAAAGCTATTAAACACAACCTTCTTTCCTTGTAAGAAGGGTATGGCCATGCTGTATGCCACATACTGAAATGCTTGAAAAGCTTTATACGAAGATGTTCCTCAACAGTTACAAGAAAACTGCTTTCATCCCTGTGTTCGTTCAATGAGTGAATGTTTAGAGATTCTGTCATTCCTGCAAAGGAATGTTTAATAAGTCTTACATGAAGATGTTTCTAAACAGCTACAAGGAAATTTTTTTTAAATATGGTGTTATTACATTGAATAAACATTAAAGACATCCTGTCATGACTGTAGGCAAATGTCTGATGAGACTTGAGCAAGATATTAATAAACAATTACTTGCAAGCTGGGTTCATCACAGTATTCTTTCCTGGCTATGGAGATGATAGCCATTCTGTATGGCATAAAGTGATATGTTTGAAGAGCCTTTGATTTATATTCTTAAACAGCTAACAAGCAAGATGGTTTCTTCACAGTGTTCTTTCAGTGAATGAATGTTCTAGATATTGTCACATCTGTGGTGAAATATTTGATATATGATGTTCCTAAACAGCTACCTATAAACTGGATTCAGCATGTGTTCTTTCATTTTGTGAAAATGATAGTCGCTCTGTGTGGAATATACTTAAGTATTTGAAGTGTATTATGTGCAGATGTTCCTAAACAGTGAAAAGAAGATGGGTTTTGCATAATTTTCTTTCAGATAACAAATGTTATAGACATTGTCACATCTGTAGTCAAATGTTTGATATGATTTATGTGAAAATATCCCTAAACAGCTACCTGTTGGCTTGATTAAGCACAATGCTCTTTCATTGTAAGAAAGTGATAGCTGTTCCATGTGGCATATACTGAAATGTTTGAAATGTCATCTGTGAAGATGTTCCTTAAGAGCTACTTGCTAGGTGTTTTCAAGACAATGTTCTTTCAGTGAATGAATGTTGTAGATAGTCTATCACACCCGTAGTGAAATGCTGGATAAGTTTTATGAAGATGTCCCTAAGTAGCTACAAGCAAAATGGTTTCACAACAGTGTTCTTACAGACATTGAAGGTTATAGATATTCTGTCATGCCTGTAGTGAAATGTTTGATAAGACTTGCATGAACACTTACATGAAGATGCTTCTAAACAGCCACAAGCAAGCTTTTTCAACACAGTATTTCATTGAATGAATGTAATAATTATCACATTGTGGCTGCAGAGAAACGTTTGATAAGACACACACAAAATGTTCATAAATAGCATGTGCCAGCTGGTTGCATCACAATGTTGTTTAATTTAATGGAAGTGATCATCATTCTGTATAGCATATGATGTGTTTGAATAGCCTTATATAAAGATATTCCTAAAAACTTATGAGCAATCTGGTTTCACCAGAGTGTGTTCCTCAGTGAAGGAATCTTACAGAGATTCTGTCAGAGCAGTAGTGACATGTTTGGTGTTTTGTATGAAGAAACCCTAAATGGCTTCCTGCAAGATGAGTTCAACACAGTGTTATTTCATTTTAAGAAAATGATAGTCATTCTGTTTGGCATAAACTGAAATATTAGAAAAGCCTTATATCAAGAGGTTCCTAATTAGCTACCAGCAATCTGGCTTCACAATAGTGTTCTTTCATTGAATGGATGTAATAGATACTTTGTAGTGAAATGTATGATAAGTCTCTTATGAAAAGGTTCCTAAACAGCTGCCTGCAATCTGGCTTCAGCACATTATATCATTGTCTCAAAGTGATATTCATTCAGTATGTCTTATATGGAAACGCTTGAAATGGTGAACATGAAGAAGTTTCTAAATATGTACAAGCAAGATTGTTTCTCCACAGTTTTCTTTCAGTGACTGAATGTTATGTATAGTCTGTCACGACTATTGTAAAATGTTTGATGAGTCTTATGTAAAAACGTTCCTAGATAGCTATCTGTGAGCTCTATTTAGCACAGTGTTCTTTCATTGTAGGAAAATGATACCCATTCATTATGGCATATACTGAAATGTGAGAAATGTCTCCAATACAAATGTTCCTAATAATAGCTTCAAGATGCTTTCACCACAGAGTTCTTTCAGTGAAACAATATTGCAGATATTCTGTGACACTTGTAGTGAAGTGTTAGTTAAAACTTACTTGCAAGCTGGATTCAGCACAGTGTTTCTTTCATTGTTTGAAACTCATATTCAATCAGAACAGCAAATATTGAAATGGTTATAATGACTAATATGAAGAGGATCCTTAATGGCTGCAAGTAAGATGGTTTCACCACAGTTTTCTCTCAGTGAACAAATGCTATATATATTCTGTCCCGCATGCAATGAAATGTTTGTTAAGTCTTATATGAACATGTTCCTAAACAGCTACCCGCAAACTGGGCTTAGAACAGTGTTCTCACACTGTTAGTAATTGATAGGTCATCTGTAGGGCATATGCTGAAATGTTTGAAATGTCTTATGTGAATATGCCCCTAAACAGCTGTAAGCACATTTGTTTCACCAGAGTTCCTTTAGTGTCTGAATCTTATGGATATTTTTCAAGTCTGTAGTGTAATTTTTTAAGTATTTTATGAAGTTCTTCCTAAACAGATACTAGGAAACAAGGGTTCAGCTCATCCTTCTTTCCTTGAGTGAATATTAAAATCATTCTGTCATGACCATAGCGCAATATTTGTTAAGACTTATAAAAAGATATTTCTAAAAGACAACTTTCCAGCTGGGTTCTTAACATTGTTCTTTCATTTTATGGAAGTGATAACCATTCTGGATGGAATACACTGAAATGTTTGAAAAGACTTGTATGAAGATACTCCTAAATAGCTACAAGCAATCTGGTTACACCACAGTGTTCTTTCATTTAATAAACTTTATATATAGTCTCCTAAGGCTGTAGTGAAATGTTTTATATCATATATGAAAATGTTCCTACAGCTACCTGCAAGCTGGGATCAGCACACTGACTTTTCATTGTAATAAAGTGATAGTTACTTTGTATGGCATACACTGAAATGTCAGAAAAGACTTATATGAGTCTATTTCTAAAGAGATACAAGCAAGCTGGTTTCACAATAGTGATCTTTCATTGAATTAATGTAATAGATATTCTGTCGCACATGTTGTGAAATGTTCAATAAATCTTACATGAAAATGTTACTATAAGTCTACCTGAAAGCTGAGTTAAGTACAATGTTTTTTCATTTTAAGAAAGTATAGCTGTTCTCTATGGCTCATACTGAAATGCTAGAAAAGACTTACATGAAGATGTTCCTTAAAAGCTACAAGGAAGTTGGTTTCACCACAGCATTCTTTCAATGTGTGAATGTTATAGATATTCCATCATGCCCGTAGTGAAATGTTTGATAGGACTTATTTGAAGATTCCCCTAAACAGCTGCAAGCAAGGTGTTTTCACCACAGTGTTCATTCAGAAAATGAATGTTATACGTATTCTGTCATGCCTCAAGAGAACTATTTGATGTCTTATGTGAGAGTGTTCCTGAACAGCTACAAGCAAGCTTTTTCAACATAGTGTGGTTTCCTTGAATGAATGTTACGGATATCATGTTGCGGCTGTAGAGAAACGTTTGATAAGACATAAATGAAATGCTCATAAAGAGCCACTGGTTTCATCAGAACGTTCTTTCTGGATATGGGAGTGATAGCCATTCTGTAGGCATAATGAAGTGTTTGAAGAGCCTTATACGAAGACATTCCCAAGGCGCCAGAAGTAATCTGGCTTCACCACAGTGTTCTTTCAGTGAACGAGTGTTATAGCTAGTCTGTCATGCCTGTAGTGAAATGTTTAATAAGTCTTATATGAAGAGGTTTCAAACAGCCGCCAGCAAGCCGGGTTTAGCACAGTGTCCTTTAACTGTAAGTAAGTGAGAGCCATTCTGTATGGCATATACTTAAATGTTAGAGAGGTCTTATATGAAGATGTTCCTAAATAGAATCCAACAAGATGTGTTCAGGACAGAATAATTTCATCATAAGATAGTGACAGCCGTTTAGTATGGCATATACTGAAATGCTGAAAAGGACTGAAATGAAGATCTTCCTTAACAGTAAAACCAAGCCACTTTCACCATAGTGTTCTTTCATTGAATGGATGTAATAGATATTCTGTCATGCCTGTAGTTAAATGTTCAATAGGTCTTACATAAAAATACTCCTAATAATCTACCTGAAAGCTATTAAACACAACCTTCTTTCCTTGTAAGAAGGGTATGGCCATGCTGTATGCCACATACTGAAATGCTTGAAAAGCTTTATACGAAGATGTTCCTCAACAGTTACAAGAAAACTGCTTTCATCCCTGTGTTCGTTCAATGAGTGAATGTTTAGAGATTCTGTCATTCCTGCAAAGGAATGTTTAATAAGTCTTACATGAAGATGTTTCTAAACAGCTACAAGGAAATTTTTTTAAATATGGTGTTATTACATTGAATAAACATTAAAGACATCCTGTCATGACTGTAGGCAAATGTCTGATGAGACTTGAGCAAGATATTAATAAACAATTACTTGCAAGCTGGGTTCATCACAGTATTCTTTCCTGGCTATGGAGATGATAGCCATTCTGTATGGCATAAAGTGATATGTTTGAAGAGCCTTTGATTTATATTCTTAAACAGCTAACAAGCAAGATGGTTTCTTCACAGTGTTCTTTCAGTGAATGAATGTTCTAGATATTGTCACATCTGTGGTGAAATATTTGATATATGATGTTCCTAAACAGCTACCTATAAACTGGATTCAGCATGTGTTCTTTCATTTTGTGAAAATGATAGTCGCTCTGTGTGGAATATACTTAAGTATTTGCAGTGTATTATGTGCAGATGTTCCTAAACAGTGAAAAGAAGATGGTTTTTGCATAATTTTCTTTCAGATAACAAATGTTATAGACATTGTCACATCTGTAGTCAAATGTTTGATATGATTTATGTGAAAATATCCCTAAACAGCTACCTGTTGGCTTGATTAAGCACAATGCTCTTTCATTGTAAGAAAGTGATAGCTGTTCCATGTGGCATATACTGAAATGTTTGAAATGTCATCTGTGAAGATGTTCCTTAAGAGCTACTTGCTAGGTGTTTTCAAGACAATGTTCTTTCAGTGAATGAATGTTGTAGATAGTCTATCACACCCGTAGTGAAATGCTGGATAAGTTTTATGAAGATGTCCCTAAGTAGCTACAAGCAAAATGGTTTCACAACAGTGTTCTTACAGACATTGAAGGTTATAGATATTCTGTCATGCCTGTAGTGAAATGTTTGATAAGACTTGCATGAACACTTACATGAAGATGCTTCTAAACAGCCACAAGCAAGCTTTTTCAACACAGTATTTCATTGAATGAATGTAATAATTATCACATTGTGGCTGCAGAGAAACGTTTGATAAGACACACACAAAATGTTCATAAATAGCATGTGCCAGCTGGTTGCATCACAATGTTGTTTAATTTAATGGA
The DNA here is from genome assembly GCF_041296235.1 of Equus asinus. Lineage (NCBI taxonomy): Eukaryota > Metazoa > Chordata > Mammalia > Perissodactyla > Equidae > Equus > Equus asinus. The sequence goes on along the minus strand of NC_091814.1, from coordinate 7,353,096 downwards.
AGTGATCATCATTCTGTATAGCATATGATGTGTTTGAATAGCCTTATATAAAGATATTCCTAAAAACTTATGAGCAATCTGGTTTCACCAGAGTGTGTTCCTCAGTGAAGGAATCTTACAGAGATTCTGTCAGAGCAGTAGTGACATGTTTGGTGTTTTGTATGAAGAAACCCTAAATGGCTTCCTGCAAGATGAGTTCAACACAGTGTTATTTCATTTTAAGAAAATGATAGTCATTCTGTTTGGCATAAACTGAAATATTAGAAAAGCCTTATATCAAGAGGTTCCTAATTAGCTACCAGCAATCTGGCTTCACAATAGTGTTCTTTCATTGAATGGATGTAATAGATACTTTGTAGTGAAATGTATGATAAGTCTCTTATGAAAAGGTTCCTAAACAGCTGCCTGCAATCTGGCTTCAGCACATTATATCATTGTCTCAAAGTGATATTCATTCAGTATGTCTTATATGGAAACGCTTGAAATGGTGAACATGAAGAAGTTTCTAAATATGTACAAGCAAGATTGTTTCTCCACAGTTTTCTTTCAGTGACTGAATGTTATGTATAGTCTGTCACGACTATTGTAAAATGTTTGATGAGTCTTATGTAAAAACGTTCCTAGATAGCTATCTGTGAGCTCTATTTAGCACAGTGTTCTTTCATTGTAGGAAAATGATACCCATTTTTTATGGCATATACTGAAATGTGAGAAATGTCTCCAATACAAATGTTCCTAATAATAGCTTCAAGATGCTTTCACCACAGAGTTCTTTCAGTGAAACAATATTGCAGATATTCTGTGACACTTGTAGTGAAGTGTTAGTTAAAACTTACTTGCAAGCTGGATTCAGCACAGTGTTTCTTTCATTGTTTGAAACTCATATTCAATCAGAACAGCAAATATTGAAATGGTTATAATGACTAATATGAAGAGGATCCTTAATGGCTGCAAGTAAGATGGTTTCACCACAGTTTTCTCTCAGTGAACAAATGCTATATATATTCTGTCCCGCATGCAATGAAATGTTTGTTAAGTCTTATATGAACATGTTCCTAAACAGCTACCCGCAAACTGGGCTTAGAACAGTGTTCTCACACTGTTAGTAATTGATAGGTCATCTGTAGGGCATATGCTGAAATGTTTGAAATGTCTTATGTGAATATGCCCCTAAACAGCTGTAAGCACATTTGTTTCACCAGAGTTCCTTTAGTGTCTGAATCTTATGGATATTTTTCAAGTCTGTAGTGTAATTTTTTAAGTATTTTATGAAGTTCTTCCTAAACAGATACTAGGAAACAAGGGTTCAGCTCATCCTTCTTTCCTTGAGTGAATATTAAAATCATTCTGTCATGACCATAGCGCAATATTTGTTAAGACTTATAAAAAGATATTTCTAAAAGACAACTTTCCAGCTGGGTTCTTAACATTGTTCTTTCATTTTATGGAAGTGATAACCATTCTGGATGGAATACACTGAAATGTTTGAAAAGACTTGTATGAAGATACTCCTAAATAGCTACAAGCAATCTGGTTACACCACAGTGTTCTTTCATTTAATAAACTTTATATATAGTCTCCTAAGGCTGTAGTGAAATGTTTTATATCATATATGAAAATGTTCCTACAGCTACCTGCAAGCTGGGATCAGCACACTGACTTTTCATTGTAATAAAGTGATAGTTACTTTGTATGGCATACACTGAAATGTCAGAAAAGACTTATATGAGTCTATTTCTAAAGAGATACAAGCAAGCTGGTTTCACAATAGTGATCTTTCATTGAATTAATGTAATAGATATTCTGTCGCACATGTTGTGAAATGTTCAATAAATCTTACATGAAAATGTTACTATAAGTCTACCTGAAAGCTGAGTTAAGTACAATGTTTTTTCATTTTAAGAAAGTATAGCTGTTCTCTATGGCTCATACTGAAATGCTAGAAAAGACTGACATGAAGATGTTCCTTAAAAGCTACAAGGAAGTTGGTTTCACCACAGCATTCTTTCAATGAGGGAATGTTATAGATATTCCATCATGCCCGTAGTGAAATGTTTGATAGGACTTATTTGAAGATTCCCCTAAACAGCTGCAAGCAAGGTGTTTTCACCACAGTGTTCATTCAGAAAATGAATGTTATACGTATTCTGTCATGCCTCAAGAGAACTATTTGATGTCTTATGTGAGAGTGTTCCTGAACAGCTACAAGCAAGCTTTTTCAACATAGTGTGGTTTCCTTGAATGAATGTTACGGATATCATGTTGCGGCTGTAGAGAAACGTTTGATAAGACATAAATGAAATGCTCATAAAGAGCCACTGGTTTCATCAGAACGTTCTTTCTGGATATGGGAGTGATAGCCATTCTGTAGGCATAATGAAGTGTTTGAAGAGCCTTATACGAAGACATTCCCAAGGCGCCAGAAGTAATCTGGCTTCACCACAGTGTTCTTTCAGTGAACGAGTGTTATAGCTAGTCTGTCATGCCTGTAGTGAAATGTTTAATAAGTCTTATATGAAGAGGTTTCAAACAGCCGCCAGCAAGCCGGGTTTAGCACAGTGTCCTTTAACTGTAAGTAAGTGAGAGCCATTCTGTATGGCATATACTTAAATGTTAGAGAGGTCTTATATGAAGATGTTCCTAAATAGAATCCAACAAGATGTGTTCAGGACAGAATAATTTCATCATAAGATAGTGACAGCCGTTTAGTATGGCATATACTGAAATGCTGAAAAGGACTGAAATGAAGATCTTCCTTAACAGTAAAACCAAGCCACTTTCACCATAGTGTTCTTTCATTGAATGGATGTAATAGATATTCTGTCATGCCTGTAGTTAAATGTTCAATAGGTCTTACATAAAAATACTCCTAATAATCTACCTGAAAGCTATTAAACACAACCTTCTTTCCTTGTAAGAAGGGTATGGCCATGCTGTATGCCACATACTGAAATGCTTGAAAAGCTTTATACGAAGATGTTCCTCAACAGTTACAAGAAAACTGCTTTCATCCCTGTGTTCGTTCAATGAGTGAATGTTTAGAGATTCTGTCATTCCTGCAAAGGAATGTTTAATAAGTCTTACATGAAGATGTTTCTAAACAGCTACAAGGAAATTTTTTTAAATATGGTGTTATTACATTGAATAAACATTAAAGACATCCTGTCATGACTGTAGGCAAATGTCTGATGAGACTTGAGCAAGATATTAATAAACAATTACTTGCAAGCTGGGTTCATCACAGTATTCTTTCCTGGCTATGGAGATGATAGCCATTCTGTATGGCATAAAGTGATATGTTTGAAGAGCCTTTGATTTATATTCTTAAACAGCTAACAAGCAAGATGGTTTCTTCACAGTGTTCTTTCAGTGAATGAATGTTCTAGATATTGTCACATCTGTGGTGAAATATTTGATATATGATGTTCCTAAACAGCTACCTATAAACTGGATTCAGCATGTGTTCTTTCATTTTGTGAAAATGATAGTCGCTCTGTGTGGAATATACTTAAGTATTTGCAGTGTATTATGTGCAGATGTTCCTAAACAGTGAAAAGAAGATGGTTTTTGCATAATTTTCTTTCAGATAACAAATGTTATAGACATTGTCACATCTGTAGTCAAATGTTTGATATGATTTATGTGAAAATATCCCTAAACAGCTACCTGTTGGCTTGATTAAGCACAATGCTCTTTCATTGTAAGAAAGTGATAGCTGTTCCATGTGGCATATACTGAAATGTTTGAAATGTCATCTGTGAAGATGTTCCTTAAGAGCTACTTGCTAGGTGTTTTCAAGACAATGTTCTTTCAGTGAATGAATGTTGTAGATAGTCTATCACACCCGTAGTGAAATGCTGGATAAGTTTTATGAAGATGTCCCTAAGTAGCTACAAGCAAAATGGTTTCACAACAGTGTTCTTACAGACATTGAAGGTTATAGATATTCTGTCATGCCTGTAGTGAAATGTTTGATAAGACTTGCATGAACACTTACATGAAGATGCTTCTAAACAGCCACAAGCAAGCTTTTTCAACACAGTATTTCATTGAATGAATGTAATAATTATCACATTGTGGCTGCAGAGAAACGTTTGATAAGACACACACAAAATGTTCATAAATAGCATGTGCCAGCTGGTTGCATCACAATGTTGTTTAATTTAATGGAAGTGATCATCATTCTGTATAGCATATGATGTGTTTGAATAGCCTTATATAAAGATATTCCTAAAAACTTATGAGCAATCTGGTTTCACCAGAGTGTGTTCCTCAGTGAAGGAATCTTACAGAGATTCTGTCAGAGCAGTAGTGACATGTTTGGTGTTTTGTATGAAGAAACCCTAAATGGCTTCCTGCAAGATGAGTTCAACACAGTGTTATTTCATTTTAAGAAAATGATAGTCATTCTGTTTGGCATAAACTGAAATATTAGAAAAGCCTTATATCAAGAGGTTCCTAATTAGCTACCAGCAATCTGGCTTCACAATAGTGTTCTTTCATTGAATGGATGTAATAGATACTTTGTAGTGAAATGTATGATAAGTCTCTTATGAAAAGGTTCCTAAACAGCTGCCTGCAATCTGGCTTCAGCACATTATATCATTGTCTCAAAGTGATATTCATTCAGTATGTCTTATATGGAAACGCTTGAAATGGTGAACATGAAGAAGTTTCTAAATATGTACAAGCAAGATTGTTTCTCCACAGTTTTCTTTCAGTGACTGAATGTTATGTATAGTCTGTCACGACTATTGTAAAATGTTTGATGAGTCTTATGTAAAAACGTTCCTAGATAGCTATCTGTGAGCTCTATTTAGCACAGTGTTCTTTCATTGTAGGAAAATGATACCCATTCATTATGGCATATACTGAAATGTGAGAAATGTCTCCAATACAAATGTTCCTAATAATAGCTTCAAGATGCTTTCACCACAGAGTTCTTTCAGTGAAACAATATTGCAGATATTCTGTGACACTTGTAGTGAAGTGTTAGTTAAAACTTACTTGCAAGCTGGATTCAGCACAGTGTTTCTTTCATTGTTTGAAACTCATATTCAATCAGAACAGCAAATATTGAAATGGTTATAATGACTAATATGAAGAGGATCCTTAATGGCTGCAAGTAAGATGGTTTCACCACAGTTTTCTCTCAGTGAACAAATGCTATATATATTCTGTCCCGCATGCAATGAAATGTTTGTTAAGTCTTATATGAACATGTTCCTAAACAGCTACCCGCAAACTGGGCTTAGAACAGTGTTCTCACACTGTTAGTAATTGATAGGTCATCTGTAGGGCATATGCTGAAATGTTTGAAATGTCTTATGTGAATATGCCCCTAAACAGCTGTAAGCACATTTGTTTCACCAGAGTTCCTTTAGTGTCTGAATCTTATGGATATTTTTCAAGTCTGTAGTGTAATTTTTTAAGTATTTTATGAAGTTCTTCCTAAACAGATACTAGGAAACAAGGGTTCAGCTCATCCTTCTTTCCTTGAGTGAATATTAAAATCATTCTGTCATGACCATAGCGCAATATTTGTTAAGACTTATAAAAAGATATTTCTAAAAGACAACTTTCCAGCTGGGTTCTTAACATTGTTCTTTCATTTTATGGAAGTGATAACCATTCTGGATGGAATACACTGAAATGTTTGAAAAGACTTTTATGAAGATACTCCTAAATAGCTACAAGCAATCTGGTTACACCACAGTGTTCTTTCATTTAATAAACTTTATATATAGTCTCCTAAGGCTGTAGTGAAATGTTTTATATCATATATGAAAATGTTCCTACAGCTACCTGCAAGCTGGGATCAGCACACTGACTTTTCATTGTAATAAAGTGATAGTTACTTTGTATGGCATACACTGAAATGTCAGAAAAGACTTATATGAGTCTATTTCTAAAGAGATACAAGCAAGCTGGTTTCACAATAGTGATCTTTCATTGAATTAATGTAATAGATATTCTGTCGCACATGTTGTGAAATGTTCAATAAATCTTACATGAAAATGTTACTATAAGTCTACCTGAAAGCTGAGTTAAGTACAATGTTTTTTCATTTTAAGAAAGTATAGCTGTTCTCTATGGCTCATACTGAAATGCTAGAAAAGACTTACATGAAGATGTTCCTTAAAAGCTACAAGGAAGTTGGTTTCACCACAGCATTCTTTCAATGAGGGAATGTTATAGATATTCCATCATGCCCGTAGTGAAATGTTTGATAGGACTTATTTGAAGATTCCCCTAAACAGCTGCAAGCAAGGTGTTTTCACCACAGTGTTCATTCAGAAAATGAATGTTATACGTATTCTGTCATGCCTCAAGAGAACTATTTGATGTCTTATGTGAGAGTGTTCCTGAACAGCTACAAGCAAGCTTTTTCAACATAGTGTGGTTTCCTTGAATGAATGTTACGGATATCATGTTGCGGCTGTAGAGAAACGTTTGATAAGACATAAATGAAATGCTCATAAAGAGCCACTGGTTTCATCAGAACGTTCTTTCTGGATATGGGAGTGATAGCCATTCTGTAGGCATAATGAAGTGTTTGAAGAGCCTTATACGAAGACATTCCCAAGGCGCCAGAAGTAATCTGGCTTCACCACAGTGTTCTTTCAGTGAACGAGTGTTATAGCTAGTCTGTCATGCCTGTAGTGAAATGTTTAATAAGTCTTATATGAAGAGGTTTCAAACAGCCGCCAGCAAGCCGGGTTTAGCACAGTGTCCTTTAACTGTAAGTAAGTGAGAGCCATTCTGTATGGCATATACTTAAATGTTAGAGAGGTCTTATATGAAGATGTTCCTAAATAGAATCCAACAAGATGTGTTCAGGACAGAATAATTTCATCATAAGATAGTGACAGCCGTTTAGTATGGCATATACTGAAATGCTGAAAAGGACTGAAATGAAGATCTTCCTTAACAGTAAAACCAAGCCACTTTCACCATAGTGTTCTTTCATTGAATGGATGTAATAGATATTCTGTCATGCCTGTAGTTAAATGTTCAATAGGTCTTACATAAAAATACTCCTAATAATCTACCTGAAAGCTATTAAACACAACCTTCTTTCCTTGTAAGAAGGGTATGGCCATGCTGTATGCCACATACTGAAATGCTTGAAAAGCTTTATACGAAGATGTTCCTCAACAGTTACAAGAAAACTGCTTTCATCCCTGTGTTCGTTCAATGAGTGAATGTTTAGAGATTCTGTCATTCCTGCAAAGGAATGTTTAATAAGTCTTACATGAAGATGTTTCTAAACAGCTACAAGGAAATTTTTTTAAATATGGTGTTATTACATTGAATAAACATTAAAGACATCCTGTCATGACTGTAGGCAAATGTCTGATGAGACTTGAGCAAGATATTAATAAACAATTACTTGCAAGCTGGGTTCATCACAGTATTCTTTCCTGGCTATGGAGATGATAGCCATTCTGTATGGCATAAAGTGATATGTTTGAAGAGCCTTTGATTTATATTCTTAAACAGCTAACAAGCAAGATGGTTTCTTCACAGTGTTCTTTCAGTGAATGAATGTTCTAGATATTGTCACATCTGTGGTGAAATATTTGATATATGATGTTCCTAAACAGCTACCTATAAACTGGATTCAGCATGTGTTCTTTCATTTTGTGAAAATGATAGTCGCTCTGTGTGGAATATACTTAAGTATTTGAAGTGTATTATGTGCAGATGTTCCTAAACAGTGAAAAGAAGATGGGTTTTGCATAATTTTCTTTCAGATAACAAATGTTATAGACATTGTCACATCTGTAGTCAAATGTTTGATATGATTTATGTGAAAATATCCCTAAACAGCTACCTGTTGGCTTGATTAAGCACAATGCTCTTTCATTGTAAGAAAGTGATAGCTGTTCCATGTGGCATATACTGAAATGTTTGAAATGTCATCTGTGAAGATGTTCCTTAAGAGCTACTTGCTAGGTGTTTTCAAGACAATGTTCTTTCAGTGAATGAATGTTGTAGATAGTCTATCACACCCGTAGTGAAATGCTGGATAAGTTTTATGAAGATGTCCCTAAGTAGCTACAAGCAAAATGGTTTCACAACAGTGTTCTTACAGACATTGAAGGTTATAGATATTCTGTCATGCCTGTAGTGAAATGTTTGATAAGACTTGCATGAACACTTACATGAAGATGCTTCTAAACAGCCACAAGCAAGCTTTTTCAACACAGTATTTCATTGAATGAATGTAATAATTATCACATTGTGGCTGCAGAGAAACGTTTGATAAGACACACACAAAATGTTCATAAATAGCATGTGCCAGCTGGTTGCATCACAATGTTGTTTAATTTAATGGAAGTGATCATCATTCTGTATAGCATATGATGTGTTTGAATAGCCTTATATAAAGATATTCCTAAAAACTTATGAGCAATCTGGTTTCACCAGAGTGTGTTCCTCAGTGAAGGAATCTTACAGAGATTCTGTCAGAGCAGTAGTGACATGTTTGGTGTTTTGTATGAAGAAACCCTAAATGGCTTCCTGCAAGATGAGTTCAACACAGTGTTATTTCATTTTAAGAAAATGATAGTCATTCTGTTTGGCATAAACTGAAATATTAGAAAAGCCTTATATCAAGAGGTTCCTAATTAGCTACCAGCAATCTGGCTTCACAATAGTGTTCTTTCATTGAATGGATGTAATAGATACTTTGTAGTGAAATGTATGATAAGTCTCTTATGAAAAGGTTCCTAAACAGCTGCCTGCAATCTGGCTTCAGCACATTATATCATTGTCTCAAAGTGATATTCATTCAGTATGTCTTATATGGAAACGCTTGAAATGGTGAACATGAAGAAGTTTCTAAATATGTACAAGCAAGATTGTTTCTCCACAGTTTTCTTTCAGTGACTGAATGTTATGTATAGTCTGTCACGACTATTGTAAAATGTTTGATGAGTCTTATGTAAAAACGTTCCTAGATAGCTATCTGTGAGCTCTATTTAGCACAGTGTTCTTTCATTGTAGGAAAATGATACCCATTCATTATGGCATATACTGAAATGTGAGAAATGTCTCCAATACAAATGTTCCTAATAATAGCTTCAAGATGCTTTCACCACAGAGTTCTTTCAGTGAAACAATATTGCAGATATTCTGTGACACTTGTAGTGAAGTGTTAGTTAAAACTTACTTGCAAGCTGGATTCAGCACAGTGTTTCTTTCATTGTTTGAAACTCATATTCAATCAGAACAGCAAATATTGAAATGGTTATAATGACTAATATGAAGAGGATCCTTAATGGCTGCAAGTAAGATGGTTTCACCACAGTTTTCTCTCAGTGAACAAATGCTATATATATTCTGTCCCGCATGCAATGAAATGTTTGTTAAGTCTTATATGAACATGTTCCTAAACAGCTACCCGCAAACTGGGCTTAGAACAGTGTTCTCACACTGTTAGTAATTGATAGGTCATCTGTAGGGCATATGCTGAAATGTTTGAAATGTCTTATGTGAATATGCCCCTAAACAGCTGTAAGCACATTTGTTTCACCAGAGTTCCTTTAGTGTCTGAATCTTATGGATATTTTTCAAGTCTGTAGTGTAATTTTTTAAGTATTTTATGAAGTTCTTCCTAAACAGATACTAGGAAACAAGGGTTCAGCTCATCCTTCTTTCCTTGAGTGAATATTAAAATCATTCTGTCATGACCATAGCGCAATATTTGTTAAGACTTATAAAAAGATATTTCTAAAAGACAACTTTCCAGCTGGGTTCTTAACATTGTTCTTTCATTTTATGGAAGTGATAACCATTCTGGATGGAATACACTGAAATGTTTGAAAAGACTTGTATGAAGATACTCCTAAATAGCTACAAGCAATCTGGTTACACCACAGTGTTCTTTCATTTAATAAACTTTATATATAGTCTCCTAAGGCTGTAGTGAAATGTTTTATATCATATATGAAAATGTTCCTACAGCTACCTGCAAGCTGGGATCAGCACACTGACTTTTCATTGTAATAAAGTGATAGTTACTTTGTATGGCATACACTGAAATGTCAGAAAAGACTTATATGAGTCTATTTCTAAAGAGATACAAGCAAGCTGGTTTCACAATAGTGATCTTTCATTGAATTAATGTAATAGATATTCTGTCGCACATGTTGTGAAATGTTCAATAAATCTTACATGAAAATGTTACTATAAGTCTACCTGAAAGCTGAGTTAAGTACAATGTTTTTTCATTTTAAGAAAGTATAGCTGTTCTCTATGGCTCATACTGAAATGCTAGAAAAGACTTACATGAAGATGTTCCTTAAAAGCTACAAGGAAGTTGGTTTCACCACAGCATTCTTTCAATGAGGGAATGTTATAGATATTCCATCATGCCCGTAGTGAAATGTTTGATAGGACTTATTTGAAGATTCCCCTAAACAGCTGCAAGCAAGGTGTTTTCACCACAGTGTTCATTCAGAAAATGAATGTTATACGTATTCTGTCATGCCTCAAGAGAACTATTTGATGTCTTATGTGAGAGTGTTCCTGAACAGCTACAAGCAAGCTTTTTCAACATAGTGTGGTTTCCTTGAATGAATGTTATGGATATCATGTTGCGGCTGTAGAGAAACGTTTGATAAGACATAAATGAAATGCTCATAAAGAGCCACTGGTTTCATCAGAACGTTCTTTCTGGATATGGGAGTGATAGCCATTCTGTAGGCATAATGAAGTGTTTGAAGAGCCTTATACGAAGACATTCCCAAGGCGCCAGAAGTAATCTGGCTTCACCACAGTGTTCTTTCAGTGAACGAGTGTTATAGCTAGTCTGTCATGCCTGTAGTGAAATGTTTAATAAGTCTTATATGAAGAGGTTTCAAACAGCCGCCAGCAAGCCGGGTTTAGCACAGTGTCCTTTAACTGTAAGTAAGTGAGAGCCATTCTGTATGGCATATACTTAAATGTTAGAGAGGTCTTATATGAAGATGTTCCTAAATAGAATCCAACAAGATGTGTTCAGGACAGAATAATTTCATCATAAGATAGTGACAGCCGTTTAGTATGGCATATACTGAAATGCTGAAAAGGACTGAAATGAAGATCTTCCTTAACAGTAAAACCAAGCCACTTTCACCATAGTGTTCTTTCATTGAATGGATGTAATAGATATTCTGTCATGCCTGTAGTTAAATGTTCAATAGGTCTTACATAAAAATACTCCTAATAATCTACCTGAAAGCTATTAAACACAACCTTCTTTCCTTGTAAGAAGGGTATGGCCATGCTGTATGCCACATACTGAAATGCTTGAAAAGCTTTATACGAAGATGTTCCTCAACAGTTACAAGAAAACTGCTTTCATCCCTGTGTTCGTTCAATGAGTGAATGTTTAGAGATTCTGTCATTCCTGCAAAGGAATGTTTAATAAGTCTTACATGAAGATGTTTCTAAACAGCTACAAGGAAATTTTTTTAAATATGGTGTTATTACATTGAATAAACATTAAAGACATCCTGTCATGACTGTAGGCAAATGTCTGATGAGACTTGAGCAAGATATTAATAAACAATTACTTGCAAGCTGGGTTCATCACAGTATTCTTTCCTGGCTATGGAGATGATAGCCATTCTGTATGGCATAAAGTGATATGTTTGAAGAGCCTTTGATTTATATTCTTAAACAGCTAACAAGCAAGATGGTTTCTTCACAGTGTTCTTTCAGTGAATGAATGTTCTAGATATTGTCACATCTGTGGTGAAATATTTGATATATGATGTTCCTAAACAGCTACCTATAAACTGGATTCAGCATGTGTTCTTTCATTTTGTGAAAATGATAGTCGCTCTGTGTGGAATATACTTAAGTATTTGCAGTGTATTATGTGCAGATGTTCCTAAACAGTGAAAAGAAGATGGTTTTTGCATAATTTTCTTTCAGATAACAAATGTTATAGACATTGTCACATCTGTAGTCAAATGTTTGATATGATTTATGTGAAAATATCCCTAAACAGCTACCTGTTGGCTTGATTAAGCACAATGCTCTTTCATTGTAAGAAAGTGATAGCTGTTCCATGTGGCATATACTGAAATGTTTGAAATGTCATCTGTGAAGATGTTCCTTAAGAGCTACTTGCTAGGTGTTTTCAAGACAATGTTCTTTCAGTGAATGAATGTTGTAGATAGTCTATCACACCCGTAGTGAAATGCTGGATAAGTTTTATGAAGATGTCCCTAAGTAGCTACAAGCAAAATGGTTTCACAACAGTGTTCTTACAGACATTGAAGGTTATAGATATTCTGTCATGCCTGTAGTGAAATGTTTGATAAGACTTGCATGAACACTTACATGAAGATGCTTCTAAACAGCCACAAGCAAGCTTTTTCAACACAGTATTTCATTGAATGAATGTAATAATTATCACATTGTGGCTGCAGAGAAACGTTTGATAAGACACACACAAAATGTTCATAAATAGCATGTGCCAGCTGGTTGCATCACAATGTTGTTTAATTTAATGGAAGTGATCATCATTCTGTATAGCATATGATGTGTTTGAATAGCCTTATATAAAGATATTCCTAAAAACTTATGAGCAATCTGGTTTCACCAGAGTGTGTTCCTCAGTGAAGGAATCTTACAGAGATTCTGTCAGAGCAGTAGTGACATGTTTGGTGTTTTGTATGAAGAAACCCTAAATGGCTTCCTGCAAGATGAGTTCAACACAGTGTTATTTCATTTTAAGAAAATGATAGTCATTCTGTTTGGCATAAACTGAAATATTAGAAAAGCCTTATATCAAGAGGTTCCTAATTAGCTACCAGCAATCTGGCTTCACAATAGTGTTCTTTCATTGAATGGATGTAATAGATACTTTGTAGTGAAATGTATGATAAGTCTCTTATGAAAAGGTTCCTAAACAGCTGCCTGCAATCTGGCTTCAGCACATTATATCATTGTCTCAAAGTGATATTCATTCAGTATGTCTTATATGGAAACGCTTGAAATGGTGAACATGAAGAAGTTTCTAAATATGTACAAGCAAGATTGTTTCTCCACAGTTTTCTTTCAGTGACTGAATGTTATGTATAGTCTGTCACGACTATTGTAAAATGTTTGATGAGTCTTATGTAAAAACGTTCCTAGATAGCTATCTGTGAGCTCTATTTAGCACAGTGTTCTTTCATTGTAGGAAAATGATACCCATTCATTATGGCATATACTGAAATGTGAGAAATGTCTCCAATACAAATGTTCCTAATAATAGCTTCAAGATGCTTTCACCACAGAGTTCTTTCAGTGAAACAATATTGCAGATATTCTGTGACACTTGTAGTGAAGTGTTAGTTAAAACTTACTTGCAAGCTGGATTCAGCACAGTGTTTCTTTCATTGTTTGAAACTCATATTCAATCAGAACAGCAAATATTGAAATGGTTATAATGACTAATATGAAGAGGATCCTTAATGGCTGCAAGTAAGATGGTTTCACCACAGTTTTCTCTCAGTGAACAAATGCTATATATATTCTGTCCCGCATGCAATGAAATGTTTGTTAAGTCTTATATGAACATGTTCCTAAACAGCTACCCGCAAACTGGGCTTAGAACAGTGTTCTCACACTGTTAGTAATTGATAGGTCATCTGTAGGGCATATGCTGAAATGTTTGAAATGTCTTATGTGAATATGCCCCTAAACAGCTGTAAGCACATTTGTTTCACCAGAGTTCCTTTAGTGTCTGAATCTTATGGATATTTTTCAAGTCTGTAGTGTAATTTTTTAAGTATTTTATGAAGTTCTTCCTAAACAGATACTAGGAAACAAGGGTTCAGCTCATCCTTCTTTCCTTGAGTGAATATTAAAATCATTCTGTCATGACCATAGCGCAATATTTGTTAAGACTTATAAAAAGATATTTCTAAAAGACAACTTTCCAGCTGGGTTCTTAACATTGTTCTTTCATTTTATGGAAGTGATAACCATTCTGGATGGAATACACTGAAATGTTTGAAAAGACTTGTATGAAGATACTCCTAAATAGCTACAAGCAATCTGGTTACACCACAGTGTTCTTTCATTTAATAAACTTTATATATAGTCTCCTAAGGCTGTAGTGAAATGTTTTATATCATATATGAAAATGTTCCTACAGCTACCTGCAAGCTGGGATCAGCACACTGACTTTTCATTGTAATAAAGTGATAGTTACTTTGTATGGCATACACTGAAATGTCAGAAAAGACTTATATGAGTCTATTTCTAAAGAGATACAAGCAAGCTGGTTTCACAATAGTGATCTTTCATTGAATTAATGTAATAGATATTCTGTCGCACATGTTGTGAAATGTTCAATAAATCTTACATGAAAATGTTACTATAAGTCTACCTGAAAGCTGAGTTAAGTACAATGTTTTTTCATTTTAAGAAAGTATAGCTGTTCTCTATGGCTCATACTGAAATGCTAGAAAAGACTTACATGAAGATGTTCCTTAAAAGCTACAAGGAAGTTGGTTTCACCACAGCATTCTTTCAATGAGGGAATGTTATAGATATTCCATCATGCCCGTAGTGAAATGTTTGATAGGACTTATTTGAAGATTCCCCTAAACAGCTGCAAGCAAGGTGTTTTCACCACAGTGTTCATTCAGAAAATGAATGTTATACGTATTCTGTCATGCCTCAAGAGAACTATTTGATGTCTTATGTGAGAGTGTTCCTGAACAGCTACAAGCAAGCTTTTTCAACATAGTGTGGTTTCCTTGAATGAATGTTATGGATATCATGTTGCGGCTGTAGAGAAACGTTTGATAAGACATAAATGAAATGCTCATAAAGAGCCACTGGTTTCATCAGAACGTTCTTTCTGGATATGGGAGTGATAGCCATTCTGTAGGCATAATGAAGTGTTTGAAGAGCCTTATACGAAGACATTCCCAAGGCGCCAGAAGTAATCTGGCTTCACCACAGTGTTCTTTCAGTGAACGAGTGTTATAGCTAGTCTGTCATGCCTGTAGTGAAATGTTTAATAAGTCTTATATGAAGAGGTTTCAAACAGCCGCCAGCAAGCCGGGTTTAGCACAGTGTCCTTTAACTGTAAGTAAGTGAGAGCCATTCTGTATGGCATATACTTAAATGTTAGAGAGGTCTTATATGAAGATGTTCCTAAATAGAATCCAACAAGATGTGTTCAGGACAGAATAATTTCATCATAAGATAGTGACAGCCGTTTAGTATGGCATATACTGAAATGCTGAAAAGGACTGAAATGAAGATCTTCCTTAACAGTAAAACCAAGCCACTTTCACCATAGTGTTCTTTCATTGAATGGATGTAATAGATATTCTGTCATGCCTGTAGTTAAATGTTCAATAGGTCTTACATAAAAATACTCCTAATAATCTACCTGAAAGCTATTAAACACAACCTTCTTTCCTTGTAAGAAGGGTATGGCCATGCTGTATGCCACATACTGAAATGCTTGAAAAGCTTTATACGAAGATGTTCCTCAACAGTTACAAGAAAACTGCTTTCATCCCTGTGTTCGTTCAATGAGTGAATGTTTAGAGATTCTGTCATTCCTGCAAAGGAATGTTTAATAAGTCTTACATGAAGATGTTTCTAAACAGCTACAAGGAAATTTTTTTAAATATAGTGTTATTACATTGAATAAACATTAAAGACATCCTGTCATGACTGTAGGCAAATGTCTGATGAGACTTGAGCAAGATATTAATAAACAATTACTTGCAAGCTGGGTTCATCACAGTATTCTTTCCTGGCTATGGAGATGATAGCCATTCTGTATGGCATAAAGTGATATGTTTGAAGAGCCTTTGATTTATATTCTTAAACAGCTAACAAGCAAGATGGTTTCTTCACAGTGTTCTTTCAGTGAATGAATGTTCTAGATATTGTCACATCTGTGGTGAAATATTTGATATATGATGTTCCTAAACAGCTACCTATAAACTGGATTCAGCATGTGTTCTTTCATTTTGTGAAAATGATAGTCGCTCTGTGTGGAATATACTTAAGTATTTGCAGTGTATTATGTGCAGATGTTCCTAAACAGTGAAAAGAAGATGGTTTTTGCATAATTTTCTTTCAGATAACAAATGTTATAGACATTGTCACATCTGTAGTCAAATGTTTGATATGATTTATGTGAAAATATCCCTAAACAGCTACCTGTTGGCTTGATTAAGCACAATGCTCTTTCATTGTAAGAAAGTGATAGCTGTTCCATGTGGCATATACTGAAATGTTTGAAATGTCATCTGTGAAGATGTTCCTTAAGAGCTACTTGCTAGGTGTTTTCAAGACAATGTTCTTTCAGTGAATGAATGTTGTAGATAGTCTATCACACCCGTAGTGAAATGCTGGATAAGTTTTATGAAGATGTCCCTAAGTAGCTACAAGCAAAATGGTTTCACAACAGTGTTCTTACAGACATTGAAGGTTATAGATATTCTGTCATGCCTGTAGTGAAATGTTTGATAAGACTTGCATGAACACTTACATGAAGATGCTTCTAAACAGCCACAAGCAAGCTTTTTCAACACAGTATTTCATTGAATGAATGTAATAATTATCACATTGTGGCTGCAGAGAAACGTTTGATAAGACACACACAAAATGTTCATAAATAGCATGTGCCAGCTGGTTGCATCACAATGTTGTTTAATTTAATGGAAGTGATCATCATTCTGTATAGCATATGATGTGTTTGAATAGCCTTATATAAAGATATTCCTAAAAACTTATGAGCAATCTGGTTTCACCAGAGTGTGTTCCTCAGTGAAGGAATCTTACAGAGATTCTGTCAGAGCAGTAATGACATGTTTGGTGTTTTGTATGAAGAAACCCTAAATGGCTTCCTGCAAGATGAGTTCAACACAGTGTTATTTCATTTTAAGAAAATGATAGTCATTCTGTTTGGCATAAACTGAAATATTAGAAAAGCCTTATATCAAGAGGTTCCTAATTAGCTACCAGCAATCTGGCTTCACAATAGTGTTCTTTCATTGAATGGATGTAATAGATACTTTGTAGTGAAATGTATGATAAGTCTCTTATGAAAAGGTTCCTAAACAGCTGCCTGCAATCTGGCTTCAGCACATTATATCATTGTCTCAAAGTGATATTCATTCAGTATGTCTTATATGGAAACGCTTGAAATGGTGAACATGAAGAAGTTTCTAAATATGTACAAGCAAGATTGTTTCTCCACAGTTTTCTTTCAGTGACTGAATGTTATGTATAGTCTGTCACGACTATTGTAAAATGTTTGATGAGTCTTATGTAAAAACGTTCCTAGATAGCTATCTGTGAGCTCTATTTAGCACAGTGTTCTTTCATTGTAGGAAAATGATACCCATTCATTATGGCATATACTGAAATGTGAGAAATGTCTCCAATACAAATGTTCCTAATAATAGCTTCAAGATGCTTTCACCACAGAGTTCTTTCAGTGAAACAATATTGCAGATATTCTGTGACACTTGTAGTGAAGTGTTAGTTAAAACTTACTTGCAAGCTGGATTCAGCACAGTGTTTCTTTCATTGTTTGAAACTCATATTCAATCAGAACAGCAAATATTGAAATGGTTATAATGACTAATATGAAGAGGATCCTTAATGGCTGCAAGTAAGATGGTTTCACCACAGTTTTCTCTCAGTGAACAAATGCTATATATATTCTGTCCCGCATGCAATGAAATGTTTGTTAAGTCTTATATGAACATGTTCCTAAACAGCTACCCGCAAACTGGGCTTAGAACAGTGTTCTCACACTGTTAGTAATTGATAGGTCATCTGTAGGGCATATGCTGAAATGTTTGAAATGTCTTATGTGAATATGCCCCTAAACAGCTGTAAGCACATTTGTTTCACCAGAGTTCCTTTAGTGTCTGAATCTTATGGATATTTTTCAAGTCTGTAGTGTAATTTTTTAAGTATTTTATGAAGTTCTTCCTAAACAGATACTAGGAAACAAGGGTTCAGCTCATCCTTCTTTCCTTGAGTGAATATTAAAATCATTCTGTCATGACCATAGCGCAATATTTGTTAAGACTTATAAAAAGATATTTCTAAAAGACAACTTTCCAGCTGGGTTCTTAACATTGTTCTTTCATTTTATGGAAGTGATAACCATTCTGGATGGAATACACTGAAATGTTTGAAAAGACTTGTATGAAGATACTCCTAAATAGCTACAAGCAATCTGGTTACACCACAGTGTTCTTTCATTTAATAAACTTTATATATAGTCTCCTAAGGCTGTAGTGAAATGTTTTATATCATATATGAAAATGTTCCTACAGCTACCTGCAAGCTGGGATCAGCACACTGACTTTTCATTGTAATAAAGTGATAGTTACTTTGTATGGCATACACTGAAATGTCAGAAAAGACTTATATGAGTCTATTTCTAAAGAGATACAAGCAAGCTGGTTTCACAATAGTGATCTTTCATTGAATTAATGTAATAGATATTCTGTCGCACATGTTGTGAAATGTTCAATAAATCTTACATGAAAATGTTACTATAAGTCTACCTGAAAGCTGAGTTAAGTACAATGTTTTTTCATTTTAAGAAAGTATAGCTGTTCTCTATGGCTCATACTGAAATGCTAGAAAAGACTTACATGAAGATGTTCCTTAAAAGCTACAAGGAAGTTGGTTTCACCACAGCATTCTTTCAATGTGGGAATGTTATAGATATTCCATCATGCCCGTAGTGAAATGTTTGATAGGACTTATTTGAAGATTCCCCTAAACAGCTGCAAGCAAGGTGTTTTCACCACAGTGTTCATTCAGAAAATGAATGTTATACGTATTCTGTCATGCCTCAAGAGAACTATTTGATGTCTTATGTGAGAGTGTTCCTGAACAGCTACAAGCAAGCTTTTTCAACATAGTGTGGTTTCCTTGAATGAATGTTATGGATATCATGTTGCGGCTGTAGAGAAACGTTTGATAAGACATAAATGAAATGCTCATAAAGAGCCACTGGTTTCATCAGAACGTTCTTTCTGGATATGGGAGTGATAGCCATTCTGTAGGCATAATGAAGTGTTTGAAGAGCCTTATACGAAGACATTCCCAAGGCGCCAGAAGTAATCTGGCTTCACCACAGTGTTCTTTCAGTGAACGAGTGTTATAGCTAGTCTGTCATGCCTGTAGTGAAATGTTTAATAAGTCTTATATGAAGAGGTTTCAAACAGCCGCCAGCAAGCCGGGTTTAGCACAGTGTCCTTTAACTGTAAGTAAGTGAGAGCCATTCTGTATGGCATATACTTAAATGTTAGAGAGGTCTTATATGAAGATGTTCCTAAATAGAATCCAACAAGATGTGTTCAGGACAGAATAATTTCATCATAAGATAGTGACAGCCGTTTAGTATGGCATATACTGAAATGCTGAAAAGGACTGAAATGAAGATCTTCCTTAACAGTAAAACCAAGCCACTTTCACCATAGTGTTCTTTCATTGAATGGATGTAATAGATATTCTGTCATGCCTGTAGTTAAATGTTCAATAGGTCTTACATAAAAATACTCCTAATAATCTACCTGAAAGCTATTAAACACAACCTTCTTTCCTTGTAAGAAGGGTATGGCCATGCTGTATGCCACATACTGAAATGCTTGAAAAGCTTTATACGAAGATGTTCCTCAACAGTTACAAGAAAACTGCTTTCATCCCTGTGTTCGTTCAATGAGTGAATGTTTAGAGATTCTGTCATTCCTGCAAAGGAATGTTTAATAAGTCTTACATGAAGATGTTTCTAAACAGCTACAAGGAAATTTTTTTAAATATAGTGTTATTACATTGAATAAACATTAAAGACATCCTGTCATGACTGTAGGCAAATGTCTGATGAGACTTGAGCAAGATATTAATAAACAATTACTTGCAAGCTGGGTTCATCACAGTATTCTTTCCTGGCTATGGAGATGATAGCCATTCTGTATGGCATAAAGTGATATGTTTGAAGAGCCTTTGATTTATATTCTTAAACAGCTAACAAGCAAGATGGTTTCTTCACAGTGTTCTTTCAGTGAATGAATGTTCTAGATATTGTCACATCTGTGGTGAAATATTTGATATATGATGTTCCTAAACAGCTACCTATAAACTGGATTCAGCATGTGTTCTTTCATTTTGTGAAAATGATAGTCGCTCTGTGTGGAATATACTTAAGTATTTGCAGTGTATTATGTGCAGATGTTCCTAAACAGTGAAAAGAAGATGGTTTTTGCATAATTTTCTTTCAGATAACAAATGTTATAGACATTGTCACATCTGTAGTCAAATGTTTGATATGATTTATGTGAAAATATCCCTAAACAGCTACCTGTTGGCTTGATTAAGCACAATGCTCTTTCATTGTAAGAAAGTGATAGCTGTTCCATGTGGCATATACTGAAATGTTTGAAATGTCATCTGTGAAGATGTTCCTTAAGAGCTACTTGCTAGGTGTTTTCAAGACAATGTTCTTTCAGTGAATGAATGTTGTAGATAGTCTATCACACCCGTAGTGAAATGCTGGATAAGTTTTATGAAGATGTCCCTAAGTAGCTACAAGCAAAATGGTTTCACAACAGTGTTCTTACAGACATTGAAGGTTATAGATATTCTGTCATGCCTGTAGTGAAATGTTTGATAAGACTTGCATGAACACTTACATGAAGATGCTTCTAAACAGCCACAAGCAAGCTTTTTCAACACAGTATTTCATTGAATGAATGTAATAATTATCACATTGTGGCTGCAGAGAAACGTTTGATAAGACACACACAAAATGTTCATAAATAGCATGTGCCAGCTGGTTGCATCACAATGTTGTTTAATTTAATGGAAGTGATCATCATTCTGTATAGCATATGATGTGTTTGAATAGCCTTATATAAAGATATTCCTAAAAACTTATGAGCAATCTGGTTTCACCAGAGTGTGTTCCTCAGTGAAGGAATCTTACAGAGATTCTGTCAGAGCAGTAATGACATGTTTGGTGTTTTGTATGAAGAAACCCTAAATGGCTTCCTGCAAGATGAGTTCAACACAGTGTTATTTCATTTTAAGAAAATGATAGTCATTCTGTTTGGCATAAACTGAAATATTAGAAAAGCCTTATATCAAGAGGTTCCTAATTAGCTACCAGCAATCTGGCTTCACAATAGTGTTCTTTCATTGAATGGATGTAATAGATACTTTGTAGTGAAATGTATGATAAGTCTCTTATGAAAAGGTTCCTAAACAGCTGCCTGCAATCTGGCTTCAGCACATTATATCATTGTCTCAAAGTGATATTCATTCAGTATGTCTTATATGGAAACGCTTGAAATGGTGAACATGAAGAAGTTTCTAAATATGTACAAGCAAGATTGTTTCTCCACAGTTTTCTTTCAGTGACTGAATGTTATGTATAGTCTGTCACGACTATTGTAAAATGTTTGATGAGTCTTATGTAAAAACGTTCCTAGATAGCTATCTGTGAGCTCTATTTAGCACAGTGTTCTTTCATTGTAGGAAAATGATACCCATTCATTATGGCATATACTGAAATGTGAGAAATGTCTCCAATACAAATGTTCCTAATAATAGCTTCAAGATGCTTTCACCACAGAGTTCTTTCAGTGAAACAATATTGCAGATATTCTGTGACACTTGTAGTGAAGTGTTAGTTAAAACTTACTTGCAAGCTGGATTCAGCACAGTGTTTCTTTCATTGTTTGAAACTCATATTCAATCAGAACAGCAAATATTGAAATGGTTATAATGACTAATATGAAGAGGATCCTTAATGGCTGCAAGTAAGATGGTTTCACCACAGTTTTCTCTCAGTGAACAAATGCTATATATATTCTGTCCCGCATGCAATGAAATGTTTGTTAAGTCTTATATGAACATGTTCCTAAACAGCTACCCGCAAACTGGGCTTAGAACAGTGTTCTCACACTGTTAGTAATTGATAGGTCATCTGTAGGGCATATGCTGAAATGTTTGAAATGTCTTATGTGAATATGCCCCTAAACAGCTGTAAGCACATTTGTTTCACCAGAGTTCCTTTAGTGTCTGAATCTTATGGATATTTTTCAAGTCTGTAGTGTAATTTTTTAAGTATTTTATGAAGTTCTTCCTAAACAGATACTAGGAAACAAGGGTTCAGCTCATCCTTCTTT
The DNA here is from genome assembly GCF_041296235.1 of Equus asinus. Classification (NCBI taxonomy): domain Eukaryota; kingdom Metazoa; phylum Chordata; class Mammalia; order Perissodactyla; family Equidae; genus Equus; species Equus asinus. The sequence continues at coordinate 7,330,918 of NC_091814.1, read as the reverse complement.
CCTTGAGTGAATATTAAAATCATTCTGTCATGACCATAGCGCAATATTTGTTAAGACTTATAAAAAGATATTTCTAAAAGACAACTTTCCAGCTGGGTTCTTAACATTGTTCTTTCATTTTATGGAAGTGATAACCATTCTGGATGGAATACACTGAAATGTTTGAAAAGACTTGTATGAAGATACTCCTAAATAGCTACAAGCAATCTGGTTACACCACAGTGTTCTTTCATTTAATAAACTTTATATATAGTCTCCTAAGGCTGTAGTGAAATGTTTTATATCATATATGAAAATGTTCCTACAGCTACCTGCAAGCTGGGATCAGCACACTGACTTTTCATTGTAATAAAGTGATAGTTACTTTGTATGGCATACACTGAAATGTCAGAAAAGACTTATATGAGTCTATTTCTAAAGAGATACAAGCAAGCTGGTTTCACAATAGTGATCTTTCATTGAATTAATGTAATAGATATTCTGTCGCACATGTTGTGAAATGTTCAATAAATCTTACATGAAAATGTTACTATAAGTCTACCTGAAAGCTGAGTTAAGTACAATGTTTTTTCATTTTAAGAAAGTATAGCTGTTCTCTATGGCTCATACTGAAATGCTAGAAAAGACTTACATGAAGATGTTCCTTAAAAGCTACAAGGAAGTTGGTTTCACCACAGCATTCTTTCAATGAGGGAATGTTATAGATATTCCATCATGCCCGTAGTGAAATGTTTGATAGGACTTATTTGAAGATTCCCCTAAACAGCTGCAAGCAAGGTGTTTTCACCACAGTGTTCATTCAGAAAATGAATGTTATACGTATTCTGTCATGCCTCAAGAGAACTATTTGATGTCTTATGTGAGAGTGTTCCTGAACAGCTACAAGCAAGCTTTTTCAACATAGTGTGGTTTCCTTGAATGAATGTTATGGATATCATGTTGCGGCTGTAGAGAAACGTTTGATAAGACATAAATGAAATGCTCATAAAGAGCCACTGGTTTCATCAGAACGTTCTTTCTGGATATGGGAGTGATAGCCATTCTGTAGGCATAATGAAGTGTTTGAAGAGCCTTATACGAAGACATTCCCAAGGCGCCAGAAGTAATCTGGCTTCACCACAGTGTTCTTTCAGTGAACGAGTGTTATAGCTAGTCTGTCATGCCTGTAGTGAAATGTTTAATAAGTCTTATATGAAGAGGTTTCAAACAGCCGCCAGCAAGCCGGGTTTAGCACAGTGTCCTTTAACTGTAAGTAAGTGAGAGCCATTCTGTATGGCATATACTTAAATGTTAGAGAGGTCTTATATGAAGATGTTCCTAAATAGAATCCAACAAGATGTGTTCAGGACAGAATAATTTCATCATAAGATAGTGACAGCCGTTTAGTATGGCATATACTGAAATGCTGAAAAGGACTGAAATGAAGATCTTCCTTAACAGTAAAACCAAGCCACTTTCACCATAGTGTTCTTTCATTGAATGGATGTAATAGATATTCTGTCATGCCTGTAGTTAAATGTTCAATAGGTCTTACATAAAAATACTCCTAATAATCTACCTGAAAGCTATTAAACACAACCTTCTTTCCTTGTAAGAAGGGTATGGCCATGCTGTATGCCACATACTGAAATGCTTGAAAAGCTTTATACGAAGATGTTCCTCAACAGTTACAAGAAAACTGCTTTCATCCCTGTGTTCGTTCAATGAGTGAATGTTTAGAGATTCTGTCATTCCTGCAAAGGAATGTTTAATAAGTCTTACATGAAGATGTTTCTAAACAGCTACAAGGAAATTTTTTTAAATATGGTGTTATTACATTGAATAAACATTAAAGACATCCTGTCATGACTGTAGGCAAATGTCTGATGAGACTTGAGCAAGATATTAATAAACAATTACTTGCAAGCTGGGTTCATCACAGTATTCTTTCCTGGCTATGGAGATGATAGCCATTCTGTATGGCATAAAGTGATATGTTTGAAGAGCCTTTGATTTATATTCTTAAACAGCTAACAAGCAAGATGGTTTCTTCACAGTGTTCTTTCAGTGAATGAATGTTCTAGATATTGTCACATCTGTGGTGAAATATTTGATATATGATGTTCCTAAACAGCTACCTATAAACTGGATTCAGCATGTGTTCTTTCATTTTGTGAAAATGATAGTCGCTCTGTGTGGAATATACTTAAGTATTTGCAGTGTATTATGTGCAGATGTTCCTAAACAGTGAAAAGAAGATGGTTTTTGCATAATTTTCTTTCAGATAACAAATGTTATAGACATTGTCACATCTGTAGTCAAATGTTTGATATGATTTATGTGAAAATATCCCTAAACAGCTACCTGTTGGCTTGATTAAGCACAATGCTCTTTCATTGTAAGAAAGTGATAGCTGTTCCATGTGGCATATACTGAAATGTTTGAAATGTCATCTGTGAAGATGTTCCTTAAGAGCTACTTGCTAGGTGTTTTCAAGACAATGTTCTTTCAGTGAATGAATGTTGTAGATAGTCTATCACACCCGTAGTGAAATGCTGGATAAGTTTTATGAAGATGTCCCTAAGTAGCTACAAGCAAAATGGTTTCACAACAGTGTTCTTACAGACATTGAAGGTTATAGATATTCTGTCATGCCTGTAGTGAAATGTTTGATAAGACTTGCATGAACACTTACATGAAGATGCTTCTAAACAGCCACAAGCAAGCTTTTTCAACACAGTATTTCATTGAATGAATGTAATAATTATCACATTGTGGCTGCAGAGAAACGTTTGATAAGACACACACAAAATGTTCATAAATAGCATGTGCCAGCTGGTTGCATCACAATGTTGTTTAATTTAATGGAAGTGATCATCATTCTGTATAGCATATGATGTGTTTGAATAGCCTTATATAAAGATATTCCTAAAAACTTATGAGCAATCTGGTTTCACCAGAGTGTGTTCCTCAGTGAAGGAATCTTACAGAGATTCTGTCAGAGCAGTAGTGACATGTTTGGTGTTTTGTATGAAGAAACCCTAAATGGCTTCCTGCAAGATGAGTTCAACACAGTGTTATTTCATTTTAAGAAAATGATAGTCATTCTGTTTGGCATAAACTGAAATATTAGAAAAGCCTTATATCAAGAGGTTCCTAATTAGCTACCAGCAATCTGGCTTCACAATAGTGTTCTTTCATTGAATGGATGTAATAGATACTTTGTAGTGAAATGTATGATAAGTCTCTTATGAAAAGGTTCCTAAACAGCTGCCTGCAATCTGGCTTCAGCACATTATATCATTGTCTCAAAGTGATATTCATTCAGTATGTCTTATATGGAAACGCTTGAAATGGTGAACATGAAGAAGTTTCTAAATATGTACAAGCAAGATTGTTTCTCCACAGTTTTCTTTCAGTGACTGAATGTTATGTATAGTCTGTCACGACTATTGTAAAATGTTTGATGAGTCTTATGTAAAAACGTTCCTAGATAGCTATCTGTGAGCTCTATTTAGCACAGTGTTCTTTCATTGTAGGAAAATGATACCCATTCATTATGGCATATACTGAAATGTGAGAAATGTCTCCAATACAAATGTTCCTAATAATAGCTTCAAGATGCTTTCACCACAGAGTTCTTTCAGTGAAACAATATTGCAGATATTCTGTGACACTTGTAGTGAAGTGTTAGTTAAAACTTACTTGCAAGCTGGATTCAGCACAGTGTTTCTTTCATTGTTTGAAACTCATATTCAATCAGAACAGCAAATATTGAAATGGTTATAATGACTAATATGAAGAGGATCCTTAATGGCTGCAAGTAAGATGGTTTCACCACAGTTTTCTCTCAGTGAACAAATGCTATATATATTCTGTCCCGCATGCAATGAAATGTTTGTTAAGTCTTATATGAACATGTTCCTAAACAGCTACCCGCAAACTGGGCTTAGAACAGTGTTCTCACACTGTTAGTAATTGATAGGTCATCTGTAGGGCATATGCTGAAATGTTTGAAATGTCTTATGTGAATATGCCCCTAAACAGCTGTAAGCACATTTGTTTCACCAGAGTTCCTTTAGTGTCTGAATCTTATGGATATTTTTCAAGTCTGTAGTGTAATTTTTTAAGTATTTTATGAAGTTCTTCCTAAACAGATACTAGGAAACAAGGGTTCAGCTCATCCTTCTTTCCTTGAGTGAATATTAAAATCATTCTGTCATGACCATAGCGCAATATTTGTTAAGACTTATAAAAAGATATTTCTAAAAGACAACTTTCCAGCTGGGTTCTTAACATTGTTCTTTCATTTTATGGAAGTGATAACCATTCTGGATGGAATACACTGAAATGTTTGAAAAGACTTGTATGAAGATACTCCTAAATAGCTACAAGCAATCTGGTTACACCACAGTGTTCTTTCATTTAATAAACTTTATATATAGTCTCCTAAGGCTGTAGTGAAATGTTTTATATCATATATGAAAATGTTCCTACAGCTACCTGCAAGCTGGGATCAGCACACTGACTTTTCATTGTAATAAAGTGATAGTTACTTTGTATGGCATACACTGAAATGTCAGAAAAGACTTATATGAGTCTATTTCTAAAGAGATACAAGCAAGCTGGTTTCACAATAGTGATCTTTCATTGAATTAATGTAATAGATATTCTGTCGCACATGTTGTGAAATGTTCAATAAATCTTACATGAAAATGTTACTATAAGTCTACCTGAAAGCTGAGTTAAGTACAATGTTTTTTCATTTTAAGAAAGTATAGCTGTTCTCTATGGCTCATACTGAAATGCTAGAAAAGACTTACATGAAGATGTTCCTTAAAAGCTACAAGGAAGTTGGTTTCACCACAGCATTCTTTCAATGAGGGAATGTTATAGATATTCCATCATGCCCGTAGTGAAATGTTTGATAGGACTTATTTGAAGATTCCCCTAAACAGCTGCAAGCAAGGTGTTTTCACCACAGTGTTCATTCAGAAAATGAATGTTATACGTATTCTGTCATGCCTCAAGAGAACTATTTGATGTCTTATGTGAGAGTGTTCCTGAACAGCTACAAGCAAGCTTTTTCAACATAGTGTGGTTTCCTTGAATGAATGTTATGGATATCATGTTGCGGCTGTAGAGAAACGTTTGATAAGACATAAATGAAATGCTCATAAAGAGCCACTGGTTTCATCAGAACGTTCTTTCTGGATATGGGAGTGATAGCCATTCTGTAGGCATAATGAAGTGTTTGAAGAGCCTTATACGAAGACATTCCCAAGGCGCCAGAAGTAATCTGGCTTCACCACAGTGTTCTTTCAGTGAACGAGTGTTATAGCTAGTCTGTCATGCCTGTAGTGAAATGTTTAATAAGTCTTATATGAAGAGGTTTCAAACAGCCGCCAGCAAGCCGGGTTTAGCACAGTGTCCTTTAACTGTAAGTAAGTGAGAGCCATTCTGTATGGCATATACTTAAATGTTAGAGAGGTCTTATATGAAGATGTTCCTAAATAGAATCCAACAAGATGTGTTCAGGACAGAATAATTTCATCATAAGATAGTGACAGCCGTTTAGTATGGCATATACTGAAATGCTGAAAAGGACTGAAATGAAGATCTTCCTTAACAGTAAAACCAAGCCACTTTCACCATAGTGTTCTTTCATTGAATGGATGTAATAGATATTCTGTCATGCCTGTAGTTAAATGTTCAATAGGTCTTACATAAAAATACTCCTAATAATCTACCTGAAAGCTATTAAACACAACCTTCTTTCCTTGTAAGAAGGGTATGGCCATGCTGTATGCCACATACTGAAATGCTTGAAAAGCTTTATACGAAGATGTTCCTCAACAGTTACAAGAAAACTGCTTTCATCCCTGTGTTCGTTCAATGAGTGAATGTTTAGAGATTCTGTCATTCCTGCAAAGGAATGTTTAATAAGTCTTACATGAAGATGTTTCTAAACAGCTACAAGGAAATTTTTTTAAATATAGTGTTATTACATTGAATAAACATTAAAGACATCCTGTCATGACTGTAGGCAAATGTCTGATGAGACTTGAGCAAGATATTAATAAACAATTACTTGCAAGCTGGGTTCATCACAGTATTCTTTCCTGGCTATGGAGATGATAGCCATTCTGTATGGCATAAAGTGATATGTTTGAAGAGCCTTTGATTTATATTCTTAAACAGCTAACAAGCAAGATGGTTTCTTCACAGTGTTCTTTCAGTGAATGAATGTTCTAGATATTGTCACATCTGTGGTGAAATATTTGATATATGATGTTCCTAAACAGCTACCTATAAACTGGATTCAGCATGTGTTCTTTCATTTTGTGAAAATGATAGTCGCTCTGTGTGGAATATACTTAAGTATTTGCAGTGTATTATGTGCAGATGTTCCTAAACAGTGAAAAGAAGATGGTTTTTGCATAATTTTCTTTCAGATAACAAATGTTATAGACATTGTCACATCTGTAGTCAAATGTTTGATATGATTTATGTGAAAATATCCCTAAACAGCTACCTGTTGGCTTGATTAAGCACAATGCTCTTTCATTGTAAGAAAGTGATAGCTGTTCCATGTGGCATATACTGAAATGTTTGAAATGTCATCTGTGAAGATGTTCCTTAAGAGCTACTTGCTAGGTGTTTTCAAGACAATGTTCTTTCAGTGAATGAATGTTGTAGATAGTCTATCACACCCGTAGTGAAATGCTGGATAAGTTTTATGAAGATGTCCCTAAGTAGCTACAAGCAAAATGGTTTCACAACAGTGTTCTTACAGACATTGAAGGTTATAGATATTCTGTCATGCCTGTAGTGAAATGTTTGATAAGACTTGCATGAACACTTACATGAAGATGCTTCTAAACAGCCACAAGCAAGCTTTTTCAACACAGTATTTCATTGAATGAATGTAATAATTATCACATTGTGGCTGCAGAGAAACGTTTGATAAGACACACACAAAATGTTCATAAATAGCATGTGCCAGCTGGTTGCATCACAATGTTGTTTAATTTAATGGAAGTGATCATCATTCTGTATAGCATATGATGTGTTTGAATAGCCTTATATAAAGATATTCCTAAAAACTTATGAGCAATCTGGTTTCACCAGAGTGTGTTCCTCAGTGAAGGAATCTTACAGAGATTCTGTCAGAGCAGTAGTGACATGTTTGGTGTTTTGTATGAAGAAACCCTAAATGGCTTCCTGCAAGATGAGTTCAACACAGTGTTATTTCATTTTAAGAAAATGATAGTCATTCTGTTTGGCATAAACTGAAATATTAGAAAAGCCTTATATCAAGAGGTTCCTAATTAGCTACCAGCAATCTGGCTTCACAATAGTGTTCTTTCATTGAATGGATGTAATAGATACTTTGTAGTGAAATGTATGATAAGTCTCTTATGAAAAGGTTCCTAAACAGCTGCCTGCAATCTGGCTTCAGCACATTATATCATTGTCTCAAAGTGATATTCATTCAGTATGTCTTATATGGAAACGCTTGAAATGGTGAACATGAAGAAGTTTCTAAATATGTACAAGCAAGATTGTTTCTCCACAGTTTTCTTTCAGTGACTGAATGTTATGTATAGTCTGTCACGACTATTGTAAAATGTTTGATGAGTCTTATGTAAAAACGTTCCTAGATAGCTATCTGTGAGCTCTATTTAGCACAGTGTTCTTTCATTGTAGGAAAATGATACCCATTCATTATGGCATATACTGAAATGTGAGAAATGTCTCCAATACAAATGTTCCTAATAATAGCTTCAAGATGCTTTCACCACAGAGTTCTTTCAGTGAAACAATATTGCAGATATTCTGTGACACTTGTAGTGAAGTGTTAGTTAAAACTTACTTGCAAGCTGGATTCAGCACAGTGTTTCTTTCATTGTTTGAAACTCATATTCAATCAGAACAGCAAATATTGAAATGGTTATAATGACTAATATGAAGAGGATCCTTAATGGCTGCAAGTAAGATGGTTTCACCACAGTTTTCTCTCAGTGAACAAATGCTATATATATTCTGTCCCGCATGCAATGAAATGTTTGTTAAGTCTTATATGAACATGTTCCTAAACAGCTACCCGCAAACTGGGCTTAGAACAGTGTTCTCACACTGTTAGTAATTGATAGGTCATCTGTAGGGCATATGCTGAAATGTTTGAAATGTCTTATGTGAATATGCCCCTAAACAGCTGTAAGCACATTTGTTTCACCAGAGTTCCTTTAGTGTCTGAATCTTATGGATATTTTTCAAGTCTGTAGTGTAATTTTTTAAGTATTTTATGAAGTTCTTCCTAAACAGATACTAGGAAACAAGGGTTCAGCTCATCCTTCTTTCCTTGAGTGAATATTAAAATCATTCTGTCATGACCATAGCGCAATATTTGTTAAGACTTATAAAAAGATATTTCTAAAAGACAACTTTCCAGCTGGGTTCTTAACATTGTTCTTTCATTTTATGGAAGTGATAACCATTCTGGATGGAATACACTGAAATGTTTGAAAAGACTTGTATGAAGATACTCCTAAATAGCTACAAGCAATCTGGTTACACCACAGTGTTCTTTCATTTAATAAACTTTATATATAGTCTCCTAAGGCTGTAGTGAAATGTTTTATATCATATATGAAAATGTTCCTACAGCTACCTGCAAGCTGGGATCAGCACACTGACTTTTCATTGTAATAAAGTGATAGTTACTTTGTATGGCATACACTGAAATGTCAGAAAAGACTTATATGAGTCTATTTCTAAAGAGATACAAGCAAGCTGGTTTCACAATAGTGATCTTTCATTGAATTAATGTAATAGATATTCTGTCGCACATGTTGTGAAATGTTCAATAAATCTTACATGAAAATGTTACTATAAGTCTACCTGAAAGCTGAGTTAAGTACAATGTTTTTTCATTTTAAGAAAGTATAGCTGTTCTCTATGGCTCATACTGAAATGCTAGAAAAGACTTACATGAAGATGTTCCTTAAAAGCTACAAGGAAGTTGGTTTCACCACAGCATTCTTTCAATGAGGGAATGTTATAGATATTCCATCATGCCCGTAGTGAAATGTTTGATAGGACTTATTTGAAGATTCCCCTAAACAGCTGCAAGCAAGGTGTTTTCACCACAGTGTTCATTCAGAAAATGAATGTTATACGTATTCTGTCATGCCTCAAGAGAACTATTTGATGTCTTATGTGAGAGTGTTCCTGAACAGCTACAAGCAAGCTTTTTCAACATAGTGTGGTTTCCTTGAATGAATGTTATGGATATCATGTTGCGGCTGTAGAGAAACGTTTGATAAGACATAAATGAAATGCTCATAAAGAGCCACTGGTTTCATCAGAACGTTCTTTCTGGATATGGGAGTGATAGCCATTCTGTAGGCATAATGAAGTGTTTGAAGAGCCTTATACGAAGACATTCCCAAGGCGCCAGAAGTAATCTGGCTTCACCACAGTGTTCTTTCAGTGAACGAGTGTTATAGCTAGTCTGTCATGCCTGTAGTGAAATGTTTAATAAGTCTTATATGAAGAGGTTTCAAACAGCCGCCAGCAAGCCGGGTTTAGCACAGTGTCCTTTAACTGTAAGTAAGTGAGAGCCATTCTGTATGGCATATACTTAAATGTTAGAGAGGTCTTATATGAAGATGTTCCTAAATAGAATCCAACAAGATGTGTTCAGGACAGAATAATTTCATCATAAGATAGTGACAGCCGTTTAGTATGGCATATACTGAAATGCTGAAAAGGACTGAAATGAAGATCTTCCTTAACAGTAAAACCAAGCCACTTTCACCATAGTGTTCTTTCATTGAATGGATGTAATAGATATTCTGTCATGCCTGTAGTTAAATGTTCAATAGGTCTTACATAAAAATACTCCTAATAATCTACCTGAAAGCTATTAAACACAACCTTCTTTCCTTGTAAGAAGGGTATGGCCATGCTGTATGCCACATACTGAAATGCTTGAAAAGCTTTATACGAAGATGTTCCTCAACAGTTACAAGAAAACTGCTTTCATCCCTGTGTTCGTTCAATGAGTGAATGTTTAGAGATTCTGTCATTCCTGCAAAGGAATGTTTAATAAGTCTTACATGAAGATGTTTCTAAACAGCTACAAGGAAATTTTTTTAAATATGGTGTTATTACATTGAATAAACATTAAAGACATCCTGTCATGACTGTAGGCAAATGTCTGATGAGACTTGAGCAAGATATTAATAAACAATTACTTGCAAGCTGGGTTCATCACAGTATTCTTTCCTGGCTATGGAGATGATAGCCATTCTGTATGGCATAAAGTGATATGTTTGAAGAGCCTTTGATTTATATTCTTAAACAGCTAACAAGCAAGATGGTTTCTTCACAGTGTTCTTTCAGTGAATGAATGTTCTAGATATTGTCACATCTGTGGTGAAATATTTGATATATGATGTTCCTAAACAGCTACCTATAAACTGGATTCAGCATGTGTTCTTTCATTTTGTGAAAATGATAGTCGCTCTGTGTGAAATATACTTAAGTATTTGCAGTGTATTATGTGCAGATGTTCCTAAACAGTGAAAAGAAGATGGGTTTTGCATAATTTTCTTTCAGATAACAAATGTTATAGACATTGTCACATCTGTAGTCAAATGTTTGATATGATTTATGTGAAAATATCCCTAAACAGCTACCTGTTGGCTTGATTAAGCACAATGCTCTTTCATTGTAAGAAAGTGATAGCTGTTCCATGTGGCATATACTGAAATGTTTGAAATGTCATCTGTGAAGATGTTCCTTAAGAGCTACTTGCTAGGTGTTTTCAAGACAATGTTCTTTCAGTGAATGAATGTTGTAGATAGTCTATCACACCCGTAGTGAAATGCTGGATAAGTTTTATGAAGATGTCCCTAAGTAGCTACAAGCAAAATGGTTTCACAACAGTGTTCTTACAGACATTGAAGGTTATAGATATTCTGTCATGCCTGTAGTGAAATGTTTGATAAGACTTGCATGAACACTTACATGAAGATGCTTCTAAACAGCCACAAGCAAGCTTTTTCAACACAGTATTTCATTGAATGAATGTAATAATTATCACATTGTGGCTGCAGAGAAACGTTTGATAAGACACACACAAAATGTTCATAAATAGCATGTGCCAGCTGGTTGCATCACAATGTTGTTTAATTTAATGGAAGTGATCATCATTCTGTATAGCATATGATGTGTTTGAATAGCCTTATATAAAGATATTCCTAAAAACTTATGAGCAATCTGGTTTCACCAGAGTGTGTTCCTCAGTGAAGGAATCTTACAGAGATTCTGTCAGAGCAGTAGTGACATGTTTGGTGTTTTGTATGAAGAAACCCTAAATGGCTTCCTGCAAGATGAGTTCAACACAGTGTTATTTCATTTTAAGAAAATGATAGTCATTCTGTTTGGCATAAACTGAAATATTAGAAAAGCCTTATATCAAGAGGTTCCTAATTAGCTACCAGCAATCTGGCTTCACAATAGTGTTCTTTCATTGAATGGATGTAATAGATACTTTGTAGTGAAATGTATGATAAGTCTCTTATGAAAAGGTTCCTAAACAGCTGCCTGCAATCTGGCTTCAGCACATTATATCATTGTCTCAAAGTGATATTCATTCAGTATGTCTTATATGGAAACGCTTGAAATGGTGAACATGAAGAAGTTTCTAAATATGTACAAGCAAGATTGTTTCTCCACAGTTTTCTTTCAGTGACTGAATGTTATGTATAGTCTGTCACGACTATTGTAAAATGTTTGATGAGTCTTATGTAAAAACGTTCCTAGATAGCTATCTGTGAGCTCTATTTAGCACAGTGTTCTTTCATTGTAGGAAAATGATACCCATTCATTATGGCATATACTGAAATGTGAGAAATGTCTCCAATACAAATGTTCCTAATAATAGCTTCAAGATGCTTTCACCACAGAGTTCTTTCAGTGAAACAATATTGCAGATATTCTGTGACACTTGTAGTGAAGTGTTAGTTAAAACTTACTTGCAAGCTGGATTCAGCACAGTGTTTCTTTCATTGTTTGAAACTCATATTCAATCAGAACAGCAAATATTGAAATGGTTATAATGACTAATATGAAGAGGATCCTTAATGGCTGCAAGTAAGATGGTTTCACCACAGTTTTCTCTCAGTGAACAAATGCTATATATATTCTGTCCCGCATGCAATGAAATGTTTGTTAAGTCTTATATGAACATGTTCCTAAACAGCTACCCGCAAACTGGGCTTAGAACAGTGTTCTCACACTGTTAGTAATTGATAGGTCATCTGTAGGGCATATGCTGAAATGTTTGAAATGTCTTATGTGAATATGCCCCTAAACAGCTGTAAGCACATTTGTTTCACCAGAGTTCCTTTAGTGTCTGAATCTTATGGATATTTTTCAAGTCTGTAGTGTAATTTTTTAAGTATTTTATGAAGTTCTTCCTAAACAGATACTAGGAAACAAGGGTTCAGCTCATCCTTCTTTCCTTGAGTGAATATTAAAATCATTCTGTCATGACCATAGCGCAATATTTGTTAAGACTTATAAAAAGATATTTCTAAAAGACAACTTTCCAGCTGGGTTCTTAACATTGTTCTTTCATTTTATGGAAGTGATAACCATTCTGGATGGAATACACTGAAATGTTTGAAAAGACTTGTATGAAGATACTCCTAAATAGCTACAAGCAATCTGGTTACACCACAGTGTTCTTTCATTTAATAAACTTTATATATAGTCTCCTAAGGCTGTAGTGAAATGTTTTATATCATATATGAAAATGTTCCTACAGCTACCTGCAAGCTGGGATCAGCACACTGACTTTTCATTGTAATAAAGTGATAGTTACTTTGTATGGCATACACTGAAATGTCAGAAAAGACTTATATGAGTCTATTTCTAAAGAGATACAAGCAAGCTGGTTTCACAATAGTGATCTTTCATTGAATTAATGTAATAGATATTCTGTCGCACATGTTGTGAAATGTTCAATAAATCTTACATGAAAATGTTACTATAAGTCTACCTGAAAGCTGAGTTAAGTACAATGTTTTTTCATTTTAAGAAAGTATAGCTGTTCTCTATGGCTCATACTGAAATGCTAGAAAAGACTTACATGAAGATGTTCCTTAAAAGCTACAAGGAAGTTGGTTTCACCACAGCATTCTTTCAATGAGGGAATGTTATAGATATTCCATCATGCCCGTAGTGAAATGTTTGATAGGACTTATTTGAAGATTCCCCTAAACAGCTGCAAGCAAGGTGTTTTCACCACAGTGTTCATTCAGAAAATGAATGTTATACGTATTCTGTCATGCCTCAAGAGAACTATTTGATGTCTTATGTGAGAGTGTTCCTGAACAGCTACAAGCAAGCTTTTTCAACATAGTGTGGTTTCCTTGAATGAATGTTATGGATATCATGTTGCGGCTGTAGAGAAACGTTTGATAAGACATAAATGAAATGCTCATAAAGAGCCACTGGTTTCATCAGAACGTTCTTTCTGGATATGGGAGTGATAGCCATTCTGTAGGCATAATGAAGTGTTTGAAGAGCCTTATACGAAGACATTCCCAAGGCGCCAGAAGTAATCTGGCTTCACCACAGTGTTCTTTCAGTGAACGAGTGTTATAGCTAGTCTGTCATGCCTGTAGTGAAATGTTTAATAAGTCTTATATGAAGAGGTTTCAAACAGCCGCCAGCAAGCCGGGTTTAGCACAGTGTCCTTTAACTGTAAGTAAGTGAGAGCCATTCTGTATGGCATATACTTAAATGTTAGAGAGGTCTTATATGAAGATGTTCCTAAATAGAATCCAACAAGATGTGTTCAGGACAGAATAATTTCATCATAAGATAGTGACAGCCGTTTAGTATGGCATATACTGAAATGCTGAAAAGGACTGAAATGAAGATCTTCCTTAACAGTAAAACCAAGCCACTTTCACCATAGTGTTCTTTCATTGAATGGATGTAATAGATATTCTGTCATGCCTGTAGTTAAATGTTCAATAGGTCTTACATAAAAATACTCCTAATAATCTACCTGAAAGCTATTAAACACAACCTTCTTTCCTTGTAAGAAGGGTATGGCCATGCTGTATGCCACATACTGAAATGCTTGAAAAGCTTTATACGAAGATGTTCCTCAACAGTTACAAGAAAACTGCTTTCATCCCTGTGTTCGTTCAATGAGTGAATGTTTAGAGATTCTGTCATTCCTGCAAAGGAATGTTTAATAAGTCTTACATGAAGATGTTTCTAAACAGCTACAAGGAAATTTTTTTAAATATAGTGTTATTACATTGAATAAACATTAAAGACATCCTGTCATGACTGTAGGCAAATGTCTGATGAGACTTGAGCAAGATATTAATAAACAATTACTTGCAAGCTGGGTTCATCACAGTATTCTTTCCTGGCTATGGAGATGATAGCCATTCTGTATGGCATAAAGTGATATGTTTGAAGAGCCTTTGATTTATATTCTTAAACAGCTAACAAGCAAGATGGTTTCTTCACAGTGTTCTTTCAGTGAATGAATGTTCTAGATATTGTCACATCTGTGGTGAAATATTTGATATATGATGTTCCTAAACAGCTACCTATAAACTGGATTCAGCATGTGTTCTTTCATTTTGTGAAAATGATAGTCGCTCTGTGTGGAATATACTTAAGTATTTGCAGTGTATTATGTGCAGATGTTCCTAAACAGTGAAAAGAAGATGGTTTTTGCATAATTTTCTTTCAGATAACAAATGTTATAGACATTGTCACATCTGTAGTCAAATGTTTGATATGATTTATGTGAAAATATCCCTAAACAGCTACCTGTTGGCTTGATTAAGCACAATGCTCTTTCATTGTAAGAAAGTGATAGCTGTTCCATGTGGCATATACTGAAATGTTTGAAATGTCATCTGTGAAGATGTTCCTTAAGAGCTACTTGCTAGGTGTTTTCAAGACAATGTTCTTTCAGTGAATGAATGTTGTAGATAGTCTATCACACCCGTAGTGAAATGCTGGATAAGTTTTATGAAGATGTCCCTAAGTAGCTACAAGCAAAATGGTTTCACAACAGTGTTCTTACAGACATTGAAGGTTATAGATATTCTGTCATGCCTGTAGTGAAATGTTTGATAAGACTTGCATGAACACTTACATGAAGATGCTTCTAAACAGCCACAAGCAAGCTTTTTCAACACAGTATTTCATTGAATGAATGTAATAATTATCACATTGTGGCTGCAGAGAAACGTTTGATAAGACACACACAAAATGTTCATAAATAGCATGTGCCAGCTGGTTGCATCACAATGTTGTTTAATTTAATGGAAGTGATCATCATTCTGTATAGCATATGATGTGTTTGAATAGCCTTATATAAAGATATTCCTAAAAACTTATGAGCAATCTGGTTTCACCAGAGTGTGTTCCTCAGTGAAGGAATCTTACAGAGATTCTGTCAGAGCAGTAGTGACATGTTTGGTGTTTTGTATGAAGAAACCCTAAATGGCTTCCTGCAAGATGAGTTCAACACAGTGTTATTTCATTTTAAGAAAATGATAGTCATTCTGTTTGGCATAAACTGAAATATTAGAAAAGCCTTATATCAAGAGGTTCCTAATTAGCTACCAGCAATCTGGCTTCACAATAGTGTTCTTTCATTGAATGGATGTAATAGATACTTTGTAGTGAAATGTATGATAAGTCTCTTATGAAAAGGTTCCTAAACAGCTGCCTGCAATCTGGCTTCAGCACATTATATCATTGTCTCAAAGTGATATTCATTCAGTATGTCTTATATGGAAACGCTTGAAATGGTGAACATGAAGAAGTTTCTAAATATGTACAAGCAAGATTGTTTCTCCACAGTTTTCTTTCAGTGACTGAATGTTATGTATAGTCTGTCACGACTATTGTAAAATGTTTGATGAGTCTTATGTAAAAACGTTCCTAGATAGCTATCTGTGAGCTCTATTTAGCACAGTGTTCTTTCATTGTAGGAAAATGATACCCATTCATTATGGCATATACTGAAATGTGAGAAATGTCTCCAATACAAATGTTCCTAATAATAGCTTCAAGATGCTTTCACCACAGAGTTCTTTCAGTGAAACAATATTGCAGATATTCTGTGACACTTGTAGTGAAGTGTTAGTTAAAACTTACTTGCAAGCTGGATTCAGCACAGTGTTTCTTTCATTGTTTGAAACTCATATTCAATCAGAACAGCAAATATTGAAATGGTTATAATGACTAATATGAAGAGGATCCTTAATGGCTGCAAGTAAGATGGTTTCACCACAGTTTTCTCTCAGTGAACAAATGCTATATATATTCTGTCCCGCATGCAATGAAATGTTTGTTAAGTCTTATATGAACATGTTCCTAAACAGCTACCCGCAAACTGGGCTTAGAACAGTGTTCTCACACTGTTAGTAATTGATAGGTCATCTGTAGGGCATATGCTGAAATGTTTGAAATGTCTTATGTGAATATGCCCCTAAACAGCTGTAAGCACATTTGTTTCACCAGAGTTCCTTTAGTGTCTGAATCTTATGGATATTTTTCAAGTCTGTAGTGTAATTTTTTAAGTATTTTATGAAGTTCTTCCTAAACAGATACTAGGAAACAAGGGTTCAGCTCATCCTTCTTTCCTTGAGTGAATATTAAAATCATTCTGTCATGACCATAGCGCAATATTTGTTAAGACTTATAAAAAGATATTTCTAAAAGACAACTTTCCAGCTGGGTTCTTAACATTGTTCTTTCATTTTATGGAAGTGATAACCATTCTGGATGGAATACACTGAAATGTTTGAAAAGACTTGTATGAAGATACTCCTAAATAGCTACAAGCAATCTGGTTACACCACAGTGTTCTTTCATTTAATAAACTTTATATATAGTCTCCTAA
Source organism: Equus asinus (assembly GCF_041296235.1). Classification (NCBI taxonomy): domain Eukaryota; kingdom Metazoa; phylum Chordata; class Mammalia; order Perissodactyla; family Equidae; genus Equus; species Equus asinus. Next base: position 7,313,973 of record NC_091814.1, on the reverse strand, counting down.
GGCTGTAGTGAAATGTTTTATATCATATATGAAAATGTTCCTACAGCTACCTGCAAGCTGGGATCAGCACACTGACTTTTCATTGTAATAAAGTGATAGTTACTTTGTATGGCATACACTGAAATGTCAGAAAAGACTTATATGAGTCTATTTCTAAAGAGATACAAGCAAGCTGGTTTCACAATAGTGATCTTTCATTGAATTAATGTAATAGATATTCTGTCGCACATGTTGTGAAATGTTCAATAAATCTTACATGAAAATGTTACTATAAGTCTACCTGAAAGCTGAGTTAAGTACAATGTTTTTTCATTTTAAGAAAGTATAGCTGTTCTCTATGGCTCATACTGAAATGCTAGAAAAGACTTACATGAAGATGTTCCTTAAAAGCTACAAGGAAGTTGGTTTCACCACAGCATTCTTTCAATGAGGGAATGTTATAGATATTCCATCATGCCCGTAGTGAAATGTTTGATAGGACTTATTTGAAGATTCCCCTAAACAGCTGCAAGCAAGGTGTTTTCACCACAGTGTTCATTCAGAAAATGAATGTTATACGTATTCTGTCATGCCTCAAGAGAACTATTTGATGTCTTATGTGAGAGTGTTCCTGAACAGCTACAAGCAAGCTTTTTCAACATAGTGTGGTTTCCTTGAATGAATGTTATGGATATCATGTTGCGGCTGTAGAGAAACGTTTGATAAGACATAAATGAAATGCTCATAAAGAGCCACTGGTTTCATCAGAACGTTCTTTCTGGATATGGGAGTGATAGCCATTCTGTAGGCATAATGAAGTGTTTGAAGAGCCTTATACGAAGACATTCCCAAGGCGCCAGAAGTAATCTGGCTTCACCACAGTGTTCTTTCAGTGAACGAGTGTTATAGCTAGTCTGTCATGCCTGTAGTGAAATGTTTAATAAGTCTTATATGAAGAGGTTTCAAACAGCCGCCAGCAAGCCGGGTTTAGCACAGTGTCCTTTAACTGTAAGTAAGTGAGAGCCATTCTGTATGGCATATACTTAAATGTTAGAGAGGTCTTATATGAAGATGTTCCTAAATAGAATCCAACAAGATGTGTTCAGGACAGAATAATTTCATCATAAGATAGTGACAGCCGTTTAGTATGGCATATACTGAAATGCTGAAAAGGACTGAAATGAAGATCTTCCTTAACAGTAAAACCAAGCCACTTTCACCATAGTGTTCTTTCATTGAATGGATGTAATAGATATTCTGTCATGCCTGTAGTTAAATGTTCAATAGGTCTTACATAAAAATACTCCTAATAATCTACCTGAAAGCTATTAAACACAACCTTCTTTCCTTGTAAGAAGGGTATGGCCATGCTGTATGCCACATACTGAAATGCTTGAAAAGCTTTATACGAAGATGTTCCTCAACAGTTACAAGAAAACTGCTTTCATCCCTGTGTTCGTTCAATGAGTGAATGTTTAGAGATTCTGTCATTCCTGCAAAGGAATGTTTAATAAGTCTTACATGAAGATGTTTCTAAACAGCTACAAGGAAATTTTTTTAAATATAGTGTTATTACATTGAATAAACATTAAAGACATCCTGTCATGACTGTAGGCAAATGTCTGATGAGACTTGAGCAAGATATTAATAAACAATTACTTGCAAGCTGGGTTCATCACAGTATTCTTTCCTGGCTATGGAGATGATAGCCATTCTGTATGGCATAAAGTGATATGTTTGAAGAGCCTTTGATTTATATTCTTAAACAGCTAACAAGCAAGATGGTTTCTTCACAGTGTTCTTTCAGTGAATGAATGTTCTAGATATTGTCACATCTGTGGTGAAATATTTGATATATGATGTTCCTAAACAGCTACCTATAAACTGGATTCAGCATGTGTTCTTTCATTTTGTGAAAATGATAGTCGCTCTGTGTGGAATATACTTAAGTATTTGCAGTGTATTATGTGCAGATGTTCCTAAACAGTGAAAAGAAGATGGGTTTTGCATAATTTTCTTTCAGATAACAAATGTTATAGACATTGTCACATCTGTAGTCAAATGTTTGATATGATTTATGTGAAAATATCCCTAAACAGCTACCTGTTGGCTTGATTAAGCACAATGCTCTTTCATTGTAAGAAAGTGATAGCTGTTCCATGTGGCATATACTGAAATGTTTGAAATGTCATCTGTGAAGATGTTCCTTAAGAGCTACTTGCTAGGTGTTTTCAAGACAATGTTCTTTCAGTGAATGAATGTTGTAGATAGTCTATCACACCCGTAGTGAAATGCTGGATAAGTTTTATGAAGATGTCCCTAAGTAGCTACAAGCAAAATGGTTTCACAACAGTGTTCTTACAGACATTGAAGGTTATAGATATTCTGTCATGCCTGTAGTGAAATGTTTGATAAGACTTGCATGAACACTTACATGAAGATGCTTCTAAACAGCCACAAGCAAGCTTTTTCAACACAGTATTTCATTGAATGAATGTAATAATTATCACATTGTGGCTGCAGAGAAACGTTTGATAAGACACACACAAAATGTTCATAAATAGCATGTGCCAGCTGGTTGCATCACAATGTTGTTTAATTTAATGGAAGTGATCATCATTCTGTATAGCATATGATGTGTTTGAATAGCCTTATATAAAGATATTCCTAAAAACTTATGAGCAATCTGGTTTCACCAGAGTGTGTTCCTCAGTGAAGGAATCTTACAGAGATTCTGTCAGAGCAGTAGTGACATGTTTGGTGTTTTGTATGAAGAAACCCTAAATGGCTTCCTGCAAGATGAGTTCAACACAGTGTTATTTCATTTTAAGAAAATGATAGTCATTCTGTTTGGCATAAACTGAAATATTAGAAAAGCCTTATATCAAGAGGTTCCTAATTAGCTACCAGCAATCTGGCTTCACAATAGTGTTCTTTCATTGAATGGATGTAATAGATACTTTGTAGTGAAATGTATGATAAGTCTCTTATGAAAAGGTTCCTAAACAGCTGCCTGCAATCTGGCTTCAGCACATTATATCATTGTCTCAAAGTGATATTCATTCAGTATGTCTTATATGGAAACGCTTGAAATGGTGAACATGAAGAAGTTTCTAAATATGTACAAGCAAGATTGTTTCTCCACAGTTTTCTTTCAGTGACTGAATGTTATGTATAGTCTGTCACGACTATTGTAAAATGTTTGATGAGTCTTATGTAAAAACGTTCCTAGATAGCTATCTGTGAGCTCTATTTAGCACAGTGTTCTTTCATTGTAGGAAAATGATACCCATTCATTATGGCATATACTGAAATGTGAGAAATGTCTCCAATACAAATGTTCCTAATAATAGCTTCAAGATGCTTTCACCACAGAGTTCTTTCAGTGAAACAATATTGCAGATATTCTGTGACACTTGTAGTGAAGTGTTAGTTAAAACTTACTTGCAAGCTGGATTCAGCACAGTGTTTCTTTCATTGTTTGAAACTCATATTCAATCAGAACAGCAAATATTGAAATGGTTATAATGACTAATATGAAGAGGATCCTTAATGGCTGCAAGTAAGATGGTTTCACCACAGTTTTCTCTCAGTGAACAAATGCTATATATATTCTGTCCCGCATGCAATGAAATGTTTGTTAAGTCTTATATGAACATGTTCCTAAACAGCTACCCGCAAACTGGGCTTAGAACAGTGTTCTCACACTGTTAGTAATTGATAGGTCATCTGTAGGGCATATGCTGAAATGTTTGAAATGTCTTATGTGAATATGCCCCTAAACAGCTGTAAGCACATTTGTTTCACCAGAGTTCCTTTAGTGTCTGAATCTTATGGATATTTTTCAAGTCTGTAGTGTAATTTTTTAAGTATTTTATGAAGTTCTTCCTAAACAGATACTAGGAAACAAGGGTTCAGCTCATCCTTCTTTCCTTGAGTGAATATTAAAATCATTCTGTCATGACCATAGCGCAATATTTGTTAAGACTTATAAAAAGATATTTCTAAAAGACAACTTTCCAGCTGGGTTCTTAACATTGTTCTTTCATTTTATGGAAGTGATAACCATTCTGGATGGAATACACTGAAATGTTTGAAAAGACTTGTATGAAGATACTCCTAAATAGCTACAAGCAATCTGGTTACACCACAGTGTTCTTTCATTTAATAAACTTTATATATAGTCTCCTAAGGCTGTAGTGAAATGTTTTATATCATATATGAAAATGTTCCTACAGCTACCTGCAAGCTGGGATCAGCACACTGACTTTTCATTGTAATAAAGTGATAGTTACTTTGTATGGCATACACTGAAATGTCAGAAAAGACTTATATGAGTCTATTTCTAAAGAGATACAAGCAAGCTGGTTTCACAATAGTGATCTTTCATTGAATTAATGTAATAGATATTCTGTCGCACATGTTGTGAAATGTTCAATAAATCTTACATGAAAATGTTACTATAAGTCTACCTGAAAGCTGAGTTAAGTACAATGTTTTTTCATTTTAAGAAAGTATAGCTGTTCTCTATGGCTCATACTGAAATGCTAGAAAAGACTTACATGAAGATGTTCCTTAAAAGCTACAAGGAAGTTGGTTTCACCACAGCATTCTTTCAATGTGTGAATGTTATAGATATTCCATCATGCCCGTAGTGAAATGTTTGATAGGACTTATTTGAAGATTCCCCTAAACAGCTGCAAGCAAGGTGTTTTCACCACAGTGTTCATTCAGAAAATGAATGTTATACGTATTCTGTCATGCCTCAAGAGAACTATTTGATGTCTTATGTGAGAGTGTTCCTGAACAGCTACAAGCAAGCTTTTTCAACATAGTGTGGTTTCCTTGAATGAATGTTATGGATATCATGTTGCGGCTGTAGAGAAACGTTTGATAAGACATAAATGAAATGCTCATAAAGAGCCACTGGTTTCATCAGAACGTTCTTTCTGGATATGGGAGTGATAGCCATTCTGTAGGCATAATGAAGTGTTTGAAGAGCCTTATACGAAGACATTCCCAAGGCGCCAGAAGTAATCTGGCTTCACCACAGTGTTCTTTCAGTGAACGAGTGTTATAGCTAGTCTGTCATGCCTGTAGTGAAATGTTTAATAAGTCTTATATGAAGAGGTTTCAAACAGCCGCCAGCAAGCCGGGTTTAGCACAGTGTCCTTTAACTGTAAGTAAGTGAGAGCCATTCTGTATGGCATATACTTAAATGTTAGAGAGGTCTTATATGAAGATGTTCCTAAATAGAATCCAACAAGATGTGTTCAGGACAGAATAATTTCATCATAAGATAGTGACAGCCGTTTAGTATGGCATATACTGAAATGCTGAAAAGGACTGAAATGAAGATCTTCCTTAACAGTAAAACCAAGCCACTTTCACCATAGTGTTCTTTCATTGAATGGATGTAATAGATATTCTGTCATGCCTGTAGTTAAATGTTCAATAGGTCTTACATAAAAATACTCCTAATAATCTACCTGAAAGCTATTAAACACAACCTTCTTTCCTTGTAAGAAGGGTATGGCCATGCTGTATGCCACATACTGAAATGCTTGAAAAGCTTTATACGAAGATGTTCCTCAACAGTTACAAGAAAACTGCTTTCATCCCTGTGTTCGTTCAATGAGTGAATGTTTAGAGATTCTGTCATTCCTGCAAAGGAATGTTTAATAAGTCTTACATGAAGATGTTTCTAAACAGCTACAAGGAAATTTTTTTAAATATAGTGTTATTACATTGAATAAACATTAAAGACATCCTGTCATGACTGTAGGCAAATGTCTGATGAGACTTGAGCAAGATATTAATAAACAATTACTTGCAAGCTGGGTTCATCACAGTATTCTTTCCTGGCTATGGAGATGATAGCCATTCTGTATGGCATAAAGTGATATGTTTGAAGAGCCTTTGATTTATATTCTTAAACAGCTAACAAGCAAGATGGTTTCTTCACAGTGTTCTTTCAGTGAATGAATGTTCTAGATATTGTCACATCTGTGGTGAAATATTTGATATATGATGTTCCTAAACAGCTACCTATAAACTGGATTCAGCATGTGTTCTTTCATTTTGTGAAAATGATAGTCGCTCTGTGTGGAATATACTTAAGTATTTGAAGTGTATTATGTGCAGATGTTCCTAAACAGCGAAAAGAAGATGGTTTTTGCATAATTTTCTTTCAGATAACAAATGTTATAGACATTGTCACATCTGTAGTCAAATGTTTGATATGATTTATGTGAAAATATCCCTAAACAGCTACCTGTTGGCTTGATTAAGCACAATGCTCTTTCATTGTAAGAAAGTGATAGCTGTTCCATGTGGCATATACTGAAATGTTTGAAATGTCATCTGTGAAGATGTTCCTTAAGAGCTACTTGCTAGGTGTTTTCAAGACAATGTTCTTTCAGTGAATGAATGTTGTAGATAGTCTATCACACCCGTAGTGAAATGCTGGATAAGTTTTATGAAGATGTCCCTAAGTAGCTACAAGCAAAATGGTTTCACAACAGTGTTCTTACAGACATTGAAGGTTATAGATATTCTGTCATGCCTGTAGTGAAATGTTTGATAAGACTTGCATGAACACTTACATGAAGATGCTTCTAAACAGCCACAAGCAAGCTTTTTCAACACAGTATTTCATTGAATGAATGTAATAATTATCACATTGTGGCTGCAGAGAAACGTTTGATAAGACACACACAAAATGTTCATAAATAGCATGTGCCAGCTGGTTGCATCACAATGTTGTTTAATTTAATGGAAGTGATCATCATTCTGTATAGCATATGATGTGTTTGAATAGCCTTATATAAAGATATTCCTAAAAACTTATGAGCAATCTGGTTTCACCAGAGTGTGTTCCTCAGTGAAGGAATCTTACAGAGATTCTGTCAGAGCAGTAGTGACATGTTTGGTGTTTTGTATGAAGAAACCCTAAATGGCTTCCTGCAAGATGAGTTCAACACAGTGTTATTTCATTTTAAGAAAATGATAGTCATTCTGTTTGGCATAAACTGAAATATTAGAAAAGCCTTATATCAAGAGGTTCCTAATTAGCTACCAGCAATCTGGCTTCACAATAGTGTTCTTTCATTGAATGGATGTAATAGATACTTTGTAGTGAAATGTATGATAAGTCTCTTATGAAAAGGTTCCTAAACAGCTGCCTGCAATCTGGCTTCAGCACATTATATCATTGTCTCAAAGTGATATTCATTCAGTATGTCTTATATGGAAACGCTTGAAATGGTGAACATGAAGAAGTTTCTAAATATGTACAAGCAAGATTGTTTCTCCACAGTTTTCTTTCAGTGACTGAATGTTATGTATAGTCTGTCACGACTATTGTAAAATGTTTGATGAGTCTTATGTAAAAACGTTCCTAGATAGCTATCTGTGAGCTCTATTTAGCACAGTGTTCTTTCATTGTAGGAAAATGATACCCATTCATTATGGCATATACTGAAATGTGAGAAATGTCTCCAATACAAATGTTCCTAATAATAGCTTCAAGATGCTTTCACCACAGAGTTCTTTCAGTGAAACAATATTGCAGATATTCTGTGACACTTGTAGTGAAGTGTTAGTTAAAACTTACTTGCAAGCTGGATTCAGCACAGTGTTTCTTTCATTGTTTGAAACTCATATTCAATCAGAACAGCAAATATTGAAATGGTTATAATGACTAATATGAAGAGGATCCTTAATGGCTGCAAGTAAGATGGTTTCACCACAGTTTTCTCTCAGTGAACAAATGCTATATATATTCTGTCCCGCATGCAATGAAATGTTTGTTAAGTCTTATATGAACATGTTCCTAAACAGCTACCCGCAAACTGGGCTTAGAACAGTGTTCTCACACTGTTAGTAATTGATAGGTCATCTGTAGGGCATATGCTGAAATGTTTGAAATGTCTTATGTGAATATGCCCCTAAACAGCTGTAAGCACATTTGTTTCACCAGAGTTCCTTTAGTGTCTGAATCTTATGGATATTTTTCAAGTCTGTAGTGTAATTTTTTAAGTATTTTATGAAGTTCTTCCTAAACAGATACTAGGAAACAAGGGTTCAGCTCATCCTTCTTTCCTTGAGTGAATATTAAAATCATTCTGTCATGACCATAGCGCAATATTTGCTAAGACTTATAAAAAGATATTTCTAAAAGACGACTTTCCAGCTGGGTTCTTAACATTGTTCTTTCATTTTATGGAAGTGATAACCATTCTGGATGGAATACACTGAAATGTTTGAAAAGACTTGTATGAAGATACTCCTAAATAGCTACAAGCAATCTGGTTACACCACAGTGTTCTTTCATTTAATAAACTTTATATATAGTCTCCTATAGCTGTAGTGAAATGTTTTATATCATATATGAAAATGTTCCTACAGCTACCTGCAAGCTGGGATCAGCACACTGACTTTTCATTGTAATAAAGTGATAGTTACTTTGTATGGCATACACTGAAATGTCAGAAAAGACTTATATGAGTGTATTTCTAAAGAGATACAAGCAAGCTGGTTTCACAATAGTGATCTTTCATTGAATTAATGTAATAGATATTCTGTCGCACATGTTGTGAAATTTTCAATAAATCTTACATGAAAATGTTACTATAAGTCTACCTGAAAGCTGAGTTAAGTACAATGTTTTTTCATTTTAAGAAAGTATAGCTGTTCTCTATGGCTCATACTGAAATGCTAGAAAAGACTTACATGAAGATGTTCCTTAAAAGCTACAAGGAAGTTGGTTTCACCACAGCATTCTTTCAATGAGGGAATGTTATAGATATTCCATCATGCCCGTAGTGAAATGTTTGATAGGACTTATTTGAAGATTCCCCTAAAGAGCTGCAAGCAAGGTGTTTTCACCACAGTGTTCATTCAGAAAATGAATGTTATACGTATTCTGTCATGCCTCAAGAGAACTATTTGATGTCTTATGTGAGAGTGTTCCTGAACAGCTACAAGCAAGCTTTTTCAACATAGTGTGGTTTCCTTGAATGAATGTTATGGATATCATGTTGCGGCTGTAGAGAAACGTTTGATAAGACATAAATGAAATGCTCATAAAGAGCCACTGGTTTCATCAGAACGTTCTTTCTGGATATGGGAGTGATAGCCATTCTGTAGGCATAATGAAGTGTTTGAAGAGCCTTATACGAAGACATTCCCAAGGCGCCAGAAGTAATCTGGCTTCACCACAGTGTTCTTTCAGTGAACGAGTGTTATAGCTAGTCTGTCATGCCTGTAGTGAAATGTTTAATAAGTCTTATATGAAGAGGTTTCAAACAGCCGCCAGCAAGCCGGGTTTAGCACAGTGTCCTTTAACTGTAAGTAAGTGAGAGCCATTCTGTATGGCATATACTTAAATGTTAGAGAGGTCTTATATGAAGATGTTCCTAAATAGAATCCAACAAGATGTGTTCAGGACAGAATAATTTCATCATAAGATAGTGACAGCCGTTTAGTATGGCATATACTGAAATGCTGAAAAGGACTGAAATGAAGATCTTCCTTAACAGTAAAACCAAGCCACTTTCACCATAGTGTTCTTTCATTGAATGGATGTAATAGATATTCTGTCATGCCTGTAGTTAAATGTTCAATAGGTCTTACATAAAAATACTCCTAATAATCTACCTGAAAGCTATTAAACACAACCTTCTTTCCTTGTAAGAAGGGTATGGCCATGCTGTATGCCACATACTGAAATGCTTGAAAAGCTTTATACGAAGATGTTCCTCAACAGTTACAAGAAAACTGCTTTCATCCCTGTGTTCGTTCAATGAGTGAATGTTTAGAGATTCTGTCATTCCTGCAAAGGAATGTTTAATAAGTCTTACATGAAGATGTTTCTAAACAGCTACAAGGAAATTTTTTTAAATATAGTGTTATTACATTGAATAAACATTAAAGACATCCTGTCATGACTGTAGGCAAATGTCTGATGAGACTTGAGCAAGATATTAATAAACAATTACTTGCAAGCTGGGTTCATCACAGTATTCTTTCCTGGCTATGGAGATGATAGCCATTCTGTATGGCATAAAGTGATATGTTTGAAGAGCCTTTGATTTATATTCTTAAACAGCTAACAAGCAAGATGGTTTCTTCACAGTGTTCTTTCAGTGAATGAATGTTCTAGATATTGTCACATCTGTGGTGAAATATTTGATATATGATGTTCCTAAACAGCTACCTATAAACTGGATTCAGCATGTGTTCTTTCATTTTGTGAAAATGATAGTCGCTCTGTGTGGAATATACTTAAGTATTTGAAGTGTATTATGTGCAGATGTTCCTAAACAGCGAAAAGAAGATGGTTTTTGCATAATTTTCTTTCAGATAACAAATGTTATAGACATTGTCACATCTGTAGTCAAATGTTTGATATGATTTATGTGAAAATATCCCTAAACAGCTACCTGTTGGCTTGATTAAGCACAATGCTCTTTCATTGTAAGAAAGTGATAGCTGTTCCATGTGGCATATACTGAAATGTTTGAAATGTCATCTGTGAAGATGTTCCTTAAGAGCTACTTGCTAGGTGTTTTCAAGACAATGTTCTTTCAGTGAATGAATGTTGTAGATAGTCTATCACACCCGTAGTGAAATGCTGGATAAGTTTTATGAAGATGTCCCTAAGTAGCTACAAGCAAAATGGTTTCACAACAGTGTTCTTACAGACATTGAAGGTTATAGATATTCTGTCATGCCTGTAGTGAAATGTTTGATAAGACTTGCATGAACACTTACATGAAGATGCTTCTAAACAGCCACAAGCAAGCTTTTTCAACACAGTATTTCATTGAATGAATGTAATAATTATCACATTGTGGCTGCAGAGAAACGTTTGATAAGACACACACAAAATGTTCATAAATAGCATGTGCCAGCTGGTTGCATCACAATGTTGTTTAATTTAATGGAAGTGATCATCATTCTGTATAGCATATGATGTGTTTGAATAGCCTTATATAAAGATATTCCTAAAAACTTATGAGCAATCTGGTTTCACCAGAGTGTGTTCCTCAGTGAAGGAATCTTACAGAGATTCTGTCAGAGCAGTAGTGACATGTTTGGTGTTTTGTATGAAGAAACCCTAAATGGCTTCCTGCAAGATGAGTTCAACACAGTGTTATTTCATTTTAAGAAAATGATAGTCATTCTGTTTGGCATAAACTGAAATATTAGAAAAGCCTTATATCAAGAGGTTCCTAATTAGCTACCAGCAATCTGGCTTCACAATAGTGTTCTTTCATTGAATGGATGTAATAGATACTTTGTAGTGAAATGTATGATAAGTCTCTTATGAAAAGGTTCCTAAACAGCTGCCTGCAATCTGGCTTCAGCACATTATATCATTGTCTCAAAGTGATATTCATTCAGTATGTCTTATATGGAAACGCTTGAAATGGTGAACATGAAGAAGTTTCTAAATATGTACAAGCAAGATTGTTTCTCCACAGTTTTCTTTCAGTGACTGAATGTTATGTATAGTCTGTCACGACTATTGTAAAATGTTTGATGAGTCTTATGTAAAAACGTTCCTAGATAGCTATCTGTGAGCTCTATTTAGCACAGTGTTCTTTCATTGTAGGAAAATGATACCCATTCATTATGGCATATACTGAAATGTGAGAAATGTCTCCAATACAAATGTTCCTAATAATAGCTTCAAGATGCTTTCACCACAGAGTTCTTTCAGTGAAACAATATTGCAGATATTCTGTGACACTTGTAGTGAAGTGTTAGTTAAAACTTACTTGCAAGCTGGATTCAGCACAGTGTTTCTTTCATTGTTTGAAACTCATATTCAATCAGAACAGCAAATATTGAAATGGTTATAATGACTAATATGAAGAGGATCCTTAATGGCTGCAAGTAAGATGGTTTCACCACAGTTTTCTCTCAGTGAACAAATGCTATATATATTCTGTCCCGCATGCAATGAAATGTTTGTTAAGTCTTATATGAACATGTTCCTAAACAGCTACCCGCAAACTGGGCTTAGAACAGTGTTCTCACACTGTTAGTAATTGATAGGTCATCTGTAGGGCATATGCTGAAATGTTTGAAATGTCTTATGTGAATATGCCCCTAAACAGCTGTAAGCACATTTGTTTCACCAGAGTTCCTTTAGTGTCTGAATCTTATGGATATTTTTCAAGTCTGTAGTGTAATTTTTTAAGTATTTTATGAAGTTCTTCCTAAACAGATACTAGGAAACAAGGGTTCAGCTCATCCTTCTTTCCTTGAGTGAATATTAAAATCATTCTGTCATGACCATAGCGCAATATTTGCTAAGACTTATAAAAAGATATTTCTAAAAGACGACTTTCCAGCTGGGTTCTTAACATTGTTCTTTCATTTTATGGAAGTGATAACCATTCTGGATGGAATACACTGAAATGTTTGAAAAGACTTGTATGAAGATACTCCTAAATAGCTACAAGCAATCTGGTTACACCACAGTGTTCTTTCATTTAATAAACTTTATATATAGTCTCCTATAGCTGTAGTGAAATGTTTTATATCATATATGAAAATGTTCCTACAGCTACCTGCAAGCTGGGATCAGCACACTGACTTTTCATTGTAATAAAGTGATAGTTACTTTGTATGGCATACACTGAAATGTCAGAAAAGACTTATATGAGTCTATTTCTAAAGAGATACAAGCAAGCTGGTTTCACAATAGTGATCTTTCATTGAATTAATGTAATAGATATTCTGTCGCACATGTTGTGAAATGTTCAATAAATCTTACATGAAAATGTTACTATAAGTCTACCTGAAAGCTGAGTTAAGTACAATGTTTTTTCATTTTAAGAAAGTATAGCTGTTCTCTATGGCTCATACTGAAATGCTAGAAAAGACTTACATGAAGATGTTCCTTAAAAGCTACAAGGAAGTTGGTTTCACCACAGCATTCTTTCAATGAGGGAATGTTATAGATATTCCATCATGCCCGTAGTGAAATGTTTGATAGGACTTATTTGAAGATTCCCCTAAACAGCTGCAAGCAAGGTGTTTTCACCACAGTGTTCATTCAGAAAATGAATGTTATACGTATTCTGTCATGCCTCAAGAGAACTATTTGATGTCTTATGTGAGAGTGTTCCTGAACAGCTACAAGCAAGCTTTTTCAACATAGTGTGGTTTCCTTGAATGAATGTTATGGATATCATGTTGCGGCTGTAGAGAAACGTTTGATAAGACATAAATGAAATGCTCATAAAGAGCCACTGGTTTCATCAGAACGTTCTTTCTGGATATGGGAGTGATAGCCATTCTGTAGGCATAATGAAGTGTTTGAAGAGCCTTATACGAAGACATTCCCAAGGCGCCAGAAGTAATCTGGCTTCACCACAGTGTTCTTTCAGTGAACGAGTGTTATAGCTAGTCTGTCATGCCTGTAGTGAAATGTTTAATAAGTCTTATATGAAGAGGTTTCAAACAGCCGCCAGCAAGCCGGGTTTAGCACAGTGTCCTTTAACTGTAAGTAAGTGAGAGCCATTCTGTATGGCATATACTTAAATGTTAGAGAGGTCTTATATGAAGATGTTCCTAAATAGAATCCAACAAGATGTGTTCAGGACAGAATAATTTCATCATAAGATAGTGACAGCCGTTTAGTATGGCATATACTGAAATGCTGAAAAGGACTGAAATGAAGATCTTCCTTAACAGTAAAACCAAGCCACTTTCACCATAGTGTTCTTTCATTGAATGGATGTAATAGATATTCTGTCATGCCTGTAGTTAAATGTTCAATAGGTCTTACATAAAAATACTCCTAATAATCTACCTGAAAGCTATTAAACACAACCTTCTTTCCTTGTAAGAAGGGTATGGCCATGCTGTATGCCACATACTGAAATGCTTGAAAAGCTTTATACGAAGATGTTCCTCAACAGTTACAAGAAAACTGCTTTCATCCCTGTGTTCGTTCAATGAGTGAATGTTTAGAGATTCTGTCATTCCTGCAAAGGAATGTTTAATAAGTCTTACATGAAGATGTTTCTAAACAGCTACAAGGAAATTTTTTTAAATATAGTGTTATTACATTGAATAAACATTAAAGACATCCTGTCATGACTGTAGGCAAATGTCTGATGAGACTTGAGCAAGATATTAATAAACAATTACTTGCAAGCTGGGTTCATCACAGTATTCTTTCCTGGCTATGGAGATGATAGCCATTCTGTATGGCATAAAGTGATATGTTTGAAGAGCCTTTGATTTATATTCTTAAACAGCTAACAAGCAAGATGGTTTCTTCACAGTGTTCTTTCAGTGAATGAATGTTCTAGATATTGTCACATCTGTGGTGAAATATTTGATATATGATGTTCCTAAACAGCTACCTATAAACTGGATTCAGCATGTGTTCTTTCATTTTGTGAAAATGATAGTCGCTCTGTGTGGAATATACTTAAGTATTTGAAGTGTATTATGTGCAGATGTTCCTAAACAGCGAAAAGAAGATGGTTTTTGCATAATTTTCTTTCAGATAACAAATGTTATAGACATTGTCACATCTGTAGTCAAATGTTTGATATGATTTATGTGAAAATATCCCTAAACAGCTACCTGTTGGCTTGATTAAGCACAATGCTCTTTCATTGTAAGAAAGTGATAGCTGTTCCATGTGGCATATACTGAAATGTTTGAAATGTCATCTGTGAAGATGTTCCTTAAGAGCTACTTGCTAGGTGTTTTCAAGACAATGTTCTTTCAGTGAATGAATGTTGTAGATAGTCTATCACACCCGTAGTGAAATGCTGGATAAGTTTTATGAAGATGTCCCTAAGTAGCTACAAGCAAAATGGTTTCACAACAGTGTTCTTACAGACATTGAAGGTTATAGATATTCTGTCATGCCTGTAGTGAAATGTTTGATAAGACTTGCATGAACACTTACATGAAGATGCTTCTAAACAGCCACAAGCAAGCTTTTTCAACACAGTATTTCATTGAATGAATGTAATAATTATCACATTGTGGCTGCAGAGAAACGTTTGATAAGACACACACAAAATGTTCATAAATAGCATGTGCCAGCTGGTTGCATCACAATGTTGTTTAATTTAATGGAAGTGATCATCATTCTGTATAGCATATGATGTGTTTGAATAGCCTTATATAAAGATATTCCTAAAAACTTATGAGCAATCTGGTTTCACCAGAGTGTGTTCCTCAGTGAAGGAATCTTACAGAGATTCTGTCAGAGCAGTAGTGACATGTTTGGTGTTTTGTATGAAGAAACCCTAAATGGCTTCCTGCAAGATGAGTTCAACACAGTGTTATTTCATTTTAAGAAAATGATAGTCATTCTGTTTGGCATAAACTGAAATATTAGAAAAGCCTTATATCAAGAGGTTCCTAATTAGCTACCAGCAATCTGGCTTCACAATAGTGTTCTTTCATTGAATGGATGTAATAGATACTTTGTAGTGAAATGTATGATAAGTCTCTTATGAAAAGGTTCCTAAACAGCTGCCTGCAATCTGGCTTCAGCACATTATATCATTGTCTCAAAGTGATATTCATTCAGTATGTCTTATATGGAAACGCTTGAAATGGTGAACATGAAGAAGTTTCTAAATATGTACAAGCAAGATTGTTTCTCCACAGTTTTCTTTCAGTGACTGAATGTTATGTATAGTCTGTCACGACTATTGTAAAATGTTTGATGAGTCTTATGTAAAAACGTTCCTAGATAGCTATCTGTGAGCTCTATTTAGCACAGTGTTCTTTCATTGTAGGAAAATGATACCCATTCATTATGGCATATACTGAAATGTGAGAAATGTCTCCAATACAAATGTTCCTAATAATAGCTTCAAGATGCTTTCACCACAGAGTTCTTTCAGTGAAACAATATTGCAGATATTCTGTGACACTTGTAGTGAAGTGTTAGTTAAAACTTACTTGCAAGCTGGATTCAGCACAGTGTTTCTTTCATTGTTTGAAACTCATATTCAATCAGAACAGCAAATATTGAAATGGTTATAATGACTAATATGAAGAGGATCCTTAATGGCTGCAAGTAAGATGGTTTCACCACAGTTTTCTCTCAGTGAACAAATGCTATATATATTCTGTCCCGCATGCAATGAAATGTTTGTTAAGTCTTATATGAACATGTTCCTAAACAGCTACCCGCAAACTGGGCTTAGAACAGTGTTCTCACACTGTTAGTAATTGATAGGTCATCTGTAGGGCATATGCTGAAATGTTTGAAATGTCTTATGTGAATATGCCCCTAAACAGCTGTAAGCACATTTGTTTCACCAGAGTTCCTTTAGTGTCTGAATCTTATGGATATTTTTCAAGTCTGTAGTGTAATTTTTTAAGTATTTTATGAAGTTCTTCCTAAACAGATACTAGGAAACAAGGGTTCAGCTCATCCTTCTTTCCTTGAGTGAATATTAAAATCATTCTGTCATGACCATAGCGCAATATTTGTTAAGACTTATAAAAAGATATTTCTAAAAGACAACTTTCCAGCTGGGTTCTTAACATTGTTCTTTCATTTTATGGAAGTGATAACCATTCTGGATGGAATACACTGAAATGTTTGAAAAGACTTGTATGAAGATACTCCTAAATAGCTACAAGCAATCTGGTTACACCACAGTGTTCTTTCATTTAATAAACTTTATATATAGTCTCCTAAGGCTGTAGTGAAATGTTTTATATCATATATGAAAATGTTCCTACAGCTACCTGCAAGCTGGGATCAGCACACTGACTTTTCATTGTAATAAAGTGATAGTTACTTTGTATGGCATACACTGAAATGTCAGAAAAGACTTATATGAGTCTATTTCTAAAGAGATACAAGCAAGCTGGTTTCACAATAGTGATCTTTCATTGAATTAATGTAATAGATATTCTGTCGCACATGTTGTGAAATGTTCAATAAATCTTACATGAAAATGTTACTATAAGTCTACCTGAAAGCTGAGTTAAGTACAATGTTTTTTCATTTTAAGAAAGTATAGCTGTTCTCTATGGCTCATACTGAAATGCTAGAAAAGACTTACATGAAGATGTTCCTTAAAAGCTACAAGGAAGTTGGTTTCACCACAGCATTCTTTCAATGTGTGAATGTTATAGATATTCCATCATGCCCGTAGTGAAATGTTTGATAGGACTTATTTGAAGATTCCCCTAAAGAGCTGCAAGCAAGGTGTTTTCACCACAGTGTTCATTCAGAAAATGAATGTTATACGTATTCTGTCATGCCTCAAGAGAACTATTTGATGTCTTATGTGAGAGTGTTCCTGAACAGCTACAAGCAAGCTTTTTCAACATAGTGTGGTTTCCTTGAATGAATGTTATGGATATCATGTTGCGGCTGTAGAGAAACGTTTGATAAGACATAAATGAAATGCTCATAAAGAGCCACTGGTTTCATCAGAACGTTCTTTCTGGATATGGGAGTGATAGCCATTCTGTAGGCATAATGAAGTGTTTGAAGAGCCTTATACGAAGACATTCCCAAGGCGCCAGAAGTAATCTGGCTTCACCACAGTGTTCTTTCAGTGAACGAGTGTTATAGCTAGTCTGTCATGCCTGTAGTGAAATGTTTAATAAGTCTTATATGAAGAGGTTTCAAACAGCCGCCAGCAAGCCGGGTTTAGCACAGTGTCCTTTAACTGTAAGTAAGTGAGAGCCATTCTGTATGGCATATACTTAAATGTTAGAGAGGTCTTATATGAAGATGTTCCTAAATAGAATCCAACAAGATGTGTTCAGGACAGAATAATTTCATCATAAGATAGTGACAGCCGTTTAGTATGGCATATACTGAAATGCTGAAAAGGACTGAAATGAAGATCTTCCTTAACAGTAAAACCAAGCCACTTTCACCATAGTGTTCTTTCATTGAATGGATGTAATAGATATTCTGTCATGCCTGTAGTTAAATGTTCAATAGGTCTTACATAAAAATACTCCTAATAATCTACCTGAAAGCTATTAAACACAACCTTCTTTCCTTGTAAGAAGGGTATGGCCATGCTGTATGCCACATACTGAAATGCTTGAAAAGCTTTATACGAAGATGTTCCTCAACAGTTACAAGAAAACTGCTTTCATCCCTGTGTTCGTTCAATGAGTGAATTTTTAGAGATTCTGTCATTCCTGCAAAGGAATGTTTAATAAGTCTTACATGAAGATGTTTCTAAACAGCTACAAGGAAATTTTTTTTAAATATAGTGTTATTACATTGAATAAACATTAAAGACATCCTGTCATGACTGTAGGCAAATGTCTGATGAGACTTGAGCAAGATATTAATAAACAATTACTTGCAAGCTGGGTTCATCACAGTATTCTTTCCTGGCTATGGAGATGATAGCCATTCTGTATGGCATAAAGTGATATGTTTGAAGAGCCTTTGATTTATATTCTTAAACAGCTAACAAGCAAGATGGTTTCTTCACAGTGTTCTTTCAGTGAATGAATGTTCTAGATATTGTCACATCTGTGGTGAAATATTTGATATATGATGTTCCTAAACAGCTACCTATAAACTGGATTCAGCATGTGTTCTTTCATTTTGTGAAAATGATAGTCGCTCTGTGTGGAATATACTTAAGTATTTGAAGTGTATTATGTGCAGATGTTCCTAAACAGTGAAAAGAAGATGGTTTTTGCATAATTTTCTTTCAGATAACAAATGTTATAGACATTGTCACATCTGTAGTCAAATGTTTGATATGATTTATGTGAAAATATCCCTAAACAGCTACCTGTTGGCTTGATTAAGCACAATGCTCTTTCATTGTAAGAAAGTGATAGCTGTTCCATGTGGCATATACTGAAATGTTTGAAATGTCATCTGTGAAGATGTTCCTTAAGAGCTACTTGCTAGGTGTTTTCAAGACAATGTTCTTTCAGTGAATGAATGTTGTAGATAGTCTATCACACCCGTAGTGAAATGCTGGATAAGTTTTATGAAGATGTCCCTAAGTAGCTACAAGCAAAATGGTTTCACAACAGTGTTCTTACAGACATTGAAGGTTATAGATATTCTGTCATGCCTGTAGTGAAATGTTTGATAAGACTTGCATGAACACTTACATGAAGATGCTTCTAAACAGCCACAAGCAAGCTTTTTCAACACAGTATTTCATTGAATGAATGTAATAATTATCACATTGTGGCTGCAGAGAAACGTTTGATAAGACACACACAAAATGTTCATAAATAGCATGTGCCAGCTGGTTGCATCACAATGTTGTTTAATTTAATGGAAGTGATCATCATTCTGTATAGCATATGATGTGTTTGAATAGCCTTATATAAAGATATTCCTAAAAACTTATGAGCAATCTGGTTTCACCAGAGTGTGTTCCTCAGTGAAGGAATCTTACAGAGATTCTGTCAGAGCAGTAGTGACATGTTTGGTGTTTTGTATGAAGAAACCCTAAATGGCTTCCTGCAAGATGAGTTCAACACAGTGTTATTTCATTTTAAGAAAATGATAGTCATTCTGTTTGGCATAAACTGAAATATTAGAAAAGCCTTATATCAAGAGGTTCCTAATTAGCTACCAGCAATCTGGCTTCACAATAGTGTTCTTTCATTGAATGGATGTAATAGATACTTTGTAGTGAAATGTATGATAAGTCTCTTATGAAAAGGTTCCTAAACAGCTGCCTGCAATCTGGCTTCAGCACATTATATCATTGTCTCAAAGTGATATTCATTCAGTATGTCTTATATGGAAACGCTTGAAATGGTGAACATGAAGAAGTTTCTAAATATGTACAAGCAAGATTGTTTCTCCACAGTTTTCTTTCAGTGACTGAATGTTATGTATAGTCTGTCACGACTATTGTAAAATGTTTGATGAGTCTTATGTAAAAACGTTCCTAGATAGCTATCTGTGAGCTCTATTTAGCACAGTGTTCTTTCATTGTAGGAAAATGATACCCATTCATTATGGCATATACTGAAATGTGAGAAATGTCTCCAATACAAATGTTCCTAATAATAGCTTCAAGATGCTTTCACCACAGAGTTCTTTCAGTGAAACAATATTGCAGATATTCTGTGACACTTGTAGTGAAGTGTTAGTTAAAACTTACTTGCAAGCTGGATTCAGCACAGTGTTTCTTTCATTGTTTGAAACTCATATTCAATCAGAACAGCAAATATTGAAATGGTTATAATGACTAATATGAAGAGGATCCTTAATGGCTGCAAGTAAGATGGTTTCACCACAGTTTTCTCTCAGTGAACAAATGCTATATATATTCTGTCCCGCATGCAATGAAATGTTTGTTAAGTCTTATATGAACATGTTCCTAAACAGCTACCCGCAAACTGGGCTTAGAACAGTGTTCTCACACTGTTAGTAATTGATAGGTCATCTGTAGGGCATATGCTGAAATGTTTGAAATGTCTTATGTGAATATGCCCCTAAACAGCTGTAAGCACATTTGTTTCACCAGAGTTCCTTTAGTGTCTGAATCTTATGGATATTTTTCAAGTCTGTAGTGTAATTTTTTAAGTATTTTATGAAGTTCTTCCTAAACAGATACTAGGAAACAAGGGTTCAGCTCATCCTTCTTTCCTTGAGTGAATATTAAAATCATTCTGTCATGACCATAGCGCAATATTTGTTAAGACTTATAAAAAGATATTTCTAAAAGACAACTTTCCAGCTGGGTTCTTAACATTGTTCTTTCATTTTATGGAAGTGATAACCATTCTGGATGGAATACACTGAAATGTTTGAAAAGACTTGTATGAAGATACTCCTAAATAGCTACAAGCAATCTGGTTACACCACAGTGTTCTTTCATTTAATAAACTTTATATATAGTCTCCTAAGGCTGTAGTGAAATGTTTTATATCATATATGAAAATGTTCCTACAGCTACCTGCAAGCTGGGATCAGCACACTGACTTTTCATTGTAATAAAGTGATAGTTACTTTGTATGGCATACACTGAAATGTCAGAAAAGACTTATATGAGTCTATTTCTAAAGAGATACAAGCAAGCTGGTTTCACAATAGTGATCTTTCATTGAATTAATGTAATAGATATTCTGTCGCACATGTTGTGAAATGTTCAATAAATCTTACATGAAAATGTTACTATAAGTCTACCTGAAAGCTGAGTTAAGTACAATGTTTTTTCATTTTAAGAAAGTATAGCTGTTCTCTATGGCTCATACTGAAATGCTAGAAAAGACTTACATGAAGATGTTCCTTAAAAGCTACAAGGAAGTTGGTTTCACCACAGCATTCTTTCAATGTGTGAATGTTATAGATATTCCATCATGCCCGTAGTGAAATGTTTGATAGGACTTATTTGAAGATTCCCCTAAAGAGCTGCAAGCAAGGTGTTTTCACCACAGTGTTCATTCAGAAAATGAATGTTATACGTATTCTGTCATGCCTCAAGAGAACTATTTGATGTCTTATGTGAGAGTGTTCCTGAACAGCTACAAGCAAGCTTTTTCAACATAGTGTGGTTTCCTTGAATGAATGTTATGGATATCATGTTGCGGCTGTAGAGAAACGTTTGATAAGACATAAATGAAATGCTCATAAAGAGCCACTGGTTTCATCAGAACGTTCTTTCTGGATATGGGAGTGATAGCCATTCTGTAGGCATAATGAAGTGTTTGAAGAGCCTTATACGAAGACATTCCCAAGGCGCCAGAAGTAATCTGGCTTCACCACAGTGTTCTTTCAGTGAACGAGTGTTATAGCTAGTCTGTCATGCCTGTAGTGAAATGTTTAATAAGTCTTATATGAAGAGGTTTCAAACAGCCGCCAGCAAGCCGGGTTTAGCACAGTGTCCTTTAACTGTAAGTAAGTGAGAGCCATTCTGTATGGCATATACTTAAATGTTAGAGAGGTCTTATATGAAGATGTTCCTAAATAGAATCCAACAAGATGTGTTCAGGACAGAATAATTTCATCATAAGATAGTGACAGCCGTTTAGTATGGCATATACTGAAATGCTGAAAAGGACTGAAATGAAGATCTTCCTTAACAGTAAAACCAAGCCACTTTCACCATAGTGTTCTTTCATTGAATGGATGTAATAGATATTCTGTCATGCCTGTAGTTAAATGTTCAATAGGTCTTACATAAAAATACTCCTAATAATCTACCTGAAAGCTATTAAACACAACCTTCTTTCCTTGTAAGAAGGGTATGGCCATGCTGTATGCCACATACTGAAATGCTTGAAAAGCTTTATACGAAGATGTTCCTCAACAGTTACAAGAAAACTGCTTTCATCCCTGTGTTCGTTCAATGAGTGAATGTTTAGAGATTCTGTCATTCCTGCAAAGGAATGTTTAATAAGTCTTACATGAAGATGTTTCTAAACAGCTACAAGGAAATTTTTTTTAAATATAGTGTTATTACATTGAATAAACATTAAAGACATCCTGTCATGACTGTAGGCAAATGTCTGATGAGACTTGAGCAAGATATTAATAAACAATTACTTGCAAGCTGGGTTCATCACAGTATTCTTTCCTGGCTATGGAGATGATAGCCATTCTGTATGGCATAAAGTGATATGTTTGAAGAGCCTTTGATTTATATTCTTAAACAGCTAACAAGCAAGATGGTTTCTTCACAGTGTTCTTTCAGTGAATGAATGTTCTAGATATTGTCACATCTGTGGTGAAATATTTGATATATGATGTTCCTAAACAGCTACCTATAAACTGGATTCAGCATGTGTTCTTTCATTTTGTGAAAATGATAGTCGCTCTGTGTGGAATATACTTAAGTATTTGAAGTGTATTATGTGCAGATGTTCCTAAACAGTGAAAAGAAGATGGTTTTTGCATAATTTTCTTTCAGATAACAAATGTTATAGACATTGTCACATCTGTAGTCAAATGTTTGATATGATTTATGTGAAAATATCCCTAAACAGCTACCTGTTGGCTTGATTAAGCACAATGCTCTTTCATTGTAAGAAAGTGATAGCTGTTCCATGTGGCATATACTGAAATGTTTGAAATGTCATCTGTGAAGATGTTCCTTAAGAGCTACTTGCTAGGTGTTTTCAAGACAATGTTCTTTCAGTGAATGAATGTTGTAGATAGTCTATCACACCCGTAGTGAAATGCTGGATAAGTTTTATGAAGATGTCCCTAAGTAGCTACAAGCAAAATGGTTTCACAACAGTGTTCTTACAGACATTGAAGGTTATAGATATTCTGTCATGCCTGTAGTGAAATGTTTGATAAGACTTGCATGAACACTTACATGAAGATGCTTCTAAACAGCCACAAGCAAGCTTTTTCAACACAGTATTTCATTGAATGAATGTAATAATTATCACATTGTGGCTGCAGAGAAACGTTTGATAAGACACACACAAAATGTTCATAAATAGCATGTGCCAGCTGGTTGCATCACAATGTTGTTTAATTTAATGGAAGTGATCATCATTCTGTATAGCATATGATGTGTTTGAATAGCCTTATATAAAGATATTCCTAAAAACTTATGAGCAATCTGGTTTCACCAGAGTGTGTTCCTCAGTGAAGGAATCTTACAGAGATTCTGTCAGAGCAGTAGTGACATGTTTGGTGTTTTGTATGAAGAAACCCTAAATGGCTTCCTGCAAGATGAGTTCAACACAGTGTTATTTCATTTTAAGAAAATGATAGTCATTCTGTTTGGCATAAACTGAAATATTAGAAAAGCCTTATATCAAGAGGTTCCTAATTAGCTACCAGCAATCTGGCTTCACAATAGTGTTCTTTCATTGAATGGATGTAATAGATACTTTGTAGTGAAATGTATGATAAGTCTCTTATGAAAAGGTTCCTAAACAGCTGCCTGCAATCTGGCTTCAGCACATTATATCATTGTCTCAAAGTGATATTCATTCAGTATGTCTTATATGGAAACGCTTGAAATGGTGAACATGAAGAAGTTTCTAAATATGTACAAGCAAGATTGTTTCTCCACAGTTTTCTTTCAGTGACTGAATGTTATGTATAGTCTGTCACGACTATTGTAAAATGTTTGATGAGTCTTATGTAAAAACGTTCCTAGATAGCTATCTGTGAGCTCTATTTAGCACAGTGTTCTTTCATTGTAGGAAAATGATACCCATTCATTATGGCATATACTGAAATGTGAGAAATGTCTCCAATACAAATGTTCCTAATAATAGCTTCAAGATGCTTTCACCACAGAGTTCTTTCAGTGAAACAATATTGCAGATATTCTGTGACACTTGTAGTGAAGTGTTAGTTAAAACTTACTTGCAAGCTGGATTCAGCACAGTGTTTCTTTCATTGTTTGAAACTCATATTCAATCAGAACAGCAAATATTGAAATGGTTATAATGACTAATATGAAGAGGATCCTTAATGGCTGCAAGTAAGATGGTTTCACCACAGTTTTCTCTCAGTGAACAAATGCTATATATATTCTGTCCCGCATGCAATGAAATGTTTGTTAAGTCTTATATGAACATGTTCCTAAACAGCTACCCGCAAACTGGGCTTAGAACAGTGTTCTCACACTGTTAGTAATTGATAGGTCATCTGTAGGGCATATGCTGAAATGTTTGAAATGTCTTATGTGAATATGCCCCTAAACAGCTGTAAGCACATTTGTTTCACCAGAGTTCCTTTAGTGTCTGAATCTTATGGATATTTTTCAAGTCTGTAGTGTAATTTTTTAAGTATTTTATGAAGTTCTTCCTAAACAGATACTAGGAAACAAGGGTTCAGCTCATCCTTCTTTCCTTGAGTGAATATTAAAATCATTCTGTCATGACCATAGCGCAATATTTGTTAAGACTTATAAAAAGATATTTCTAAAAGACAACTTTCCAGCTGGGTTCTTAACATTGTTCTTTCATTTTATGGAAGTGATAACCATTCTGGATGGAATACACTGAAATGTTTGAAAAGACTTGTATGAAGATACTCCTAAATAGCTACAAGCAATCTGGTTACACCACAGTGTTCTTTCATTTAATAAACTTTATATATAGTCTCCTAAGGCTGTAGTGAAATGTTTTATATCATATATGAAAATGTTCCTACAGCTACCTGCAAGCTGGGATCAGCACACTGACTTTTCATTGTAATAAAGTGATAGTTACTTTGTATGGCATACACTGAAATGTCAGAAAAGACTTATATGAGTCTATTTCTAAAGAGATACAAGCAAGCTGGTTTCACAATAGTGATCTTTCATTGAATTAATGTAATAGATATTCTGTCGCACATGTTGTGAAATGTTCAATAAATCTTACATGAAAATGTTACTATAAGTCTACCTGAAAGCTGAGTTAAGTACAATGTTTTTTCATTTTAAGAAAGTATAGCTGTTCTCTATGGCTCATACTGAAATGCTAGAAAAGACTTACATGAAGATGTTCCTTAAAAGCTACAAGGAAGTTGGTTTCACCACAGCATTCTTTCAATGAGGGAATGTTATAGATATTCCATCATGCCCGTAGTGAAATGTTTGATAGGACTTATTTGAAGATTCCCCTAAACAGCTGCAAGCAAGGTGTTTTCACCACAGTGTTCATTCAGAAAATGAATGTTATACGTATTCTGTCATGCCTCAAGAGAACTATTTGATGTCTTATGTGAGAGTGTTCCTGAACAGCTACAAGCAAGCTTTTTCAACATAGTGTGGTTTCCTTGAATGAATGTTATGGATATCATGTTGCGGCTGTAGAGAAACGTTTGATAAGACATAAATGAAATGCTCATAAAGAGCCACTGGTTTCATCAGAACGTTCTTTCTGGATATGGGAGTGATAGCCATTCTGTAGGCATAATGAAGTGTTTGAAGAGCCTTATACGAAGACATTCCCAAGGCGCCAGAAGTAATCTGGCTTCACCACAGTGTTCTTTCAGTGAACGAGTGTTATAGCTAGTCTGTCATGCCTGTAGTGAAATGTTTAATAAGTCTTATATGAAGAGGTTTCAAACAGCCGCCAGCAAGCCGGGTTTAGCACAGTGTCCTTTAACTGTAAGTAAGTGAGAGCCATTCTGTATGGCATATACTTAAATGTTAGAGAGGTCTTATATGAAGATGTTCCTAAATAGAATCCAACAAGATGTGTTCAGGACAGAATAATTTCATCATAAGATAGTGACAGCCGTTTAGTATGGCATATACTGAAATGCTGAAAAGGACTGAAATGAAGATCTTCCTTAACAGTAAAACCAAGCCACTTTCACCATAGTGTTCTTTCATTGAATGGATGTAATAGATATTCTGTCATGCCTGTAGTTAAATGTTCAATAGGTCTTACATAAAAATACTCCTAATAATCTACCTGAAAGCTATTAAACACAACCTTCTTTCCTTGTAAGAAGGGTATGGCCATGCTGTATGCCACATACTGAAATGCTTGAAAAGCTTTATACGAAGATGTTCCTCAACAGTTACAAGAAAACTGCTTTCATCCCTGTGTTCGTTCAATGAGTGAATGTTTAGAGATTCTGTCATTCCTGCAAAGGAATGTTTAATAAGTCTTACATGAAGATGTTTCTAAACAGCTACAAGGAAATTTTTTTAAATATAGTGTTATTACATTGAATAAACATTAAAGACATCCTGTCATGACTGTAGGCAAATGTCTGATGAGACTTGAGCAAGATATTAATAAACAATTACTTGCAAGCTGGGTTCATCACAGTATTCTTTCCTGGCTATGGAGATGATAGCCATTCTGTATGGCATAAAGTGATATGTTTGAAGAGCCTTTGATTTATATTCTTAAACAGCTAACAAGCAAGATGGTTTCTTCACAGTGTTCTTTCAGTGAATGAATGTTCTAGATATTGTCACATCTGTGGTGAAATATTTGATATATGATGTTCCTAAACAGCTACCTATAAACTGGATTCAGCATGTGTTCTTTCATTTTGTGAAAATGATAGTCGCTCTGTGTGGAATATACTTAAGTATTTGAAGTGTATTATGTGCAGATGTTCCTAAACAGTGAAAAGAAGATGGTTTTTGCATAATTTTCTTTCAGATAACAAATGTTATAGACATTGTCACATCTGTAGTCAAATGTTTGATATGATTTATGTGAAAATATCCCTAAACAGCTACCTGTTGGCTTGATTAAGCACAATGCTCTTTCATTGTAAGAAAGTGATAGCTGTTCCATGTGGCATATACTGAAATGTTTGAAATGTCATCTGTGAAGATGTTCCTTAAGAGCTACTTGCTAGGTGTTTTCAAGACAATGTTCTTTCAGTGAATGAATGTTGTAGATAGTCTATCACACCCGTAGTGAAATGCTGGATAAGTTTTATGAAGATGTCCCTAAGTAGCTACAAGCAAAATGGTTTCACAACAGTGTTCTTACAGACATTGAAGGTTATAGATATTCTGTCATGCCTGTAGTGAAATGTTTGATAAGACTTGCATGAACACTTACATGAAGATGCTTCTAAACAGCCACAAGCAAGCTTTTTCAACACAGTATTTCATTGAATGAATGTAATAATTATCACATTGTGGCTGCAGAGAAACGTTTGATAAGACACACACAAAATGTTCATAAATAGCATGTGCCAGCTGGTTGCATCACAATGTTGTTTAATTTAATGGAAGTGATCATCATTCTGTATAGCATATGATGTGTTTGAATAGCCTTATATAAAGATATTCCTAAAAACTTATGAGCAATCTGGTTTCACCAGAGTGTGTTCCTCAGTGAAGGAATCTTACAGAGATTCTGTCAGAGCAGTAGTGACATGTTTGGTGTTTTGTATGAAGAAACCCTAAATGGCTTCCTGCAAGATGAGTTCAACACAGTGTTATTTCATTTTAAGAAAATGATAGTCATTCTGTTTGGCATAAACTGAAATATTAGAAAAGCCTTATATCAAGAGGTTCCTAATTAGCTACCAGCAATCTGGCTTCACAATAGTGTTCTTTCATTGAATGGATGTAATAGATACTTTGTAGTGAAATGTATGATAAGTCTCTTATGAAAAGGTTCCTAAACAGCTGCCTGCAATCTGGCTTCAGCACATTATATCATTGTCTCAAAGTGATATTCATTCAGTATGTCTTATATGGAAACGCTTGAAATGGTGAACATGAAGAAGTTTCTAAATATGTACAAGCAAGATTGTTTCTCCACAGTTTTCTTTCAGTGACTGAATGTTATGTATAGTCTGTCACGACTATTGTAAAATGTTTGATGAGTCTTATGTAAAAACGTTCCTAGATAGCTATCTGTGAGCTCTATTTAGCACAGTGTTCTTTCATTGTAGGAAAATGATACCCATTCATTATGGCATATACTGAAATGTGAGAAATGTCTCCAATACAAATGTTCCTAATAATAGCTTCAAGATGCTTTCACCACAGAGTTCTTTCAGTGAAACAATATTGCAGATATTCTGTGACACTTGTAGTGAAGTGTTAGTTAAAACTTACTTGCAAGCTGGATTCAGCACAGTGTTTCTTTCATTGTTTGAAACTCATATTCAATCAGAACAGCAAATATTGAAATGGTTATAATGACTAATATGAAGAGGATCCTTAATGGCTGCAAGTAAGATGGTTTCACCACAGTTTTCTCTCAGTGAACAAATGCTATATATATTCTGTCCCGCATGCAATGAAATGTTTGTTAAGTCTTATATGAACATGTTCCTAAACAGCTACCCGCAAACTGGGCTTAGAACAGTGTTCTCACACTGTTAGTAATTGATAGGTCATCTGTAGGGCATATGCTGAAATGTTTGAAATGTCTTATGTGAATATGCCCCTAAACAGCTGTAAGCACATTTGTTTCACCAGAGTTCCTTTAGTGTCTGAATCTTATGGATATTTTTCAAGTCTGTAGTGTAATTTTTTAAGTATTTTATGAAGTTCTTCCTAAACAGATACTAGGAAACAAGGGTTCAGCTCATCCTTCTTTCCTTGAGTGAATATTAAAATCATTCTGTCATGACCATAGCGCAATATTTGTTAAGACTTATAAAAAGATATTTCTAAAAGACAACTTTCCAGCTGGGTTCTTAACATTGTTCTTTCATTTTATGGAAGTGATAACCATTCTGGATGGAATACACTGAAATGTTTGAAAAGACTTGTATGAAGATACTCCTAAATAGCTACAAGCAATCTGGTTACACCACAGTGTTCTTTCATTTAATAAACTTTATATATAGTCTCCTAAGGCTGTAGTGAAATGTTTTATATCATATATGAAAATGTTCCTACAGCTACCTGCAAGCTGGGATCAGCACACTGACTTTTCATTGTAATAAAGTGATAGTTACTTTGTATGGCATACACTGAAATGTCAGAAAAGACTTATATGAGTCTATTTCTAAAGAGATACAAGCAAGCTGGTTTCACAATAGTGATCTTTCATTGAATTAATGTAATAGATATTCTGTCGCACATGTTGTGAAATGTTCAATAAATCTTACATGAAAATGTTACTATAAGTCTACCTGAAAGCTGAGTTAAGTACAATGTTTTTTCATTTTAAGAAAGTATAGCTGTTCTCTATGGCTCATACTGAAATGCTAGAAAAGACTTACATGAAGATGTTCCTTAAAAGCTACAAGGAAGTTGGTTTCACCACAGCATTCTTTCAATGAGGGAATGTTATAGATATTCCATCATGCCCGTAGTGAAATGTTTGATAGGACTTATTTGAAGATTCCCCTAAACAGCTGCAAGCAAGGTGTTTTCACCACAGTGTTCATTCAGAAAATGAATGTTATACGTATTCTGTCATGCCTCAAGAGAACTATTTGATGTCTTATGTGAGAGTGTTCCTGAACAGCTACAAGCAAGCTTTTTCAACATAGTGTGGTTTCCTTGAATGAATGTTATGGATATCATGTTGCGGCTGTAGAGAAACGTTTGATAAGACATAAATGAAATGCTCATAAAGAGCCACTGGTTTCATCAGAACGTTCTTTCTGGATATGGGAGTGATAGCCATTCTGTAGGCATAATGAAGTGTTTGAAGAGCCTTATACGAAGACATTCCCAAGGCGCCAGAAGTAATCTGGCTTCACCACAGTGTTCTTTCAGTGAACGAGTGTTATAGCTAGTCTGTCATGCCTGTAGTGAAATGTTTAATAAGTCTTATATGAAGAGGTTTCAAACAGCCGCCAGCAAGCCGGGTTTAGCACAGTGTCCTTTAACTGTAAGTAAGTGAGAGCCATTCTGTATGGCATATACTTAAATGTTAGAGAGGTCTTATATGAAGATGTTCCTAAATAGAATCCAACAAGATGTGTTCAGGACAGAATAATTTCATCATAAGATAGTGACAGCCGTTTAGTATGGCATATACTGAAATGCTGAAAAGGACTGAAATGAAGATCTTCCTTAACAGTAAAACCAAGCCACTTTCACCATAGTGTTCTTTCATTGAATGGATGTAATAGATATTCTGTCATGCCTGTAGTTAAATGTTCAATAGGTCTTACATAAAAATACTCCTAATAATCTACCTGAAAGCTATTAAACACAACCTTCTTTCCTTGTAAGAAGGGTATGGCCATGCTGTATGCCACATACTGAAATGCTTGAAAAGCTTTATACGAAGATGTTCCTCAACAGTTACAAGAAAACTGCTTTCATCCCTGTGTTCGTTCAATGAGTGAATGTTTAGAGATTCTGTCATTCCTGCAAAGGAATGTTTAATAAGTCTTACATGAAGATGTTTCTAAACAGCTACAAGGAAATTTTTTTAAATATAGTGTTATTACATTGAATAAACATTAAAGACATCCTGTCATGACTGTAGGCAAATGTCTGATGAGACTTGAGCAAGATATTAATAAACAATTACTTGCAAGCTGGGTTCATCACAGTATTCTTTCCTGGCTATGGAGATGATAGCCATTCTGTATGGCATAAAGTGATATGTTTGAAGAGCCTTTGATTTATATTCTTAAACAGCTAACAAGCAAGATGGTTTCTTCACAGTGTTCTTTCAGTGAATGAATGTTCTAGATATTGTCACATCTGTGGTGAAATATTTGATATATGATGTTCCTAAACAGCTACCTATAAACTGGATTCAGCATGTGTTCTTTCATTTTGTGAAAATGATAGTCGCTCTGTGTGGAATATACTTAAGTATTTGAAGTGTATTATGTGCAGATGTTCCTAAACAGTGAAAAGAAGATGGTTTTTGCATAATTTTCTTTCAGATAACAAATGTTATAGACATTGTCACATCTGTAGTCAAATGTTTGATATGATTTATGTGAAAATATCCCTAAACAGCTACCTGTTGGCTTGATTAAGCACAATGCTCTTTCATTGTAAGAAAGTGATAGCTGTTCCATGTGGCATATACTGAAATGTTTGAAATGTCATCTGTGAAGATGTTCCTTAAGAGCTACTTGCTAGGTGTTTTCAAGACAATGTTCTTTCAGTGAATGAATGTTGTAGATAGTCTATCACACCCGTAGTGAAATGCTGGATAAGTTTTATGAAGATGTCCCTAAGTAGCTACAAGCAAAATGGTTTCACAACAGTGTTCTTACAGACATTGAAGGTTATAGATATTCTGTCATGCCTGTAGTGAAAAGTTTGATAAGACTTGCATGAACACTTACATGAAGATGCTTCTAAACAGCCACAAGCAAGCTTTTTCAACACAGTATTTCATTGAATGAATGTAATAATTATCACATTGTGGCTGCAGAGAAACGTTTGATAAGACACACACAAAATGTTCATAAATAGCATGTGCCAGCTGGTTGCATCACAATGTTGTTTAATTTAATGGAAGTGATCATCATTCTGTATAGCATATGATGTGTTTGAATAGCCTTATATAAAGATATTCCTAAAAACTTATGAGCAATCTGGTTTCACCAGAGTGTGTTCCTCAGTGAAGGAATCTTACAGAGATTCTGTCAGAGCAGTAGTGACATGTTTGGTGTTTTGTATGAAGAAACCCTAAATGGCTTCCTGCAAGATGAGTTCAACACAGTGTTATTTCATTTTAAGAAAATGATAGTCATTCTGTTTGGCATAAACTGAAATATTAGAAAAGCCTTATATCAAGAGGTTCCTAATTAGCTACCAGCAATCTGGCTTCACAATAGTGTTCTTTCATTGAATGGATGTAATAGATACTTTGTAGTGAAATGTATGATAAGTCTCTTATGAAAAGGTTCCTAAACAGCTGCCTGCAATCTGGCTTCAGCACATTATATCATTGTCTCAAAGTGATATTCATTCAGTATGTCTTATATGGAAACGCTTGAAATGGTGAACATGAAGAAGTTTCTAAATATGTACAAGCAAGATTGTTTCTCCACAGTTTTCTTTCAGTGACTGAATGTTATGTATAGTCTGTCACGACTATTGTAAAATGTTTGATGAGTCTTATGTAAAAACGTTCCTAGATAGCTATCTGTGAGCTCTATTTAGCACAGTGTTCTTTCATTGTAGGAAAATGATACCCATTCATTATGGCATATACTGAAATGTGAGAAATGTCTCCAATACAAATGTTCCTAATAATAGCTTCAAGATGCTTTCACCACAGAGTTCTTTCAGTGAAACAATATTGCAGATATTCTGTGACACTTGTAGTGAAGTGTTAGTTAAAACTTACTTGCAAGCTGGATTCAGCACAGTGTTTCTTTCATTGTTTGAAACTCATATTCAATCAGAACAGCAAATATTGAAATGGTTATAATGACTAATATGAAGAGGATCCTTAATGGCTGCAAGTAAGATGGTTTCACCACAGTTTTCTCTCAGTGAACAAATGCTATATATATTCTGTCCCGCATGCAATGAAATGTTTGTTAAGTCTTATATGAACATGTTCCTAAACAGCTACCCGCAAACTGGGCTTAGAACAGTGTTCTCACACTGTTAGTAATTGATAGGTCATCTGTAGGGCATATGCTGAAATGTTTG
Organism: Equus asinus; assembly: GCF_041296235.1. Lineage (NCBI taxonomy): Eukaryota > Metazoa > Chordata > Mammalia > Perissodactyla > Equidae > Equus > Equus asinus. Next base: position 7,281,040 of record NC_091814.1, on the reverse strand, counting down.
AAATGTCTTATGTGAATATGCCCCTAAACAGCTGTAAGCACATTTGTTTCACCAGAGTTCCTTTAGTGTCTGAATCTTATGGATATTTTTCAAGTCTGTAGTGTAATTTTTTAAGTATTTTATGAAGTTCTTCCTAAACAGATACTAGGAAACAAGGGTTCAGCTCATCCTTCTTTCCTTGAGTGAATATTAAAATCATTCTGTCATGACCATAGCGCAATATTTGTTAAGACTTATAAAAAGATATTTCTAAAAGACAACTTTCCAGCTGGGTTCTTAACATTGTTCTTTCATTTTATGGAAGTGATAACCATTCTGGATGGAATACACTGAAATGTTTGAAAAGACTTGTATGAAGATACTCCTAAATAGCTACAAGCAATCTGGTTACACCACAGTGTTCTTTCATTTAATAAACTTTATATATAGTCTCCTAAGGCTGTAGTGAAATGTTTTATATCATATATGAAAATGTTCCTACAGCTACCTGCAAGCTGGGATCAGCACACTGACTTTTCATTGTAATAAAGTGATAGTTACTTTGTATGGCATACACTGAAATGTCAGAAAAGACTTATATGAGTGTATTTCTAAAGAGATACAAGCAAGCTGGTTTCACAATAGTGATCTTTCATTGAATTAATGTAATAGATATTCTGTCGCACATGTTGTGAAATGTTCAATAAATCTTACATGAAAATGTTACTATAAGTCTACCTGAAAGCTGAGTTAAGTACAATGTTTTTTCATTTTAAGAAAGTATAGCTGTTCTCTATGGCTCATACTGAAATGCTAGAAAAGACTTACATGAAGATGTTCCTTAAAAGCTACAAGGAAGTTGGTTTCACCACAGCATTCCTTCAATGTGTGAATGTTATAGATATTCCATCATGCCCGTAGTGAAATGTTTGATAGGACTTATTTGAAGATTCCCCTAAAGAGCTGCAAGCAAGGTGTTTTCACCACAGTGTTCATTCAGAAAATGAATGTTATACGTATTCTGTCATGCCTCAAGAGAACTATTTGATGTCTTATGTGAGAGTGTTCCTGAACAGCTACAAGCAAGCTTTTTCAACATAGTGTGGTTTCCTTGAATGAATGTTATGGATATCATGTTGCGGCTGTAGAGAAACGTTTGATAAGACATAAATGAAATGCTCATAAAGAGCCACTGGTTTCATCAGAACGTTCTTTCTGGATATGGGAGTGATAGCCATTCTGTAGGCATAATGAAGTGTTTGAAGAGCCTTATACGAAGACATTCCCAAGGCGCCAGAAGTAATCTGGCTTCACCACAGTGTTCTTTCAGTGAACGAGTGTTATAGCTAGTCTGTCATGCCTGTAGTGAAATGTTTAATAAGTCTTATATGAAGAGGTTTCAAACAGCCGCCAGCAAGCCGGGTTTAGCACAGTGTCCTTTAACTGTAAGTAAGTGAGAGCCATTCTGTATGGCATATACTTAAATGTTAGAGAGGTCTTATATGAAGATGTTCCTAAATAGAATCCAACAAGATGTGTTCAGGACAGAATAATTTCATCATAAGATAGTGACAGCCGTTTAGTATGGCATATACTGAAATGCTGAAAAGGACTGAAATGAAGATCTTCCTTAACAGTAAAACCAAGCCACTTTCACCATAGTGTTCTTTCATTGAATGGATGTAATAGATATTCTGTCATGCCTGTAGTTAAATGTTCAATAGGTCTTACATAAAAATACTCCTAATAATCTACCTGAAAGCTATTAAACACAACCTTCTTTCCTTGTAAGAAGGGTATGGCCATGCTGTATGCCACATACTGAAATGCTTGAAAAGCTTTATACGAAGATGTTCCTCAACAGTTACAAGAAAACTGCTTTCATCCCTGTGTTCGTTCAATGAGTGAATGTTTAGAGATTCTGTCATTCCTGCAAAGGAATGTTTAATAAGTCTTACATGAAGATGTTTCTAAACAGCTACAAGGAAATTTTTTTAAATATAGTGTTATTACATTGAATAAACATTAAAGACATCCTGTCATGACTGTAGGCAAATGTCTGATGAGACTTGAGCAAGATATTAATAAACAATTACTTGCAAGCTGGGTTCATCACAGTATTCTTTCCTGGCTATGGAGATGATAGCCATTCTGTATGGCATAAAGTGATATGTTTGAAGAGCCTTTGATTTATATTCTTAAACAGCTAACAAGCAAGATGGTTTCTTCACAGTGTTCTTTCAGTGAATGAATGTTCTAGATATTGTCACATCTGTGGTGAAATATTTGATATATGATGTTCCTAAACAGCTACCTATAAACTGGATTCAGCATGTGTTCTTTCATTTTGTGAAAATGATAGTCGCTCTGTGTGGAATATACTTAAGTATTTGAAGTGTATTATGTGCAGATGTTCCTAAACAGTGAAAAGAAGATGGTTTTTGCATAATTTTCTTTCAGATAACAAATGTTATAGACATTGTCACATCTGTAGTCAAATGTTTGATATGATTTATGTGAAAATATCCCTAAACAGCTACCTGTTGGCTTGATTAAGCACAATGCTCTTTCATTGTAAGAAAGTGATAGCTGTTCCATGTGGCATATACTGAAATGTTTGAAATGTCATCTGTGAAGATGTTCCTTAAGAGCTACTTGCTAGGTGTTTTCAAGACAATGTTCTTTCAGTGAATGAATGTTGTAGATAGTCTATCACACCCGTAGTGAAATGCTGGATAAGTTTTATGAAGATGTCCCTAAGTAGCTACAAGCAAAATGGTTTCACAACAGTGTTCTTACAGACATTGAAGGTTATAGATATTCTGTCATGCCTGTAGTGAAAAGTTTGATAAGACTTGCATGAACACTTACATGAAGATGCTTCTAAACAGCCACAAGCAAGCTTTTTCAACACAGTATTTCATTGAATGAATGTAATAATTATCACATTGTGGCTGCAGAGAAACGTTTGATAAGACACACACAAAATGTTCATAAATAGCATGTGCCAGCTGGTTGCATCACAATGTTGTTTAATTTAATGGAAGTGATCATCATTCTGTATAGCATATGATGTGTTTGAATAGCCTTATATAAAGATATTCCTAAAAACTTATGAGCAATCTGGTTTCACCAGAGTGTGTTCCTCAGTGAAGGAATCTTACAGAGATTCTGTCAGAGCAGTAGTGACATGTTTGGTGTTTTGTATGAAGAAACCCTAAATGGCTTCCTGCAAGATGAGTTCAACACAGTGTTATTTCATTTTAAGAAAATGATAGTCATTCTGTTTGGCATAAACTGAAATATTAGAAAAGCCTTATATCAAGAGGTTCCTAATTAGCTACCAGCAATCTGGCTTCACAATAGTGTTCTTTCATTGAATGGATGTAATAGATACTTTGTAGTGAAATGTATGATAAGTCTCTTATGAAAAGGTTCCTAAACAGCTGCCTGCAATCTGGCTTCAGCACATTATATCATTGTCTCAAAGTGATATTCATTCAGTATGTCTTATATGGAAACGCTTGAAATGGTGAACATGAAGAAGTTTCTAAATATATACAAGCAAGATTGTTTCTCCACAGTTTTCTTTCAGTGACTGAATGTTATGTATAGTCTGTCACGACTATTGTAAAATGTTTGATGAGTCTTATGTAAAAACGTTCCTAGATAGCTATCTGTGAGCTCTATTTAGCACAGTGTTCTTTCATTGTAGGAAAATGATACCCATTCATTATGGCATATACTGAAATGTGAGAAATGTCTCCAATACAAATGTTCCTAATAATAGCTTCAAGATGCTTTCACCACAGAGTTCTTTCAGTGAAACAATATTGCAGATATTCTGTGACACTTGTAGTGAAGTGTTAGTTAAAACTTACTTGCAAGCTGGATTCAGCACAGTGTTTCTTTCATTGTTTGAAACTCATATTCAATCAGAACAGCAAATATTGAAATGGTTATAATGACTAATATGAAGAGGATCCTTAATGGCTGCAAGTAAGATGGTTTCACCACAGTTTTCTCTCAGTGAACAAATGCTATATATATTCTGTCCCGCATGCAATGAAATGTTTGTTAAGTCTTATATGAACATGTTCCTAAACAGCTACCCGCAAACTGGGCTTAGAACAGTGTTCTCACACTGTTAGTAATTGATAGGTCATCTGTAGGGCATATGCTGAAATGTTTGAAATGTCTTATGTGAATATGCCCCTAAACAGCTGTAAGCACATTTGTTTCACCAGAGTTCCTTTAGTGTCTGAATCTTATGGATATTTTTCAAGTCTGTAGTGTAATTTTTTAAGTATTTTATGAAGTTCTTCCTAAACAGATACTAGGAAACAAGGGTTCAGCTCATCCTTCTTTCCTTGAGTGAATATTAAAATCATTCTGTCATGACCATAGCGCAATATTTGTTAAGACTTATAAAAAGATATTTCTAAAAGACAACTTTCCAGCTGGGTTCTTAACATTGTTCTTTCATTTTATGGAAGTGATAACCATTCTGGATGGAATACACTGAAATGTTTGAAAAGACTTGTATGAAGATACTCCTAAATAGCTACAAGCAATCTGGTTACACCACAGTGTTCTTTCATTTAATAAACTTTATATATAGTCTCCTAAGGCTGTAGTGAAATGTTTTATATCATATATGAAAATGTTCCTACAGCTACCTGCAAGCTGGGATCAGCACACTGACTTTTCATTGTAATAAAGTGATAGTTACTTTGTATGGCATACACTGAAATGTCAGAAAAGACTTATATGAGTGTATTTCTAAAGAGATACAAGCAAGCTGGTTTCACAATAGTGATCTTTCATTGAATTAATGTAATAGATATTCTGTCGCACATGTTGTGAAATGTTCAATAAATCTTACATGAAAATGTTACTATAAGTCTACCTGAAAGCTGAGTTAAGTACAATGTTTTTTCATTTTAAGAAAGTATAGCTGTTCTCTATGGCTCATACTGAAATGCTAGAAAAGACTTACATGAAGATGTTCCTTAAAAGCTACAAGGAAGTTGGTTTCACCACAGCATTCCTTCAATGTGTGAATGTTATAGATATTCCATCATGCCCGTAGTGAAATGTTTGATAGGACTTATTTGAAGATTCCCCTAAAGAGCTGCAAGCAAGGTGTTTTCACCACAGTGTTCATTCAGAAAATGAATGTTATACGTATTCTGTCATGCCTCAAGAGAACTATTTGATGTCTTATGTGAGAGTGTTCCTGAACAGCTACAAGCAAGCTTTTTCAACATAGTGTGGTTTCCTTGAATGAATGTTATGGATATCATGTTGCGGCTGTAGAGAAACGTTTGATAAGACATAAATGAAATGCTCATAAAGAGCCACTGGTTTCATCAGAACGTTCTTTCTGGATATGGGAGTGATAGCCATTCTGTAGGCATAATGAAGTGTTTGAAGAGCCTTATACGAAGACATTCCCAAGGCGCCAGAAGTAATCTGGCTTCACCACAGTGTTCTTTCAGTGAACGAGTGTTATAGCTAGTCTGTCATGCCTGTAGTGAAATGTTTAATAAGTCTTATATGAAGAGGTTTCAAACAGCCGCCAGCAAGCCGGGTTTAGCACAGTGTCCTTTAACTGTAAGTAAGTGAGAGCCATTCTGTATGGCATATACTTAAATGTTAGAGAGGTCTTATATGAAGATGTTCCTAAATAGAATCCAACAAGATGTGTTCAGGACAGAATAATTTCATCATAAGATAGTGACAGCCGTTTAGTATGGCATATACTGAAATGCTGAAAAGGACTGAAATGAAGATCTTCCTTAACAGTAAAACCAAGCCACTTTCACCATAGTGTTCTTTCATTGAATGGATGTAATAGATATTCTGTCATGCCTGTAGTTAAATGTTCAATAGGTCTTACATAAAAATACTCCTAATAATCTACCTGAAAGCTATTAAACACAACCTTCTTTCCTTGTAAGAAGGGTATGGCCATGCTGTATGCCACATACTGAAATGCTTGAAAAGCTTTATACGAAGATGTTCCTCAACAGTTACAAGAAAACTGCTTTCATCCCTGTGTTCGTTCAATGAGTGAATGTTTAGAGATTCTGTCATTCCTGCAAAGGAATGTTTAATAAGTCTTACATGAAGATGTTTCTAAACAGCTACAAGGAAATTTTTTTAAATATAGTGTTATTACATTGAATAAACATTAAAGACATCCTGTCATGACTGTAGGCAAATGTCTGATGAGACTTGAGCAAGATATTAATAAACAATTACTTGCAAGCTGGGTTCATCACAGTATTCTTTCCTGGCTATGGAGATGATAGCCATTCTGTATGGCATAAAGTGATATGTTTGAAGAGCCTTTGATTTATATTCTTAAACAGCTAACAAGCAAGATGGTTTCTTCACAGTGTTCTTTCAGTGAATGAATGTTCTAGATATTGTCACATCTGTGGTGAAATATTTGATATATGATGTTCCTAAACAGCTACCTATAAACTGGATTCAGCATGTGTTCTTTCATTTTGTGAAAATGATAGTCGCTCTGTGTGGAATATACTTAAGTATTTGAAGTGTATTATGTGCAGATGTTCCTAAACAGTGAAAAGAAGATGGTTTTTGCATAATTTTCTTTCAGATAACAAATGTTATAGACATTGTCACATCTGTAGTCAAATGTTTGATATGATTTATGTGAAAATATCCCTAAACAGCTACCTGTTGGCTTGATTAAGCACAATGCTCTTTCATTGTAAGAAAGTGATAGCTGTTCCATGTGGCATATACTGAAATGTTTGAAATGTCATCTGTGAAGATGTTCCTTAAGAGCTACTTGCTAGGTGTTTTCAAGACAATGTTCTTTCAGTGAATGAATGTTGTAGATAGTCTATCACACCCGTAGTGAAATGCTGGATAAGTTTTATGAAGATGTCCCTAAGTAGCTACAAGCAAAATGGTTTCACAACAGTGTTCTTACAGACATTGAAGGTTATAGATATTCTGTCATGCCTGTAGTGAAAAGTTTGATAAGACTTGCATGAACACTTACATGAAGATGCTTCTAAACAGCCACAAGCAAGCTTTTTCAACACAGTATTTCATTGAATGAATGTAATAATTATCACATTGTGGCTGCAGAGAAACGTTTGATAAGACACACACAAAATGTTCATAAATAGCATGTGCCAGCTGGTTGCATCACAATGTTGTTTAATTTAATGGAAGTGATCATCATTCTGTATAGCATATGATGTGTTTGAATAGCCTTATATAAAGATATTCCTAAAAACTTATGAGCAATCTGGTTTCACCAGAGTGTGTTCCTCAGTGAAGGAATCTTACAGAGATTCTGTCAGAGCAGTAGTGACATGTTTGGTGTTTTGTATGAAGAAACCCTAAATGGCTTCCTGCAAGATGAGTTCAACACAGTGTTATTTCATTTTAAGAAAATGATAGTCATTCTGTTTGGCATAAACTGAAATATTAGAAAAGCCTTATATCAAGAGGTTCCTAATTAGCTACCAGCAATCTGGCTTCACAATAGTGTTCTTTCATTGAATGGATGTAATAGATACTTTGTAGTGAAATGTATGATAAGTCTCTTATGAAAAGGTTCCTAAACAGCTGCCTGCAATCTGGCTTCAGCACATTATATCATTGTCTCAAAGTGATATTCATTCAGTATGTCTTATATGGAAACGCTTGAAATGGTGAACATGAAGAAGTTTCTAAATATGTACAAGCAAGATTGTTTCTCCACAGTTTTCTTTCAGTGACTGAATGTTATGTATAGTCTGTCACGACTATTGTAAAATGTTTGATGAGTCTTATGTAAAAACGTTCCTAGATAGCTATCTGTGAGCTCTATTTAGCACAGTGTTCTTTCATTGTAGGAAAATGATACCCATTCATTATGGCATATACTGAAATGTGAGAAATGTCTCCAATACAAATGTTCCTAATAATAGCTTCAAGATGCTTTCACCACAGAGTTCTTTCAGTGAAACAATATTGCAGATATTCTGTGACACTTGTAGTGAAGTGTTAGTTAAAACTTACTTGCAAGCTGGATTCAGCACAGTGTTTCTTTCATTGTTTGAAACTCATATTCAATCAGAACAGCAAATATTGAAATGGTTATAATGACTAATATGAAGAGGATCCTTAATGGCTGCAAGTAAGATGGTTTCACCACAGTTTTCTCTCAGTGAACAAATGCTATATATATTCTGTCCCGCATGCAATGAAATGTTTGTTAAGTCTTATATGAACATGTTCCTAAACAGCTACCCGCAAACTGGGCTTAGAACAGTGTTCTCACACTGTTAGTAATTGATAGGTCATCTGTAGGGCATATGCTGAAATGTTTGAAATGTCTTATGTGAATATGCCCCTAAACAGCTGTAAGCACATTTGTTTCACCAGAGTTCCTTTAGTGTCTGAATCTTATGGATATTTTTCAAGTCTGTAGTGTAATTTTTTAAGTATTTTATGAAGTTCTTCCTAAACAGATACTAGGAAACAAGGGTTCAGCTCATCCTTCTTTCCTTGAGTGAATATTAAAATCATTCTGTCATGACCATAGCGCAATATTTGTTAAGACTTATAAAAAGATATTTCTAAAAGACAACTTTCCAGCTGGGTTCTTAACATTGTTCTTTCATTTTATGGAAGTGATAACCATTCTGGATGGAATACACTGAAATGTTTGAAAAGACTTGTATGAAGATACTCCTAAATAGCTACAAGCAATCTGGTTACACCACAGTGTTCTTTCATTTAATAAACTTTATATATAGTCTCCTAAGGCTGTAGTGAAATGTTTTATATCATATATGAAAATGTTCCTACAGCTACCTGCAAGCTGGGATCAGCACACTGACTTTTCATTGTAATAAAGTGATAGTTACTTTGTATGGCATACACTGAAATGTCAGAAAAGACTTATATGAGTGTATTTCTAAAGAGATACAAGCAAGCTGGTTTCACAATAGTGATCTTTCATTGAATTAATGTAATAGATATTCTGTCGCACATGTTGTGAAATGTTCAATAAATCTTACATGAAAATGTTACTATAAGTCTACCTGAAAGCTGAGTTAAGTACAATGTTTTTTCATTTTAAGAAAGTATAGCTGTTCTCTATGGCTCATACTGAAATGCTAGAAAAGACTTACATGAAGATGTTCCTTAAAAGCTACAAGGAAGTTGGTTTCACCACAGCATTCTTTCAATGTGTGAATGTTATAGATATTCCATCATGCCCGTAGTGAAATGTTTGATAGGACTTATTTGAAGATTCCCCTAAACAGCTGCAAGCAAGGTGTTTTCACCACAGTGTTCATTCAGAAAATGAATGTTATACGTATTCTGTCATGCCTCAAGAGAACTATTTGATGTCTTATGTGAGAGTGTTCCTGAACAGCTACAAGCAAGCTTTTTCAACATAGTGTGGTTTCCTTGAATGAATGTTATGGATATCATGTTGCGGCTGTAGAGAAACGTTTGATAAGACATAAATGAAATGCTCATAAAGAGCCACTGGTTTCATCAGAACGTTCTTTCTGGATATGGGAGTGATAGCCATTCTGTAGGCATAATGAAGTGTTTGAAGAGCCTTATACGAAGACATTCCCAAGGCGCCAGAAGTAATCTGGCTTCACCACAGTGTTCTTTCAGTGAACGAGTGTTATAGCTAGTCTGTCATGCCTGTAGTGAAATGTTTAATAAGTCTTATATGAAGAGGTTTCAAACAGCCGCCAGCAAGCCGGGTTTAGCACAGTGTCCTTTAACTGTAAGTAAGTGAGAGCCATTCTGTATGGCATATACTTAAATGTTAGAGAGGTCTTATATGAAGATGTTCCTAAATAGAATCCAACAAGATGTGTTCAGGACAGAATAATTTCATCATAAGATAGTGACAGCCGTTTAGTATGGCATATACTGAAATGCTGAAAAGGACTGAAATGAAGATCTTCCTTAACAGTAAAACCAAGCCACTTTCACCATAGTGTTCTTTCATTGAATGGATGTAATAGATATTCTGTCATGCCTGTAGTTAAATGTTCAATAGGTCTTACATAAAAATACTCCTAATAATCTACCTGAAAGCTATTAAACACAACCTTCTTTCCTTGTAAGAAGGGTATGGCCATGCTGTATGCCACATACTGAAATGCTTGAAAAGCTTTATACGAAGATGTTCCTCAACAGTTACAAGAAAACTGCTTTCATCCCTGTGTTCGTTCAATGAGTGAATGTTTAGAGATTCTGTCATTCCTGCAAAGGAATGTTTAATAAGTCTTACATGAAGATGTTTCTAAACAGCTACAAGGAAATTTTTTTAAATATAGTGTTATTACATTGAATAAACATTAAAGACATCCTGTCATGACTGTAGGCAAATGTCTGATGAGACTTGAGCAAGATATTAATAAACAATTACTTGCAAGCTGGGTTCATCACAGTATTCTTTCCTGGCTATGGAGATGATAGCCATTCTGTATGGCATAAAGTGATATGTTTGAAGAGCCTTTGATTTATATTCTTAAACAGCTAACAAGCAAGATGGTTTCTTCACAGTGTTCTTTCAGTGAATGAATGTTCTAGATATTGTCACATCTGTGGTGAAATATTTGATATATGATGTTCCTAAACAGCTACCTATAAACTGGATTCAGCATGTGTTCTTTCATTTTGTGAAAATGATAGTCGCTCTGTGTGGAATATACTTAAGTATTTGAAGTGTATTATGTGCAGATGTTCCTAAACAGTGAAAAGAAGATGGTTTTTGCATAATTTTCTTTCAGATAACAAATGTTATAGACATTGTCACATCTGTAGTCAAATGTTTGATATGATTTATGTGAAAATATCCCTAAACAGCTACCTGTTGGCTTGATTAAGCACAATGCTCTTTCATTGTAAGAAAGTGATAGCTGTTCCATGTGGCATATACTGAAATGTTTGAAATGTCATCTGTGAAGATGTTCCTTAAGAGCTACTTGCTAGGTGTTTTCAAGACAATGTTCTTTCAGTGAATGAATGTTGTAGATAGTCTATCACACCCGTAGTGAAATGCTGGATAAGTTTTATGAAGATGTCCCTAAGTAGCTACAAGCAAAATGGTTTCACAACAGTGTTCTTACAGACATTGAAGGTTATAGATATTCTGTCATGCCTGTAGTGAAAAGTTTGATAAGACTTGCATGAACACTTACATGAAGATGCTTCTAAACAGCCACAAGCAAGCTTTTTCAACACAGTATTTCATTGAATGAATGTAATAATTATCACATTGTGGCTGCAGAGAAACGTTTGATAAGACACACACAAAATGTTCATAAATAGCATGTGCCAGCTGGTTGCATCACAATGTTGTTTAATTTAATGGAAGTGATCATCATTCTGTATAGCATATGATGTGTTTGAATAGCCTTATATAAAGATATTCCTAAAAACTTATGAGCAATCTGGTTTCACCAGAGTGTGTTCCTCAGTGAAGGAATCTTACAGAGATTCTGTCAGAGCAGTAGTGACATGTTTGGTGTTTTGTATGAAGAAACCCTAAATGGCTTCCTGCAAGATGAGTTCAACACAGTGTTATTTCATTTTAAGAAAATGATAGTCATTCTGTTTGGCATAAACTGAAATATTAGAAAAGCCTTATATCAAGAGGTTCCTAATTAGCTACCAGCAATCTGGCTTCACAATAGTGTTCTTTCATTGAATGGATGTAATAGATACTTTGTAGTGAAATGTATGATAAGTCTCTTATGAAAAGGTTCCTAAACAGCTGCCTGCAATCTGGCTTCAGCACATTATATCATTGTCTCAAAGTGATATTCATTCAGTATGTCTTATATGGAAACGCTTGAAATGGTGAACATGAAGAAGTTTCTAAATATGTACAAGCAAGATTGTTTCTCCACAGTTTTCTTTCAGTGACTGAATGTTATGTATAGTCTGTCACGACTATTGTAAAATGTTTGATGAGTCTTATGTAAAAACGTTCCTAGATAGCTATCTGTGAGCTCTATTTAGCACAGTGTTCTTTCATTGTAGGAAAATGATACCCATTCATTATGGCATATACTGAAATGTGAGAAATGTCTCCAATACAAATGTTCCTAATAATAGCTTCAAGATGCTTTCACCACAGAGTTCTTTCAGTGAAACAATATTGCAGATATTCTGTGACACTTGTAGTGAAGTGTTAGTTAAAACTTACTTGCAAGCTGGATTCAGCACAGTGTTTCTTTCATTGTTTGAAACTCATATTCAATCAGAACAGCAAATATTGAAATGGTTATAATGACTAATATGAAGAGGATCCTTAATGGCTGCAAGTAAGATGGTTTCACCACAGTTTTCTCTCAGTGAACAAATGCTATATATATTCTGTCCCGCATGCAATGAAATGTTTGTTAAGTCTTATATGAACATGTTCCTAAACAGCTACCCGCAAACTGGGCTTAGAACAGTGTTCTCACACTGTTAGTAATTGATAGGTCATCTGTAGGGCATATGCTGAAATGTTTGAAATGTCTTATGTGAATATGCCCCTAAACAGCTGTAAGCACATTTGTTTCACCAGAGTTCCTTTAGTGTCTGAATCTTATGGATATTTTTCAAGTCTGTAGTGTAATTTTTTAAGTATTTTATGAAGTTCTTCCTAAACAGATACTAGGAAACAAGGGTTCAGCTCATCCTTCTTTCCTTGAGTGAATATTAAAATCATTCTGTCATGACCATAGCGCAATATTTGTTAAGACTTATAAAAAGATATTTCTAAAAGACAACTTTCCAGCTGGGTTCTTAACATTGTTCTTTCATTTTATGGAAGTGATAACCATTCTGGATGGAATACACTGAAATGTTTGAAAAGACTTGTATGAAGATACTCCTAAATAGCTACAAGCAATCTGGTTACACCACAGTGTTCTTTCATTTAATAAACTTTATATATAGTCTCCTAAGGCTGTAGTGAAATGTTTTATATCATATATGAAAATGTTCCTACAGCTACCTGCAAGCTGGGATCAGCACACTGACTTTTCATTGTAATAAAGTGATAGTTACTTTGTATGGCATACACTGAAATGTCAGAAAAGACTTATATGAGTCTATTTCTAAAGAGATACAAGCAAGCTGGTTTCACAATAGTGATCTTTCATTGAATTAATGTAATAGATATTCTGTCGCACATGTTGTGAAATGTTCAATAAATCTTACATGAAAATGTTACTATAAGTCTACCTGAAAGCTGAGTTAAGTACAATGTTTTTTCATTTTAAGAAAGTATAGCTGTTCTCTATGGCTCATACTGAAATGCTAGAAAAGACTTACATGAAGATGTTCCTTAAAAGCTACAAGGAAGTTGGTTTCACCACAGCATTCTTTCAATGTGTGAATGTTATAGATATTCCATCATGCCCGTAGTGAAATGTTTGATAGGACTTATTTGAAGATTCCCCTAAACAGCTGCAAGCAAGGTGTTTTCACCACAGTGTTCATTCAGAAAATGAATGTTATACGTATTCTGTCATGCCTCAAGAGAACTATTTGATGTCTTATGTGAGAGTGTTCCTGAACAGCTACAAGCAAGCTTTTTCAACATAGTGTGGTTTCCTTGAATGAATGTTATGGATATCATGTTGCGGCTGTAGAGAAACGTTTGATAAGACATAAATGAAATGCTCATAAAGAGCCACTGGTTTCATCAGAACGTTCTTTCTGGATATGGGAGTGATAGCCATTCTGTAGGCATAATGAAGTGTTTGAAGAGCCTTATACGAAGACATTCCCAAGGCGCCAGAAGTAATCTGGCTTCACCACAGTGTTCTTTCAGTGAACGAGTGTTATAGCTAGTCTGTCATGCCTGTAGTGAAATGTTTAATAAGTCTTATATGAAGAGGTTTCAAACAGCCGCCAGCAAGCCGGGTTTAGCACAGTGTCCTTTAACTGTAAGTAAGTGAGAGCCATTCTGTATGGCATATACTTAAATGTTAGAGAGGTCTTATATGAAGATGTTCCTAAATAGAATCCAACAAGATGTGTTCAGGACAGAATAATTTCATCATAAGATAGTGACAGCCGTTTAGTATGGCATATACTGAAATGCTGAAAAGGACTGAAATGAAGATCTTCCTTAACAGTAAAACCAAGCCACTTTCACCATAGTGTTCTTTCATTGAATGGATGTAATAGATATTCTGTCATGCCTGTAGTTAAATGTTCAATAGGTCTTACATAAAAATACTCCTAATAATCTACCTGAAAGCTATTAAACACAACCTTCTTTCCTTGTAAGAAGGGTATGGCCATGCTGTATGCCACATACTGAAATGCTTGAAAAGCTTTATACGAAGATGTTCCTCAACAGTTACAAGAAAACTGCTTTCATCCCTGTGTTCGTTCAATGAGTGAATGTTTAGAGATTCTGTCATTCCTGCAAAGGAATGTTTAATAAGTCTTACATGAAGATGTTTCTAAACAGCTACAAGGAAATTTTTTTAAATATAGTGTTATTACATTGAATAAACATTAAAGACATCCTGTCATGACTGTAGGCAAATGTCTGATGAGACTTGAGCAAGATATTAATAAACAATTACTTGCAAGCTGGGTTCATCACAGTATTCTTTCCTGGCTATGGAGATGATAGCCATTCTGTATGGCATAAAGTGATATGTTTGAAGAGCCTTTGATTTATATTCTTAAACAGCTAACAAGCAAGATGGTTTCTTCACAGTGTTCTTTCAGTGAATGAATGTTCTAGATATTGTCACATCTGTGGTGAAATATTTGATATATGATGTTCCTAAACAGCTACCTATAAACTGGATTCAGCATGTGTTCTTTCATTTTGTGAAAATGATAGTCGCTCTGTGTGGAATATACTTAAGTATTTGAAGTGTATTATGTGCAGATGTTCCTAAACAGTGAAAAGAAGATGGTTTTTGCATAATTTTCTTTCAGATAACAAATGTTATAGACATTGTCACATCTGTAGTCAAATGTTTGATATGATTTATGTGAAAATATCCCTAAACAGCTACCTGTTGGCTTGATTAAGCACAATGCTCTTTCCTTGTAAGAAAGTGATAGCTGTTCCATGTGGCATATACTGAAATGTTTGAAATGTCATCTGTGAAGATGTTCCTTAAGAGCTACTTGCTAGGTGTTTTCAAGACAATGTTCTTTCAGTGAATGAATGTTGTAGATAGTCTATCACACCCGTAGTGAAATGCTGGATAAGTTTTATGAAGATGTCCCTAAGTAGCTACAAGCAAAATGGTTTCACAACAGTGTTCTTACAGACATTGAAGGTTATAGATATTCTGTCATGCCTGTAGTGAAATGTTTGATAAGACTTGCATGAACACTTACATGAAGATGCTTCTAAACAGCCACAAGCAAGCTTTTTCAACACAGTATTTCATTGAATGAATGTAATAATTATCACATTGTGGCTGCAGAGAAACGTTTGATAAGACACACACAAAATGTTCATAAATAGCATGTGCCAGCTGGTTGCATCACAATGTTGTTTAATTTAATGGAAGTGATCATCATTCTGTATAGCATATGATGTGTTTGAATAGCCTTATATAAAGATATTCCTAAAAACTTATGAGCAATCTGGTTTCACCAGAGTGTGTTCCTCAGTGAAGGAATCTTACAGAGATTCTGTCAGAGCAGTAGTGACATGTTTGGTGTTTTGTATGAAGAAACCCTAAATGGCTTCCTGCAAGATGAGTTCAACACAGTGTTATTTCATTTTAAGAAAATGATAGTCATTCTGTTTGGCATAAACTGAAATATTAGAAAAGCCTTATATCAAGAGGTTCCTAATTAGCTACCAGCAATCTGGCTTCACAATAGTGTTCTTTCATTGAATGGATGTAATAGAT
Organism: Equus asinus; assembly: GCF_041296235.1. Classification (NCBI taxonomy): domain Eukaryota; kingdom Metazoa; phylum Chordata; class Mammalia; order Perissodactyla; family Equidae; genus Equus; species Equus asinus. Next base: position 7,265,153 of record NC_091814.1, on the reverse strand, counting down.
ACTTTGTAGTGAAATGTATGATAAGTCTCTTATGAAAAGGTTCCTAAACAGCTGCCTGCAATCTGGCTTCAGCACATTATATCATTGTCTCAAAGTGATATTCATTCAGTATGTCTTATATGGAAACGCTTGAAATGGTGAACATGAAGAAGTTTCTAAATATGTACAAGCAAGATTGTTTCTCCACAGTTTTCTTTCAGTGACTGAATGTTATGTATAGTCTGTCACGACTATTGTAAAATGTTTGATGAGTCTTATGTAAAAACGTTCCTAGATAGCTATCTGTGAGCTCTATTTAGCACAGTGTTCTTTCATTGTAGGAAAATGATACCCATTCATTATGGCATATACTGAAATGTGAGAAATGTCTCCAATACAAATGTTCCTAATAATAGCTTCAAGATGCTTTCACCACAGAGTTCTTTCAGTGAAACAATATTGCAGATATTCTGTGACACTTGTAGTGAAGTGTTAGTTAAAACTTACTTGCAAGCTGGATTCAGCACAGTGTTTCTTTCATTGTTTGAAACTCATATTCAATCAGAACAGCAAATATTGAAATGGTTATAATGACTAATATGAAGAGGATCCTTAATGGCTGCAAGTAAGATGGTTTCACCACAGTTTTCTCTCAGTGAACAAATGCTATATATATTCTGTCCCGCATGCAATGAAATGTTTGTTAAGTCTTATATGAACATGTTCCTAAACAGCTACCCGCAAACTGGGCTTAGAACAGTGTTCTCACACTGTTAGTAATTGATAGGTCATCTGTAGGGCATATGCTGAAATGTTTGAAATGTCTTATGTGAATATGCCCCTAAACAGCTGTAAGCACATTTGTTTCACCAGAGTTCCTTTAGTGTCTGAATCTTATGGATATTTTTCAAGTCTGTAGTGTAATTTTTTAAGTATTTTATGAAGTTCTTCCTAAACAGATACTAGGAAACAAGGGTTCAGCTCATCCTTCTTTCCTTGAGTGAATATTAAAATCATTCTGTCATGACCATAGCGCAATATTTGTTAAGACTTATAAAAAGATATTTCTAAAAGACAACTTTCCAGCTGGGTTCTTAACATTGTTCTTTCATTTTATGGAAGTGATAACCATTCTGGATGGAATACACTGAAATGTTTGAAAAGACTTGTATGAAGATACTCCTAAATAGCTACAAGCAATCTGGTTACACCACAGTGTTCTTTCATTTAATAAACTTTATATATAGTCTCCTAAGGCTGTAGTGAAATGTTTTATATCATATATGAAAATGTTCCTACAGCTACCTGCAAGCTGGGATCAGCACACTGACTTTTCATTGTAATAAAGTGATAGTTACTTTGTATGGCATACACTGAAATGTCAGAAAAGACTTATATGAGTGTATTTCTAAAGAGATACAAGCAAGCTGGTTTCACAATAGTGATCTTTCATTGAATTAATGTAATAGATATTCTGTCGCACATGTTGTGAAATGTTCAATAAATCTTACATGAAAATGTTACTATAAGTCTACCTGAAAGCTGAGTTAAGTACAATGTTTTTTCATTTTAAGAAAGTATAGCTGTTCTCTATGGCTCATACTGAAATGCTAGAAAAGACTTACATGAAGATGTTCCTTAAAAGCTACAAGGAAGTTGGTTTCACCACAGCATTCTTTCAATGTGTGAATGTTATAGATATTCCATCATGCCCGTAGTGAAATGTTTGATAGGACTTATTTGAAGATTCCCCTAAACAGCTGCAAGCAAGGTGTTTTCACCACAGTGTTCATTCAGAAAATGAATGTTATACGTATTCTGTCATGCCTCAAGAGAACTATTTGATGTCTTATGTGAGAGTGTTCCTGAACAGCTACAAGCAAGCTTTTTCAACATAGTGTGGTTTCCTTGAATGAATGTTATGGATATCATGTTGCGGCTGTAGAGAAACGTTTGATAAGACATAAATGAAATGCTCATAAAGAGCCACTGGTTTCATCAGAACGTTCTTTCTGGATATGGGAGTGATAGCCATTCTGTAGGCATAATGAAGTGTTTGAAGAGCCTTATACGAAGACATTCCCAAGGCGCCAGAAGTAATCTGGCTTCACCACAGTGTTCTTTCAGTGAACGAGTGTTATAGCTAGTCTGTCATGCCTGTAGTGAAATGTTTAATAAGTCTTATATGAAGAGGTTTCAAACAGCCGCCAGCAAGCCGGGTTTAGCACAGTGTCCTTTAACTGTAAGTAAGTGAGAGCCATTCTGTATGGCATATACTTAAATGTTAGAGAGGTCTTATATGAAGATGTTCCTAAATAGAATCCAACAAGATGTGTTCAGGACAGAATAATTTCATCATAAGATAGTGACAGCCGTTTAGTATGGCATATACTGAAATGCTGAAAAGGACTGAAATGAAGATCTTCCTTAACAGTAAAACCAAGCCACTTTCACCATAGTGTTCTTTCATTGAATGGATGTAATAGATATTCTGTCATGCCTGTAGTTAAATGTTCAATAGGTCTTACATAAAAATACTCCTAATAATCTACCTGAAAGCTATTAAACACAACCTTCTTTCCTTGTAAGAAGGGTATGGCCATGCTGTATGCCACATACTGAAATGCTTGAAAAGCTTTATACGAAGATGTTCCTCAACAGTTACAAGAAAACTGCTTTCATCCCTGTGTTCGTTCAATGAGTGAATGTTTAGAGATTCTGTCATTCCTGCAAAGGAATGTTTAATAAGTCTTACATGAAGATGTTTCTAAACAGCTACAAGGAAATTTTTTTAAATATAGTGTTATTACATTGAATAAACATTAAAGACATCCTGTCATGACTGTAGGCAAATGTCTGATGAGACTTGAGCAAGATATTAATAAACAATTACTTGCAAGCTGGGTTCATCACAGTATTCTTTCCTGGCTATGGAGATGATAGCCATTCTGTATGGCATAAAGTGATATGTTTGAAGAGCCTTTGATTTATATTCTTAAACAGCTAACAAGCAAGATGGTTTCTTCACAGTGTTCTTTCAGTGAATGAATGTTCTAGATATTGTCACATCTGTGGTGAAATATTTGATATATGATGTTCCTAAACAGCTACCTATAAACTGGATTCAGCATGTGTTCTTTCATTTTGTGAAAATGATAGTCGCTCTGTGTGGAATATACTTAAGTATTTGAAGTGTATTATGTGCAGATGTTCCTAAACAGTGAAAAGAAGATGGTTTTTGCATAATTTTCTTTCAGATAACAAATGTTATAGACATTGTCACATCTGTAGTCAAATGTTTGATATGATTTATGTGAAAATATCCCTAAACAGCTACCTGTTGGCTTGATTAAGCACAATGCTCTTTCCTTGTAAGAAAGTGATAGCTGTTCCATGTGGCATATACTGAAATGTTTGAAATGTCATCTGTGAAGATGTTCCTTAAGAGCTACTTGCTAGGTGTTTTCAAGACAATGTTCTTTCAGTGAATGAATGTTGTAGATAGTCTATCACACCCGTAGTGAAATGCTGGATAAGTTTTATGAAGATGTCCCTAAGTAGCTACAAGCAAAATGGTTTCACAACAGTGTTCTTACAGACATTGAAGGTTATAGATATTCTGTCATGCCTGTAGTGAAATGTTTGATAAGACTTGCATGAACACTTACATGAAGATGCTTCTAAACAGCCACAAGCAAGCTTTTTCAACACAGTATTTCATTGAATGAATGTAATAATTATCACATTGTGGCTGCAGAGAAACGTTTGATAAGACACACACAAAATGTTCATAAATAGCATGTGCCAGCTGGTTGCATCACAATGTTGTTTAATTTAATGGAAGTGATCATCATTCTGTATAGCATATGATGTGTTTGAATAGCCTTATATAAAGATATTCCTAAAAACTTATGAGCAATCTGGTTTCACCAGAGTGTGTTCCTCAGTGAAGGAATCTTACAGAGATTCTGTCAGAGCAGTAGTGACATGTTTGGTGTTTTGTATGAAGAAACCCTAAATGGCTTCCTGCAAGATGAGTTCAACACAGTGTTATTTCATTTTAAGAAAATGATAGTCATTCTGTTTGGCATAAACTGAAATATTAGAAAAGCCTTATATCAAGAGGTTCCTAATTAGCTACCAGCAATCTGGCTTCACAATAGTGTTCTTTCATTGAATGGATGTAATAGATACTTTGTAGTGAAATGTATGATAAGTCTCTTATGAAAAGGTTCCTAAACAGCTGCCTGCAATCTGGCTTCAGCACATTATATCATTGTCTCAAAGTGATATTCATTCAGTATGTCTTATATGGAAACGCTTGAAATGGTGAACATGAAGAAGTTTCTAAATATGTACAAGCAAGATTGTTTCTCCACAGTTTTCTTTCAGTGACTGAATGTTATGTATAGTCTGTCACGACTATTGTAAAATGTTTGATGAGTCTTATGTAAAAACGTTCCTAGATAGCTATCTGTGAGCTCTATTTAGCACAGTGTTCTTTCATTGTAGGAAAATGATACCCATTCATTATGGCATATACTGAAATGTGAGAAATGTCTCCAATACAAATGTTCCTAATAATAGCTTCAAGATGCTTTCACCACAGAGTTCTTTCAGTGAAACAATATTGCAGATATTCTGTGACACTTGTAGTGAAGTGTTAGTTAAAACTTACTTGCAAGCTGGATTCAGCACAGTGTTTCTTTCATTGTTTGAAACTCATATTCAATCAGAACAGCAAATATTGAAATGGTTATAATGACTAATATGAAGAGGATCCTTAATGGCTGCAAGTAAGATGGTTTCACCACAGTTTTCTCTCAGTGAACAAATGCTATATATATTCTGTCCCGCATGCAATGAAATGCTTGTTAAGTCTTATATGAACATGTTCCTAAACAGCTACCCGCAAACTGGGCTTAGAACAGTGTTCTCACACTGTTAGTAATTGATAGGTCATCTGTAGGGCATATGCTGAAATGTTTGAAATGTCTTATGTGAATATGCCCCTAAACAGCTGTAAGCACATTTGTTTCACCAGAGTTCCTTTAGTGTCTGAATCTTATGGATATTTTTCAAGTCTGTAGTGTAATTTTTTAAGTATTTTATGAAGTTCTTCCTAAACAGATACTAGGAAACAAGGGTTCAGCTCATCCTTCTTTCCTTGAGTGAATATTAAAATCATTCTGTCATGACCATAGCGCAATATTTGTTAAGACTTATAAAAAGATATTTCTAAAAGACAACTTTCCAGCTGGGTTCTTAACATTGTTCTTTCATTTTATGGAAGTGATAACCATTCTGGATGGAATACACTGAAATGTTTGAAAAGACTTGTATGAAGATACTCCTAAATAGCTACAAGCAATCTGGTTACACCACAGTGTTCTTTCATTTAATAAACTTTATATATAGTCTCCTAAGGCTGTAGTGAAATGTTTTATATCATATATGAAAATGTTCCTACAGCTACCTGCAAGCTGGGATCAGCACACTGACTTTTCATTGTAATAAAGTGATAGTTACTTTGTATGGCATACACTGAAATGTCAGAAAAGACTTATATGAGTGTATTTCTAAAGAGATACAAGCAAGCTGGTTTCACAATAGTGATCTTTCATTGAATTAATGTAATAGATATTCTGTCGCACATGTTGTGAAATGTTCAATAAATCTTACATGAAAATGTTACTATAAGTCTACCTGAAAGCTGAGTTAAGTACAATGTTTTTTCATTTTAAGAAAGTATAGCTGTTCTCTATGGCTCATACTGAAATGCTAGAAAAGACTTACATGAAGATGTTCCTTAAAAGCTACAAGGAAGTTGGTTTCACCACAGCATTCTTTCAATGTGTGAATGTTATAGATATTCCATCATGCCCGTAGTGAAATGTTTGATAGGACTTATTTGAAGATTCCCCTAAACAGCTGCAAGCAAGGTGTTTTCACCACAGTGTTCATTCAGAAAATGAATGTTATACGTATTCTGTCATGCCTCAAGAGAACTATTTGATGTCTTATGTGAGAGTGTTCCTGAACAGCTACAAGCAAGCTTTTTCAACATAGTGTGGTTTCCTTGAATGAATGTTATGGATATCATGTTGCGGCTGTAGAGAAACGTTTGATAAGACATAAATGAAATGCTCATAAAGAGCCACTGGTTTCATCAGAACGTTCTTTCTGGATATGGGAGTGATAGCCATTCTGTAGGCATAATGAAGTGTTTGAAGAGCCTTATACGAAGACATTCCCAAGGCGCCAGAAGTAATCTGGCTTCACCACAGTGTTCTTTCAGTGAACGAGTGTTATAGCTAGTCTGTCATGCCTGTAGTGAAATGTTTAATAAGTCTTATATGAAGAGGTTTCAAACAGCCGCCAGCAAGCCGGGTTTAGCACAGTGTCCTTTAACTGTAAGTAAGTGAGAGCCATTCTGTATGGCATATACTTAAATGTTAGAGAGGTCTTATATGAAGATGTTCCTAAATAGAATCCAACAAGATGTGTTCAGGACAGAATAATTTCATCATAAGATAGTGACAGCCGTTTAGTATGGCATATACTGAAATGCTGAAAAGGACTGAAATGAAGATCTTCCTTAACAGTAAAACCAAGCCACTTTCACCATAGTGTTCTTTCATTGAATGGATGTAATAGATATTCTGTCATGCCTGTAGTTAAATGTTCAATAGGTCTTACATAAAAATACTCCTAATAATCTACCTGAAAGCTATTAAACACAACCTTCTTTCCTTGTAAGAAGGGTATGGCCATGCTGTATGCCACATACTGAAATGCTTGAAAAGCTTTATACGAAGATGTTCCTCAACAGTTACAAGAAAACTGCTTTCATCCCTGTGTTCGTTCAATGAGTGAATGTTTAGAGATTCTGTCATTCCTGCAAAGGAATGTTTAATAAGTCTTACATGAAGATGTTTCTAAACAGCTACAAGGAAATTTTTTTAAATATAGTGTTATTACATTGAATAAACATTAAAGACATCCTGTCATGACTGTAGGCAAATGTCTGATGAGACTTGAGCAAGATATTAATAAACAATTACTTGCAAGCTGGGTTCATCACAGTATTCTTTCCTGGCTATGGAGATGATAGCCATTCTGTATGGCATAAAGTGGTATGTTTGAAGAGCCTTTGATTTATATTCTTAAACAGCTAACAAGCAAGATGGTTTCTTCACAGTGTTCTTTCAGTGAATGAATGTTCTAGATATTGTCACATCTGTGGTGAAATATTTGATATATGATGTTCCTAAACAGCTACCTATAAACTGGATTCAGCATGTGTTCTTTCATTTTGTGAAAATGATAGTCGCTCTGTGTGGAATATACTTAAGTATTTGAAGTGTATTATGTGCAGATGTTCCTAAACAGTGAAAAGAAGATGGTTTTTGCATAATTTTCTTTCAGATAACAAATGTTATAGACATTGTCACATCTGTAGTCAAATGTTTGATATGATTTATGTGAAAATATCCCTAAACAGCTACCTGTTGGCTTGATTAAGCACAATGCTCTTTCATTGTAAGAAAGTGATAGCTGTTCCATGTGGCATGTACTGAAATGTTTGAAATGTCATCTGTGAAGATGTTCCTTAAGAGCTACTTGCTAGGTGTTTTCAAGACAATGTTCTTTCAGTGAATGAATGTTGTAGATAGTCTATCACACCCGTAGTGAAATGCTGGATAAGTTTTATGAAGATGTCCCTAAGTAGCTACAAGCAAAATGGTTTCACAACAGTGTTCTTACAGACATTGAAGGTTATAGATATTCTGTCATGCCTGTAGTGAAATGTTTGATAAGACTTGCATGAACACTTACATGAAGATGCTTCTAAACAGCCACAAGCAAGCTTTTTCAACACAGTATTTCATTGAATGAATGTAATAATTATCACATTGTGGCTGCAGAGAAACGTTTGATAAGACACACACAAAATGTTCATAAATAGCATGTGCCAGCTGGTTGCATCACAATGTTGTTTAATTTAATGGAAGTGATCATCATTCTGTATAGCATATGATGTGTTTGAATAGCCTTATATAAAGATATTCCTAAAAACTTATGAGCAATCTGGTTTCACCAGAGTGTGTTCCTCAGTGAAGGAATCTTACAGAGATTCTGTCAGAGCAGTAGTGACATGTTTGGTGTTTTGTATGAAGAAACCCTAAATGGCTTCCTGCAAGATGAGTTCAACACAGTGTTATTTCATTTTAAGAAAATGATAGTCATTCTGTTTGGCATAAACTGAAATATTAGAAAAGCCTTATATCAAGAGGTTCCTAATTAGCTACCAGCAATCTGGCTTCACAATAGTGTTCTTTCATTGAATGGATGTAATAGATACTTTGTAGTGAAATGTATGATAAGTCTCTTATGAAAAGGTTCCTAAACAGCTGCCTGCAATCTGGCTTCAGCACATTATATCATTGTCTCAAAGTGATATTCATTCAGTATGTCTTATATGGAAACGCTTGAAATGGTGAACATGAAGAAGTTTCTAAATATGTACAAGCAAGATTGTTTCTCCACAGTTTTCTTTCAGTGACTGAATGTTATGTATAGTCTGTCACGACTATTGTAAAATGTTTGATGAGTCTTATGTAAAAACGTTCCTAGATAGCTATCTGTGAGCTCTATTTAGCACAGTGTTCTTTCATTGTAGGAAAATGATACCCATTCATTATGGCATATACTGAAATGTGAGAAATGTCTCCAATACAAATGTTCCTAATAATAGCTTCAAGATGCTTTCACCACAGAGTTCTTTCAGTGAAACAATATTGCAGATATTCTGTGACACTTGTAGTGAAGTGTTAGTTAAAACTTACTTGCAAGCTGGATTCAGCACAGTGTTTCTTTCATTGTTTGAAACTCATATTCAATCAGAACAGCAAATATTGAAATGGTTATAATGACTAATATGAAGAGGATCCTTAATGGCTGCAAGTAAGATGGTTTCACCACAGTTTTCTCTCAGTGAACAAATGCTATATATATTCTGTCCCGCATGCAATGAAATGTTTGTTAAGTCTTATATGAACATGTTCCTAAACAGCTACCCGCAAACTGGGCTTAGAACAGTGTTCTCACACTGTTAGTAATTGATAGGTCATCTGTAGGGCATATGCTGAAATGTTTGAAATGTCTTATGTGAATATGCCCCTAAACAGCTGTAAGCACATTTGTTTCACCAGAGTTCCTTTAGTGTCTGAATCTTATGGATATTTTTCAAGTCTGTAGTGTAATTTTTTAAGTATTTTATGAAGTTCTTCCTAAACAGATACTAGGAAACAAGGGTTCAGCTCATCCTTCTTTCCTTGAGTGAATATTAAAATCATTCTGTCATGACCATAGCGCAATATTTGTTAAGACTTATAAAAAGATATTTCTAAAAGACAACTTTCCAGCTGGGTTCTTAACATTGTTCTTTCATTTTATGGAAGTGATAACCATTCTGGATGGAATACACTGAAATGTTTGAAAAGACTTGTATGAAGATACTCCTAAATAGCTACAAGCAATCTGGTTACACCACAGTGTTCTTTCATTTAATAAACTTTATATATAGTCTCCTAAGGCTGTAGTGAAATGTTTTATATCATATATGAAAATGTTCCTACAGCTACCTGCAAGCTGGGATCAGCACACTGACTTTTCATTGTAATAAAGTGATAGTTACTTTGTATGGCATACACTGAAATGTCAGAAAAGACTTATATGAGTCTATTTCTAAAGAGATACAAGCAAGCTGGTTTCACAATAGTGATCTTTCATTGAATTAATGTAATAGATATTCTGTCGCACATGTTGTGAAATGTTCAATAAATCTTACATGAAAATGTTACTATAAGTCTACCTGAAAGCTGAGTTAAGTACAATGTTTTTTCATTTTAAGAAAGTATAGCTGTTCTCTATGGCTCATACTGAAATGCTAGAAAAGACTTACATGAAGATGTTCCTTAAAAGCTACAAGGAAGTTGGTTTCACCACAGCATTCTTTCAATGTGTGAATGTTATAGATATTCCATCATGCCCGTAGTGAAATGTTTGATAGGACTTATTTGAAGATTCCCCTAAACAGCTGCAAGCAAGGTGTTTTCACCACAGTGTTCATTCAGAAAATGAATGTTATACGTATTCTGTCATGCCTCAAGAGAACTATTTGATGTCTTATGTGAGAGTGTTCCTGAACAGCTACAAGCAAGCTTTTTCAACATAGTGTGGTTTCCTTGAATGAATGTTATGGATATCATGTTGCGGCTGTAGAGAAACGTTTGATAAGACATAAATGAAATGCTCATAAAGAGCCACTGGTTTCATCAGAACGTTCTTTCTGGATATGGGAGTGATAGCCATTCTGTAGGCATAATGAAGTGTTTGAAGAGCCTTATACGAAGACATTCCCAAGGCGCCAGAAGTAATCTGGCTTCACCACAGTGTTCTTTCAGTGAACGAGTGTTATAGCTAGTCTGTCATGCCTGTAGTGAAATGTTTAATAAGTCTTATATGAAGAGGTTTCAAACAGCCGCCAGCAAGCCGGGTTTAGCACAGTGTCCTTTAACTGTAAGTAAGTGAGAGCCATTCTGTATGGCATATACTTAAATGTTAGAGAGGTCTTATATGAAGATGTTCCTAAATAGAATCCAACAAGATGTGTTCAGGACAGAATAATTTCATCATAAGATAGTGACAGCCGTTTAGTATGGCATATACTGAAATGCTGAAAAGGACTGAAATGAAGATCTTCCTTAACAGTAAAACCAAGCCACTTTCACCATAGTGTTCTTTCATTGAATGGATGTAATAGATATTCTGTCATGCCTGTAGTTAAATGTTCAATAGGTCTTACATAAAAATACTCCTAATAATCTACCTGAAAGCTATTAAACACAACCTTCTTTCCTTGTAAGAAGGGTATGGCCATGCTGTATGCCACATACTGAAATGCTTGAAAAGCTTTATACGAAGATGTTCCTCAACAGTTACAAGAAAACTGCTTTCATCCCTGTGTTCGTTCAATGAGTGAATGTTTAGAGATTCTGTCATTCCTGCAAAGGAATGTTTAATAAGTCTTACATGAAGATGTTTCTAAACAGCTACAAGGAAATTTTTTTAAATATAGTGTTATTACATTGAATAAACATTAAAGACATCCTGTCATGACTGTAGGCAAATGTCTGATGAGACTTGAGCAAGATATTAATAAACAATTACTTGCAAGCTGGGTTCATCACAGTATTCTTTCCTGGCTATGGAGATGATAGCCATTCTGTATGGCATAAAGTGGTATGTTTGAAGAGCCTTTGATTTATATTCTTAAACAGCTAACAAGCAAGATGGTTTCTTCACAGTGTTCTTTCAGTGAATGAATGTTCTAGATATTGTCACATCTGTGGTGAAATATTTGATATATGATGTTCCTAAACAGCTACCTATAAACTGGATTCAGCATGTGTTCTTTCATTTTGTGAAAATGATAGTCGCTCTGTGTGGAATATACTTAAGTATTTGAAGTGTATTATGTGCAGATGTTCCTAAACAGTGAAAAGAAGATGGGTTTTGCATAATTTTCTTTCAGATAACAAATGTTATAGACATTGTCACATCTGTAGTCAAATGTTTGATATGATTTATGTGAAAATATCCCTAAACAGCTACCTGTTGGCTTGATTAAGCACAATGCTCTTTCATTGTAAGAAAGTGATAGCTGTTCCATGTGGCATATACTGAAATGTTTGAAATGTCATCTGTGAAGATGTTCCTTAAGAGCTACTTGCTAGGTGTTTTCAAGACAATGTTCTTTCAGTGAATGAATGTTGTAGATAGTCTATCACACCCGTAGTGAAATGCTGGATAAGTTTTATGAAGATGTCCCTAAGTAGCTACAAGCAAAATGGTTTCACAACAGTGTTCTTACAGACATTGAAGGTTATAGATATTCTGTCATGCCTGTAGTGAAATGTTTGATAAGACTTGCATGAACACTTACATGAAGATGTTTCTAAACAGCCACAAGCAAGCTTTTTCAACACAGTATTTCATTGAATGAATGTAATAATTATCACATTGTGGCTGCAGAGAAACGTTTGATAAGACACACACAAAATGTTCATAAATAGCATGTGCCAGCTGGTTGCATCACAATGTTGTTTAATTTAATGGAAGTGATCATCATTCTGTATAGCATATGATGTGTTTGAATAGCCTTATATAAAGATATTCCTAAAAACTTATGAGCAATCTGGTTTCACCAGAGTGTGTTCCTCAGTGAAGGAATCTTACAGAGATTCTGTCAGAGCAGTAGTGACATGTTTGGTGTTTTGTATGAAGAAACCCTAAATGGCTTCCTGCAAGATGAGTTCAACACAGTGTTATTTCATTTTAAGAAAATGATAGTCATTCTGTTTGGCATAAACTGAAATATTAGAAAAGCCTTATATCAAGAGGTTCCTAATTAGCTACCAGCAATCTGGCTTCACAATAGTGTTCTTTCATTGAATGGATGTAATAGATACTTTGTAGTGAAATGTATGATAAGTCTCTTATGAAAAGGTTCCTAAACAGCTGCCTGCAATCTGGCTTCAGCACATTATATCATTGTCTCAAAGTGATATTCATTCAGTATGTCTTATATGGAAACGCTTGAAATGGTGAACATGAAGAAGTTTCTAAATATGTACAAGCAAGATTGTTTCTCCACAGTTTTCTTTCAGTGACTGAATGTTATGTATAGTCTGTCACGACTATTGTAAAATGTTTGATGAGTCTTATGTAAAAACGTTCCTAGATAGCTATCTGTGAGCTCTATTTAGCACAGTGTTCTTTCATTGTAGGAAAATGATACCCATTCATTATGGCATATACTGAAATGTGAGAAATGTCTCCAATACAAATGTTCCTAATAATAGCTTCAAGATGCTTTCACCACAGAGTTCTTTCAGTGAAACAATATTGCAGATATTCTGTGACACTTGTAGTGAAGTGTTAGTTAAAACTTACTTGCAAGCTGGATTCAGCACAGTGTTTCTTTCATTGTTTGAAACTCATATTCAATCAGAACAGCAAATATTGAAATGGTTATAATGACTAATATGAAGAGGATCCTTAATGGCTGCAAGTAAGATGGTTTCACCACAGTTTTCTCTCAGTGAACAAATGCTATATATATTCTGTCCCGCATGCAATGAAATGTTTGTTAAGTCTTATATGAACATGTTCCTAAACAGCTACCCGCAAACTGGGCTTAGAACAGTGTTCTCACACTGTTAGTAATTGATAGGTCATCTGTAGGGCATATGCTGAAATGTTTGAAATGTCTTATGTGAATATGCCCCTAAACAGCTGTAAGCACATTTGTTTCACCAGAGTTCCTTTAGTGTCTGAATCTTATGGATATTTTTCAAGTCTGTAGTGTAATTTTTTAAGTATTTTATGAAGTTCTTCCTAAACAGATACTAGGAAACAAGGGTTCAGCTCATCCTTCTTTCCTTGAGTGAATATTAAAATCATTCTGTCATGACCATAGCGCAATATTTGTTAAGACTTATAAAAAGATATTTCTAAAAGACAACTTTCCAGCTGGGTTCTTAACATTGTTCTTTCATTTTATGGAAGTGATAACCATTCTGGATGGAATACACTGAAATGTTTGAAAAGACTTGTATGAAGATACTCCTAAATAGCTACAAGCAATCTGGTTACACCACAGTGTTCTTTCATTTAATAAACTTTATATATAGTCTCCTAAGGCTGTAGTGAAATGTTTTATATCATATATGAAAATGTTCCTACAGCTACCTGCAAGCTGGGATCAGCACACTGACTTTTCATTGTAATAAAGTGATAGTTACTTTGTATGGCATACACTGAAATGTCAGAAAAGACTTATATGAGTGTATTTCTAAAGAGATACAAGCAAGCTGGTTTCACAATAGTGATCTTTCATTGAATTAATGTAATAGATATTCTGTCGCACATGTTGTGAAATGTTCAATAAATCTTACATGAAAATGTTACTATAAGTCTACCTGAAAGCTGAGTTAAGTACAATGTTTTTTCATTTTAAGAAAGTATAGCTGTTCTCTATGGCTCATACTGAAATGCTAGAAAAGACTTACATGAAGATGTTCCTTAAAAGCTACAAGGAAGTTGGTTTCACCACAGCATTCTTTCAATGTGTGAATGTTATAGATATTCCATCATGCCCGTAGTGAAATGTTTGATAGGACTTATTTGAAGATTCCCCTAAACAGCTGCAAGCAAGGTGTTTTCACCACAGTGTTCATTCAGAAAATGAATGTTATACGTATTCTGTCATGCCTCAAGAGAACTATTTGATGTCTTATGTGAGAGTGTTCCTGAACAGCTACAAGCAAGCTTTTTCAACATAGTGTGGTTTCCTTGAATGAATGTTATGGATATCATGTTGCGGCTGTAGAGAAACGTTTGATAAGACATAAATGAAATGCTCATAAAGAGCCACTGGTTTCATCAGAACGTTCTTTCTGGATATGGGAGTGATAGCCATTCTGTAGGCATAATGAAGTGTTTGAAGAGCCTTATACGAAGACATTCCCAAGGCGCCAGAAGTAATCTGGCTTCACCACAGTGTTCTTTCAGTGAACGAGTGTTATAGCTAGTCTGTCATGCCTGTAGTGAAATGTTTAATAAGTCTTATATGAAGAGGTTTCAAACAGCCGCCAGCAAGCCGGGTTTAGCACAGTGTCCTTTAACTGTAAGTAAGTGAGAGCCATTCTGTATGGCATATACTTAAATGTTAGAGAGGTCTTATATGAAGATGTTCCTAAATAGAATCCAACAAGATGTGTTCAGGACAGAATAATTTCATCATAAGATAGTGACAGCCGTTTAGTATGGCATATACTGAAATGCTGAAAAGGACTGAAATGAAGATCTTCCTTAACAGTAAAACCAAGCCACTTTCACCATAGTGTTCTTTCATTGAATGGATGTAATAGATATTCTGTCATGCCTGTAGTTAAATGTTCAATAGGTCTTACATAAAAATACTCCTAATAATCTACCTGAAAGCTATTAAACACAACCTTCTTTCCTTGTAAGAAGGGTATGGCCATGCTGTATGCCACATACTGAAATGCTTGAAAAGCTTTATACGAAGATGTTCCTCAACAGTTACAAGAAAACTGCTTTCATCCCTGTGTTCGTTCAATGAGTGAATGTTTAGAGATTCTGTCATTCCTGCAAAGGAATGTTTAATAAGTCTTACATGAAGATGTTTCTAAACAGCTACAAGGAAATTTTTTTAAATATAGTGTTATTACATTGAATAAACATTAAAGACATCCTGTCATGACTGTAGGCAAATGTCTGATGAGAC
The DNA here is from genome assembly GCF_041296235.1 of Equus asinus. NCBI lineage: Eukaryota > Metazoa > Chordata > Mammalia > Perissodactyla > Equidae > Equus > Equus asinus. Next base: position 7,249,795 of record NC_091814.1, on the reverse strand, counting down.
TTGAGCAAGATATTAATAAACAATTACTTGCAAGCTGGGTTCATCACAGTATTCTTTCCTGGCTATGGAGATGATAGCCATTCTGTATGGCATAAAGTGGTATGTTTGAAGAGCCTTTGATTTATATTCTTAAACAGCTAACAAGCAAGATGGTTTCTTCACAGTGTTCTTTCAGTGAATGAATGTTCTAGATATTGTCACATCTGTGGTGAAATATTTGATATATGATGTTCCTAAACAGCTACCTATAAACTGGATTCAGCATGTGTTCTTTCATTTTGTGAAAATGATAGTCGCTCTGTGTGGAATATACTTAAGTATTTGAAGTGTATTATGTGCAGATGTTCCTAAACAGCGAAAAGAAGATGGTTTTTGCATAATTTTCTTTCAGATAACAAATGTTATAGACATTGTCACATCTGTAGTCAAATGTTTGATATGATTTATGTGAAAATATCCCTAAACAGCTACCTGTTGGCTTGATTAAGCACAATGCTCTTTCATTGTAAGAAAGTGATAGCTGTTCCATGTGGCATATACTGAAATGTTTGAAATGTCATCTGTGAAGATGTTCCTTAAGAGCTACTTGCTAGGTGTTTTCAAGACAATGTTCTTTCAGTGAATGAATGTTGTAGATAGTCTATCACACCCGTAGTGAAATGCTGGATAAGTTTTATGAAGATGTCCCTAAGTAGCTACAAGCAAAATGGTTTCACAACAGTGTTCTTACAGACATTGAAGGTTATAGATATTCTGTCATGCCTGTAGTGAAATGTTTGATAAGACTTGCATGAACACTTACATGAAGATGTTTCTAAACAGCCACAAGCAAGCTTTTTCAACACAGTATTTCATTGAATGAATGTAATAATTATCACATTGTGGCTGCAGAGAAACGTTTGATAAGACACACACAAAATGTTCATAAATAGCATGTGCCAGCTGGTTGCATCACAATGTTGTTTAATTTAATGGAAGTGATCATCATTCTGTATAGCATATGATGTGTTTGAATAGCCTTATATAAAGATATTCCTAAACACTTATGAGCAATCTGGTTTCACCAGAGTGTGTTCCTCAGTGAAGGAATCTTACAGAGATTCTGTCAGAGCAGTAGTGACATGTTTGGTGTTTTGTATGAAGAAACCCTAAATGGCTTCCTGCAAGATGAGTTCAACACAGTGTTATTTCATTTTAAGAAAATGATAGTCATTCTGTTTGGCATAAACTGAAATATTAGAAAAGCCTTATATCAAGAGGTTCCTAATTAGCTACCAGCAATCTGGCTTCACAATAGTGTTCTTTCATTGAATGGATGTAATAGATACTTTGTAGTGAAATGTATGATAAGTCTCTTATGAAAAGGTTCCTAAACAGCTGCCTGCAATCTGGCTTCAGCACATTATATCATTGTCTCAAAGTGATATTCATTCAGTATGTCTTATATGGAAACGCTTGAAATGGTGAACATGAAGAAGTTTCTAAATATGTACAAGCAAGATTGTTTCTCCACAGTTTTCTTTCAGTGACTGAATGTTATGTATAGTCTGTCACGACTATTGTAAAATGTTTGATGAGTCTTATGTAAAAACGTTCCTAGATAGCTATCTGTGAGCTCTATTTAGCACAGTGTTCTTTCATTGTAGGAAAATGATACCCATTCATTATGGCATATACTGAAATGTGAGAAATGTCTCCAATACAAATGTTCCTAATAATAGCTTCAAGATGCTTTCACCACAGAGTTCTTTCAGTGAAACAATATTGCAGATATTCTGTGACACTTGTAGTGAAGTGTTAGTTAAAACTTACTTGCAAGCTGGATTCAGCACAGTGTTTCTTTCATTGTTTGAAACTCATATTCAATCAGAACAGCAAATATTGAAATGGTTATAATGACTAATATGAAGAGGATCCTTAATGGCTGCAAGTAAGATGGTTTCACCACAGTTTTCTCTCAGTGAACAAATGCTATATATATTCTGTCCCGCATGCAATGAAATGTTTGTTAAGTCTTATATGAACATGTTCCTAAACAGCTACCCGCAAACTGGGCTTAGAACAGTGTTCTCACACTGTTAGTAATTGATAGGTCATCTGTAGGGCATATGCTGAAATGTTTGAAATGTCTTATGTGAATATGCCCCTAAACAGCTGTAAGCACATTTGTTTCACCAGAGTTCCTTTAGTGTCTGAATCTTATGGATATTTTTCAAGTCTGTAGTGTAATTTTTTAAGTATTTTATGAAGTTCTTCCTAAACAGATACTAGGAAACAAGGGTTCAGCTCATCCTTCTTTCCTTGAGTGAATATTAAAATCATTCTGTCATGACCATAGCGCAATATTTGTTAAGACTTATAAAAAGATATTTCTAAAAGACAACTTTCCAGCTGGGTTCTTAACATTGTTCTTTCATTTTATGGAAGTGATAACCATTCTGGATGGAATACACTGAAATGTTTGAAAAGACTTGTATGAAGATACTCCTAAATAGCTACAAGCAATCTGGTTACACCACAGTGTTCTTTCATTTAATAAACTTTATATATAGTCTCCTAAGGCTGTAGTGAAATGTTTTATATCATATATGAAAATGTTCCTACAGCTACCTGCAAGCTGGGATCAGCACACTGACTTTTCATTGTAATAAAGTGATAGTTACTTTGTATGGCATACACTGAAATGTCAGAAAAGACTTATATGAGTCTATTTCTAAAGAGATACAAGCAAGCTGGTTTCACAATAGTGATCTTTCATTGAATTAATGTAATAGATATTCTGTCGCACATGTTGTGAAATGTTCAATAAATCTTACATGAAAATGTTACTATAAGTCTACCTGAAAGCTGAGTTAAGTACAATGTTTTTTCATTTTAAGAAAGTATAGCTGTTCTCTATGGCTCATACTGAAATGCTAGAAAAGACTTACATGAAGATGTTCCTTAAAAGCTACAAGGAAGTTGGTTTCACCACAGCATTCTTTCAATGTGTGAATGTTATAGATATTCCATCATGCCCGTAGTGAAATGTTTGATAGGACTTATTTGAAGATTCCCCTAAACAGCTGCAAGCAAGGTGTTTTCACCACAGTGTTCATTCAGAAAATGAATGTTATACGTATTCTGTCATGCCTCAAGAGAACTATTTGATGTCTTATGTGAGAGTGTTCCTGAACAGCTACAAGCAAGCTTTTTCAACATAGTGTGGTTTCCTTGAATGAATGTTATGGATATCATGTTGCGGCTGTAGAGAAACGTTTGATAAGACATAAATGAAATGCTCATAAAGAGCCACTGGTTTCATCAGAACGTTCTTTCTGGATATGGGAGTGATAGCCATTCTGTAGGCATAATGAAGTGTTTGAAGAGCCTTATACGAAGACATTCCCAAGGCGCCAGAAGTAATCTGGCTTCACCACAGTGTTCTTTCAGTGAACGAGTGTTATAGCTAGTCTGTCATGCCTGTAGTGAAATGTTTAATAAGTCTTATATGAAGAGGTTTCAAACAGCCGCCAGCAAGCCGGGTTTAGCACAGTGTCCTTTAACTGTAAGTAAGTGAGAGCCATTCTGTATGGCATATACTTAAATGTTAGAGAGGTCTTATATGAAGATGTTCCTAAATAGAATCCAACAAGATGTGTTCAGGACAGAATAATTTCATCATAAGATAGTGACAGCCGTTTAGTATGGCATATACTGAAATGCTGAAAAGGACTGAAATGAAGATCTTCCTTAACAGTAAAACCAAGCCACTTTCACCATAGTGTTCTTTCATTGAATGGATGTAATAGATATTCTGTCATGCCTGTAGTTAAATGTTCAATAGGTCTTACATAAAAATACTCCTAATAATCTACCTGAAAGCTATTAAACACAACCTTCTTTCCTTGTAAGAAGGGTATGGCCATGCTGTATGCCACATACTGAAATGCTTGAAAAGCTTTATACGAAGATGTTCCTCAACAGTTACAAGAAAACTGCTTTCATCCCTGTGTTCGTTCAATGAGTGAATGTTTAGAGATTCTGTCATTCCTGCAAAGGAATGTTTAATAAGTCTTACATGAAGATGTTTCTAAACAGCTACAAGGAAATTTTTTTAAATATAGTGTTATTACATTGAATAAACATTAAAGACATCCTGTCATGACTGTAGGCAAATGTCTGATGAGACTTGAGCAAGATATTAATAAACAATTACTTGCAAGCTGGGTTCATCACAGTATTCTTTCCTGGCTATGGAGATGATAGCCATTCTGTATGGCATAAAGTGGTATGTTTGAAGAGCCTTTGATTTATATTCTTAAACAGCTAACAAGCAAGATGGTTTCTTCACAGTGTTCTTTCAGTGAATGAATGTTCTAGATATTGTCACATCTGTGGTGAAATATTTGATATATGATGTTCCTAAACAGCTACCTATAAACTGGATTCAGCATGTGTTCTTTCATTTTGTGAAAATGATAGTCGCTCTGTGTGGAATATACTTAAGTATTTGAAGTGTATTATGTGCAGATGTTCCTAAACAGTGAAAAGAAGATGGGTTTTGCATAATTTTCTTTCAGATAACAAATGTTATAGACATTGTCACATCTGTAGTCAAATGTTTGATATGATTTATGTGAAAATATCCCTAAACAGCTACCTGTTGGCTTGATTAAGCACAATGCTCTTTCATTGTAAGAAAGTGATAGCTGTTCCATGTGGCATATACTGAAATGTTTGAAATGTCATCTGTGAAGATGTTCCTTAAGAGCTACTTGCTAGGTGTTTTCAAGACAATGTTCTTTCAGTGAATGAATGTTGTAGATAGTCTATCACACCCGTAGTGAAATGCTGGATAAGTTTTATGAAGATGTCCCTAAGTAGCTACAAGCAAAATGGTTTCACAACAGTGTTCTTACAGACATTGAAGGTTATAGATATTCTGTCATGCCTGTAGTGAAATGTTTGATAAGACTTGCATGAACACTTACATGAAGATGTTTCTAAACAGCCACAAGCAAGCTTTTTCAACACAGTATTTCATTGAATGAATGTAATAATTATCACATTGTGGCTGCAGAGAAACGTTTGATAAGACACACACAAAATGTTCATAAATAGCATGTGCCAGCTGGTTGCATCACAATGTTGTTTAATTTAATGGAAGTGATCATCATTCTGTATAGCATATGATGTGTTTGAATAGCCTTATATAAAGATATTCCTAAAAACTTATGAGCAATCTGGTTTCACCAGAGTGTGTTCCTCAGTGAAGGAATCTTACAGAGATTCTGTCAGAGCAGTAGTGACATGTTTGGTGTTTTGTATGAAGAAACCCTAAATGGCTTCCTGCAAGATGAGTTCAACACAGTGTTATTTCATTTTAAGAAAATGATAGTCATTCTGTTTGGCATAAACTGAAATATTAGAAAAGCCTTATATCAAGAGGTTCCTAATTAGCTACCAGCAATCTGGCTTCACAATAGTGTTCTTTCATTGAATGGATGTAATAGATACTTTGTAGTGAAATGTATGATAAGTCTCTTATGAAAAGGTTCCTAAACAGCTGCCTGCAATCTGGCTTCAGCACATTATATCATTGTCTCAAAGTGATATTCATTCAGTATGTCTTATATGGAAACGCTTGAAATGGTGAACATGAAGAAGTTTCTAAATATGTACAAGCAAGATTGTTTCTCCACAGTTTTCTTTCAGTGACTGAATGTTATGTATAGTCTGTCACGACTATTGTAAAATGTTTGATGAGTCTTATGTAAAAACGTTCCTAGATAGCTATCTGTGAGCTCTATTTAGCACAGTGTTCTTTCATTGTAGGAAAATGATACCCATTCATTATGGCATATACTGAAATGTGAGAAATGTCTCCAATACAAATGTTCCTAATAATAGCTTCAAGATGCTTTCACCACAGAGTTCTTTCAGTGAAACAATATTGCAGATATTCTGTGACACTTGTAGTGAAGTGTTAGTTAAAACTTACTTGCAAGCTGGATTCAGCACAGTGTTTCTTTCATTGTTTGAAACTCATATTCAATCAGAACAGCAAATATTGAAATGGTTATAATGACTAATATGAAGAGGATCCTTAATGGCTGCAAGTAAGATGGTTTCACCACAGTTTTCTCTCAGTGAACAAATGCTATATATATTCTGTCCCGCATGCAATGAAATGTTTGTTAAGTCTTATATGAACATGTTCCTAAACAGCTACCCGCAAACTGGGCTTAGAACAGTGTTCTCACACTGTTAGTAATTGATAGGTCATCTGTAGGGCATATGCTGAAATGTTTGAAATGTCTTATGTGAATATGCCCCTAAACAGCTGTAAGCACATTTGTTTCACCAGAGTTCCTTTAGTGTCTGAATCTTATGGATATTTTTCAAGTCTGTAGTGTAATTTTTTAAGTATTTTATGAAGTTCTTCCTAAACAGATACTAGGAAACAAGGGTTCAGCTCATCCTTCTTTCCTTGAGTGAATATTAAAATCATTCTGTCATGACCATAGCGCAATATTTGTTAAGACTTATAAAAAGATATTTCTAAAAGACAACTTTCCAGCTGGGTTCTTAACATTGTTCTTTCATTTTATGGAAGTGATAACCATTCTGGATGGAATACACTGAAATGTTTGAAAAGACTTGTATGAAGATACTCCTAAATAGCTACAAGCAATCTGGTTACACCACAGTGTTCTTTCATTTAATAAACTTTATATATAGTCTCCTAAGGCTGTAGTGAAATGTTTTATATCATATATGAAAATGTTCCTACAGCTACCTGCAAGCTGGGATCAGCACACTGACTTTTCATTGTAATAAAGTGATAGTTACTTTGTATGGCATACACTGAAATGTCAGAAAAGACTTATATGAGTGTATTTCTAAAGAGATACAAGCAAGCTGGTTTCACAATAGTGATCTTTCATTGAATTAATGTAATAGATATTCTGTCGCACATGTTGTGAAATGTTCAATAAATCTTACATGAAAATGTTACTATAAGTCTACCTGAAAGCTGAGTTAAGTACAATGTTTTTTCATTTTAAGAAAGTATAGCTGTTCTCTATGGCTCATACTGAAATGCTAGAAAAGACTTACATGAAGATGTTCCTTAAAAGCTACAAGGAAGTTGGTTTCACCACAGCATTCTTTCAATGTGTGAATGTTATAGATATTCCATCATGCCCGTAGTGAAATGTTTGATAGGACTTATTTGAAGATTCCCCTAAACAGCTGCAAGCAAGGTGTTTTCACCACAGTGTTCATTCAGAAAATGAATGTTATACGTATTCTGTCATGCCTCAAGAGAACTATTTGATGTCTTATGTGAGAGTGTTCCTGAACAGCTACAAGCAAGCTTTTTCAACATAGTGTGGTTTCCTTGAATGAATGTTATGGATATCATGTTGCGGCTGTAGAGAAACGTTTGATAAGACATAAATGAAATGCTCATAAAGAGCCACTGGTTTCATCAGAACGTTCTTTCTGGATATGGGAGTGATAGCCATTCTGTAGGCATAATGAAGTGTTTGAAGAGCCTTATACGAAGACATTCCCAAGGCGCCAGAAGTAATCTGGCTTCACCACAGTGTTCTTTCAGTGAACGAGTGTTATAGCTAGTCTGTCATGCCTGTAGTGAAATGTTTAATAAGTCTTATATGAAGAGGTTTCAAACAGCCGCCAGCAAGCCGGGTTTAGCACAGTGTCCTTTAACTGTAAGTAAGTGAGAGCCATTCTGTATGGCATATACTTAAATGTTAGAGAGGTCTTATATGAAGATGTTCCTAAATAGAATCCAACAAGATGTGTTCAGGACAGAATAATTTCATCATAAGATAGTGACAGCCGTTTAGTATGGCATATACTGAAATGCTGAAAAGGACTGAAATGAAGATCTTCCTTAACAGTAAAACCAAGCCACTTTCACCATAGTGTTCTTTCATTGAATGGATGTAATAGATATTCTGTCATGCCTGTAGTTAAATGTTCAATAGGTCTTACATAAAAATACTCCTAATAATCTACCTGAAAGCTATTAAACACAACCTTCTTTCCTTGTAAGAAGGGTATGGCCATGCTGTATGCCACATACTGAAATGCTTGAAAAGCTTTATACGAAGATGTTCCTCAACAGTTACAAGAAAACTGCTTTCATCCCTGTGTTCGTTCAATGAGTGAATGTTTAGAGATTCTGTCATTCCTGCAAAGGAATGTTTAATAAGTCTTACATGAAGATGTTTCTAAACAGCTACAAGGAAATTTTTTTAAATATAGTGTTATTACATTGAATAAACATTAAAGACATCCTGTCATGACTGTAGGCAAATGTCTGATGAGACTTGAGCAAGATATTAATAAACAATTACTTGCAAGCTGGGTTCATCACAGTATTCTTTCCTGGCTATGGAGATGATAGCCATTCTGTATGGCATAAAGTGGTATGTTTGAAGAGCCTTTGATTTATATTCTTAAACAGCTAACAAGCAAGATGGTTTCTTCACAGTGTTCTTTCAGTGAATGAATGTTCTAGATATTGTCACATCTGTGGTGAAATATTTGATATATGATGTTCCTAAACAGCTACCTATAAACTGGATTCAGCATGTGTTCTTTCATTTTGTGAAAATGATAGTCGCTCTGTGTGGAATATACTTAAGTATTTGAAGTGTATTATGTGCAGATGTTCCTAAACAGCGAAAAGAAGATGGTTTTTGCATAATTTTCTTTCAGATAACAAATGTTATAGACATTGTCACATCTGTAGTCAAATGTTTGATATGATTTATGTGAAAATATCCCTAAACAGCTACCTGTTGGCTTGATTAAGCACAATGCTCTTTCATTGTAAGAAAGTGATAGCTGTTCCATGTGGCATATACTGAAATGTTTGAAATGTCATCTGTGAAGATGTTCCTTAAGAGCTACTTGCTAGGTGTTTTCAAGACAATGTTCTTTCAGTGAATGAATGTTGTAGATAGTCTATCACACCCGTAGTGAAATGCTGGATAAGTTTTATGAAGATGTCCCTAAGTAGCTACAAGCAAAATGGTTTCACAACAGTGTTCTTACAGACATTGAAGGTTATAGATATTCTGTCATGCCTGTAGTGAAATGTTTGATAAGACTTGCATGAACACTTACATGAAGATGTTTCTAAACAGCCACAAGCAAGCTTTTTCAACACAGTATTTCATTGAATGAATGTAATAATTATCACATTGTGGCTGCAGAGAAACGTTTGATAAGACACACACAAAATGTTCATAAATAGCATGTGCCAGCTGGTTGCATCACAATGTTGTTTAATTTAATGGAAGTGATCATCATTCTGTATAGCATATGATGTGTTTGAATAGCCTTATATAAAGATATTCCTAAACACTTATGAGCAATCTGGTTTCACCAGAGTGTGTTCCTCAGTGAAGGAATCTTACAGAGATTCTGTCAGAGCAGTAGTGACATGTTTGGTGTTTTGTATGAAGAAACCCTAAATGGCTTCCTGCAAGATGAGTTCAACACAGTGTTATTTCATTTTAAGAAAATGATAGTCATTCTGTTTGGCATAAACTGAAATATTAGAAAAGCCTTATATCAAGAGGTTCCTAATTAGCTACCAGCAATCTGGCTTCACAATAGTGTTCTTTCATTGAATGGATGTAATAGATACTTTGTAGTGAAATGTATGATAAGTCTCTTATGAAAAGGTTCCTAAACAGCTGCCTGCAATCTGGCTTCAGCACATTATATCATTGTCTCAAAGTGATATTCATTCAGTATGTCTTATATGGAAACGCTTGAAATGGTGAACATGAAGAAGTTTCTAAATATGTACAAGCAAGATTGTTTCTCCACAGTTTTCTTTCAGTGACTGAATGTTATGTATAGTCTGTCACGACTATTGTAAAATGTTTGATGAGTCTTATGTAAAAACGTTCCTAGATAGCTATCTGTGAGCTCTATTTAGCACAGTGTTCTTTCATTGTAGGAAAATGATACCCATTCATTATGGCATATACTGAAATGTGAGAAATGTCTCAAATACAAATGTTCCTAATAATAGCTTCAAGATGCTTTCACCACAGAGTTCTTTCAGTGAAACAATATTGCAGATATTCTGTGACACTTGTAGTGAAGTGTTAGTTAAAACTTACTTGCAAGCTGGATTCAGCACAGTGTTTCTTTCATTGTTTGAAACTCATATTCAATCAGAACAGCAAATATTGAAATGGTTATAATGACTAATATGAAGAGGATCCTTAATGGCTGCAAGTAAGATGGTTTCACCACAGTTTTCTCTCAGTGAACAAATGCTATATATATTCTGTCCCGCATGCAATGAAATGTTTGTTAAGTCTTATATGAACATGTTCCTAAACAGCTACCCGCAAACTGGGCTTAGAACAGTGTTCTCACACTGTTAGTAATTGATAGGTCATCTGTAGGGCATATGCTGAAATGTTTGAAATGTCTTATGTGAATATGCCCCTAAACAGCTGTAAGCACATTTGTTTCACCAGAGTTCCTTTAGTGTCTGAATCTTATGGATATTTTTCAAGTCTGTAGTGTAATTTTTTAAGTATTTTATGAAGTTCTTCCTAAACAGATACTAGGAAACAAGGGTTCAGCTCATCCTTCTTTCCTTGAGTGAATATTAAAATCATTCTGTCATGACCATAGCGCAATATTTGTTAAGACTTATAAAAAGATATTTCTAAAAGACAACTTTCCAGCTGGGTTCTTAACATTGTTCTTTCATTTTATGGAAGTGATAACCATTCTGGATGGAATACACTGAAATGTTTGAAAAGACTTGTATGAAGATACTCCTAAATAGCTACAAGCAATCTGGTTACACCACAGTGTTCTTTCATTTAATAAACTTTATATATAGTCTCCTAAGGCTGTAGTGAAATGTTTTATATCATATATGAAAATGTTCCTACAGCTACCTGCAAGCTGGGATCAGCACACTGACTTTTCATTGTAATAAAGTGATAGTTACTTTGTATGGCATACACTGAAATGTCAGAAAAGACTTATATGAGTCTATTTCTAAAGAGATACAAGCAAGCTGGTTTCACAATAGTGATCTTTCATTGAATTAATGTAATAGATATTCTGTCGCACATGTTGTGAAATGTTCAATAAATCTTACATGAAAATGTTACTATAAGTCTACCTGAAAGCTGAGTTAAGTACAATGTTTTTTCATTTTAAGAAAGTATAGCTGTTCTCTATGGCTCATACTGAAATGCTAGAAAAGACTTACATGAAGATGTTCCTTAAAAGCTACAAGGAAGTTGGTTTCACCACAGCATTCTTTCAATGTGTGAATGTTATAGATATTCCATCATGCCCGTAGTGAAATGTTTGATAGGACTTATTTGAAGATTCCCCTAAACAGCTGCAAGCAAGGTGTTTTCACCACAGTGTTCATTCAGAAAATGAATGTTATACGTATTCTGTCATGCCTCAAGAGAACTATTTGATGTCTTATGTGAGAGTGTTCCTGAACAGCTACAAGCAAGCTTTTTCAACATAGTGTGGTTTCCTTGAATGAATGTTATGGATATCATGTTGCGGCTGTAGAGAAACGTTTGATAAGACATAAATGAAATGCTCATAAAGAGCCACTGGTTTCATCAGAACGTTCTTTCTGGATATGGGAGTGATAGCCATTCTGTAGGCATAATGAAGTGTTTGAAGAGCCTTATACGAAGACATTCCCAAGGCGCCAGAAGTAATCTGGCTTCACCACAGTGTTCTTTCAGTGAACGAGTGTTATAGCTAGTCTGTCATGCCTGTAGTGAAATGTTTAATAAGTCTTATATGAAGAGGTTTCAAACAGCCGCCAGCAAGCCGGGTTTAGCACAGTGTCCTTTAACTGTAAGTAAGTGAGAGCCATTCTGTATGGCATATACTTAAATGTTAGAGAGGTCTTATATGAAGATGTTCCTAAATAGAATCCAACAAGATGTGTTCAGGACAGAATAATTTCATCATAAGATAGTGACAGCCGTTTAGTATGGCATATACTGAAATGCTGAAAAGGACTGAAATGAAGATCTTCCTTAACAGTAAAACCAAGCCACTTTCACCATAGTGTTCTTTCATTGAATGGATGTAATAGATATTCTGTCATGCCTGTAGTTAAATGTTCAATAGGTCTTACATAAAAATACTCCTAATAATCTACCTGAAAGCTATTAAACACAACCTTCTTTCCTTGTAAGAAGGGTATGGCCATGCTGTATGCCACATACTGAAATGCTTGAAAAGCTTTATACGAAGATGTTCCTCAACAGTTACAAGAAAACTGCTTTCATCCCTGTGTTCGTTCAATGAGTGAATGTTTAGAGATTCTGTCATTCCTGCAAAGGAATGTTTAATAAGTCTTACATGAAGATGTTTCTAAACAGCTACAAGGAAATTTTTTTAAATATAGTGTTATTACATTGAATAAACATTAAAGACATCCTGTCATGACTGTAGGCAAATGTCTGATGAGACTTGAGCAAGATATTAATAAACAATTACTTGCAAGCTGGGTTCATCACAGTATTCTTTCCTGGCTATGGAGATGATAGCCATTCTGTATGGCATAAAGTGGTATGTTTGAAGAGCCTTTGATTTATATTCTTAAACAGCTAACAAGCAAGATGGTTTCTTCACAGTGTTCTTTCAGTGAATGAATGTTCTAGATATTGTCACATCTGTGGTGAAATATTTGATATATGATGTTCCTAAACAGCTACCTATAAACTGGATTCAGCATGTGTTCTTTCATTTTGTGAAAATGATAGTCGCTCTGTGTGGAATATACTTAAGTATTTGAAGTGTATTATGTGCAGATGTTCCTAAACAGTGAAAAGAAGATGGGTTTTGCATAATTTTCTTTCAGATAACAAATGTTATAGACATTGTCACATCTGTAGTCAAATGTTTGATATGATTTATGTGAAAATATCCCTAAACAGCTACCTGTTGGCTTGATTAAGCACAATGCTCTTTCATTGTAAGAAAGTGATAGCTGTTCCATGTGGCATATACTGAAATGTTTGAAATGTCATCTGTGAAGATGTTCCTTAAGAGCTACTTGCTAGGTGTTTTCAAGACAATGTTCTTTCAGTGAATGAATGTTGTAGATAGTCTATCACACCCGTAGTGAAATGCTGGATAAGTTTTATGAAGATGTCCCTAAGTAGCTACAAGCAAAATGGTTTCACAACAGTGTTCTTACAGACATTGAAGGTTATAGATATTCTGTCATGCCTGTAGTGAAATGTTTGATAAGACTTGCATGAACACTTACATGAAGATGTTTCTAAACAGCCACAAGCAAGCTTTTTCAACACAGTATTTCATTGAATGAATGTAATAATTATCACATTGTGGCTGCAGAGAAACGTTTGATAAGACACACACAAAATGTTCATAAATAGCATGTGCCAGCTGGTTGCATCACAATGTTGTTTAATTTAATGGAAGTGATCATCATTCTGTATAGCATATGATGTGTTTGAATAGCCTTATATAAAGATATTCCTAAAAACTTATGAGCAATCTGGTTTCACCAGAGTGTGTTCCTCAGTGAAGGAATCTTACAGAGATTCTGTCAGAGCAGTAGTGACATGTTTGGTGTTTTGTATGAAGAAACCCTAAATGGCTTCCTGCAAGATGAGTTCAACACAGTGTTATTTCATTTTAAGAAAATGATAGTCATTCTGTTTGGCATAAACTGAAATATTAGAAAAGCCTTATATCAAGAGGTTCCTAATTAGCTACCAGCAATCTGGCTTCACAATAGTGTTCTTTCATTGAATGGATGTAATAGATACTTTGTAGTGAAATGTATGATAAGTCTCTTATGAAAAGGTTCCTAAACAGCTGCCTGCAATCTGGCTTCAGCACATTATATCATTGTCTCAAAGTGATATTCATTCAGTATGTCTTATATGGAAACGCTTGAAATGGTGAACATGAAGAAGTTTCTAAATATGTACAAGCAAGATTGTTTCTCCACAGTTTTCTTTCAGTGACTGAATGTTACGTATAGTCTGTCACGACTATTGTAAAATGTTTGATGAGTCTTATGTAAAAACGTTCCTAGATAGCTATCTGTGAGCTCTATTTAGCACAGTGTTCTTTCATTGTAGGAAAATGATACCCATTCATTATGGCATATACTGAAATGTGAGAAATGTCTCAAATACAAATGTTCCTAATAATAGCTTCAAGATGCTTTCACCACAGAGTTCTTTCAGTGAAACAATATTGCAGATATTCTGTGACACTTGTAGTGAAGTGTTAGTTAAAACTTACTTGCAAGCTGGATTCAGCACAGTGTTTCTTTCATTGTTTGAAACTCATATTCAATCAGAACAGCAAATATTGAAATGGTTATAATGACTAATATGAAGAGGATCCTTAATGGCTGCAAGTAAGATGGTTTCACCACAGTTTTCTCTCAGTGAACAAATGCTATATATATTCTGTCCCGCATGCAATGAAATGTTTGTTAAGTCTTATATGAACATGTTCCTAAACAGCTACCCACAAACTGGGCTTAGAACAGTGTTCTCACACTGTTAGTAATTGATAGGTCATCTGTAGGGCATATGCTGAAATGTTTGAAATGTCTTATGTGAATATGCCCCTAAACAGCTGTAAGCACATTTGTTTCACCAGAGTTCCTTTAGTGTCTGAATCTTATGGATATTTTTCAAGTCTGTAGTGTAATTTTTTAAGTATTTTATGAAGTTCTTCCTAAACAGATACTAGGAAACAAGGGTTCAGCTCATCCTTCTTTCCTTGAGTGAATATTAAAATCATTCTGTCATGACCATAGCGCAATATTTGTTAAGACTTATAAAAAGATATTTCTAAAAGACAACTTTCCAGCTGGGTTCTTAACATTGTTCTTTCATTTTATGGAAGTGATAACCATTCTGGATGGAATACACTGAAATGTTTGAAAAGACTTGTATGAAGATACTCCTAAATAGCTACAAGCAATCTGGTTACACCACAGTGTTCTTTCATTTAATAAACTTTATATATAGTCTCCTAAGGCTGTAGTGAAATGTTTTATATCATATATGAAAATGTTCCTACAGCTACCTGCAAGCTGGGATCAGCACACTGACTTTTCATTGTAATAAAGTGATAGTTACTTTGTATGGCATACACTGAAATGTCAGAAAAGACTTATATGAGTCTATTTCTAAAGAGATACAAGCAAGCTGGTTTCACAATAGTGATCTTTCATTGAATTAATGTAATAGATATTCTGTCGCACATGTTGTGAAATGTTCAATAAATCTTACATGAAAATGTTACTATAAGTCTACCTGAAAGCTGAGTTAAGTACAATGTTTTTTCATTTTAAGAAAGTATAGCTGTTCTCTATGGCTCATACTGAAATGCTAGAAAAGACTTACATGAAGATGTTCCTTAAAAGCTACAAGGAAGTTGGTTTCACCACAGCATTCTTTCAATGTGTGAATGTTATAGATATTCCATCATGCCCGTAGTGAAATGTTTGATAGGACTTATTTGAAGATTCCCCTAAACAGCTGCAAGCAAGGTGTTTTCACCACAGTGTTCATTCAGAAAATGAATGTTATACGTATTCTGTCATGCCTCAAGAGAACTATTTGATGTCTTATGTGAGAGTGTTCCTGAACAGCTACAAGCAAGCTTTTTCAACATAGTGTGGTTTCCTTGAATGAATGTTATGGATATCATGTTGCGGCTGTAGAGAAACGTTTGATAAGACATAAATGAAATGCTCATAAAGAGCCACTGGTTTCATCAGAACGTTCTTTCTGGATATGGGAGTGATAGCCATTCTGTAGGCATAATGAAGTGTTTGAAGAGCCTTATACGAAGACATTCCCAAGGCGCCAGAAGTAATCTGGCTTCACCACAGTGTTCTTTCAGTGAACGAGTGTTATAGCTAGTCTGTCATGCCTGTAGTGAAATGTTTAATAAGTCTTATATGAAGAGGTTTCAAACAGCCGCCAGCAAGCCGGGTTTAGCACAGTGTCCTTTAACTGTAAGTAAGTGAGAGCCATTCTGTATGGCATATACTTAAATGTTAGAGAGGTCTTATATGAAGATGTTCCTAAATAGAATCCAACAAGATGTGTTCAGGACAGAATAATTTCATCATAAGATAGTGACAGCCGTTTAGTATGGCATATACTGAAATGCTGAAAAGGACTGAAATGAAGATCTTCCTTAACAGTAAAACCAAGCCACTTTCACCATAGTGTTCTTTCATTGAATGGATGTAATAGATATTCTGTCATGCCTGTAGTTAAATGTTCAATAGGTCTTACATAAAAATACTCCTAATAATCTACCTGAAAGCTATTAAACACAACCTTCTTTCCTTGTAAGAAGGGTATGGCCATGCTGTATGCCACATACTGAAATGCTTGAAAAGCTTTATACGAAGATGTTCCTCAACAGTTACAAGAAAACTGCTTTCATCCCTGTGTTCGTTCAATGAGTGAATGTTTAGAGATTCTGTCATTCCTGCAAAGGAATGTTTAATAAGTCTTACATGAAGATGTTTCTAAACAGCTACAAGGAAATTTTTTTAAATATAGTGTTATTACATTGAATAAACATTAAAGACATCCTGTCATGACTGTAGGCAAATGTCTGATGAGACTTGAGCAAGATATTAATAAACAATTACTTGCAAGCTGGGTTCATCACAGTATTCTTTCCTGGCTATGGAGATGATAGCCATTCTGTATGGCATAAAGTGGTATGTTTGAAGAGCCTTTGATTTATATTCTTAAACAGCTAACAAGCAAGATGGTTTCTTCACAGTGTTCTTTCAGTGAATGAATGTTCTAGATATTGTCACATCTGTGGTGAAATATTTGATATATGATGTTCCTAAACAGCTACCTATAAACTGGATTCAGCATGTGTTCTTTCATTTTGTGAAAATGATAGTCGCTCTGTGTGGAATATACTTAAGTATTTGAAGTGTATTATGTGCAGATGTTCCTAAACAGCGAAAAGAAGATGGTTTTTGCATAATTTTCTTTCAGATAACAAATGTTATAGACATTGTCACATCTGTAGTCAAATGTTTGATATGATTTATGTGAAAATATCCCTAAACAGCTACCTGTTGGCTTGATTAAGCACAATGCTCTTTCATTGTAAGAAAGTGATAGCTGTTCCATGTGGCATATACTGAAATGTTTGAAATGTCATCTGTGAAGATGTTCCTTAAGAGCTACTTGCTAGGTGTTTTCAAGACAATGTTCTTTCAGTGAATGAATGTTGTAGATAGTCTATCACACCCGTAGTGAAATGCTGGATAAGTTTTATGAAGATGTCCCTAAGTAGCTACAAGCAAAATGGTTTCACAACAGTGTTCTTACAGACATTGAAGGTTATAGATATTCTGTCATGCCTGTAGTGAAATGTTTGATAAGACTTGCATGAACACTTACATGAAGATGTTTCTAAACAGCCACAAGCAAGCTTTTTCAACACAGTATTTCATTGAATGAATGTAATAATTATCACATTGTGGCTGCAGAGAAACGTTTGATAAGACACACACAAAATGTTCATAAATAGCATGTGCCAGCTGGTTGCATCACAATGTTGTTTAATTTAATGGAAGTGATCATCATTCTGTATAGCATATGATGTGTTTGAATAGCCTTATATAAAGATATTCCTAAACACTTATGAGCAATCTGGTTTCACCAGAGTGTGTTCCTCAGTGAAGGAATCTTACAGAGATTCTGTCAGAGCAGTAGTGACATGTTTGGTGTTTTGTATGAAGAAACCCTAAATGGCTTCCTGCAAGATGAGTTCAACACAGTGTTATTTCATTTTAAGAAAATGATAGTCATTCTGTTTGGCATAAACTGAAATATTAGAAAAGCCTTATATCAAGAGGTTCCTAATTAGCTACCAGCAATCTGGCTTCACAATAGTGTTCTTTCATTGAATGGATGTAATAGATACTTTGTAGTGAAATGTATGATAAGTCTCTTATGAAAAGGTTCCTAAACAGCTGCCTGCAATCTGGCTTCAGCACATTATATCATTGTCTCAAAGTGATATTCATTCAGTATGTCTTATATGGAAACGCTTGAAATGGTGAACATGAAGAAGTTTCTAAATATGTACAAGCAAGATTGTTTCTCCACAGTTTTCTTTCAGTGACTGAATGTTATGTATAGTCTGTCACGACTATTGTAAAATGTTTGATGAGTCTTATGTAAAAACGTTCCTAGATAGCTATCTGTGAGCTCTATTTAGCACAGTGTTCTTTCATTGTAGGAAAATGATACCCATTCATTATGGCATATACTGAAATGTGAGAAATGTCTCAAATACAAATGTTCCTAATAATAGCTTCAAGATGCTTTCACCACAGAGTTCTTTCAGTGAAACAATATTGCAGATATTCTGTGACACTTGTAGTGAAGTGTTAGTTAAAACTTACTTGCAAGCTGGATTCAGCACAGTGTTTCTTTCATTGTTTGAAACTCATATTCAATCAGAACAGCAAATATTGAAATGGTTATAATGACTAATATGAAGAGGATCCTTAATGGCTGCAAGTAAGATGGTTTCACCACAGTTTTCTCTCAGTGAACAAATGCTATATATATTCTGTCCCGCATGCAATGAAATGTTTGTTAAGTCTTATATGAACATGTTCCTAAACAGCTACCCGCAAACTGGGCTTAGAACAGTGTTCTCACACTGTTAGTAATTGATAGGTCATCTGTAGGGCATATGCTGAAATGTTTGAAATGTCTTATGTGAATATGCCCCTAAACAGCTGTAAGCACATTTGTTTCACCAGAGTTCCTTTAGTGTCTGAATCTTATGGATATTTTTCAAGTCTGTAGTGTAATTTTTTAAGTATTTTATGAAGTTCTTCCTAAACAGATACTAGGAAACAAGGGTTCAGCTCATCCTTCTTTCCTTGAGTGAATATTAAAATCATTCTGTCATGACCATAGCGCAATATTTGTTAAGACTTATAAAAAGATATTTCTAAAAGACAACTTTCCAGCTGGGTTCTTAACATTGTTCTTTCATTTTATGGAAGTGATAACCATTCTGGATGGAATACACTGAAATGTTTGAAAAGACTTGTATGAAGATACTCCTAAATAGCTACAAGCAATCTGGTTACACCACAGTGTTCTTTCATTTAATAAACTTTATATATAGTCTCCTAAGGCTGTAGTGAAATGTTTTATATCATATATGAAAATGTTCCTACAGCTACCTGCAAGCTGGGATCAGCACACTGACTTTTCATTGTAATAAAGTGATAGTTACTTTGTATGGCATACACTGAAATGTCAGAAAAGACTTATATGAGTCTATTTCTAAAGAGATACAAGCAAGCTGGTTTCACAATAGTGATCTTTCATTGAATTAATGTAATAGATATTCTGTCGCACATGTTGTGAAATGTTCAATAAATCTTACATGAAAATGTTACTATAAGTCTACCTGAAAGCTGAGTTAAGTACAATGTTTTTTCATTTTAAGAAAGTATAGCTGTTCTCTATGGCTCATACTGAAATGCTAGAAAAGACTTACATGAAGATGTTCCTTAAAAGCTACAAGGAAGTTGGTTTCACCACAGCATTCTTTCAATGTGTGAATGTTATAGATATTCCATCATGCCCGTAGTGAAATGTTTGATAGGACTTATTTGAAGATTCCCCTAAACAGCTGCAAGCAAGGTGTTTTCACCACAGTGTTCATTCAGAAAATGAATGTTATACGTATTCTGTCATGCCTCAAGAGAACTATTTGATGTCTTATGTGAGAGTGTTCCTGAACAGCTACAAGCAAGCTTTTTCAACATAGTGTGGTTTCCTTGAATGAATGTTATGGATATCATGTTGCGGCTGTAGAGAAACGTTTGATAAGACATAAATGAAATGCTCATAAAGAGCCACTGGTTTCATCAGAACGTTCTTTCTGGATATGGAAGTGATAGCCATTCTGTAGGCATAATGAAGTGTTTGAAGAGCCTTATACGAAGACATTCCCAAGGCGCCAGAAGTAATCTGGCTTCACCACAGTGTTCTTTCAGTGAACGAGTGTTATAGCTAGTCTGTCATGCCTGTAGTGAAATGTTTAATAAGTCTTATATGAAGAGGTTTCAAACAGCCGCCAGCAAGCCGGGTTTAGCACAGTGTCCTTTAACTGTAAGTAAGTGAGAGCCATTCTGTATGGCATATACTTAAATGTTAGAGAGGTCTTATATGAAGATGTTCCTAAATAGAATCCAACAAGATGTGTTCAGGACAGAATAATTTCATCATAAGATAGTGACAGCCGTTTAGTATGGCATATACTGAAATGCTGAAAAGGACTGAAATGAAGATCTTCCTTAACAGTAAAACCAAGCCACTTTCACCATAGTGTTCTTTCATTGAATGGATGTAATAGATATTCTGTCATGCCTGTAGTTAAATGTTCAATAGGTCTTACATAAAAATACTCCTAATAATCTACCTGAAAGCTATTAAACACAACCTTCTTTCCTTGTAAGAAGGGTATGGCCATGCTGTATGCCACATACTGAAATGCTTGAAAAGCTTTATACGAAGATGTTCCTCAACAGTTACAAGAAAACTGCTTTCATCCCTGTGTTCGTTCAATGAGTGAATGTTTAGAGATTCTGTCATTCCTGCAAAGGAATGTTTAATAAGTCTTACATGAAGATGTTTCTAAACAGCTACAAGGAAATTTTTTTAAATATAGTGTTATTACATTGAATAAACATTAAAGACATCCTGTCATGACTGTAGGCAAATGTCTGATGAGACTTGAGCAAGATATTAATAAACAATTACTTGCAAGCTGGGTTCATCACAGTATTCTTTCCTGGCTATGGAGATGATAGCCATTCTGTATGGCATAAAGTGATATGTTTGAAGAGCCTTTGATTTATATTCTTAAACAGCTAACAAGCAAGATGGTTTCTTCACAGTGTTCTTTCAGTGAATGAATGTTCTAGATATTGTCACATCTGTGGTGAAATATTTGATATATGATGTTCCTAAACAGCTACCTATAAACTGGATTCAGCATGTGTTCTTTCATTTTGTGAAAATGATAGTCGCTCTGTGTGGAATATACTTAAGTATTTGAAGTGTATTATGTGCAGATGTTCCTAAACAGCGAAAAGAAGATGGTTTTTGCATAATTTTCTTTCAGATAACAAATGTTATAGACATTGTCACATCTGTAGTCAAATGTTTGATATGATTTATGTGAAAATATCCCTAAACAGCTACCTGTTGGCTTGATTAAGCACAATGCTCTTTCATTGTAAGAAAGTGATAGCTGTTCCATGTGGCATATACTGAAATGTTTGAAATGTCATCTGTGAAGATGTTCCTTAAGAGCTACTTGCTAGGTGTTTTCAAGACAATGTTCTTTCAGTGAATGAATGTTGTAGATAGTCTATCACACCCGTAGTGAAATGCTGGATAAGTTTTATGAAGATGTCCCTAAGTAGCTACAAGCAAAATGGTTTCACAACAGTGTTCTTACAGACATTGAAGGTTATAGATATTCTGTCATGCCTGTAGTGAAATGTTTGATAAGACTTGCATGAACACTTACATGAAGATGTTTCTAAACAGCCACAAGCAAGCTTTTTCAACACAGTATTTCATTGAATGAATGTAATAATTATCACATTGTGGCTGCAGAGAAACGTTTGATAAGACACACACAAAATGTTCATAAATAGCATGTGCCAGCTGGTTGCATCACAATGTTGTTTAATTTAATGGAAGTGATCATCATTCTGTATAGCATATGATGTGTTTGAATAGCCTTATATAAAGATATTCCTAAAAACTTATGAGCAATCTGGTTTCACCAGAGTGTGTTCCTCAGTGAAGGAATCTTACAGAGATTCTGTCAGAGCAGTAGTGACATGTTTGGTGTTTTGTATGAAGAAACCCTAAATGGCTTCCTGCAAGATGAGTTCAACACAGTGTTATTTCATTTTAAGAAAATGATAGTCATTCTGTTTGGCATAAACTGAAATATTAGAAAAGCCTTATATCAAGAGGTTCCTAATTAGCTACCAGCAATCTGGCTTCACAATAGTGTTCTTTCATTGAATGGATGTAATAGATACTTTGTAGTGAAATGTATGATAAGTCTCTTATGAAAAGGTTCCTAAACAGCTGCCTGCAATCTGGCTTCAGCACATTATATCATTGTCTCAAAGTGATATTCATTCAGTATGTCTTATATGGAAACGCTTGAAATGGTGAACATGAAGAAGTTTCTAAATATGTACAAGCAAGATTGTTTCTCCACAGTTTTCTTTCAGTGACTGAATGTTATGTATAGTCTGTCACGACTATTGTAAAATGTTTGATGAGTCTTATGTAAAAACGTTCCTAGATAGCTATCTGTGAGCTCTATTTAGCACAGTGTTCTTTCATTGTAGGAAAATGATACCCATTCATTATGGCATATACTGAAATGTGAGAAATGTCTCCAATACAAATGTTCCTAATAATAGCTTCAAGATGCTTTCACCACAGAGTTCTTTCAGTGAAACAATATTGCAGATATTCTGTGACACTTGTAGTGAAGTGTTAGTTAAAACTTACTTGCAAGCTGGATTCAGCACAGTGTTTCTTTCATTGTTTGAAACTCATATTCAATCAGAACAGCAAATATTGAAATGGTTATAATGACTAATATGAAGAGGATCCTTAATGGCTGCAAGTAAGATGGTTTCACCACAGTTTTCTCTCAGTGAACAAATGCTATATATATTCTGTCCCGCATGCAATGAAATGTTTGTTAAGTCTTATATGAACATGTTCCTAAACAGCTACCCGCAAACTGGGCTTAGAACAGTGTTCTCACACTGTTAGTAATTGATAGGTCATCTGTAGGGCATATGCTGAAATGTTTGAAATGTCTTATGTGAATATGCCCCTAAACAGCTGTAAGCACATTTGTTTCACCAGAGTTCCTTTAGTGTCTGAATCTTATGGATATTTTTCAAGTCTGTAGTGTAATTTTTTAAGTATTTTATGAAGTTCTTCCTAAACAGATACTAGGAAACAAGGGTTCAGCTCATCCTTCTTTCCTTGAGTGAATATTAAAATCATTCTGTCATGACCATAGCGCAATATTTGTTAAGACTTATAAAAAGATATTTCTAAAAGACAACTTTCCAGCTGGGTTCTTAACATTGTTCTTTCATTTTATGGAAGTGATAACCATTCTGGATGGAATACACTGAAATGTTTGAAAAGACTTGTATGAAGATACTCCTAAATAGCTACAAGCAATCTGGTTACACCACAGTGTTCTTTCATTTAATAAACTTTATATATAGTCTCCTAAGGCTGTAGTGAAATGTTTTATATCATATATGAAAATGTTCCTACAGCTACCTGCAAGCTGGGATCAGCACACTGACTTTTCATTGTAATAAAGTGATAGTTACTTTGTATGGCATACACTGAAATGTCAGAAAAGACTTATATGAGTCTATTTCTAAAGAGATACAAGCAAGCTGGTTTCACAATAGTGATCTTTCATTGAATTAATGTAATAGATATTCTGTCGCACATGTTGTGAAATGTTCAATAAATCTTACATGAAAATGTTACTATAAGTCTACCTGAAAGCTGAGTTAAGTACAATGTTTTTTCATTTTAAGAAAGTATAGCTGTTCTCTATGGCTCATACTGAAATGCTAGAAAAGACTTACATGAAGATGTTCCTTAAAAGCTACAAGGAAGTTGGTTTCACCACAGCATTCTTTCAATGTGTGAATGTTATAGATATTCCATCATGCCCGTAGTGAAATGTTTGATAGGACTTATTTGAAGATTCCCCTAAACAGCTGCAAGCAAGGTGTTTTCACCACAGTGTTCATTCAGAAAATGAATGTTATACGTATTCTGTCATGCCTCAAGAGAACTATTTGATGTCTTATGTGAGAGTGTTCCTGAACAGCTACAAGCAAGCTTTTTCAACATAGTGTGGTTTCCTTGAATGAATGTTATGGATATCATGTTGCGGCTGTAGAGAAACGTTTGATAAGACATAAATGAAATGCTCATAAAGAGCCACTGGTTTCATCAGAACGTTCTTTCTGGATATGGGAGTGATAGCCATTCTGTAGGCATAATGAAGTGTTTGAAGAGCCTTATACGAAGACATTCCCAAGGCGCCAGAAGTAATCTGGCTTCACCACAGTGTTCTTTCAGTGAACGAGTGTTATAGCTAGTCTGTCATGCCTGTAGTGAAATGTTTAATAAGTCTTATATGAAGAGGTTTCAAACAGCCGCCAGCAAGCCGGGTTTAGCACAGTGTCCTTTAACTGTAAGTAAGTGAGAGCCATTCTGTATGGCATATACTTAAATGTTAGAGAGGTCTTATATGAAGATGTTCCTAAATAGAATCCAACAAGATGTGTTCAGGACAGAATAATTTCATCATAAGATAGTGACAGCCGTTTAGTATGGCATATACTGAAATGCTGAAAAGGACTGAAATGAAGATCTTCCTTAACAGTAAAACCAAGCCACTTTCACCATAGTGTTCTTTCATTGAATGGATGTAATAGATATTCTGTCATGCCTGTAGTTAAATGTTCAATAGGTCTTACATAAAAATACTCCTAATAATCTACCTGAAAGCTATTAAACACAACCTTCTTTCCTTGTAAGAAGGGTATGGCCATGCTGTATGCCACATACTGAAATGCTTGAAAAGCTTTATACGAAGATGTTCCTCAACAGTTACAAGAAAACTGCTTTCATCCCTGTGTTCGTTCAATGAGTGAATGTTTAGAGATTCTGTCATTCCTGCAAAGGAATGTTTAATAAGTCTTACATGAAGATGTTTCTAAACAGCTACAAGGAAATTTTTTTAAATATAGTGTTATTACATTGAATAAACATTAAAGACATCCTGTCATGACTGTAGGCAAATGTCTGATGAGACTTGAGCAAGATATTAATAAACAATTACTTGCAAGCTGGGTTCATCACAGTATTCTTTCCTGGCTATGGAGATGATAGCCATTCTGTATGGCATAAAGTGGTATGTTTGAAGAGCCTTTGATTTATATTCTTAAACAGCTAACAAGCAAGATGGTTTCTTCACAGTGTTCTTTCAGTGAATGAATGTTCTAGATATTGTCACATCTGTGGTGAAATATTTGATATATGATGTTCCTAAACAGCTACCTATAAACTGGATTCAGCATGTGTTCTTTCATTTTGTGAAAATGATAGTCGCTCTGTGTGGAATATACTTAAGTATTTGAAGTGTATTATGTGCAGATGTTCCTAAACAGTGAAAAGAAGATGGTTTTTGCATAATTTTCTTTCAGATAACAAATGTTATAGACATTGTCACATCTGTAGTCAAATGTTTGATATGATTTATGTGAAAATATCCCTAAACAGCTACCTGTTGGCTTGATTAAGCACAATGCTCTTTCATTGTAAGAAAGTGATAGCTGTTCCATGTGGCATATACTGAAATGTTTGAAATGTCATCTGTGAAGATGTTCCTTAAGAGCTACTTGCTAGGTGTTTTCAAGACAATGTTCTTTCAGTGAATGAATGTTGTAGATAGTCTATCACACCCGTAGTGAAATGCTGGATAAGTTTTATGAAGATGTCCCTAAGTAGCTACAAGCAAAATGGTTTCACAACAGTGTTCTTACAGACATTGAAGGTTATAGATATTCTGTCATGCCTGTAGTGAAATGTTTGATAAGACTTGCATGAACACTTACATGAAGATGTTTCTAAACAGCCACAAGCAAGCTTTTTCAACACAGTATTTCATTGAATGAATGTAATAATTATCACATTGTGGCTGCAGAGAAACGTTTGATAAGACACACACAAAATGTTCATAAATAGCATGTGCCAGCTGGTTGCATCACAATGTTGTTTAATTTAATGGAAGTGATCATCATTCTGTATAGCATATGATGTGTTTGAATAGCCTTATATAAAGATATTCCTAAACACTTATGAGCAATCTGGTTTCACCAGAGTGTGTTCCTCAGTGAAGGAATCTTACAGAGATTCTGTCAGAGCAGTAGTGACATGTTTGGTGTTTTGTATGAAGAAACCCTAAATGGCTTCCTGCAAGATGAGTTCAACACAGTGTTATTTCATTTTAAGAAAATGATAGTCATTCTGTTTGGCATAAACTGAAATATTAGAAAAGCCTTATATCAAGAGGTTCCTAATTAGCTACCAGCAATCTGGCTTCACAATAGTGTTCTTTCATTGAATGGATGTAATAGATACTTTGTAGTGAAATGTATGATAAGTCTCTTATGAAAAGGTTCCTAAACAGCTGCCTGCAATCTGGCTTCAGCACATTATATCATTGTCTCAAAGTGATATTCATTCAGTATGTCTTATATGGAAACGCTTGAAATGGTGAACATGAAGAAGTTTCTAAATATGTACAAGCAAGATTGTTTCTCCACAGTTTTCTTTCAGTGACTGAATGTTATGTATAGTCTGTCACGACTATTGTAAAATGTTTGATGAGTCTTATGTAAAAACGTTCCTAGATAGCTATCTGTGAGCTCTATTTAGCACAGTGTTCTTTCATTGTAGGAAAATGATACCCATTCATTATGGCATATACTGAAATGTGAGAAATGTCTCCAATACAAATGTTCCTAATAATAGCTTCAAGATGCTTTCACCACAGAGTTCTTTCAGTGAAACAATATTGCAGATATTCTGTGACACTTGTAGTGAAGTGTTAGTTAAAACTTACTTGCAAGCTGGATTCAGCACAGTGTTTCTTTCATTGTTTGAAACTCATATTCAATCAGAACAGCAAATATTGAAATGGTTATAATGACTAATATGAAGAGGATCCTTAATGGCTGCAAGTAAGATGGTTTCACCACAGTTTTCTCTCAGTGAACAAATGCTATATATATTCTGTCCCGCATGCAATGAAATGTTTGTTAAGTCTTATATGAACATGTTCCTAAACAGCTACCCGCAAACTGGGCTTAGAACAGTGTTCTCACACTGTTAGTAATTGATAGGTCATCTGTAGGGCATATGCTGAAATGTTTGAAATGTCTTATGTGAATATGCCCCTAAACAGCTGTAAGCACATTTGTTTCACCAGAGTTCCTTTAGTGTCTGAATCTTATGGATATTTTTCAAGTCTGTAGTGTAATTTTTTAAGTATTTTATGAAGTTCTTCCTAAACAGATACTAGGAAACAAGGGTTCAGCTCATCCTTCTTTCCTTGAGTGAATATTAAAATCATTCTGTCATGACCATAGCGCAATATTTGTTAAGACTTATAAAAAGATATTTCTAAAAGACAACTTTCCAGCTGGGTTCTTAACATTGTTCTTTCATTTTATGGAAGTGATAACCATTCTGGATGGAATACACTGAAATGTTTGAAAAGACTTGTATGAAGATACTCCTAAATAGCTACAAGCAATCTGGTTACACCACAGTGTTCTTTCATTTAATAAACTTTATATATAGTCTCCTAAGGCTGTAGTGAAATGTTTTATATCATATATGAAAATGTTCCTACAGCTACCTGCAAGCTGGGATCAGCACACTGACTTTTCATTGTAATAAAGTGATAGTTACTTTGTATGGCATACACTGAAATGTCAGAAAAGACTTATATGAGTCTATTTCTAAAGAGATACAAGCAAGCTGGTTTCACAATAGTGATCTTTCATTGAATTAATGTAATAGATATTCTGTCGCACATGTTGTGAAATGTTCAATAAATCTTACATGAAAATGTTACTATAAGTCTACCTGAAAGCTGAGTTAAGTACAATGTTTTTTCATTTTAAGAAAGTATAGCTGTTCTCTATGGCTCATACTGAAATGCTAGAAAAGACTTACATGAAGATGTTCCTTAAAAGCTACAAGGAAGTTGGTTTCACCACAGCATTCTTTCAATGTGTGAATGTTATAGATATTCCATCATGCCCGTAGTGAAATGTTTGATAGGACTTATTTGAAGATTCCCCTAAACAGCTGCAAGCAAGGTGTTTTCACCACAGTGTTCATTCAGAAAATGAATGTTATACGTATTCTGTCATGCCTCAAGAGAACTATTTGATGTCTTATGTGAGAGTGTTCCTGAACAGCTACAAGCAAGCTTTTTCAACATAGTGTGGTTTCCTTGAATGAATGTTATGGATATCATGTTGCGGCTGTAGAGAAACGTTTGATAAGACATAAATGAAATGCTCATAAAGAGCCACTGGTTTCATCAGAACGTTCTTTCTGGATATGGGAGTGATAGCCATTCTGTAGGCATAATGAAGTGTTTGAAGAGCCTTATACGAAGACATTCCCAAGGCGCCAGAAGTAATCTGGCTTCACCACAGTGTTCTTTCAGTGAACGAGTGTTATAGCTAGTCTGTCATGCCTGTAGTGAAATGTTTAATAAGTCTTATATGAAGAGGTTTCAAACAGCCGCCAGCAAGCCGGGTTTAGCACAGTGTCCTTTAACTGTAAGTAAGTGAGAGCCATTCTGTATGGCATATACTTAAATGTTAGAGAGGTCTTATATGAAGATGTTCCTAAATAGAATCCAACAAGATGTGTTCAGGACAGAATAATTTCATCATAAGATAGTGACAGCCGTTTAGTATGGCATATACTGAAATGCTGAAAAGGACTGAAATGAAGATCTTCCTTAACAGTAAAACCAAGCCACTTTCACCATAGTGTTCTTTCATTGAATGGATGTAATAGATATTCTGTCATGCCTGTAGTTAAATGTTCAATAGGTCTTACATAAAAATACTCCTAATAATCTACCTGAAAGCTATTAAACACAACCTTCTTTCCTTGTAAGAAGGGTATGGCCATGCTGTATGCCACATACTGAAATGCTTGAAAAGCTTTATACGAAGATGTTCCTCAACAGTTACAAGAAAACTGCTTTCATCCCTGTGTTCGTTCAATGAGTGAATGTTTAGAGATTCTGTCATTCCTGCAAAGGAATGTTTAATAAGTCTTACATGAAGATGTTTCTAAACAGCTACAAGGAAATTTTTTTAAATATAGTGTTATTACATTGAATAAACATTAAAGACATCCTGTCATGACTGTAGGCAAATGTCTGATGAGACTTGAGCAAGATATTAATAAACAATTACTTGCAAGCTGGGTTCATCACAGTATTCTTTCCTGGCTATGGAGATGATAGCCATTCTGTATGGCATAAAGTGGTATGTTTGAAGAGCCTTTGATTTATATTCTTAAACAGCTAACAAGCAAGATGGTTTCTTCACAGTGTTCTTTCAGTGAATGAATGTTCTAGATATTGTCACATCTGTGGTGAAATATTTGATATATGATGTTCCTAAACAGCTACCTATAAACTGGATTCAGCATGTGTTCTTTCATTTTGTGAAAATGATAGTCGCTCTGTGTGGAATATACTTAAGTATTTGAAGTGTATTATGTGCAGATGTTCCTAAACAGCGAAAAGAAGATGGTTTTTGCATAATTTTCTTTCAGATAACAAATGTTATAGACATTGTCACATCTGTAGTCAAATGTTTGATATGATTTATGTGAAAATATCCCTAAACAGCTACCTGTTGGCTTGATTAAGCACAATGCTCTTTCATTGTAAGAAAGTGATAGCTGTTCCATGTGGCATATACTGAAATGTTTGAAATGTCATCTGTGAAGATGTTCCTTAAGAGCTACTTGCTAGGTGTTTTCAAGACAATGTTCTTTCAGTGAATGAATGTTGTAGATAGTCTATCACACCCGTAGTGAAATGCTGGATAAGTTTTATGAAGATGTCCCTAAGTAGCTACAAGCAAAATGGTTTCACAACAGTGTTCTTACAGACATTGAAGGTTATAGATATTCTGTCATGCCTGTAGTGAAATGTTTGATAAGACTTGCATGAACACTTACATGAAGATGTTTCTAAACAGCCACAAGCAAGCTTTTTCAACACAGTATTTCATTGAATGAATGTAATAATTATCACATTGTGGCTGCAGAGAAACGTTTGATAAGACACACACAAAATGTTCATAAATAGCATGTGCCAGCTGGTTGCATCACAATGTTGTTTAATTTAATGGAAGTGATCATCATTCTGTATAGCATATGATGTGTTTGAATAGCCTTATATAAAGATATTCCTAAACACTTATGAGCAATCTGGTTTCACCAGAGTGTGTTCCTCAGTGAAGGAATCTTACAGAGATTCTGTCAGAGCAGTAGTGACATGTTTGGTGTTTTGTATGAAGAAACCCTAAATGGCTTCCTGCAAGATGAGTTCAACACAGTGTTATTTCATTTTAAGAAAATGATAGTCATTCTGTTTGGCATAAACTGAAATATTAGAAAAGCCTTATATCAAGAGGTTCCTAATTAGCTACCAGCAATCTGGCTTCACAATAGTGTTCTTTCATTGAATGGATGTAATAGATACTTTGTAGTGAAATGTATGATAAGTCTCTTATGAAAAGGTTCCTAAACAGCTGCCTGCAATCTGGCTTCAGCACATTATATCATTGTCTCAAAGTGATATTCATTCAGTATGTCTTATATGGAAACGCTTGAAATGGTGAACATGAAGAAGTTTCTAAATATGTACAAGCAAGATTGTTTCTCCACAGTTTTCTTTCAGTGACTGAATGTTATGTATAGTCTGTCACGACTATTGTAAAATGTTTGATGAGTCTTATGTAAAAACGTTCCTAGATAGCTATCTGTGAGCTCTATTTAGCACAGTGTTCTTTCATTGTAGGAAAATGATACCCATTCATTATGGCATATACTGAAATGTGAGAAATGTCTCCAATACAAATGTTCCTAATAATAGCTTCAAGATGCTTTCACCACAGAGTTCTTTCAGTGAAACAATATTGCAGATATTCTGTGACACTTGTAGTGAAGTGTTAGTTAAAACTTACTTGCAAGCTGGATTCAGCACAGTGTTTCTTTCATTGTTTGAAACTCATATTCAATCAGAACAGCAAATATTGAAATGGTTATAATGACTAATATGAAGAGGATCCTTAATGGCTGCAAGTAAGATGGTTTCACCACAGTTTTCTCTCAGTGAACAAATGCTATATATATTCTGTCCCGCATGCAATGAAATGTTTGTTAAGTCTTATATGAACATGTTCCTAAACAGCTACCCGCAAACTGGGCTTAGAACAGTGTTCTCACACTGTTAGTAATTGATAGGTCATCTGTAGGGCATATGCTGAAATGTTTGAAATGTCTTATGTGAATATGCCCCTAAACAGCTGTAAGCACATTTGTTTCACCAGAGTTCCTTTAGTGTCTGAATCTTATGGATATTTTTCAAGTCTGTAGTGTAATTTTTTAAGTATTTTATGAAGTTCTTCCTAAACAGATACTAGGAAACAAGGGTTCAGCTCATCCTTCTTTCCTTGAGTGAATATTAAAATCATTCTGTCATGACCATAGCGCAATATTTGTTAAGACTTATAAAAAGATATTTCTAAAAGACAACTTTCCAGCTGGGTTCTTAACATTGTTCTTTCATTTTATGGAAGTGATAACCATTCTGGATGGAATACACTGAAATGTTTGAAAAGACTTGTATGAAGATACTCCTAAATAGCTACAAGCAATCTGGTTACACCACAGTGTTCTTTCATTTAATAAACTTTATATATAGTCTCCTAAGGCTGTAGTGAAATGTTTTATATCATATATGAAAATGTTCCTACAGCTACCTGCAAGCTGGGATCAGCACACTGACTTTTCATTGTAATAAAGTGATAGTTACTTTGTATGGCATACACTGAAATGTCAGAAAAGACTTATATGAGTCTATTTCTAAAGAGATACAAGCAAGCTGGTTTCACAATAGTGATCTTTCATTGAATTAATGTAATAGATATTCTGTCGCACATGTTGTGAAATGTTCAATAAATCTTACATGAAAATGTTACTATAAGTCTACCTGAAAGCTGAGTTAAGTACAATGTTTTTTCATTTTAAGAAAGTATAGCTGTTCTCTATGGCTCATACTGAAATGCTAGAAAAGACTTACATGAAGATGTTCCTTAAAAGCTACAAGGAAGTTGGTTTCACCACAGCATTCTTTCAATGTGTGAATGTTATAGATATTCCATCATGCCCGTAGTGAAATGTTTGATAGGACTTATTTGAAGATTCCCCTAAACAGCTGCAAGCAAGGTGTTTTCACCACAGTGTTCATTCAGAAAATGAATGTTATACGTATTCTGTCATGCCTCAAGAGAACTATTTGATGTCTTATGTGAGAGTGTTCCTGAACAGCTACAAGCAAGCTTTTTCAACATAGTGTGGTTTCCTTGAATGAATGTTATGGATATCATGTTGCGGCTGTAGAGAAACGTTTGATAAGACATAAATGAAATGCTCATAAAGAGCCACTGGTTTCATCAGAACGTTCTTTCTGGATATGGGAGTGATAGCCATTCTGTAGGCATAATGAAGTGTTTGAAGAGCCTTATACGAAGACATTCCCAAGGCGCCAGAAGTAATCTGGCTTCACCACAGTGTTCTTTCAGTGAACGAGTGTTATAGCTAGTCTGTCATGCCTGTAGTGAAATGTTTAATAAGTCTTATATGAAGAGGTTTCAAACAGCCGCCAGCAAGCCGGGTTTAGCACAGTGTCCTTTAACTGTAAGTAAGTGAGAGCCATTCTGTATGGCATATACTTAAATGTTAGAGAGGTCTTATATGAAGATGTTCCTAAATAGAATCCAACAAGATGTGTTCAGGACAGAATAATTTCATCATAAGATAGTGACAGCCGTTTAGTATGGCATATACTGAAATGCTGAAAAGGACTGAAATGAAGATCTTCCTTAACAGTAAAACCAAGCCACTTTCACCATAGTGTTCTTTCATTGAATGGATGTAATAGATATTCTGTCATGCCTGTAGTTAAATGTTCAATAGGTCTTACATAAAAATACTCCTAATAATCTACCTGAAAGCTATTAAACACAACCTTCTTTCCTTGTAAGAAGGGTATGGCCATGCTGTATGCCACATACTGAAATGCTTGAAAAGCTTTATACGAAGATGTTCCTCAACAGTTACAAGAAAACTGCTTTCATCCCTGTGTTCGTTCAATGAGTGAATGTTTAGAGATTCTGTCATTCCTGCAAAGGAATGTTTAATAAGTCTTACATGAAGATGTTTCTAAACAGCTACAAGGAAATTTTTTTAAATATAGTGTTATTACATTGAATAAACATTAAAGACATCCTGTCATGACTGTAGGCAAATGTCTGATGAGACTTGAGCAAGATATTAATAAACAATTACTTGCAAGCTGGGTTCATCACAGTATTCTTTCCTGGCTATGGAGATGATAGCCATTCTGTATGGCATAAAGTGGTATGTTTGAAGAGCCTTTGATTTATATTCTTAAACAGCTAACAAGCAAGATGGTTTCTTCACAGTGTTCTTTCAGTGAATGAATGTTCTAGATATTGTCACATCTGTGGTGAAATATTTGATATATGATGTTCCTAAACAGCTACCTATAAACTGGATTCAGCATGTGTTCTTTCATTTTGTGAAAATGATAGTCGCTCTGTGTGGAATATACTTAAGTATTTGAAGTGTATTATGTGCAGATGTTCCTAAACAGCGAAAAGAAGATGGTTTTTGCATAATTTTCTTTCAGATAACAAATGTTATAGACATTGTCACATCTGTAGTCAAATGTTTGATATGATTTATGTGAAAATATCCCTAAACAGCTACCTGTTGGCTTGATTAAGCACAATGCTCTTTCATTGTAAGAAAGTGATAGCTGTTCCATGTGGCATATACTGAAATGTTTGAAATGTCATCTGTGAAGATGTTCCTTAAGAGCTACTTGCTAGGTGTTTTCAAGACAATGTTCTTTCAGTGAATGAATGTTGTAGATAGTCTATCACACCCGTAGTGAAATGCTGGATAAGTTTTATGAAGATGTCCCTAAGTAGCTACAAGCAAAATGGTTTCACAACAGTGTTCTTACAGACATTGAAGGTTATAGATATTCTGTCATGCCTGTAGTGAAATGTTTGATAAGACTTGCATGAACACTTACATGAAGATGTTTCTAAACAGCCACAAGCAAGCTTTTTCAACACAGTATTTCATTGAATGAATGTAATAATTATCACATTGTGGCTGCAGAGAAACGTTTGATAAGACACACACAAAATGTTCATAAATAGCATGTGCCAGCTGGTTGCATCACAATGTTGTTTAATTTAATGGAAGTGATCATCATTCTGTATAGCATATGATGTGTTTGAATAGCCTTATATAAAGATATTCCTAAACACTTATGAGCAATCTGGTTTCACCAGAGTGTGTTCCTCAGTGAAGGAATCTTACAGAGATTCTGTCAGAGCAGTAGTGACATGTTTGGTGTTTTGTATGAAGAAACCCTAAATGGCTTCCTGCAAGATGAGTTCAACACAGTGTTATTTCATTTTAAGAAAATGATAGTCATTCTGTTTGGCATAAACTGAAATATTAGAAAAGCCTTATATCAAGAGGTTCCTAATTAGCTACCAGCAATCTGGCTTCACAATAGTGTTCTTTCATTGAATGGATGTAATAGATACTTTGTAGTGAAATGTATGATAAGTCTCTTATGAAAAGGTTCCTAAACAGCTGCCTGCAATCTGGCTTCAGCACATTATATCATTGTCTCAAAGTGATATTCATTCAGTATGTCTTATATGGAAACGCTTGAAATGGTGAACATGAAGAAGTTTCTAAATATGTACAAGCAAGATTGTTTCTCCACAGTTTTCTTTCAGTGACTGAATGTTATGTATAGTCTGTCACGACTATTGTAAAATGTTTGATGAGTCTTATGTAAAAACGTT
This sequence comes from Equus asinus, assembly GCF_041296235.1. Taxonomy (NCBI): domain Eukaryota; kingdom Metazoa; phylum Chordata; class Mammalia; order Perissodactyla; family Equidae; genus Equus; species Equus asinus. The sequence continues at coordinate 7,214,832 of NC_091814.1, read as the reverse complement.
CCTAGATAGCTATCTGTGAGCTCTATTTAGCACAGTGTTCTTTCATTGTAGGAAAATGATACCCATTCATTATGGCATATACTGAAATGTGAGAAATGTCTCCAATACAAATGTTCCTAATAATAGCTTCAAGATGCTTTCACCACAGAGTTCTTTCAGTGAAACAATATTGCAGATATTCTGTGACACTTGTAGTGAAGTGTTAGTTAAAACTTACTTGCAAGCTGGATTCAGCACAGTGTTTCTTTCATTGTTTGAAACTCATATTCAATCAGAACAGCAAATATTGAAATGGTTATAATGACTAATATGAAGAGGATCCTTAATGGCTGCAAGTAAGATGGTTTCACCACAGTTTTCTCTCAGTGAACAAATGCTATATATATTCTGTCCCGCATGCAATGAAATGTTTGTTAAGTCTTATATGAACATGTTCCTAAACAGCTACCCGCAAACTGGGCTTAGAACAGTGTTCTCACACTGTTAGTAATTGATAGGTCATCTGTAGGGCATATGCTGAAATGTTTGAAATGTCTTATGTGAATATGCCCCTAAACAGCTGTAAGCACATTTGTTTCACCAGAGTTCCTTTAGTGTCTGAATCTTATGGATATTTTTCAAGTCTGTAGTGTAATTTTTTAAGTATTTTATGAAGTTCTTCCTAAACAGATACTAGGAAACAAGGGTTCAGCTCATCCTTCTTTCCTTGAGTGAATATTAAAATCATTCTGTCATGACCATAGCGCAATATTTGTTAAGACTTATAAAAAGATATTTCTAAAAGACAACTTTCCAGCTGGGTTCTTAACATTGTTCTTTCATTTTATGGAAGTGATAACCATTCTGGATGGAATACACTGAAATGTTTGAAAAGACTTGTATGAAGATACTCCTAAATAGCTACAAGCAATCTGGTTACACCACAGTGTTCTTTCATTTAATAAACTTTATATATAGTCTCCTAAGGCTGTAGTGAAATGTTTTATATCATATATGAAAATGTTCCTACAGCTACCTGCAAGCTGGGATCAGCACACTGACTTTTCATTGTAATAAAGTGATAGTTACTTTGTATGGCATACACTGAAATGTCAGAAAAGACTTATATGAGTCTATTTCTAAAGAGATACAAGCAAGCTGGTTTCACAATAGTGATCTTTCATTGAATTAATGTAATAGATATTCTGTCGCACATGTTGTGAAATGTTCAATAAATCTTACATGAAAATGTTACTATAAGTCTACCTGAAAGCTGAGTTAAGTACAATGTTTTTTCATTTTAAGAAAGTATAGCTGTTCTCTATGGCTCATACTGAAATGCTAGAAAAGACTTACATGAAGATGTTCCTTAAAAGCTACAAGGAAGTTGGTTTCACCACAGCATTCTTTCAATGTGTGAATGTTATAGATATTCCATCATGCCCGTAGTGAAATGTTTGATAGGACTTATTTGAAGATTCCCCTAAACAGCTGCAAGCAAGGTGTTTTCACCACAGTGTTCATTCAGAAAATGAATGTTATACGTATTCTGTCATGCCTCAAGAGAACTATTTGATGTCTTATGTGAGAGTGTTCCTGAACAGCTACAAGCAAGCTTTTTCAACATAGTGTGGTTTCCTTGAATGAATGTTATGGATATCATGTTGCGGCTGTAGAGAAACGTTTGATAAGACATAAATGAAATGCTCATAAAGAGCCACTGGTTTCATCAGAACGTTCTTTCTGGATATGGGAGTGATAGCCATTCTGTAGGCATAATGAAGTGTTTGAAGAGCCTTATACGAAGACATTCCCAAGGCGCCAGAAGTAATCTGGCTTCACCACAGTGTTCTTTCAGTGAACGAGTGTTATAGCTAGTCTGTCATGCCTGTAGTGAAATGTTTAATAAGTCTTATATGAAGAGGTTTCAAACAGCCGCCAGCAAGCCGGGTTTAGCACAGTGTCCTTTAACTGTAAGTAAGTGAGAGCCATTCTGTATGGCATATACTTAAATGTTAGAGAGGTCTTATATGAAGATGTTCCTAAATAGAATCCAACAAGATGTGTTCAGGACAGAATAATTTCATCATAAGATAGTGACAGCCGTTTAGTATGGCATATACTGAAATGCTGAAAAGGACTGAAATGAAGATCTTCCTTAACAGTAAAACCAAGCCACTTTCACCATAGTGTTCTTTCATTGAATGGATGTAATAGATATTCTGTCATGCCTGTAGTTAAATGTTCAATAGGTCTTACATAAAAATACTCCTAATAATCTACCTGAAAGCTATTAAACACAACCTTCTTTCCTTGTAAGAAGGGTATGGCCATGCTGTATGCCACATACTGAAATGCTTGAAAAGCTTTATACGAAGATGTTCCTCAACAGTTACAAGAAAACTGCTTTCATCCCTGTGTTCGTTCAATGAGTGAATGTTTAGAGATTCTGTCATTCCTGCAAAGGAATGTTTAATAAGTCTTACATGAAGATGTTTCTAAACAGCTACAAGGAAATTTTTTTAAATATAGTGTTATTACATTGAATAAACATTAAAGACATCCTGTCATGACTGTAGGCAAATGTCTGATGAGACTTGAGCAAGATATTAATAAACAATTACTTGCAAGCTGGGTTCATCACAGTATTCTTTCCTGGCTATGGAGATGATAGCCATTCTGTATGGCATAAAGTGGTATGTTTGAAGAGCCTTTGATTTATATTCTTAAACAGCTAACAAGCAAGATGGTTTCTTCACAGTGTTCTTTCAGTGAATGAATGTTCTAGATATTGTCACATCTGTGGTGAAATATTTGATATATGATGTTCCTAAACAGCTACCTATAAACTGGATTCAGCATGTGTTCTTTCATTTTGTGAAAATGATAGTCGCTCTGTGTGGAATATACTTAAGTATTTGAAGTGTATTATGTGCAGATGTTCCTAAACAGTGAAAAGAAGATGGTTTTTGCATAATTTTCTTTCAGATAACAAATGTTATAGACATTGTCACATCTGTAGTCAAATGTTTGATATGATTTATGTGAAAATATCCCTAAACAGCTACCTGTTGGCTTGATTAAGCACAATGCTCTTTCATTGTAAGAAAGTGATAGCTGTTCCATGTGGCATATACTGAAATGTTTGAAATGTCATCTGTGAAGATGTTCCTTAAGAGCTACTTGCTAGGTGTTTTCAAGACAATGTTCTTTCAGTGAATGAATGTTGTAGATAGTCTATCACACCCGTAGTGAAATGCTGGATAAGTTTTATGAAGATGTCCCTAAGTAGCTACAAGCAAAATGGTTTCACAACAGTGTTCTTACAGACATTGAAGGTTATAGATATTCTGTCATGCCTGTAGTGAAATGTTTGATAAGACTTGCATGAACACTTACATGAAGATGTTTCTAAACAGCCACAAGCAAGCTTTTTCAACACAGTATTTCATTGAATGAATGTAATAATTATCACATTGTGGCTGCAGAGAAACGTTTGATAAGACACACACAAAATGTTCATAAATAGCATGTGCCAGCTGGTTGCATCACAATGTTGTTTAATTTAATGGAAGTGATCATCATTCTGTATAGCATATGATGTGTTTGAATAGCCTTATATAAAGATATTCCTAAAAACTTATGAGCAATCTGGTTTCACCAGAGTGTGTTCCTCAGTGAAGGAATCTTACAGAGATTCTGTCAGAGCAGTAGTGACATGTTTGGTGTTTTGTATGAAGAAACCCTAAATGGCTTCCTGCAAGATGAGTTCAACACAGTGTTATTTCATTTTAAGAAAATGATAGTCATTCTGTTTGGCATAAACTGAAATATTAGAAAAGCCTTATATCAAGAGGTTCCTAATTAGCTACCAGCAATCTGGCTTCACAATAGTGTTCTTTCATTGAATGGATGTAATAGATACTTTGTAGTGAAATGTATGATAAGTCTCTTATGAAAAGGTTCCTAAACAGCTGCCTGCAATCTGGCTTCAGCACATTATATCATTGTCTCAAAGTGATATTCATTCAGTATGTCTTATATGGAAACGCTTGAAATGGTGAACATGAAGAAGTTTCTAAATATGTACAAGCAAGATTGTTTCTCCACAGTTTTCTTTCAGTGACTGAATGTTATGTATAGTCTGTCACGACTATTGTAAAATGTTTGATGAGTCTTATGTAAAAACGTTCCTAGATAGCTATCTGTGAGCTCTATTTAGCACAGTGTTCTTTCATTGTAGGAAAATGATACCCATTCATTATGGCATATACTGAAATGTGAGAAATGTCTCCAATACAAATGTTCCTAATAATAGCTTCAAGATGCTTTCACCACAGAGTTCTTTCAGTGAAACAATATTGCAGATATTCTGTGACACTTGTAGTGAAGTGTTAGTTAAAACTTACTTGCAAGCTGGATTCAGCACAGTGTTTCTTTCATTGTTTGAAACTCATATTCAATCAGAACAGCAAATATTGAAATGGTTATAATGACTAATATGAAGAGGATCCTTAATGGCTGCAAGTAAGATGGTTTCACCACAGTTTTCTCTCAGTGAACAAATGCTATATATATTCTGTCCCGCATGCAATGAAATGTTTGTTAAGTCTTATATGAACATGTTCCTAAACAGCTACCCGCAAACTGGGCTTAGAACAGTGTTCTCACACTGTTAGTAATTGATAGGTCATCTGTAGGGCATATGCTGAAATGTTTGAAATGTCTTATGTGAATATGCCCCTAAACAGCTGTAAGCACATTTGTTTCACCAGAGTTCCTTTAGTGTCTGAATCTTATGGATATTTTTCAAGTCTGTAGTGTAATTTTTTAAGTATTTTATGAAGTTCTTCCTAAACAGATACTAGGAAACAAGGGTTCAGCTCATCCTTCTTTCCTTGAGTGAATATTAAAATCATTCTGTCATGACCATAGCGCAATATTTGTTAAGACTTATAAAAAGATATTTCTAAAAGACAACTTTCCAGCTGGGTTCTTAACATTGTTCTTTCATTTTATGGAAGTGATAACCATTCTGGATGGAATACACTGAAATGTTTGAAAAGACTTGTATGAAGATACTCCTAAATAGCTACAAGCAATCTGGTTACACCACAGTGTTCTTTCATTTAATAAACTTTATATATAGTCTCCTAAGGCTGTAGTGAAATGTTTTATATCATATATGAAAATGTTCCTACAGCTACCTGCAAGCTGGGATCAGCACACTGACTTTTCATTGTAATAAAGTGATAGTTACTTTGTATGGCATACACTGAAATGTCAGAAAAGACTTATATGAGTCTATTTCTAAAGAGATACAAGCAAGCTGGTTTCACAATAGTGATCTTTCATTGAATTAATGTAATAGATATTCTGTCGCACATGTTGTGAAATGTTCAATAAATCTTACATGAAAATGTTACTATAAGTCTACCTGAAAGCTGAGTTAAGTACAATGTTTTTTCATTTTAAGAAAGTATAGCTGTTCTCTATGGCTCATACTGAAATGCTAGAAAAGACTTACATGAAGATGTTCCTTAAAAGCTACAAGGAAGTTGGTTTCACCACAGCATTCTTTCAATGTGTGAATGTTATAGATATTCCATCATGCCCGTAGTGAAATGTTTGATAGGACTTATTTGAAGATTCCCCTAAACAGCTGCAAGCAAGGTGTTTTCACCACAGTGTTCATTCAGAAAATGAATGTTATACGTATTCTGTCATGCCTCAAGAGAACTATTTGATGTCTTATGTGAGAGTGTTCCTGAACAGCTACAAGCAAGCTTTTTCAACATAGTGTGGTTTCCTTGAATGAATGTTATGGATATCATGTTGCGGCTGTAGAGAAACGTTTGATAAGACATAAATGAAATGCTCATAAAGAGCCACTGGTTTCATCAGAACGTTCTTTCTGGATATGGGAGTGATAGCCATTCTGTAGGCATAATGAAGTGTTTGAAGAGCCTTATACGAAGACATTCCCAAGGCGCCAGAAGTAATCTGGCTTCACCACAGTGTTCTTTCAGTGAACGAGTGTTATAGCTAGTCTGTCATGCCTGTAGTGAAATGTTTAATAAGTCTTATATGAAGAGGTTTCAAACAGCCGCCAGCAAGCCGGGTTTAGCACAGTGTCCTTTAACTGTAAGTAAGTGAGAGCCATTCTGTATGGCATATACTTAAATGTTAGAGAGGTCTTATATGAAGATGTTCCTAAATAGAATCCAACAAGATGTGTTCAGGACAGAATAATTTCATCATAAGATAGTGACAGCCGTTTAGTATGGCATATACTGAAATGCTGAAAAGGACTGAAATGAAGATCTTCCTTAACAGTAAAACCAAGCCACTTTCACCATAGTGTTCTTTCATTGAATGGATGTAATAGATATTCTGTCATGCCTGTAGTTAAATGTTCAATAGGTCTTACATAAAAATACTCCTAATAATCTACCTGAAAGCTATTAAACACAACCTTCTTTCCTTGTAAGAAGGGTATGGCCATGCTGTATGCCACATACTGAAATGCTTGAAAAGCTTTATACGAAGATGTTCCTCAACAGTTACAAGAAAACTGCTTTCATCCCTGTGTTCGTTCAATGAGTGAATGTTTAGAGATTCTGTCATTCCTGCAAAGGAATGTTTAATAAGTCTTACATGAAGATGTTTCTAAACAGCTACAAGGAAATTTTTTTAAATATAGTGTTATTACATTGAATAAACATTAAAGACATCCTGTCATGACTGTAGGCAAATGTCTGATGAGACTTGAGCAAGATATTAATAAACAATTACTTGCAAGCTGGGTTCATCACAGTATTCTTTCCTGGCTATGGAGATGATAGCCATTCTGTATGGCATAAAGTGGTATGTTTGAAGAGCCTTTGATTTATATTCTTAAACAGCTAACAAGCAAGATGGTTTCTTCACAGTGTTCTTTCAGTGAATGAATGTTCTAGATATTGTCACATCTGTGGTGAAATATTTGATATATGATGTTCCTAAACAGCTACCTATAAACTGGATTCAGCATGTGTTCTTTCATTTTGTGAAAATGATAGTCGCTCTGTGTGGAATATACTTAAGTATTTGAAGTGTATTATGTGCAGATGTTCCTAAACAGCGAAAAGAAGATGGTTTTTGCATAATTTTCTTTCAGATAACAAATGTTATAGACATTGTCACATCTGTAGTCAAATGTTTGATATGATTTATGTGAAAATATCCCTAAACAGCTACCTGTTGGCTTGATTAAGCACAATGCTCTTTCATTGTAAGAAAGTGATAGCTGTTCCATGTGGCATATACTGAAATGTTTGAAATGTCATCTGTGAAGATGTTCCTTAAGAGCTACTTGCTAGGTGTTTTCAAGACAATGTTCTTTCAGTGAATGAATGTTGTAGATAGTCTATCACACCCGTAGTGAAATGCTGGATAAGTTTTATGAAGATGTCCCTAAGTAGCTACAAGCAAAATGGTTTCACAACAGTGTTCTTACAGACATTGAAGGTTATAGATATTCTGTCATGCCTGTAGTGAAATGTTTGATAAGACTTGCATGAACACTTACATGAAGATGTTTCTAAACAGCCACAAGCAAGCTTTTTCAACACAGTATTTCATTGAATGAATGTAATAATTATCACATTGTGGCTGCAGAGAAACGTTTGATAAGACACACACAAAATGTTCATAAATAGCATGTGCCAGCTGGTTGCATCACAATGTTGTTTAATTTAATGGAAGTGATCATCATTCTGTATAGCATATGATGTGTTTGAATAGCCTTATATAAAGATATTCCTAAACACTTATGAGCAATCTGGTTTCACCAGAGTGTGTTCCTCAGTGAAGGAATCTTACAGAGATTCTGTCAGAGCAGTAGTGACATGTTTGGTGTTTTGTATGAAGAAACCCTAAATGGCTTCCTGCAAGATGAGTTCAACACAGTGTTATTTCATTTTAAGAAAATGATAGTCATTCTGTTTGGCATAAACTGAAATATTAGAAAAGCCTTATATCAAGAGGTTCCTAATTAGCTACCAGCAATCTGGCTTCACAATAGTGTTCTTTCATTGAATGGATGTAATAGATACTTTGTAGTGAAATGTATGATAAGTCTCTTATGAAAAGGTTCCTAAACAGCTGCCTGCAATCTGGCTTCAGCACATTATATCATTGTCTCAAAGTGATATTCATTCAGTATGTCTTATATGGAAACGCTTGAAATGGTGAACATGAAGAAGTTTCTAAATATGTACAAGCAAGATTGTTTCTCCACAGTTTTCTTTCAGTGACTGAATGTTATGTATAGTCTGTCACGACTATTGTAAAATGTTTGATGAGTCTTATGTAAAAACGTTCCTAGATAGCTATCTGTGAGCTCTATTTAGCACAGTGTTCTTTCATTGTAGGAAAATGATACCCATTCATTATGGCATATACTGAAATGTGAGAAATGTCTCCAATACAAATGTTCCTAATAATAGCTTCAAGATGCTTTCACCACAGAGTTCTTTCAGTGAAACAATATTGCAGATATTCTGTGACACTTGTAGTGAAGTGTTAGTTAAAACTTACTTGCAAGCTGGATTCAGCACAGTGTTTCTTTCATTGTTTGAAACTCATATTCAATCAGAACAGCAAATATTGAAATGGTTATAATGACTAATATGAAGAGGATCCTTAATGGCTGCAAGTAAGATGGTTTCACCACAGTTTTCTCTCAGTGAACAAATGCTATATATATTCTGTCCCGCATGCAATGAAATGTTTGTTAAGTCTTATATGAACATGTTCCTAAACAGCTACCCGCAAACTGGGCTTAGAACAGTGTTCTCACACTGTTAGTAATTGATAGGTCATCTGTAGGGCATATGCTGAAATGTTTGAAATGTCTTATGTGAATATGCCCCTAAACAGCTGTAAGCACATTTGTTTCACCAGAGTTCCTTTAGTGTCTGAATCTTATGGATATTTTTCAAGTCTGTAGTGTAATTTTTTAAGTATTTTATGAAGTTCTTCCTAAACAGATACTAGGAAACAAGGGTTCAGCTCATCCTTCTTTCCTTGAGTGAATATTAAAATCATTCTGTCATGACCATAGCGCAATATTTGTTAAGACTTATAAAAAGATATTTCTAAAAGACAACTTTCCAGCTGGGTTCTTAACATTGTTCTTTCATTTTATGGAAGTGATAACCATTCTGGATGGAATACACTGAAATGTTTGAAAAGACTTGTATGAAGATACTCCTAAATAGCTACAAGCAATCTGGTTACACCACAGTGTTCTTTCATTTAATAAACTTTATATATAGTCTCCTAAGGCTGTAGTGAAATGTTTTATATCATATATGAAAATGTTCCTACAGCTACCTGCAAGCTGGGATCAGCACACTGACTTTTCATTGTAATAAAGTGATAGTTACTTTGTATGGCATACACTGAAATGTCAGAAAAGACTTATATGAGTCTATTTCTAAAGAGATACAAGCAAGCTGGTTTCACAATAGTGATCTTTCATTGAATTAATGTAATAGATATTCTGTCGCACATGTTGTGAAATGTTCAATAAATCTTACATGAAAATGTTACTATAAGTCTACCTGAAAGCTGAGTTAAGTACAATGTTTTTTCATTTTAAGAAAGTATAGCTGTTCTCTATGGCTCATACTGAAATGCTAGAAAAGACTTACATGAAGATGTTCCTTAAAAGCTACAAGGAAGTTGGTTTCACCACAGCATTCTTTCAATGTGTGAATGTTATAGATATTCCATCATGCCCGTAGTGAAATGTTTGATAGGACTTATTTGAAGATTCCCCTAAACAGCTGCAAGCAAGGTGTTTTCACCACAGTGTTCATTCAGAAAATGAATGTTATACGTATTCTGTCATGCCTCAAGAGAACTATTTGATGTCTTATGTGAGAGTGTTCCTGAACAGCTACAAGCAAGCTTTTTCAACATAGTGTGGTTTCCTTGAATGAATGTTATGGATATCATGTTGCGGCTGTAGAGAAACGTTTGATAAGACATAAATGAAATGCTCATAAAGAGCCACTGGTTTCATCAGAACGTTCTTTCTGGATATGGGAGTGATAGCCATTCTGTAGGCATAATGAAGTGTTTGAAGAGCCTTATACGAAGACATTCCCAAGGCGCCAGAAGTAATCTGGCTTCACCACAGTGTTCTTTCAGTGAACGAGTGTTATAGCTAGTCTGTCATGCCTGTAGTGAAATGTTTAATAAGTCTTATATGAAGAGGTTTCAAACAGCCGCCAGCAAGCCGGGTTTAGCACAGTGTCCTTTAACTGTAAGTAAGTGAGAGCCATTCTGTATGGCATATACTTAAATGTTAGAGAGGTCTTATATGAAGATGTTCCTAAATAGAATCCAACAAGATGTGTTCAGGACAGAATAATTTCATCATAAGATAGTGACAGCCGTTTAGTATGGCATATACTGAAATGCTGAAAAGGACTGAAATGAAGATCTTCCTTAACAGTAAAACCAAGCCACTTTCACCATAGTGTTCTTTCATTGAATGGATGTAATAGATATTCTGTCATGCCTGTAGTTAAATGTTCAATAGGTCTTACATAAAAATACTCCTAATAATCTACCTGAAAGCTATTAAACACAACCTTCTTTCCTTGTAAGAAGGGTATGGCCATGCTGTATGCCACATACTGAAATGCTTGAAAAGCTTTATACGAAGATGTTCCTCAACAGTTACAAGAAAACTGCTTTCATCCCTGTGTTCGTTCAATGAGTGAATGTTTAGAGATTCTGTCATTCCTGCAAAGGAATGTTTAATAAGTCTTACATGAAGATGTTTCTAAACAGCTACAAGGAAATTTTTTTAAATATAGTGTTATTACATTGAATAAACATTAAAGACATCCTGTCATGACTGTAGGCAAATGTCTGATGAGACTTGAGCAAGATATTAATAAACAATTACTTGCAAGCTGGGTTCATCACAGTATTCTTTCCTGGCTATGGAGATGATAGCCATTCTGTATGGCATAAAGTGGTATGTTTGAAGAGCCTTTGATTTATATTCTTAAACAGCTAACAAGCAAGATGGTTTCTTCACAGTGTTCTTTCAGTGAATGAATGTTCTAGATATTGTCACATCTGTGGTGAAATATTTGATATATGATGTTCCTAAACAGCTACCTATAAACTGGATTCAGCATGTGTTCTTTCATTTTGTGAAAATGATAGTCGCTCTGTGTGGAATATACTTAAGTATTTGAAGTGTATTATGTGCAGATGTTCCTAAACAGTGAAAAGAAGATGGGTTTTGCATAATTTTCTTTCAGATAACAAATGTTATAGACATTGTCACATCTGTAGTCAAATGTTTGATATGATTTATGTGAAAATATCCCTAAACAGCTACCTGTTGGCTTGATTAAGCACAATGCTCTTTCATTGTAAGAAAGTGATAGCTGTTCCATGTGGCATATACTGAAATGTTTGAAATGTCATCTGTGAAGATGTTCCTTAAGAGCTACTTGCTAGGTGTTTTCAAGACAATGTTCTTTCAGTGAATGAATGTTGTAGATAGTCTATCACACCCGTAGTGAAATGCTGGATAAGTTTTATGAAGATGTCCCTAAGTAGCTACAAGCAAAATGGTTTCACAACAGTGTTCTTACAGACATTGAAGGTTATAGATATTCTGTCATGCCTGTAGTGAAATGTTTGATAAGACTTGCATGAACACTTACATGAAGATGTTTCTAAACAGCCACAAGCAAGCTTTTTCAACACAGTATTTCATTGAATGAATGTAATAATTATCACATTGTGGCTGCAGAGAAACGTTTGATAAGACACACACAAAATGTTCATAAATAGCATGTGCCAGCTGGTTGCATCACAATGTTGTTTAATTTAATGGAAGTGATCATCATTCTGTATAGCATATGATGTGTTTGAATAGCCTTATATAAAGATATTCCTAAACACTTATGAGCAATCTGGTTTCACCAGAGTGTGTTCCTCAGTGAAGGAATCTTACAGAGATTCTGTCAGAGCAGTAGTGACATGTTTGGTGTTTTGTATGAAGAAACCCTAAATGGCTTCCTGCAAGATGAGTTCAACACAGTGTTATTTCATTTTAAGAAAATGATAGTCATTCTGTTTGGCATAAACTGAAATATTAGAAAAGCCTTATATCAAGAGGTTCCTAATTAGCTACCAGCAATCTGGCTTCACAATAGTGTTCTTTCATTGAATGGATGTAATAGATACTTTGTAGTGAAATGTATGATAAGTCTCTTATGAAAAGGTTCCTAAACAGCTGCCTGCAATCTGGCTTCAGCACATTATATCATTGTCTCAAAGTGATATTCATTCAGTATGTCTTATATGGAAACGCTTGAAATGGTGAACATGAAGAAGTTTCTAAATATGTACAAGCAAGATTGTTTCTCCACAGTTTTCTTTCAGTGACTGAATGTTATGTATAGTCTGTCACGACTATTGTAAAATGTTTGATGAGTCTTATGTAAAAACGTTCCTAGATAGCTATCTGTGAGCTCTATTTAGCACAGTGTTCTTTCATTGTAGGAAAATGATACCCATTCATTATGGCATATACTGAAATGTGAGAAATGTCTCCAATACAAATGTTCCTAATAATAGCTTCAAGATGCTTTCACCACAGAGTTCTTTCAGTGAAACAATATTGCAGATATTCTGTGACACTTGTAGTGAAGTGTTAGTTAAAACTTACTTGCAAGCTGGATTCAGCACAGTGTTTCTTTCATTGTTTGAAACTCATATTCAATCAGAACAGCAAATATTGAAATGGTTATAATGACTAATATGAAGAGGATCCTTAATGGCTGCAAGTAAGATGGTTTCACCACAGTTTTCTCTCAGTGAACAAATGCTATATATATTCTGTCCCGCATGCAATGAAATGTTTGTTAAGTCTTATATGAACATGTTCCTAAACAGCTACCCGCAAACTGGGCTTAGAACAGTGTTCTCACACTGTTAGTAATTGATAGGTCATCTGTAGGGCATATGCTGAAATGTTTGAAATGTCTTATGTGAATATGCCCCTAAACAGCTGTAAGCACATTTGTTTCACCAGAGTTCCTTTAGTGTCTGAATCTTATGGATATTTTTCAAGTCTGTAGTGTAATTTTTTAAGTATTTTATGAAGTTCTTCCTAAACAGATACTAGGAAACAAGGGTTCAGCTCATCCTTCTTTCCTTGAGTGAATATTAAAATCATTCTGTCATGACCATAGCGCAATATTTGTTAAGACTTATAAAAAGATATTTCTAAAAGACAACTTTCCAGCTGGGTTCTTAACATTGTTCTTTCATTTTATGGAAGTGATAACCATTCTGGATGGAATACACTGAAATGTTTGAAAAGACTTGTATGAAGATACTCCTAAATAGCTACAAGCAATCTGGTTACACCACAGTGTTCTTTCATTTAATAAACTTTATATATAGTCTCCTAAGGCTGTAGTGAAATGTTTTATATCATATATGAAAATGTTCCTACAGCTACCTGCAAGCTGGGATCAGCACACTGACTTTTCATTGTAATAAAGTGATAGTTACTTTGTATGGCATACACTGAAATGTCAGAAAAGACTTATATGAGTCTATTTCTAAAGAGATACAAGCAAGCTGGTTTCACAATAGTGATCTTTCATTGAATTAATGTAATAGATATTCTGTCGCACATGTTGTGAAATGTTCAATAAATCTTACATGAAAATGTTACTATAAGTCTACCTGAAAGCTGAGTTAAGTACAATGTTTTTTCATTTTAAGAAAGTATAGCTGTTCTCTATGGCTCATACTGAAATGCTAGAAAAGACTTACATGAAGATGTTCCTTAAAAGCTACAAGGAAGTTGGTTTCACCACAGCATTCTTTCAATGTGTGAATGTTATAGATATTCCATCATGCCCGTAGTGAAATGTTTGATAGGACTTATTTGAAGATTCCCCTAAACAGCTGCAAGCAAGGTGTTTTCACCACAGTGTTCATTCAGAAAATGAATGTTATACGTATTCTGTCATGCCTCAAGAGAACTATTTGATGTCTTATGTGAGAGTGTTCCTGAACAGCTACAAGCAAGCTTTTTCAACATAGTGTGGTTTCCTTGAATGAATGTTATGGATATCATGTTGCGGCTGTAGAGAAACGTTTGATAAGACATAAATGAAATGCTCATAAAGAGCCACTGGTTTCATCAGAACGTTCTTTCTGGATATGGGAGTGATAGCCATTCTGTAGGCATAATGAAGTGTTTGAAGAGCCTTATACGAAGACATTCCCAAGGCGCCAGAAGTAATCTGGCTTCACCACAGTGTTCTTTCAGTGAACGAGTGTTATAGCTAGTCTGTCATGCCTGTAGTGAAATGTTTAATAAGTCTTATATGAAGAGGTTTCAAACAGCCGCCAGCAAGCCGGGTTTAGCACAGTGTCCTTTAACTGTAAGTAAGTGAGAGCCATTCTGTATGGCATATACTTAAATGTTAGAGAGGTCTTATATGAAGATGTTCCTAAATAGAATCCAACAAGATGTGTTCAGGACAGAATAATTTCATCATAAGATAGTGACAGCCGTTTAGTATGGCATATACTGAAATGCTGAAAAGGACTGAAATGAAGATCTTCCTTAACAGTAAAACCAAGCCACTTTCACCATAGTGTTCTTTCATTGAATGGATGTAATAGATATTCTGTCATGCCTGTAGTTAAATGTTCAATAGGTCTTACATAAAAATACTCCTAATAATCTACCTGAAAGCTATTAAACACAACCTTCTTTCCTTGTAAGAAGGGTATGGCCATGCTGTATGCCACATACTGAAATGCTTGAAAAGCTTTATACGAAGATGTTCCTCAACAGTTACAAGAAAACTGCTTTCATCCCTGTGTTCGTTCAATGAGTGAATGTTTAGAGATTCTGTCATTCCTGCAAAGGAATGTTTAATAAGTCTTACATGAAGATGTTTCTAAACAGCTACAAGGAAATTTTTTTAAATATAGTGTTATTACATTGAATAAACATTAAAGACATCCTGTCATGACTGTAGGCAAATGTCTGATGAGACTTGAGCAAGATATTAATAAACAATTACTTGCAAGCTGGGTTCATCACAGTATTCTTTCCTGGCTATGGAGATGATAGCCATTCTGTATGGCATAAAGTGGTATGTTTGAAGAGCCTTTGATTTATATTCTTAAACAGCTAACAAGCAAGATGGTTTCTTCACAGTGTTCTTTCAGTGAATGAATGTTCTAGATATTGTCACATCTGTGGTGAAATATTTGATATATGATGTTCCTAAACAGCTACCTATAAACTGGATTCAGCATGTGTTCTTTCATTTTGTGAAAATGATAGTCGCTCTGTGTGGAATATACTTAAGTATTTGAAGTGTATTATGTGCAGATGTTCCTAAACAGTGAAAAGAAGATGGGTTTTGCATAATTTTCTTTCAGATAACAAATGTTATAGACATTGTCACATCTGTAGTCAAATGTTTGATATGATTTATGTGAAAATATCCCTAAACAGCTACCTGTTGGCTTGATTAAGCACAATGCTCTTTCATTGTAAGAAAGTGATAGCTGTTCCATGTGGCATATACTGAAATGTTTGAAATGTCATCTGTGAAGATGTTCCTTAAGAGCTACTTGCTAGGTGTTTTCAAGACAATGTTCTTTCAGTGAATGAATGTTGTAGATAGTCTATCACACCCGTAGTGAAATGCTGGATAAGTTTTATGAAGATGTCCCTAAGTAGCTACAAGCAAAATGGTTTCACAACAGTGTTCTTACAGACATTGAAGGTTATAGATATTCTGTCATGCCTGTAGTGAAATGTTTGATAAGACTTGCATGAACACTTACATGAAGATGTTTCTAAACAGCCACAAGCAAGCTTTTTCAACACAGTATTTCATTGAATGAATGTAATAATTATCACATTGTGGCTGCAGAGAAACGTTTGATAAGACACACACAAAATGTTCATAAATAGCATGTGCCAGCTGGTTGCATCACAATGTTGTTTAATTTAATGGAAGTGATCATCATTCTGTATAGCATATGATGTGTTTGAATAGCCTTATATAAAGATATTCCTAAACACTTATGAGCAATCTGGTTTCACCAGAGTGTGTTCCTCAGTGAAGGAATCTTACAGAGATTCTGTCAGAGCAGTAGTGACATGTTTGGTGTTTTGTATGAAGAAACCCTAAATGGCTTCCTGCAAGATGAGTTCAACACAGTGTTATTTCATTTTAAGAAAATGATAGTCATTCTGTTTGGCATAAACTGAAATATTAGAAAAGCCTTATATCAAGAGGTTCCTAATTAGCTACCAGCAATCTGGCTTCACAATAGTGTTCTTTCATTGAATGGATGTAATAGATACTTTGTAGTGAAATGTATGATAAGTCTCTTATGAAAAGGTTCCTAAACAGCTGCCTGCAATCTGGCTTCAGCACATTATATCATTGTCTCAAAGTGATATTCATTCAGTATGTCTTATATGGAAACGCTTGAAATGGTGAACATGAAGAAGTTTCTAAATATGTACAAGCAAGATTGTTTCTCCACAGTTTTCTTTCAGTGACTGAATGTTATGTATAGTCTGTCACGACTATTGTAAAATGTTTGATGAGTCTTATGTAAAAACGTTCCTAGATAGCTATCTGTGAGCTCTATTTAGCACAGTGTTCTTTCATTGTAGGAAAATGATACCCATTCATTATGGCATATACTGAAATGTGAGAAATGTCTCCAATACAAATGTTCCTAATAATAGCTTCAAGATGCTTTCACCACAGAGTTCTTTCAGTGAAACAATATTGCAGATATTCTGTGACACTTGTAGTGAAGTGTTAGTTAAAACTTACTTGCAAGCTGGATTCAGCACAGTGTTTCTTTCATTGTTTGAAACTCATATTCAATCAGAACAGCAAATATTGAAATGGTTATAATGACTAATATGAAGAGGATCCTTAATGGCTGCAAGTAAGATGGTTTCACCACAGTTTTCTCTCAGTGAACAAATGCTATATATATTCTGTCCCGCATGCAATGAAATGTTTGTTAAGTCTTATATGAACATGTTCCTAAACAGCTACCCGCAAACTGGGCTTAGAACAGTGTTCTCACACTGTTAGTAATTGATAGGTCATCTGTAGGGCATATGCTGAAATGTTTGAAATGTCTTATGTGAATATGCCCCTAAACAGCTGTAAGCACATTTGTTTCACCAGAGTTCCTTTAGTGTCTGAATCTTATGGATATTTTTCAAGTCTGTAGTGTAATTTTTTAAGTATTT